>NC_080760.1:21576393-22776393 GCF_020826845.1 Diceros bicornis minor | reverse complement strand
ATGGCAGATGAAGAGTCAAGAGAAAACACAGAGGGTGGCTTGATGTTAGAAGAGCACTGACAAAGTTTCATAGCATTCAAAGGGCTGGGTCTGGATAATAGTGGCTGATGATAGGACATGGTCATCAACCACCAGAGAACTAGGGTCACTTAGTCACCAGGTACAGGCTCAGTTATACCCCAGCCTCTAAGAGCAATCCTATTCTTGTCCAGGGGAAATAAAGGAGCAGGGGGCCATAACTTAACATTAAATTAGATTTTCTAACTTGTCTGTATGGCAGTTATCTGACACATCCTGGCCACATTCCCTAGCCACCTTTGTCTATGGTACTTCCTAGTACCCTTAAAACTGACTTTCTCTAGAAGTTCACCCAAAGTTCAAAGTTCTTCCCATGGAATCAGATCTCAGTACAAGATCTCTGTTAGAGATACCTGATGTGGAAAAGGCCACTTGTCTAATGGACCTCTAACTATTGCCTCTCAGGAACCTCCTCTAATGCTGAATTCCACCTGTCTCACTCACAGTCCTTTGCTAGGTACACAGGCACTGCTTTTGTTAGCTGATACTGGTTGCCAAGAGCCCCGGAGTTTCTTGATGATCTTCCCAAGTTCCTTACCTAACTTGGTGGCTTTGTCCCTTCTACAGGCTCTAACCTTCATTTGTCTGGGCTATTCTAAAGCTTATTAACCTGCATTCTGTCCAGATGAGTGATATGCCCTCTGCTGAATGTACAAATCATTAAGGCAGGAACTGGTGACATTATTGCATGTAAATACCAGAGACAAAACACAGTATAGGGAATTTTGTATAGTGGATCTAATCAGTGTTTGATGAGTTTGAATTTCCTAGTCATACAATCAACAAACTGATATTTGCAAAAATATCTTAATTTTATTTTTCCAGAGCTTGAGCACCACTTCTGTCTGATATGGAAATCTTCATCTAGTCACTTCCAAATAGATTCATCAAATTCAGTCTTTTCAGTCATTTTGGCATTTAAAATTCATCCACATTCGGTGTTTCCCAGCCTCACCCCTTGTTCCCCTGGAATTGACGCTATATTCTGGTGACGTACGTGAACACAGACTATGGGAGACTTCTCCATCTACTTCTCAGAACTTGATCTACTTCAGCCCTATGTGGACCTCCTTCTCCAGTCTGATCCTTAGGCATACCCTCTTCCACATGGGCGATCCTTTGACATGTAGCCACGTTCTAAAGCAATCTGCAATTTGGCTTCCTCTGCCATGAGCCACCCTTGCTCAACACTGAGACCCTCTGCATATCCACTAGTGCACTCACATTTGCTCCAGTGTGTTTTTTCTATTTCTCTATCTCTGCCAACTAATTTCTGAGCCCTTGCTTATGAGCACAGAGAAAGCTGATGCTTCTCCCACATCCTCCTGAGGCCACAGGAGGACTGGGGTTGTCAGTGGGTGCTCATTATTCTCTAACATACTCCACAGGCATCTCTGCCCTGTTGTTTCTACATCACATCCCAATACCTTTCTTTGAAGTGGCCCCCTAGAGCTCCAGATGGGAGCAATGAGACTTCCTCTCTCTCCTCACTGATTTTTTCAAATTCATCTGGGATCACAGAAATAGGAAAAATATAAATCCTCGCTTCCTTTCCTTTCTTCTTTCACTCCCCAGTAGTTGAGAATTTAGCTGATTTGAAGTATTTGGAAGAGGGGAGTGAGGGACAGAAAGCTAATCGTGACCTCATGTTTTCAAATTTTTCTAAATCTGAATCAAATAAAGAATGTAGCATCTTTATTCTTTGGTTCTTCTTTTCGCAATCTCTAGTGCAATGAATGTCCTCTAATCTAGCCACCTGAACCAGAGTTGCTCACTTAGTAAACAGAGATTTTAAAAATTCACATATTTTGTCAGGAATTCTAAGGGAATTAAAAAACAGCAATTTCTACATATTAAGAATAGTCCTAGGCTCAGGATCACCCTGTTGAAGTGATTGCAGAAAGCTACCTGGGGAGGATGGGATATTTAATCTGGGTCTTGAAGGAAGGGGCTCTGATGCTAATAGACAGGGAGATTAGATGGGACAAAAATTTTAAGGCTCAATGAATGTAAGTCCTGTTCTACCGTGCTCTTGGGTATGTGCACGTAGGTATGCATGAGCACCAGAATTTTTGTTCTAATTTTACATATTTCCAATGCTATTAGTAGATGTTTTAATCGAAGAAAATTTTAAAAAATGATGAGTTTTTGAAGCACATTTCTCAAGTCTTATTCACTGATTTACAACAGTATGAGCAACTGTTACCTACGGTTATCTCTGAAATATTTTCTTTTCTCAGGTACAAAAGAGTCTATAAAGTCACTCCCCCTAAGCTTTCCCTCTGCTTCTCTGATCTCTTCCTTCTGAGTCTGCTTCGTTGTCTTCTTTTCCTGCTTCTGTTTCAAACTGTCTATCTCTCTTAAGATTCATTCCTTGGCCGTTTACTTTTCTCCCCCAAGAGAGTCCCCAGAATTTCCAGGTGTTATTGACCCATATGAATGATTGTTATTTCCAGTGCTGGTCTTTCTCCCAGCCCCCAGCTTCCTCCTATATTGCCATTCAACACATTTGTTTAGGTGATTAGGTGTTTATTGCCTACCTACCATCTGCCACCTCTGTAGTGGATTCTTGACATTCAGAGATGAAAAGCAAAATCTCTGCCCTCATGCTTACAGTAGAGCCCAAACAAGATATTTCCCATCCCAAACTCTCCTTTCTTTGACATTCTTCTTTCAATTTATAGCATCATCATTCTCTGAGTCTAAAAACCATGGTGTCATTACTGACTCCTCCCTCTCCTTTTCCTTCCCTACATCGTCATGTCATCAATATCTCCTTACCTCATCGTGCCCTTGAAATTCCCATGAATACCACTCTAGAGCAAGCCCAATTTATCTAATGCTTAAGATAACTAAATAATGATCTAAGTAGGATCCTCAACTGGGCTCCTTTCTGATTGCACAGGTATGTCTAGCATATCGTCAGATTAACCTTCCTAGATTACCAAGTTAGACATTTAGCTTGTGCTTTGATTTCCAATCTACTGCACAGCAAACATCTGTCATTTTCATAACTGCCTCTCATATTTTGAGTAGACCTCCTACAATTAGAGAAGCTCCACGTAATGAGTTCTGCTTCCTTGACATAGGAGTCAGACCTAAAAGTTCCATCCTCCCTTGCAGCTAGGAAGCAAGTGTGTGATCTGGGCTCCACCAATCTGACATATTTGCATAATAGTTTGATTTGGAAGTGAACAAGCTCTGTGTGATGTTTTCATTTTTCCTGGTGGTAGTAAGGATTGAGGTATCCAAGTTTTGGTGATGGCAACAGTAGTGGTGTCTGTTGCCGAATGATTGCAAAGTGAAGTTCCTGGTGCAGAAGTGGCATGGGGGGTGAGCAATTGCAATGGCGTTTAGGTTTAGTTAGGGCCACAAAAGAGGCAGGAGTTTCTGTGACATTGTTCTGTTTTTAGAAGCTTAGCTTCAAGTCTGATTCTTAGCCCTCACAATAATCCTGTTAGCAACCCGATAAATACTTTTTGGGCATAATCAGCCAGAGTCGGCCTCTGTTGTTGGAAATGAAGAACCTTGATGACACCATTATTTGCATAAGTAAGATTCCCAAGGCTCTCCTCTATCTACTCTACCCACTTTCTAGCCTTCTTTCCTCCTTTCTTCCCTCCTTCCTTCCTTCCTCCTTCTTTCTCCAACTATTTATTGAGTGCTTACCATATGCCAACCTCCATTCTTGGTACTGAGAATAGAAGAGTTAGCAAAATAGACCAAATTCTTGTCTTCACGGAAACTAGATTCTTACTCTTCTCTCTATCAGCTCCCAGTTTCAGCCAAGCTTACCTACCCTTCATGTCCTGTATACCCCATATAAAGCCCTACTTTTGGATTGGATCATGCTCAGCCTAGAATAATCTCCCCCCACCCCCGCTACCCCTCACCTATGTTTACCCTATTTGGTTGGTCCTCCTAAGTCCCATCTTCTATAAATACCTTCCTCAAGTGCTTTATTTGAATTCTTTTCCTGCTGTCTAACCTTTTACTGAACTTGAATCTAACTCTTTCAGTACTTGGATTACATTTTACATTATTACTTATTGTTTAACGTAGAGAGCCATCCTTCTAATAGATTCTAGGTTACTCGAAGGCAGAGACTGTGTATTATACCTTTTTGAGTTCCAGTATTTGGCCCAGGTCCCTGCACATACCATGTGTATGAAACACAATGGCAAGGACCTCTCTACTTGTGCTGTTGCTGTCATCCATTCTGACATGATACTAACAAGTGAAGCCCACTGAAATTCTGAGGTTCCCAATTCACTCTCAGGTAAATTTCAGATTCCTGAACTGATCATTCAGAGTCCTCCACAATTTGGTCCCAAGTTCCCTTTCCACTGAGAATGCTCACAAACCTGATTTTCTTAAGAATATTCGAAATTTTATGTTATTTTTCTTTCCAACCAGAAGCCAATCATTTTGAGAATTTTTTTAAAAAGCAAATAACTCTCAATATATACATTTGGACAATTTCATTTTTGTGTGTGTGTGACCATCTATACACCAAATTTTATGGTTGCTCTGTATATTGTTTTATATCATAAAAGTCCTTAAAATAGGAACACTACTCATTTTTCTGATTCATATATTATGAATGAGGGGAAAGAAATGGAACTTTGCAGGGAGAAGGGAAAGATAAAATTGCAGCTTTTGACTATTAAACAGCATCTTTTGTACAAGAATGACTTTGCATTAGGTTAGAGTGAGTATCACTTTCACTGTTTGCCACTATCTAGTGTATGTATTTCTACATAACAAATTACCGTGCACTTAGTGGCTTAAAACAATAAGTATTTATTATCTCACGGTTTCTGTGGGTCAGGAGTCTGAGCAGGGCTAGACGATTTCTCTGCTTAGGATCTCACAAGGCTGAAATAAAGGTGTTGGCCAGGTGTTCTTATGTGAAGAGTTGACTGGAGAAGCTCAATTCAGGTTGTTGGCAAAAATCATTCTCTTGCGGCTGTATGACTGAGGGCCCCACCTTCTTCCTGGCTGCCTGCTAGAGGCTGTTCTCAGGTCCTACGGGCTGCCTGCAGTTCCCTGTCATGTGGGCCTCTTGATAAATAGCTTACAACGTGGCTGTTTACTTGTTTAGTGCCATCTCAGGAATCTCTCACTCTAGTCTACTAAAATAGAGCCTTATATAATGTAACTCAATCAAGGAAGTAACCTCCCATCTCTTTTATCACATTCTGTTGGTTCCAGCTGTACTTAAGGGAAGGGGATTATACAAGGATATAACACATGGAGGGTCACCTTAGGGTGTATCTGCCACAGTGGACTTTTGGCCAAAATATTTTAAAAACTGTGAATATACTTTGAAAATTAAGGATACTGTAGTAAGCAAAGCAACTTTCACATTGTGATTTCAAAGGTAAAACTATTGCATTGTAGAGAAAGAAATATATATTATTAACTAATCTGGTTTACTGTGGCTCAGAATGATGAATGCCCTCTCATATTTAATTGATCTAATTCCTTTTCTAGGCTGACAATATTTTTAGTGCCAATTTTTAATTAAATTGTTTCTCTCAGGCCTGCTTGACCTCTGAGTGCTCAGTTCTGAGGAGTTGTCTGGAAGCCCTCATCTAAGTAATGGTGTCTACCAAATTCAGAACAAGTCCTTTGCCCTATGACAGTAAATACAGGCAAAATATACTAGACTTCCTAATATACTGACCTAGCCAGAATTACTAGTTCAAAAATATAAAGCTTGTCACCCTATTCTTGGATTATTTCCCTAGAGAAAGGAAAATAAGCTGTAGGAGGACTGTGTTTCATAGCATCAAGCACCATGCTGAACTCAAACACAGCTCAACAAATCCTGTTGGCAGAGCTTGAAGAATAGCTGAGATTGAAACATCATTTCTGTCAGTGGTGATGCTTAAATTCTGCCATTCAATGAATTCCTGGGCAAAGAGGTAAATGAATGGTAAAATTTAAATGTCCTATATGCATTCCCCTAGATATGCCCTTTTCTGCTGGAGGAGAAGATGCTGGGATGAGTTTTTCTTTTGTAAATATTTCCTATGTAATTAAATATCTTCCCTTAGAAACTATTCATAGTATCTGGTTCAGAGCATCCTATTTAGCAGAAAGTACAGTATTCTGATTATACACCCTTAGGTTGACTATAAGGAAAACACTTATCAGTTATATCTTTTCCTATCCAGCTACCCAGAGAATTAATTATAGAAGTGACACATACTGTCCTAACCATATACTTTGCCCTGTCATATATAGAATAAATTAATATTATAACCTTTATTTCTCTATCATGTTTTAATTGTACTCACCTCTGACCATTTTCATTTCAACGGAGATCTACAAAGATAATGAACAATTAGTTTCTTTCTGAAAGGAAAGAACAAGTTTCCATGAAAACTTAGTTCAATGACCTCAGTTGAGTAATATGTCATTACAGCTTAATTTTCCTCTACTGGGCCATGAAAATTAAACACACCAAGTTTAACGCTGTGTCTATAAAAACCTAGTCTGATATTTCTTGATAATTATACAGCTAAAGCCATCTCTGACACTTTCTTCTGTTTTCCTTTGGGTTAACACTTTTTCATCTTTTATTAATTTACTGATAATAATGATGACAATTATGATGATGATGATAGATAATATTTATCGAGTACCTACAATTTGCCAAGCATTTAAGCCAAGTACTCAACATGCATTATCTCATTGAGCTTCATAGTATTCTATAACTTTACAGATGAGAAAACCAAAGTTTAGAAGTTAATAGCATCCCCAAAAGTCATACAGGTGGCTGATCCAGGACTCAGACCAGTTCATTCTATCATCAAAGTATATTGGCCTCTACACCCTATTGTATCACCATGTCTTTTTAGTGGTTGAATTTTATGAATCAACAATGCGTTATTCATAGAAAAATATAGGAATCTCCAGCATGTGTAAGCTGGAAACATTTTAACACTCTGTCTACAGTTATTACAATGCCTATTTTATACAAATTTGATAAAATTGCCAAAAATATGACACCATATTTGACAATGTACCAGATTAAAGTAACTTTAGCTTCAAAATATATGTGTAAGATATGACTTTGTTCTCACGGCTTAACAGAATGTGCATGTCTCCCATTTGATATGATGCTTTCTTTAAAGGTGTTAACATGTACTATGGTTGTTTTGTAGCAATCTCCCTGGAAAATTTAGTGGCTAGATACAATTGCATTCAGGTTACCAATAAAATATCTATAAAGAGACACATATTTTGCAATATAAACTGAAGAATGAATATTGACTTTCACAATATCAACAATATTCTCAATATCTTAAGATTAATATAATAATAATAAATATCTTAAGATCATAGTCATCTCAAATGGGTCAATAAAGCAGAGTAGCAAGATGATATTGGAGGCTGTATTAGTTTTCCAGGGCTGCCAAACAAAATATCACAGACTGGGTGGCTTAGGCAACAGAAATTTATTTTTCCGAAATTCTGGAGGCCTGAAGTCCAAGATCAAAGTGTAGGCAGGTTTGGTTTCTTTTGAAGTCTCTCTTGTTGGCTTGTAGACGGCCATCTTCCTGTGTCTTCACATGGTCTTCCCTCTGTGGGTGTCTGTGTCTTAATCTCCTCTTCTTGTAATGACACTAGTCATATTGGGCTGGGACCCACCCATGTGACCTCATTTTAATGTAATTACTTCTTTAAAGTCCCTATCTCTAAATAGAGTCACAATCTGAGGTACTGGGGGTTAGGACTTCAAAACATAAATTTTGGGAGGGACACAATTCAGCCCATAGAAGCATATCCTGATGTCTTCCCAACAAGTAATAAAAACACTCCATTGGATTGGTGTCCAATAATCCTTCCCTATTCTTGGTGTGATCCCCTAAACACAATTGTCAATAAGTTATTTCAGAAAATAAAAAAGTAAAAATGTTCACAGAGAAGTAACAATTGCTACCCCTCAAAAAAAAAAAAAAAACCAAATCAGAAAGTTATTAACAATTTACAAAATGCAAAGTTTTTTTCTTCTAAATTTCAGTAAAGTGCTCTAGAATCCATCTCACACTATAAAGTAAATAATTTTGACAAATTGTGCAAGATCGATTTTGGTAAAGGAATTTATATTTTTTCTCATTGACTTTTATTATAGAAATAGAGATGTGTCTCTTGGGCCCAGGGACTGCATTACCTTTATCTTCAGAAAGAATCTCAGGACCAGTCATCACTTATCTGTTGCTTTTGGATCAGTTCCATCTACCAACCCTTCAAATAAGCAAGTGATAAGCAGCAGTGACCCATGTGGCTCCTACACTGCATAGGGATTACAAATTTGTTTAGTTTTGCAATTAACACATAGTACAGTAGCCCTTTCTGAAATCTGCCACTGGGGCTCCACAGACCTAATTATTTGCTAATTCATTCTCATTTCTCATTTTGAATAGAATTTGGCAAAGAACTTGTGGTAGCAATTTAAGTTTAAGATTGGGGTTTTTGATAGCATGACTTAGCGATAAAGAAGAAGGCAGGATGAATATTTTTAAATGTCATAAACCAAGGGTTATTATTAATCATTTTTTAAAGCATGGACCATTTTGAGGATTTTGTGAAGGCTACAGAGGCTCGTTTGCCCACAATAACACAAAATTTTACACCACATTTTAAAGAGTTTAAAGATTTCTTGAAAATCAGTGGACCTCAAATTTAAAAATCTCTTTTATTAAAGAAAATAGAAGGTTTGGAGGCACTAGTCTCAGCTCACGGACATAGAGAGTTGGAAACAACCCAACTCCTGATTAGAGTAACACTAGCCTCCCCACTAATGACTTAGAAGATGGTAAAAAGTGTTCATCTCAAAGCATAGAAATGAGTTCACTCTGTCTCTATTACTACATAAGATGTCTGGCTTTCAAAAGAAAATGACAAGGTATACAAAAGGAAAAAAAAAAAAAAACTTGCAAGACGCAAAGCAATCTTCCAAACCAGACTCAGATATGATGCAGATGTTAGAACTATCTGAAAGGGAATGTAAAAATAACTATGATTAATATGTTAAAGGATCTAATGGAAAAGATGAGCAACAACATGCAAGATGTTTCTATTTGTTCCATCTGTTCTTTGTTTCAGTTAAAAATATTTTTTAATTTCCTTAAAGATTTTCTCTTTAACTCACTCATTATTTAGAAGTGTATGGTTTAATTTTCAAATATTTGGATATTTTCAAATAATTTTTTGTTATTGGTTTCCAGTTTAATTCCAGTAGATCCAAGAACATACTTTGTGTGATTTCTACTCTTTTAAGTTTTATAAGGTTTGTTTTATAGCCTGGCCTATGGTCTGTCTTGCTGAATTTTCCATATGCTTTTGAAAAGAATGCGTATTCTGTTGCTGTTGCATGGAGTCTTCTAGAAATGAGTATCAAACTGGTTGATAGTGTTTTCCAGATCATCTATATCCTTCCTTATTTTCTGCCTACTTTTTTCAATTACTGAGAAGGGTGTTAATATCTTCAAGTAAAATTGTAGATTTGTTTATTTCACCTTTATTAGTTTTTCTTTCATGTATTTTGAAGATCTTTGTTATGTGAGTACACATCTAACATTATTAGATCTTCTTAGAGAATGGTGCCTTTGTCAAACTTCTAGAGGAAAGAAAAGCATAGAAGATTTGTGTAATCATGAGATTGGCAAAGAATTTTGTGTCACAACACCAAAGCACCAGCCATAAAATAAAAAACTGATAAATAGAACTTTATAAAATTTTAAAACTTTTTCTCTTCAAAAGGTACTCTAAGAAATTTTTTTAAAAAAAGCACAGAGTGGGACAAAATAGTTGAAAAATACATGGGCTGGCCCGGTGGCGCAAGCAGTTAAGTGCATGTGCTCCGCTGCAGCAGCCCCGGGTTTGCCGGTTCAGATCCCGGGCGTGTACTGATGCACTGCTTGTCGAGCGATGCTGTGGTGGTGTCCCATATAAAGTAGAGGAAGATGGGCACGATGTTAGCTCAGGGCCAGTCTCCCTCAGAAAAAAGAGGAGGATTGGCATCAGATGTTAGCTCAGGGCTGAACTTCCCCCCCCCCCCACAAAAAAATACATATCTGATAAAGGACTTGTATCTAAAATATACAAAGAATTCTCAAAATTCAACACTAAGATAACAAACAACCCAATTTTTTTAAATGTGTAAAAGATATGAAAATACATTTCATCAAAGAAGGATGCAGATGGCAAAAAAGCATCTGAAAAGATACTTAATGTCATTAGTCATCATTAGATAAATGCAAAATAAAAACATGTTACCACTACTCATCTATTATAATGATAATATAGTGTTCAAATCAATAATACTATACAACCAGCAATGTAGGTATTTATCCTAATGAATTGAAAACATACATTCACATACAGGCAAAAACCTATATGTGAATATTTACAGCACCTTTATTCGTAATCTCCAAAAACTGGAAACAATCCAGGCGTCATTTAACAGGAGAATGAATAAACAAACTGTGGTACATCCGTACAATAGAATACTATTCAGAAATAAAAAGGATTGAACTATTGATCCATGTAACAACAAGGATGAATCTTACACACGTTTTTCAAGGTGAAAGAAGCCAAAACCAAAAGGCTCCATATTGTATGACTCCATTCATACGACATTTCTTGAAAAGGCAATCTAAAGGGTTAGAAATCAGATCAGTGGTAGTCAGGGGTTGAAAATGAAGGAGGGGTTGACTACAAACGGACAGCATAAGGGAGTTTTGGATGCCATGGAACCATCCTGTATGGTACTATAGTGGTAAATATGCAACTTTATGTATTTGTCAAAACCCATAGAAACATATGCCATGAAGAATGAATTTTACTATAGGCAAATTTTAAAAAAATCAACCACACCGTCAGGAGACCCCTAGATGGAATGCAGAGCCTGACAGTCACACTATGTAAAATGTTATCATTAGAGGAAGCTGAGTGAAGACTTTTTGGGAACTCGCTGTACTATCTTGCAAATTTAAAATTACGTAAAAACTAAAAGTAAAAAAAAAAAACTACCTAGTTGTGTCACTACCACATCGTATAATACCACCTTGACCCCAAAAGAGAAAGAAAGATATAATCTCATAAGAAAGCAAAGTTTCTAAAATTTACTAAATGTAATGTTTGAAACAAAAAAGGTTTTGGCCAATAATGAGAGCTCCAAAAGTATGGTTTTTCCATTTCCTTTCCTGAAACATTTTATTTATTTTATTTTATTAATTTTTTAAATTGAGGTAACATTGGTTTATATAAATTTCAGGCGTACATCATTATATTTCAATTTCTGTAAAGACTACATCATAGTCACCACCTAAAGTCTAATTGCCATCTGTCACCTTACACATGTGCCCTTTTACCCTTTTCATCCTCCCCCTCCTCCCTTCCCCTCTGGTAACCACCACTCTATTCTCTGTATCTATGTGTTTGTTGTCGTTGTTTTATCCTCCACATATGAGTGAGATCATAGGATATTTGTCTTTCTCTGACTTATTTCGCTTAGCATAATGCCTGACATTTTAAATAATCATTTAAAGGGTATCTGTCTAGGAGATGCTTAGGAAAGATTTCTGAATGAATAAATGAGTTAACAAATACTCAAATTCAGTTCATCATCTTCCCCACAGCCCAGTGCCTTCTTTTAATTTCACAATTTTGGTTAATGATGATTTTATCGTCTCAGCGCCCCAGGCTCAAAATCTTGGCATCTTTTTTAACTCCAGATTTTCCTCTCAACACTTCTCCCCACCCTATACACATCAAGTAAGTCACCAACCACGCATCTCTATTCTCACTTTTCTTTTGCTACTCTTTATCACAACAGTTAAAGGTCCCATAAATTCCCATAAGCGTGGTTACAATATGATTTCGAATAGCCTCTTTTGTGAAATGGTGGCTGGATAAATCTTCCTTCCTTACCCTGATCGTGGCATGATAATGCTCCAAACCTTTCAATGATTCACCATTTCCTGCTAAATAAATTGCAACCTCTTTAAGGTATTTAGTGGCTTCCAGTATTTACCAACACAGGCAAGCTGAACTGTTCGTTATTTCGCAAGGACAGTATCGGTTTTCATAGTTCTCATGCCATTGTTACTGCCCTTCCTTCCACTGGAAAGGGCTTTTCCTGTCTGTTCATAGAAATCCAACCATCTTAGTTCACATTTCATATTCTTCATAAAACTTTGCTTGATTGCCTGAAAAGTGAATACAAAATTCCATACCATTTTGTATGAAACTCTCTTATGGATTTCATCACATTTTTATCTTTCATTATGATTATTTAACCATCTTATTTATTGCCTCTCTTTTTTTTTTTTTTTTGAGGAAGATTAGCCCTGAGCTAACATCTGTTGCCAATCTTCCTCTTTTTGCTCGAGGAAGATTGGCCCTGAGCTACCATCTGTGCCAATCTTCCTCTACTTTGTATATGGGACGCTGCCTCAGCATGGCTTGACAAGCGGTGTGTAGGTCCCCTCCTGGGATCCAGGCCCGCAAACTCCGGGCCTCCAAAGCAGAGCACACGAACTTAACCACTACGCCACTGGGCCCACCCCGATTGCCTCTTTTTATATAGTTAAGTAAAATGAAAACAGGGGCTATGATTCATCTTTACTTCTTATATTCCTTACTGGACCAAGAAAAGTGTCTGACATGTGGCCATTAAGCAATAAATACTCACTGAATAAACAAATAAATGAAATATCAATGGATGACTAAGTGAATGTTGACTAAATTTTGATAGAGAAGGAAGTAAAGTTTGGACTAGAGTTTTATTATTGTTAAAAAATCAGTTGTTCCTTCTCTCATGTAAAGAAGACTATTGGAGAAGAAAATTAGCTTAATAGTGAAGAACACCAATGGTTATTCAAACAGTCTGCTGGCTACTCTACCAACTATTTGAGTCACAGGCACATCAGTGACGATATGGCTTCTTCAAGGAGCTTCCATGACAACAAAAGGAGACAGCCAGTCTCCTTCAGTCCTTAGAGCCGACATTGTGAGCTCTGGCAACAGCTATCTTGATTCTTAGGAATATAAAATCTTCCATCAGTTTCCACGTACTGAAAAAAAAAAAAAGAATTATAAAGGCACTTGCCTTATCTCTTTTACATAAAAGAAACTAGACTGTACAGAAAGAACAGTAGGGAATTTACCTCAGACAATAGCAGTCTCAGTAAAAAGCACCTGCTGACCCATACAAAATTAAGACATCACATGGCACCTACACTCAAGATACACATCAAATTAAATTCTAACACTCCAAATGACACTCTTCTTTATTAAGCATGACTGAAAGCAAGAGCCTGTGAGTGACAGGTATTTTCCTACGCAGCCATAGGTAAAGGAGATTTTATGGCTGAAACCTCTTTTAAACATCACATTGAAAGTTCTAAACAAAGCATGCCTGCATTTTTTTAAAAGACCAAGTCTTTCTCAATGTTATTTTCCTGCTGTGAAATTTTTTGCATATTTACACAAAATTATTTGAAAATTTTTCACTTAAATGGACAGATGTTGCCTAAAATCATTCATGAACACAAGAAAAATAAAGCACCCTCAGTTACTTCTGCTGCTTCCTTCATGGGACTCATCAATGGCCCTAGACAAACTAACCTTATTCATGTGGTACTAAAGTTAGAAAAGAACCCAGTGTTGGAACACCAATAACCTACCTTTTAGGTTCAATTTTTCCTTTAAAAAGTTGGATTAAACATTTCCATACTCACCTCTTACTACTTTCATTTTCCCTCAGATAAAAGATAACAGTATAATTTTTAAAACTTCAACTATATATGCTTTACATTGGATATAGATTCTATCGAGCATCAAATTCTTTATTCAAAACTCATTATCTGCTATCATTTAGGTAAACTTTTTTTATAGCCCTGGGCACTTGGGCAAAAACTTACTTCCATGGCTGGATTATAATATTTTATGCATTTAGCCAACTCTTTAAATGGTTACCAATGTTGTAGCTTTCTCCAAACTCACCTCTGCTTTTAAATCACTGAAGTCTATATAAACATCCTCCAGGGTTATAATATTTTTCACTAATAAATCTACAATACAAATATTTACACAAATTTTGGATTAATTTACATTAAATATGTAGTGATCTTTAAAGCCCCTATTATAAATACTTCTGAGCCCTCACTTTAAGAAAAACTGCAATTAAAAAAAAAAAGGAGAGAGTTTTTGAAGGAAGTCTCTAGTGAATTCTTTTGCAAAGAGTAATCACATTCTAACTTATCTGTTTTGTAAGTTGAGAAACAAGATTCTTGTGTCTGTATCTCTGGTAGAGAAGATGAGAATGAGGGCAAAGAGCATCTCTTGGACGGCCGGAGAGGAAAGGGTGAGATGAGAGGAGAGGGCAGCAGCCCGGGTTCTCTCCCTGGAAAGTTAAATGTCAGCAGGGTTAGGCCTTGCCAATATAAATACAATCACAATGATGGTATAAAAAGACATGCGCTTTCACCTCTATTGACTTTTCACGTTCATGGGATAATTATTGTAACATTTTCTTAAAGGGCAAAAAGCTTTTGATGATGAATACATCTCATTACACGGAATTTTACGTGTAATCCTTACATGAATCTCATTGTAATTCAATGGATGAATTACGTGTTAATGCTAGCATAACAAGCCTTTAACCTATTTGACTTAATTACAGGCATATCATCAGATTTACTGGGAAAGGTTTCTTCCCTATGCTCTAAAAAGTCTTTTCACTTTTTTAACCCTTTGGTTAAACCTTTGGAAGGCAGTATCAGCTTCTGTTACAATCTCCTACTACCACAGCCTATAGACTTCACTTATAGGACTAGAGAGGACAGAATAGAGAGGATATCATTTTGCTTAACTTTGTAAATATTTATCTAGACGTTGAGGGCTCCCAGTATGCCTGATCCCTTATGAACAGGACCTTTTTTCAAATCAAGGTATGTGGCGAAATAGAATGAGCTTGGTCTGGGAGTTGGAAATCTAGCTCTGACATTCGCTAACAGGGTAGCTTTAGAAAAGTCAATTAACCAGCATGAACTCCAGCTTTCTTTTCTCCTAAATAGAGTTCTTGTACCCACCTGCCTACTCACAAGGTTTTGGTGAAGACCTAATGATATAATATAAGTGGTGTTTATAATAATAGTGCAGTATAAAAAATAAAACACAATACAACTAGAGAGTATTGAAGAAGAAGGAGAAGGAGGAGAGGCAGGAGAAGGAGAAGAAAAAGAAGCTAGTCGACAATATAACAACAAACGTGCACTTTAAAGAGCAATAGTAAATGTGCAATGCAGGCACATATAAAAATAGGGAATGAATAGACTATCCAGAGAGCACATAACAGGGATACCTAACTCAGAGAAGGGTTCTCAGAGCAAGCAACAACTAATCTGAGACGTGAAGGATAAGTAGGGAAGAATTAGAATGGGAATTGTGTTGAGGGTGAGGTGGGTATGCAGGTAAGGAGATGCAGAGTCTGCATGATAGAGATTATAACTTGTGCCTTACTGCAAAGTCAGGGCCCAGTAAATTTTTATTGAATGAATGAGAGAGAGAGCACATTTGAGCATAGAGTGCAAGATGAGGAGGTTTGGAGATGAGGGTAAGAGGGAGGTGGAGGCATGACATAGTGGAGTTCACTTTTAGTGCGGTGACTCTGACTACTACGTGAAGAAAACTATAGGGAGGGACGGGAGCACAGAAACCAGATAGGAAGCTATTGCTGTGATTCCACGGCCTTGGAGGGACAGGAAGGACTTGCCTATTGGCGTGGGGTCTGAGGATAGTCTGAGGAAAGGGTTAAGAAAACACTGGCATCCCAGATTTAACTAGGACGGAGACACTGAACCAGAGATTCTAAACCTCACCCCCAGGTACAGAAACATGTGGGAAGAAAGGCCAAAGTCTTAGTGTGTCAGCAGATAGTTCCTGGAAGAAGTTCCCGTGCCTGAGTCCTGAAGGGCGAGGGGGAGCTCACCGGGTGAACAGCATGAAGCGGCAGAAGCACGTATTTCTCATGCATCCGCAGGACAACAGGGGTAGCTCTGCTTCAGGTTCTGGTGGGTGCAGTCTTCTTGCTGAAGGTCTGCCCTTCAACTGGGCAGCTTTCCTCCACTTTTGCTCAATTTGGAGGCTGGGCTGAAGGGGCAGCCTTTACCTGGGAAAAACTCTCCTCATGGCAATCGCAGACACACAAAAGGGCCAGTGGAAACACGCAAGGCTTAGAATCAGCTTGGAACCAGCACACCATCACTTCCACCCACGTACCATAGGCCAAAGCAAGTCATATGACCAAGGCCAAAGTCAAGGGGCCAAGGGCAAGGAGCTGTACTCTGCCTTTAGTGCAAGGTATTGCAAAATGTTTTATAGCAAAGGGTATAAATATAGGGGCCAGGGTGGGAGGCAATGAAGAATGGGCTCAACAATTCCACCCACCACAGGAGCATCTGCATGAACCTCCAGAGAGAACCTGCATGAACAGAGAGTATATGAGATAATAAACAAGAAATCAGTTTAGCCCAACTTTAGAGAACAATGGATGGGGGAAAGAGAGTGAGAAATTGGGATGAAGAAAGATGAGAGAGGCTGCATGAAAGGCTTATTTTAAGTCATGTAAAATACAAAGTGCCACAATGCAAACAAGCACAGGCTGCTCTGGGAGCAGATGAGGGCCAGATGGGCTTGTAGCCCAGTTTGCAGGAGTTTCTGCGGAGACCTACCAGGCAGAGACAGTGGCGTGGGCCAGGACTGCAGAATTGCAAGCCCTTTAACAAAGCTGGAGGCGCTGACTGAAGGCACAGTGTCTCTGTGACCCTGTAACGCAGAGTTTGGCAGAGTTTATGCTTGAGCAAAGTAGCCATATTCTTCTGCTGTGATTTGGTGGATACTGGGAAAGGTCCTCTACCCCCAAACTAATCCATCAACAATCTAGAAAGCCAATGGAGTCCAGGGTGTGTTGCATAAAAACAGAAGAGGACAGGGAGTCTGGCTCCGTGCTGGGCTGAGCCCAGCCCACCCCATGGCAGGTGCTGCTGTGGGATGAAGCTGCTGCTTTTCCTATCAGCAGACTAGTTAATCCTCGAAACGCTTGCCAGGGATATGCACACAGTAAACACTCTGCTCTGTGAGAGCTGTCCCATCAAAAACCAAAAAAAGAGAGAGTTGACTCCCCTGCAGATCTGAGCACCTCTCTTAGCTCCCTTTCTCTGCAATTCCCAGAGGTGATAATTGATCTCCTGAGATGATGCCAGATTTCACAGAAGGTTTACTAATTCCTCCCCTTTTTATCAGCTAAGTAAAAGTACCATGTGTACGTGTGCGTGTCTGTGTGTGTGCGTGTGTGTGTGTGACTGAGTGAGGCCAACAAACTCCAGCGAGTTGCTTGAGGTCACATAGAGTCAGTGGCTCAATATGGATTAGCAAAGCCTCATGCCCTATCTGGTCCCCAATCCTTTTTATCTAACCACAGAACAAGTTGCCATACGAAGAAAATATAAAAAGCATTAACCTCTGATAAGTTACATTTATTTTGTTGTGTATTTGGCATTTATTTTGGTTGTTTCAATTTGTGTGGCTTAGTATATAGAGTTCTGTATGTTGTCCTCTGAATTCAGGGTTTTTTATTTCTGTTGGCATTTCCCTTATTCTCTAGTTAAAGTTACTGTTTTCCATTTCAATAAAAGTTCTCTCAAAAGCCGTCTTTGTCTTTGGTGTCACCGCAATGTGGAATTTAGCAGGATTTTCTCCACTCACCCTAAGACAGAAAGTCATTTCAGCATCAGCCCTTCTTGATCAACTGATTTGAATGTTTCCTGGGAGAACAAAATTATTTTAACTGTGATTTCACATGTTTTCTCTGGTCATTTGTCTCTCCAGTGAAAGTATCTGGCCATTAAATATGCCCTAACATTTTCCCCACTCGCAATGTAGTTGGTGTCTGTTTAAATCTTTGGTGTATTTCATGTCTGTGCATGCTTGCAGCTCATTTTCTTTGAAATGCAGAGCTGTTGACTTTGGTGTGGCGGCACCACAGGCTGGACACAGTGGTCTCAGGGCCATCGAGAGGCCGCTTTCTGAAAACAACGGAAACGACCCCCAGAAAATAAAAGGCTTCACTTGATGTCATCTAAGCAGCCCATACGTATCTGCTTTGCACTAACTGCCAAGCATTATGTGGTGAGATTCATAAATTTCCCAAGTACAAATGAGCATAAAGATGAACTCAATTCCCTTTGCCACACCGTGTTTTCCAAAAGATTGAAATCCACTTGAGAAATATGAACAGTTCTCTATTTCTAAAGATTACTTTTTAAATGATCATGTCGAGTTGGACCAAACAAACAGCATCACAATTTCCAATAATGTGGTTTATCATAAAATAGCTGGGTTTCTAAATTGGAAAGAAAATCACTATATGTAATTGTGATGACATAGTCATTAGTGAGCTTCATGGCTGTCCACATCTAAGGACATTCCTGCCTGCTGTGCTAGCAGGGCTCCAACCAGAGTGAGGTGGTTGCCTCAGGTGCAAAATTTAAGGGGGTGCCAAAAACTCAGTAGTCAAGATAAATATTTTAGTGCAATATTTTAAAAACCAAAATTAGTGCACAAAATGCATGATGAACAAAATATCAAAACTGATTGATCAAAGTGGATTGATTGTAAAGTTCCTGCCCTTCAGACAGGAACAACACCACAAGACGGGCGAAAGGGCAATCAACCTGAAATGTATGGTTATCGGGACAACATTCTATATGTTCCAAGGGACATTACAGAGAAAGAGGGAGAGAGAGAGAGAATCTATCCTTATTCAGTGTTGTGTTTTATGTACCTTAGAATAAAGGAGACTGGAAAACCGGAGAAGAAGAGAAAGCCTACAGAAAAAGGAAAAACAAGTTTTAGAGCTGCTTGAGGCCATCATTAACCTTGATCTGTTCCATCTATTTAAGGCCCCCTACTTTGAAGAGGAGATGACATTCTCTGGCTTCCATCCGTGCTCTGCAATTTGCTTCACTCCTTTATTCATCAGCATCATACCCTGAGAACTATCATCATGTTCATGCCATAACTCAGTGCTCACTGAGGGCCTGTCAGGCCAAGGGATGTGGGAAGTGACAACAATAACTCAGGTAGTTAGGCAAAAATATCTGACATAAATTATCCTGAGACCCATCTTGTGAGATAGATTAACCATTAAAATTGGATTTGGAGAAAGTGGAGAAAATATGTTAGTTACGAAAAGATCAGGTGTTATAAGGTGTGCTGTGTAATATTCAAGTGTGAATTGTATGTCACAGTCATTGGAATGGGGAAAGTACCCACACAGAAGCACTGCCTAGAGAGAGGGAGTCTCGGAGCAGGGGACAAGCATGTGTCCCATGTAGGTCCAGATGAGGCCATCGGCTTGGTGCTGCTTGATACCTTATTAATTTCCAGTGCTGAGAACTTCAGATCTTTTCATTATTAGTATACTTTACCGAGCTTGTACCTTCAGGCTTTTCCAGTAAAGGGCACAATTTAAAAAAATTAAACTTTAAATCATCACTCATTAAACCTTATTCATTGCCATGAATATATTTAAAAATGGGGTGCTGAAGTTATCATATAAATTTCCCAACTGAAATGAGCTAAAGGGAAAACGTATATTTGAGAAAGGTAGACCTGGATAAGCAAGGGAGATCAAAGAGGACAAGGTCCACATCGGCTCAATCTGACCACCTTTATGTCCAGTCAGCTGGACCCATGAATGGATTCATAAACCCATTCTATTTGTTCATTCAGTCATTCATTTAACAAATATTTATTGAGTGCCTACTATGTGTCAAGCACTGAACTAGATCCCGAGCAAAACAGATCCATTCCCTGCTCATATGGAGCTTACAGTCCTGTACAGAAGACAGCCTTCAAAAGAATCATCACCTAATTAAATGTAGAAGGATATGTAATTGGGGGACCTGAACTAAGCTAGGGTTCAGGAAAGGGTTTTCTGAGAAAGTGAGATGTATGTTCAGCCTTGGACAGATAAGTTACAGCTAACTTAAGAAAAGGGTGCCTATGTGGGAGTAAGAGAAGCATTTGAGGAAAGGTGTAAAGAAAGAGTCTATGATAACAGAGAATGGCAAATTTATTTAAAAGTTTTAAAGTGAAGGCAGAGAATTAGCAGAAGAGGTGGACAGGTGTGGGTTAATATAGGAATGAGAGCTTACAGGAAAGTCAGAAGAACCAGACAAGTGCAAGTCTAGAAGGATGCAGCTGGAAAACCTGAGTAAAGGTCACCAACAGCTTCAGCTTGGAGTACTGGAGTGCAAATGGGGAAGCAACACTCAGGGAAGCTTGTAAAGCCCGCCTCAACACAGAGCTTCCAGAAAGGTCTGTGAAGCTATTGAGTGTGTGACAAAGCCCCGTGTCTGAATCTCACTGCTGCTTGAGAATAATGGCTTCCCCTTCACTTCTGCCTTCCACATCTCTCATCAGGTCCTGTCATCGGCAATTTCTAAGACAGGACCATGAAAGGAAGGGGATTCTAGAAATCGTTGTTCCCAGTCTTAGGCAGAGGGGCAGTGATGGGAACAGCAAAGCAGGCGTAGATTATTTAGGGCTAGTTATCCAGCTTAGAATTTGAGATTTAATCCTAAAATCGATGGGAAGCCATTGTAGGAAATAGCATAATTATGACTTCATTTCTCCCATTTTCCTCTGGGCGTACTACATAGAACAGACCAGAAGGTAGCCAGAGAGAAACAGAAATACAGGTTAGAAGATGATTGTAAAGCAAGAGATGATAATTTGGACTCCAGTAGAGATTGAGAGAAGTAAAAAGATTAAACAGGACTTTGTTATGAATTGGATATAAGTGGTGAAGATGAGAGAGGAAGCAATAGAAATGCACGTGGGTTTCATCGCTGGTGCAATTCTCCCACAGTCTTTAGATTCAGAGACAATCAGGATCAGAAGGGTTTTCAGGTCAATTCGTCTAACTCTGTCTCTAATTCTGACTGATTACTGTCTTTATTTAATACCGTGTTGATTAGGCAAAGGGTGCATGCACGCTTATTTCAAGAATTATTTTCAGTCCACATAATTTTCATGCCTTTGCATGAAAAAAATCCCTATAACAGCATGGATTCAGGAATTATAGTGCAAACGTTTTCTTTTTTACTGCAGAAGGGTTGTAGTGGGAACAGCACACTAGACAAGAACTAGGACAAGCGAAGTCCAGCGTTCAGGGAAGATAGATCCCCAGTTCCAAAACTGTTTCTGGATCAGTAGTCAGAAGATCAAGTTTAGAGATCAGTAAGAATGGAGCTGAAGGGGGATTTGAAGGTGATGAGAAGAAACCCTATCTCTTTGTGGATAGACAAAGAGATACTGCAGACAGCAAAGCCAACACTCCTCGCCATCTCCTTTATCTGTCTTGGAAGTTCCGTGGATTGGCAGGAGCTGCCTCACTTTGAGAGGACTGCTAAGATAAGTTAATTATGTGTTTGTATTTGATACCGTTTGCTAGAAAAAATGCCGTTCAGCATTGTAGCTATTGTAAATGAGAAACACTGACGATACAAGTGTGCCTTGTTCTAAGTAAATTTGAAGGTAGGCTTTCAAGTTTATAAACCCTGATCAAACTAGTAGAAAGCCAATGTCTTCCGGAAACCTTGAACTTAGGGATTTTGTGAATCACGTGTGAGATGGTGAGACCTACCGGCAAAGTGCAATTTTGCAGCCTTGACCTAGGGTTGGTTTTAGCTTATAAACCAAGAAAGGGTGCAACAAAGTTTTAGTGGGTTTGAGTGTGAAGTCAAGGAACTTCCAGAAAGAAGAAGAATACTTATGGGTCCTCCTGACCCAAGAAGAAAATAAGAGGGAGAGGGTAATACCTAACACTCAGAAGAAAGGATATTCTCAAGTTAAGAAAATGTCTGAAGAAAAAAAAATAAGCTAATTTCTAGTTTAAAACTTTCTCCAGCCAGTATCTTATAATCCAGTGATGTAGTGTGAGGCCCAGTAGCTCTAGAATTGGCAACATCTTAACTGCTTTTACCCCAAAATATTTCAGATCTCTCCATTGGTGAATTTTCCTCTGGAGGAATTTATTTTTTAATTTTGTAACAAACTCCTATCAGAAATAGCATTCACCTTCAAGAAATACGTTTTTCAAAAAACTTCATTATAAAATATACAATTGTGTTTTATAGACATCTTATAGGCACGTTACAGGAGATATTTGTTTATTCTTATGAAAAGATCTGAATAATCAACCTTGTCTAAAATATCTCAGAACTATAAAAATTTCAATTTTAAAATAAAAATGTGATGATATGCAGTTACAAAAATTGATTCTTCATCACTGTTATTCAGAAATGCAATGCCTCTCTCTTCTTTATAACTCCTTAATATATAGTTGTCAACCAATGAAGCATGAAGCATTCAATCAAATTACTTTCAAATATAAAATAACAATGTATTTTGAAAAATTAATTTTACTTCCTGTACTGAAAGCAAATTTTCAAAAATTGTGATGTATTATTCAAACTCAGAAGGACCAATGATGAAGATTTTAGAAAAAGATCAGTGGTGGCATCAAAAATAACAGTTTTCAAGTTGATGAATGACACAGAACCCTTTCAGAGCCACCTGTTTGCATCTTGAGTGGGATCATGATGGTTTCTATCATATTAAATGGTAATGTACCAATGCCCCAAGGTGGTCTGAGGTTATTAACTCTCATCAACCTCTTAATAACACCCTCAGGTCACACTCCTGCTGCATTTCTAATGTTGTAGTGTATGAAAAATAGCATCATGGTAACAAAGATTAAATGAGATAATGCATGTAAAGCATTTAACACAATACCTAATATAAAGATACTGATCAATAAACAATTGCTATCATTATAATTTAACCTTCCTGCCAGCCAGAGAAATTTCACTAGTTGGAACAAGAGTACAATTTTTCAGTTGCGGGTTGAGGGGCTCTTGATAATTTATACTCTGTCATCTTCATCTAACGATTAAAAATAGTTGGCCCCCGATCAGCTAGTTATCGCTTGCAGGTGAATTCCAGGGGAACATAAGTCATACCCATGTCCCAAATCTGAAAGAATTTAGTAAAATGCCTCCAGGTCTTAAAACTCCAAAAAAGTACTTAAAAGTCCATAATGATCTGTGCTGTCTGTGCAAGTTGAATAAAAAGACAAGGTTTCTATTCTTAATTTAAATAGTAACTCATATGGGACCATGAGACTCGCCAGTAGACTTCTTGCTGCAGATGTGTTTCAATCTCTAAAATAGAGACATTAATCAATACCTTGTGAACAAATTTCCACAGAGGGCTGTGAGGCTAGAAGTCCAGATAACCATGGTTCTCTTGTCTTGCCTCTCGTGCTTTTCTTTTCTATAATTTAGCATGCCCCAATACTCACCACGATTGAGTTTGGCCAAAATAAGCCATACTTTTGGCTTCCAATAACAACAACAACAGAACAAATCAAAGTGGTTTGAATGGTAAAGGCACTGTATTGTTTATGTACCAGAAAAATCCAGAAGTAGAGCAGCTTCAGGACTGCTTTGATCAGTGTTCTGGCTTGTTTCTGCACAAATGCATTGTCTCTCTGCCCTCCTTCTTGGTCAGCTTCATCCTCAGGCTGGCTTCCCACATGGGGCAAAAGGGCTTCACCAAATCCGGGTGTTACATTCACACATGATTTTTTCCAGGAAATAGGACTTTTCTTCTTTGACCCGTCAAATACAAGTCCTCAGTTTCACTTTGACTGGGTCACCTTTTGTTCTGTTCCATCCTATAAACCAATCCTTAGAGCAGGGAGATGAAACTATGCTGATTCACTCAGCGGGTGGAGGCAAAGTTCCTACTACCCACAACAAGGCTGCTACACAGTGGGGAATCCACGGACGTCGACAACCGAAAGTTCACAACTTGTTAGACTCCACCACAGGGACTAGAAAGTCGCTTCAAGAGGCTGACAGAGATTCTTTTGAGACCCAGCTCTGTTATATTTACCACCTTTGACACCTACTCAAGCCCCAGATTGCCAAGGAACAATCTAAAAGGTATATTTCTTTCTCTGCTAAAAATTGGCGCTCCTCTGACAACAGCTCATTGTCCTGGGACCAAGCTGGTGTACTGTTCTCATTTCCTCTTCGTTTGAGATGAATTCTTTTTATAAAACACTTTGGTCCCTTTACAAATAGGTCCTTGATTAATCCCTCCCAGACTGTTGGGTGTGTGGCATGAATTGGTGTCTAACACCTCTGCTTTACATTTATACTAAAACCTTATATGGAAACAAATAATTTTATAAGAACTGGTTGAAATTCAAAGTCTCCAGAGAAAAGCCAATGAATGAGTAAGAAAGCCTAAATGTAAATCCTAATAGAAACAGAAATAGTAAGAAAGCATAAATAGATTCTTCCTTGGATGGATTTCAGCACACAGAGCCCTGTGTGTCCATATTTTTAAGAGTATGATATAGGAAATGCTATAACGTCATATTGCACTTTGTCTAACCCTCACTTTTTAGATTGAAAGAAATCACCCAAAGAACTTCAGGTCCTGAAATTTTTTCAAGAGTTTTCAAAAAAAGATTTAGAACTTGAATGAAATATTTTTAACACGTTTAAATCATTCTCAAAAGAATTGTTTTCCTTCGTGGAGTTTAACTGAAAAGATAATGAGCACACTTTCTTTCCATGTATTTAATGTGTCAAAAAGTACCATCTTGCTCTTCATCTTGAAAGGAATAAGTGCAGATCACCTATCAAAAAGAAAGACACCCAAAATACTATCAAAAGGAAAGACACCCAAAATTCTATTATGTGGAATTGAGGGGAAAAATATATATAGATATACTTTCAAACTTTCTCTGGCCACCCAAGCTATCCGCTTAACAGAATTACACATCTCTCTCTATGTGTATATGTGTTTGTGTGTTTAGAGAATTCTGAGTTTTCCATAAAGATTGTGTAGCCTTTCTGAGCCACTGACTCCTTTAGCTCTTTGGTGAAATCTTTGAAACTCTCCTCAGAAAAATAAGATTAGTAAAGAAATCAAGCATATTAAAATACAGTGGTTAAAATAACAAATGTGTGATATGGTAATAGATCACATTAATAAAAAAATACTTTTTTATTAATGTATTCAATAATAAGATTGTTATGGACTGAATGTTTGCATCCCCCCAAAATTCATGTGTTGAAATCCTACCCCTGATGTGATGGTATTAGGAGGTGGGGTCTTTAGATATTTTACCTAAATTAAGAGGTAATTAATTACCTTAATTAGGAGGTAATTAAGATTAGATGAGGTCATGAAGGAAAGGCCCTCATGAATTAGATTAGTGCCCTTGTAAGATCAAGAGAAAGTTTGCTTCCTCTCTGCTCTCCACCATGTGAGGCTACAAGGAGAAGACAGCCATCTGCAAGCCAGAAGAGGGCCCTCACCAGAAGCCAATCATGCTGGCACTCTCATCTCAGACTTGCATCCTCTACAACCATAGAAAGTAAATTTCTGTTGTTTATAAGCCACTCGTTCTATGGTACTTTTTAATAGTAGTCTGAATGGATTAAAACAAAGATCTAGAAGCAAGTTTACTAACTACTATAATTTTGAAGGAATTATGACTGGAAATGTATTTTGAGGTACCTGCAAAGCTGTCATGTGATATGAAAACATCTGTGATGTTGGTAGCAAAGCCATAGGTACTACTGATTCTACTATGGTCAGTTGCCTTGAGTAACGTGACACAGCTGAGATTCAAACCCCAGGCAGTCTGGCTCCAGAGCCTGCTCTCTCAACCACGTTGCTATTTTGCCTAAAACAGACCTATGAGACAATTTAGCTCAAACCCATCATTTTGTAAATGAGATAACTAAGGTTCAGAGAGCAGAGGTAACATGCATCAGCAGCTCCAGTTAAGAAGTTTTTGGTTTTGTGGCTCTCAGATATACCACATTGGACTAACCATAATCATTGCTTCAAGACATACCATCACTATTGGTCCAGGCATGGCCCTCCTGTCTTTAACAAAGTAATTTAAAAATTAATGAATATCCATAAACTCACCACTCAACCCAAGGACTCAACATTGACAATAACCAATATCTACCTTTTCTTTACTACTTGAGGTAGCCAGAATGTTTATCATTATTTTACACACACACACACACACACACACACACACACACACCTTTTTTATTTACCACAATATAGGCATGCTTAAACAATGTTGTTTAGTTTCAGTAGTTTTTGGACTTTATCATACAATAGATCATCTTCTGGAGCTTCCTTTTCACACTCAACATCACATTACTAGGATTCGTCCATATTGCCGAGCATACCCATTGTTCAATCATTGGCTAAAACCCCCCACAAAGTCCGGCTCTGTGCTGTTTACAGGAAACAGATTTGAACCCAAATCTCCTAACTGAAAGACCAGCACTTGCTGCACTACCCTAGAACTGCCACTCTTTCCCTCAGAGCATCTCTTTCTCTTCTGAGGGACATGTTTATTCAGAGGGAGCTCTTCCCAGGAGCCCTGCATCACAACAGTAGGTGGCTGCCAAGCGTACCTTTGGGTAATGCTGGCTTGTTATCTGAAATATGTGAATAAATTGGCAGTGAGCCTCTCTGGCCTGGTGGAGAGAAGAAGGAAAATCCAGTTCACCAAGTGTATAGAGGACAGGAGGAGGGGCCTACCTGGGGAAGAAAGGTAGCTCAAAGTCACAACTGATTGGGCTGTGAGGAAGCTCTTCATTCTGCCTCGTTTGGCCTAAGACCAAAAGCCAAGCCTGGCTGAGACCTTTGGGGGCAGGACTCAGTGCCATGTTGCTATGGTGATTATTCCACAAGCTCAGAGGCTTCCTCTGCTCCCTAGCAGAGCCCAGCCTCCATGACAGGAGGGAGTGAGAGTGGTGGAGAGGAAAAGATAGGGCTGCTGAAGCCAAGGACAGAAGAAATCTACCGTGGGAAGACCGTGAGATGAAAATCCCCTTCTGCCGTGTGTCTGCACATATTTGTTTGTGTCTGTGTGCATGTGCTCACGTTGGGAAGGGAAGGAAGAGAGTGGATTTTCTCTCCTATGTGCCCACCATAGGAGTGTAATTTTGACTAATTCATTCCAAACCTTACCCTCTTCCCAAATGGTGATAACTAACTCAGGTAACTCTATGTTGCAGAATTTCTCTTTTCCTGGACTGTGAAGATATCTTATACGAGTAGCCCCCTTCACAACTCATACACACACACACACAACATACACCCTTCTGCCATCTTTTCTAAACAAACAACAGATTGCATTGCTGCTGTTCAGAATATCATGCCAGGAAAACAGGGAGAAATTTTAAAAAAACCTTCTTCATCAAGATTCAAACCAAATGTATGTGTCTACCAAGTGATATACTGCCCAGTTATAAGCACTTCATAAATGTTCATCTAAGCCCATGCCTGCAAAGATTGAGGGAAATTGTTGCCCAGCCCTACTCTCTGGAGAAGAGCCATATGCGAAAGTGAGTCATATTTGCCATCTGTACAGTGCATTCCAGAATGCTCACCAAGCATTCTCTTTAAGGTCACTCATAATCCCCATTTTACAGATGGACAATCAGAACGCGAAAGAGAGGTGATATGATGCCTTTCTCCACTGCTTCCCTCAGGAACTACAAAAGTAAGTAAGGTTTTTTATTCATTGAAATGATTTCAGGAAAAAAAAAAAAAAAAAAGCAACAACTTTTGCCAGATCACAGGGGCAGAGTTCAGAGTCTGAATATTTTTCACCAGGAAACATGGAATCTACAATGACCTCCACCGAGTACAAAATGAAGAACATATTTCTTTCTCCTTCCTGGGGTAACGCAAGTGGAAACTTATGATGGCAGATACTCATAGGCCGCCACACCAATCAACAACAACTCTGGGTAAGCCCCTCACAAGAACTAAGATCCTGTCTTATTGGGGCATCTTTGTGATGATATTTTAAAAGTGAAATAAAATTAAGTGGCTAGTAATTTCTTCCAAAATAAAAATTTACAGCCTTAGCAAAAAAAAAAAAAAAATTAACAATAGAAAGCCTGCCTATTCAGCAAAACTCTCTAATACAAGAGTATGTCATTATTCTATTTATGACCTCAGACAAGTTACTTTAATTTTCCTCATTTTTCTCATCTGTAAAATGAGTATCAAATTCTCAACTCAAGTGACTTTATTGATTAAATGAGTTACTGTGCATGTAAAGATCTTGGCACAGTGCCTAATGCATAGTTAGAGCTGAGTAAATATTAGGAATTCTCATATGGTGCCAAGCTCAACTGTCTTACTTGAACTGGCAAATGATTACCCTTCCCAATGGAAGTATAAAGAGATCTCTGCTTTGTGAATTAGAGATAGGCATTAGCAAAATACTGGCCGTTGACAAACACATCCTCAAATTATTGTTGAGCATACATTATTTATAATTTACATGAAAAGAGGACCACTGTACAATTTCTAAAATCATGACAGTACTTTTTGTCCCAAGGTGAATTCTGCCGCAGACTTGGGTGAGCTGAATTAGAGAAACCATATGCAGGGAAGGATCCAGGTTGTTTCAGGGCATAGATTCCAACTTTGTGGCATGGATGTGGGCAGCTGGGCAAGTTGCATCAGCCTGGCAGCTACTAAGCCTGGAGCAGCTCCTTTGAATAAAGGTTTCCAGCTGACTGCACATCTAAGTGGCAGGGTCGTGAATGGCCTTAGGTTCTAGGAGACAAGGCTGTATCCACAATTTGAGAAGAGCCTTTACTCCAGGAATGTACCAAGAGGAGGGCACACCCTACCAGTCTCTTGAGCCACAGACACATATGCTAGGAAGGAGGACCCCCAAAAGCTGTCACCTTTGAATAATAGAGAATGGCTGGTTATTATGGAAAGTTCCATAACTCAGTGGGTGTATTCATTTGTAAGGCATCTGATGTAACATGATTTCTCCCTGTAACCACCCTAAGAGACAAATTGCCATTCATTTCAATTAGCAATTGATAAACATGGGGTAATTAAACTAGTTTGTTGAACCCTAGACTTGTAAGCATCCAAAGAGAACTTAGATAGCACCTAATTCACTGTCTCCATTGTATGAAGGAAACGCAGTCGAGGGAGATTTATTGACTGACCCAAGCCCTCAAAATTCATCACGCTAGATGAGAATGCAACAATTCAGTGCTGCTTCCAAAACTCACTAACATTAATAATTCAATTGAAAAACTGTCACCACTACCCAACCCAAGGACTATGACTCAAATATTCTAACAGCTTAACCATAAAGAACATTTTATCAACCCCCACTAATTCTAGGAAACGGCCAGCCACAGATTGAGCAGTCTCTTCCTCTCTGGAAATCTCTCCAGACTGTTCTGTTTACTTGCAACCAAACAAGGACAGCCCAATACACTTAAAGGCCAATCACAAAACTTCCCCATGCCCCTTCCAAGAATCTCACCCTAAGAGAATGCCCCCTTTTTACCCTATAAAACCTTTGAACCCCATGCAGGAGCAAAGGTGTTGGTAGATGGCTCCCTTACAAGTGTATGAATAAACTGTTTTTGCTAATTTGGTTTCTAACTTAGTGTTGTTTCTGGCATGGTAGAATTTAAATATGAAAGTATTACTAAAAAACTCTGTTCATTGAGTTACAACTTTAAAATATAGCTTTTAGAACCCAGTGGTTCCTCAACACCTTAACAGCTATCCCTCCATGGGTTGTTGGGGTTGAGGCAGCGCAAAGCTCATGTATGATTCTCCAGACTCTTTTTTCCTCTGTTACAGCTACCAACAACTTTCCAGATGTCAAGTTTCGGTCATCTTGTGTCCCTGAGTCATCAATGGTGCAGAAATCCATACCAATCCATTTTGCACATGTAGTGTGAGTGAGATATAAACTTGTATGTGTGAAACCATGGAAATTTGGGGAGGTTGCTGTTACAGCACTATGACCTATCTCATCCTGACTAATACACATCGAACAAGTGCACAAGAGAAATTCATTCACTCAAATTTTTTGGAAAGAATTGATTTAACACAATTAATTTTTCCAACTTATGGCCCACATCACCTAAACTTTGGGAAGCTTTAGTCCCTGCATGGGGACTAAAGGAGACATAAGAGAAATATAGACACAAATAACTGTTAGTACAAAGTCATCCTATGTTAAATGATCAAATAGAAAGATAAATACAGTGCTCTTGTGAGGTTGGATTAGCTCTGATTGAGGGATCTGAGGACTCAAGGAGGATATATCATTAAATCATTAAATCTTTGCCTAGAAGAACTTCAATGGGTAGAGACGAGAAGCAAGGGGAAGAAAACAATACAAATAAAGGACCATTCTGCATTTCTGTTGTTTACAGGGCTGAAATAATAATTAAATAAGAGCCTGCAGTAGTCCTCTGTGGTTTTGGCAACTGATAGAATCAAGAGATCATTTTCTAGCTGCTAAACGATCTCATCGGAAGTCTGCTTAAGAAAGATGATGCTCTATGTAGGTAGCTCATGGAGGGATAGCTGTTAAAGTGTTCTGGAGCCACTGGATTCTAAAATCTGTATTTTAAAAATGTTATGAAATGAACCAGGCTTTTAAATAACACCCTCAGATACAAATTCTACTATGTCAAAAACAAAGTTTAGTTAGAAATCAAATTAGTGGAAGCTGTTCATTCACACACTGGTCGTAGAAAGGAACCATCTCCCGTCACTTTCACTTACATTTCATTGTGTCCACCATCAAGGTACTGCTCTTCTCTTCCTTACTGTGGTAAGCAGTAAATTCAACTTTGTCTTATCAAGAGGCTATTTCGGGAGCCAGCATTCAACAATCGCCACCTTTCCAGTCTCCAATATCAGTTCATTCACTACCTGTGACTGATCACTAAACCAAAGTGACATATTTTTGTATTTTTGTTCTGCACCACCCTATTTCAGGTACCAATTTCTTTATTAGTCAAAATAGACTGTTTAGACCATGGTAACAAACAACCCTAAAGTCTCAGTGACTTAATACAACCACAGTATATTTCCTGCACACATTGCACGCAAAATGTGAGTCGAAATAGGACTGTGCTTCACACAGTTACTCATGAACACAGACTGACAGAGACACCACCATCTGGACATTGTTACCCTCCAAAACAGAGAAGACATGCAGAATCATTCATGGGTTTTTGCTGCCTCAGCTTAGCATTGACAAGTATTATTTCATTGGCCAGAACTATCCAAATGGCCTACCTAATTTCATGGAACCAAGGAACATGGGAAGCATATCTAATGAGAATTATTGTCCCTGACACCCTAAGGTTGTATAAAAATATCAAAAATAAGAAAAATGAAGAGACTGCCAGCAAGGAGCTTCAAATCTGGTGAAGGAAAAGCACTACCATAACACAAGACACATGATATACACCTTCCTGAAGTCACTTCCCTGTGGAGCTGCCTCAAAACCAACACGATCATTTGCAGAGAACTATCAGCAGATAGGCTTTGGTCTAGACCCACCCCCCGCCCCCCCCCAGGGTTTGCTCCAATCTAGGGTAGAAAGAGTCTAGGTCATTTTTTTGTGTTCTGAACCACTCCTCCTTTACCCATCCCAATGTTCCCTTGATCAGATTTGAACTTGGAAGATGTGGGAGCTTAAAAATGACCTGCTAATCTGGGAAACCTCTATACTTCAAGATAATATACAACCAAGTTTAGCCTACTCAGAACCAACATGAATAAAGCGACCTGGAAAATCCAAAAATCATCGCAGACACTAGTGATTAAGGCCGCCATCAACACACTGGAAGATCTGTTGGATTTGAACATCGCTGTCATCCCAATTCACTCCTGGAGTGGTGGATGGGGGCCTTTCTTTATTACTGCTGGAAATCTAGCTCCTTCATGAGGTTCTCTGTTCCAGGGTCCTATTTCAGTGCTTTGGAGCCTAGTTATGGGTCCAGTCAAGTTCATATACATTCGCACATCTATTCTCATTCATTCGGATGGTGAGATGCCTGTTTTAATTACCATGATCCTGAGGATCTCGGTGTCAAAGCCCCAACAAACTGAGATAAACTACCTGAAAAACACGATGAGTGACAGCCCTCTTGCAGGAAGTCCCTTCTGAGCAACCGTGATGCCACGTTGACCCCATACAGCTCTCTCCATAGTACTGTATCTATTCACGTGTCTATTCGAAATCTAAGAATAGCTGCAAGCAAAAGAAAACAAATACCCAGAATCTAAATGCGTTTCTCTCTGCCAGGAGGACAGACTGCGGAGCCACAGGCACTCAGGAAACCCAAGACAGCCCTGTCCATAGCAGCCAAGGCGTGGAAAACAACAACCATGTTTGCATTTTAGAAAAATAAATATTTAAAGTGTATGATTTCCCCCACTTAATTCACATTTCTTTTTGTCTTTACTTCCATTTCCCGGAAAGCAAGCCATGCTGGCAGTTCTCGCAATTATTTCAACCACATGATAAGGCACCAACTTCATCTATGTGATTCCTGTCGTGCTGTACACATCTATTGAGTATGGTATGAAATCCCTTTTTATTAAACTGTACTAATGAAATCAGATCAAGGAGCAAGGGCTTATACCTCATGTAGGGAGTGACTGTGGGAGCCCCACAGAGAAGCAAATTCTGATTGCATCAAGATGGAACAAACCTGGGAGGGAAGGAAAAGGTGAGGGGTTTTGCAGAGAAGGGGGCCTGGAGTCCTGATGCTCTCTAGTTGAGAGAGCTATCAACCTCAGAGGAGTGGGAAGCAGCAGGAGGAATGGTACCCAGAGTCCAAACTGATGACAAGTGAGAACAAGGTACCCAAAGAATGCATCCAGCAGACTTTTTGGAAGCTCTGCTTGCATTGGCTAAGAGGATCCTGAAAGAGAATGGTCTTCACCAACATAGAGAAGTAACACTTAGCAGTAAGTTGCAGAAATAATGCTAGGACGAGGGAGAGAGAAACCCTAATTCAGGTCTTAAAATAATAGAATCTTAGAGTGAGATCATTTCTTCCACCTGTTAAGTTTCTAAATTAGGAAACTGAGGCTCAGGAAGATGTTGTGAATTGCTCAAAGCCATAGAGTTGCTAGGCTGTTGCTTTGCAAATATGTTTTAAGTGAATTCCCATAAATTTCCATTTTAAAACAAAAGTAAAAAAGTATATACCATTGTCAATTATCATAGTTCGTATTCCCCCAGAAGTGGACCCTAAGACAGGGACTTGTTTGCAAGTTTGGGAGGTGCAAGAAAGACTGGAGAGGAATGGGGAAGCAACACAGAGATGGAAAGAGTGCCAGTAAAGCAATAAGACAATAAGGGGGTGTTACTGAGCAAGTTGCCACTCTGGGCACTTGGAGATAATCCAACTGGGGAAGTCTGGGAGATGGAATAGAACACGTACTTCAAAATCCTCCCACTTGTGAGGAGGAAGCCGGGGTATTTAGCCGTCAACTCCCACCGGTCACTGGTTGAGGACTGTCCCTAAAAAGAGATAATTCCCTGGCCCTTCCAGCCTGCTCTGCAAGTGAGCTGAGCAGACTTCCATTGCCTTGGAAAAAGTCCTTAGACAAAAAGTTGGACATGCTGACAACTGCAAATCAGCATGAGTACAAGAAATGTAGAGTTTCAAAGGATGTGTATGAGGCACCAACAGTGTTTGCTATACCAATCCATTACATATTTAGCTATGTTTCTGCTCACTTCTATTCCACAGATAATGAGGAAGTGGAGGCACTGGCTTTTCTCTTGTTCACCATGTGATTTGGTTCCTTACAGGCATTATAGGGGTGGCATGCACTAAAATGCTGCCTCAATAACCCAGTTTTGCCATTGACCCATTTTTGCAAATTCTGTAGCAAAAATGCTAAGTCATTGGCTTGAAATACACATAATGTGTTTTATAGTAAAACTCCCCTATTTATTAGCGTGTATTATCATAATACAGCACAGATGCACAGGTAGTTCATTTTGTTAGCTTCCAAATTGGTATAAGTATGTGCTAAACTTCTGAACATTATAGCATTTTAAATTTAATGAACTGTGAGAAGATGGAATTGATACTTATAGTTCGGGTCACGGAATTTGGAAACATGACCTAATTCCCAATGTCTTTGTTAATATATCAAAGGGCTATATAGGCATATGTCACGTCAGCTTTACAAATAAACGAGTATATCTCATGGAATTTAGAAAGAAGTCTATATCTCAAATAAAACTGCATGTCTTCTACTGGAACTGCTTGAAATACTATTTGGAAAGTTGATTTTTAGAATAGTTAAATTTAAAGTCATTTTAATGTACAAATCTCTGACAAGAACTAGAAGTGCAACCTATCACCCTGAAAAAAGATAAAATAAATGTAGATTTAAAAAGGACTTGAATTTCTTTAAAGCTCTCAGAAAATGTTACCATTTAGTAATGACATTCCGTATTCATTTGACCTCAGCTTGACACGCTGAATTGCTCTGAACATCTGTGGCCAGACACATAAGTTTTACATCTTAACTCTTGCTTTTCTAATTTGTACAGAAATGCACATTAAAAGAATGCCAAGGCTAGAGCCAGAGACAATAAAAGAAGTAAAGTCATAAGTCATTATAAAATCCACATCTACCAGTGCAGAGAGGTTACCAACATTTCCCTGCCAACTTTGATAACATTCCACATGGAAATGGCTCAAACTTAGAGATATGATTCTTCTTACCTGATTGCATGGATTCAAAATGCCAGGATTAATAATACCTGAACTTATGTCTCTCAAACTAAAATAAAATAGGAATACCCTCGTGACTGTTGGACTAACTAGTTTGTAATATGGTTGATTATAAGAGATGTGAGATATACAGACAGGAGGTGTTGGATTATTTCAATACAGGCAAGAAAATTTAGGAAGTGAGTGGGTCTACAAACTGATTTTCATGCATGTGTTAGTTGTTCCCTATAATGTGACACTGGTGTACTCAGCCCCATAAAGCTGGAAGAGAGCAATAGACATTGTGGTCACAGTTTTCGGTGATTGTTCATGGTTCTCAGCCCTGACCCCACATTAGAATTACCTGAGGATCTATTAAAATACACAGTGCCCAGGCCTCACCTGGCATCTCTGAGGTTAAATCCAGGAATTGAGATGATTTTAATGCTCAGCCAGAGTTGAGAATCGCTACTCATTTTTGGTAGCAAAGAACAACAATGCAGATGGCCTTAACAGACCATTTATTAATTTCCTAAGAAGCCATGATCGAAATATTCAGGTTTCTATAAAAATAAACATTTTATTTTAAAAGTAGGTAATTAATATATGACATTCATTCAAGAGAAACTCAGTGAGTACCTACTATGTGCCAGATATAGTAATAAGTAACATGTGTGCAAAGATTAATAAAATACGGTTGCTGACCTTATGTGTAGATGGGAGGAAACACATTTGTTGCTAGGATGATTACAAGGTACTGAAACAAATGTTTTAAGAGGTTATGTACAACATGGATGAAAAACAGAAAAGGAAGCAACTAATTCTACCTAGAGGAGTTGAGCTTCATAGAAGAGGTAAAAATTAACTGTTCATTGAAGGAAAGTTAGATCCTGGAAAACTTGAAAAAAGATTTGATGCAAGTTTTTGAAACATAGGCTCCTATGGACAAATGACTTAAATAGACATTTCTTCAAAGAAGATATACAAATGGCCAATAAGCACATGAAAAAATGCTCAACGGCACTAATCATTAGGGAAATGCAAATCAAATCCGTAATAAGCTACCACTTCACACCCATTAGAATGGCTACTATTAAAAAAAAACACAGAAAATAAGTGTTGGCAAGGATATGGAGCAAATGGAAGACTTGTGCACTGTTGGTGGAAATGTAAAATGATGTAGCCGCTGTGGAAAACAGTATGGTGGTTCCCCAAAAAGTTAAAAATAGAATTACCATATGATCCAGCAATTTGGCATGTACCTCAAAGAATTGAAAGTAGGGTCTCAAAGAGATAATGGTACACCCAGGTTCATAGTAGCATTACTCACAATAGCTAAAATGACGAAGCAACCCAAGTGTCCATCGATGGATGAATGGATAAGCAAAATGTGGTATATACATACAATGGGATATTATTCAGCCTTAAAAAGGAAGGAAATTCTGACATATGCTACAGCAGTGATGAAACTTGAGGACACTATGATAAGTGAAATAAGCCAGTCACAAAAATAATAATAAATACTGTATGATACCATTTATATGAGGTACTTAGAATAGTCAGGTTCAAAGATACTGAAAGTAGAACGGTGGTTGTCAGGGGCTGGAGGGAAGAGTAAATGGGAAGTTGCTGTTCAATGGGTATAGAGTTCCAGTTTTGCAAAATGGCAAGAATTCTGGAAATGAATGGTGGTAATGGTTGCATAAAAATATGAATGTACTTAACGTAACTGAACTATACACTTAAAAATGGTGAACATGGTAAATTTTATATAATGTGTATTTAACCACAATTTAAAAATTGAAAAAAAAGGAAAAACCATAGGCTTCTAACACTCTCTCAGCAGCAGCACTTTCTTTTCAGTATGGCAGTTTTTCTGGGGCTACCCAGAGATTCTGAACAGTCAGGTCTTCACAGGTGAGGGAGGTGGTCTAGCTAAGCATCAGCAGAGTGAGCAAGATTAAAATTCAGGGCGGCATTTTGTTGGACAGCAGTTTCTACACAAGACAATCTTGGGATACCCACAGCCAGATTGGCTGACATTCAGAGTCAGTTAGGAAAAGCTGTGGTTCAAACAAGACATCCCAAGTATGAAAAACAGCTTCGTGGAGATACAAGAAGAAATAATGTCAGGAGTGATCAGAGATAGGATTAAAGTGAAGGAAGATTGGAAATAGGAAAGAGAGGGATCTTGGGAAATTTCTGAAAATCTGGGTGGTGCTTAGGTTAAGTTCTTTCCATTGCATCAAGTATTAGAATTTACTAAGGTACCAGCAGGAGTCTGGCATTTATCCCACCACGTATCCAGCTTCTCATCTCGAGTTGCTGGAGATAGGCCCAAGAGCGCAGGACGGGAGACAAAACTGAGTTAGCTTTTTAAACAGAAAGAGGCAGATATTCATGGACAAGGATAGTTAGAAAAAGAAGGCTATGGAGTTTTTGCCTTAGCCACTTTGGAGGCCCCCAAAAAATGATCGTTTAATTTGTAGAAGTCAGTGTTTATTCATTCAACGAATCATCTTTATGTGCATTTATTATTCGTCAGGCACGAGAAACAAAATCAAGCTCTACCCTTCCAGAGTTTACAGTCTAGTGGCAGAGATAAACACACATATTCTTGTAAATTACTTGAAGATTAGCATTATATTTTGTACATATGTTTATCTCCCTTGCCTCTTTCCATCCCATCCCTACCACCGTTCCCACCATTGTTCCCAGAAGTGTTCAGAAACTTAATATGAGAATAAATGAATATGTAAATGAATGGTTTAAACTTCTAACATCATAACTCTGTATGTAAAAAGCCTGAGTTGAAAGAAAGCTTAAAAATTATGTAGAACAAATCTCTCACTTTATAAATGAGAAAGTGGTATTAAAAGAAATTGTAACTTGTTCAAGGTCATAGCTAGAATCTATATCTTCTATTTCATCCAGGGCTTTTTTCACAAGACCCTTATACATTGTCAAATAACCTCAATGAAAATTTCCCTTTGAGGCAACTTGAAATATAAGAAACACACACACCGCACCAATATTTGTCAAAATAAGAATAAACAGCAATATATGGCTAAAGACATTTTGAAAAAGAAGCTTAATGAAGGAAGGGAGACACCAACCTTCCCAGAGCTCGATATATTATAAAGCTGCTATGATTGAAGAAGTGATAAGACTACACAGACAAATTAATGGAAGAGAACAGGGAGCCCAGAAACAGAGCTAAGAATGTACGGAAACTTAGTACGGCATAACATGGGTATCACAGACCAGAGGGCAATTTAAAATTTTTTAAAGATGCTGAAACAATTGAGAAATATTTAGGGAAAAATTAGATTTTCCCTTTACACTATATACTAAGATTCCAGATTGATTAAGGAATTAAATGTAGAATAATAGAATAACAAAAAAATCCAAAAGAAATTGTAAGCAAATATTTATTAAGTCTTTGGAGATAGGAAGACTTATAGCTTGTAAGTAATGGGAGAACTCACAAGGAAAGTGACAGATATGGTTACAAAATGTTAAAGCTGGAAGATTCAAAAGTTTACCAAAATTAAAAGGGAAACAACAAAATATTTGCAAGAAATATAGCAAAAGTTTAATACCTTTATTCTACTAAAAGCTCATAAATCAATAAAGAAAATATCACAAATCTATAGATATAGAGATTCCTCCTATAGGTAGGAAACATTAATAGAAAATTTATGAACATAAAATTAAATTGTTAATAATCATATGGGGGGGCCAGCCCGTGGCGTAGCGGCTAAGTGTGCGTGCTCTGCTGCTGGCAGCCCGGGTTCTGATACCGGGCACACACCAACGCACTGCTTGTCAAGCCATGCTCTGGCAGCTCCCCACATAAAGTGGAGGAAGATCGGCACAAATGTTGGCTCAGGGCCAGTCTTCCTCAGCAAAAAGAGGAGGATTGGCATGGATGTTAGCTCAGGGCTGATCTTCCTCACAGAAAAAAAAAAAAAGATAATCATATGGGGAAATACTTCATGTCAAAGGCCACCAAGACATATATTTACCCATGAGCCAGGAACAGGTCCCAGGTCACACAATGAAGAATAAGAAGCAATTACCTGCAAAATTTTTCTCAGACTATGAAACCAAGGGGTACTCATTTGTTTCTCGTAGTGCCCTCACGCCAAGCTTCAACTTTCTTACATACAAAACTCTTGGGGGTCTACCGCTTAGGCTGCCTTTTCAAAATAAAGTAATTTAATAATAAAAAAACAACAACAAAAAAAGATTGCTGAGGAAGGAATGAATGAATAAATGAATGGATGGATGGATGAATCAGTAAAACCTTTGTGATTTTAAAATTCAGACAAAATATACCAGAAGAAGATCAACAAACTATAAGAAAGCAACAATAGGAAAATTCCTTTAAAAGTATTGTTGGGTACCAAATCAGATATTTGGTCAAGATGACACAGATGTCTAGTCTTTGGCTTCAGCAAAACAAGTAGTTCTGTGAATAGAAGAATAGGCTCTGATAATACAGAAAGTGTAAATTACTATTAAATGCTCAAAGAGATTGTATAGTCCTTTTTGAGGGTAGTTGCAGGATGCATACTAGTATTTAGCTGGAGAAAGCACTCATCTGACTGCTATGCAGCGGATCAGATGGCAGAACTAGGGTGTACTACATAAGCTGCCTGCCTTTAGTTTGTACTGGGATAGGACGGCACTCTAGCAGAAAAAAAGCCTGACGCAAGGGACAGGAGACCTGAGTTCTGGTGCTGGAGAGGAATCAGGGACAGCATCCTAGGAAACCACAAAACGGACTGGGAAAGAACAGAGAAGAATGCTTCAGGAGAAGCAGGAGAGTATGGTAAACACTGAAAAGAAAGGAGAATGCTAAGCAGTTAGTGACTGACAGAAAGGCATGCCTTACAGACATCAAGAAAGATGACAGTTAAAACAAGCCATAAAGATGATTGGTAATTAAGAGATTGTTAGAGAACTTAATGATAGCTGTTGCATTAGAGTAAGAGGAACATAAACCAGATTATTGTGGGATGAAGAACCAACGCGGAGGAAGTAAAAACATCTAAAGTATGCTTTCAGAAGTTTGATGGTAAAGGAATAATGGGATTGCTTTGAAGTAAAACTGGTGAATTAAAAAAATGAACAAATAAGTTAATATCTGCCAAAACAATATGTATGCATTTGCTTGTGATGACAATTAATCCTGAATAAACTGCTCTGATTTTTAACAAGCTGGTTCTAATTTCATGTTATATTTTGGATTCAGAAAACCCTAAATATTTCCCAATATGTTTGTTAGTGTTCTTTTGTCATTTTTAATAACCCCAGGACTCTAACGTCTATTAGATTTTTGTAAATGGAATCAAATGATCTCATGTCCCATCCCAGCTCTTTAATGCAGCATTATTTAACATTCACTAAGCATCAGTAACTTTATTTCAAGGCCTTTTGATTTTATGTTGCCCACGTAACCCTTGGGAATATAACCCTTGCCATGTAACTCTTTTGTCACCCACACTCTTCTCCAAATAGCCTTTAGAGATATTCCTTTCATATGCCATCTGCCTTGTAGAAAAACCCTTACTATAAGGTTATAGGAAGAAATTTAGTTAAAAGACAATTCATTACAAACAAAAAGGCTAAATGCTCAGAAAAGCCCTATGCTACTTGTGTAAGCATTTTCACTAAATTCCCAGGCAATGGAGGAGAGAAAGGCATGCGGGACCAGGGTTGTCTCACAGCCCTCTATGTTGCCCTCATGTGTTCCTAAACTGTGCTTTTGTTTATAATTCTTCACAACTGTTGTCTTGCTCCCTATTCACCATCTTCTCCATTTCTGCTTGTTTTGCGTTCTCGGCATGGCCGCAATCAGGGAACCTGTAGAGGGAGCTGTAGCTACACTTCAGCTCAGAGGCGAACGTGGCCGGCGCCTCATGACTTGGCCAGCTCCCAAGAAACACACACCACCTACTTGACATCAGAATTCTATAACGAGAAATGACCACACCTTGCAGAGCCTCCCTATCAATTGTTCTCATGCTCAGCATAGGGCAAGTGTGTTGCCCAACAGGAGGTATTTTCTAACAAGGTAACCAAAACTTCCCCCTAATCAGTAATGTAATTGGACAATTAATCTAGCACCTGGACTCACATTCCCCAAAATTCAGGGCTTCCCAGGCCTGGCCCTGGGAGGTACAGAATGCCAAAGGACCTATTCTAGAAAAGTAGTCAACTGTATAAACACATCAGGAAGACCTGCATCTAGATACTGCAGTTATGCCACAATGACATTCAGGCTGGCCAACCGGCTCATGCAAACCTTCTTTTTCCTTTTCTTTTTTTCTTTTTTTTGGTGAGGAAGACTGCCCCTGAGCTAACATCTGTGCCAATCTTCCTCTATTTTGTATGTGGGACGCCTGCCACAGCATGGCTTGATGAGCAGTGTGTAGGTCCATGCCCGGGATCCGAACCTGCGAACCCCCAGGCCGCCAAAGCAGAGGGCGTGAACTTAACCACTATGCCATCAGGCCAGCCCCTCAAGCAAATCTTTTAACAAGGTATACAGACTATTGGTAGGCACACCCATGACAGGAAATGGTTTAGGTGCAAGTACAGGACTAGCCAACCCAAGGGAATGCTGCTCCCAGAATATCCCCACACGCTACCACACTATACTGCCTCTCCGACTACCTCTTCCCTCAACTGTGAGAGCATCCTGGTAACCGGGGTACGTTTTGACTCCTGATCTTTCAACTCCCATTTTCCTTACCTCCAACCCACTGCCTCCTTTTGACCACAGACCCCGGTTTGCATCCCTGCTTTAGGTGATGTTGTTTAAGTCCTTTCACACTCATGTCCACCCAGCCATTGTTGTCAGATGGATTCATGGAGCATACTAATGCCTAGAAAAATTCCTCCATCAATATACTATCCATCTGCAATCCCATCGTCCCGTCTACTTCGTCCCTCAATCTGCTTCCATCAACACACTCTTTTCACAGTAGTTCTGGCATCCACCCTGGCTTCCATCATTTATCAACAAGCCTAGTCCAATAAAACCCTGCCCTGACTCTGACGAGCCCACACCAGGAACCCTAGTATGTGTAAGGGAGAGCTGCTCTGCTACTGTCAGACGCTGGCCCACCTGGGAGTACAAAATGGAAACTTACTGGCCATTAGTAACTTTCAGCAGGTAAACACGGGGAAATCTCAGTGCAATTCTCTCTAAGGGAGTGGTCAAATAAAAGTGCGTGGTTTGCTGGTGTCTGTCCCTTTATATGATCTCAGTTCCTCCCCAAGAGGGCAGCGTTCAGAGCAGCATTAAAAGGCTCCTCCACTTGGAAATTGCTCCAGGCTTATCTCCCTTCCTTTGGCTTTTCTACACTCTCATTGTTAGGCTTCCCTCTGTCTCAGGCTCATGTGATGTAACTTAGCTTGCTCTCTCTTTTTGTTCTCTCTCTCTTTCTTTCTCTTTTTTTTCTATACCCATTTGGCTTAGTGATCGAATTTTCTCATGTTTACCTTGTTTGTGTTCTGACATTCTGACACTCAGCTCTACGTCCCTCAAACCCTGCACCCTGCTCAGGTCCCCAATTCACCATGAGAGGGAAGACAAGTAGGGCACCAACCTGGTAATTATCAAGGTACAGGAGATACACCAAGGAAAATGCCACTCTGTTTCTTCCCCGTGCCTATCAGCTTTTGTTAACTAAATCCTCTCGTTTCTTAGAAACAATCCACAAACTCGGAGTTAGCTCACTTCAGCCTGACTCTGGGCTGCGTGAAGTGAAGGTGCCACCATTCACCACTCCACCCCACCATATAACCAAATTGAAAAGGAGATCAGTCACAACCCTTCTAGGTTCAAATCCTAGCCCTTCCACTTATCGGTTCTATAAAACCTTGTGCCTCTGCTACCACTTTAGTAAAATAGGAATAATAGTATTTTTATATAATATATATAGTATTGAGGAGATTGTTTAAAAGTCCATGTAATCCACCCATCTATACATGGCAAATGCTCAATAAATTATAGTTTCATTACTATTTCTGGTCATAGACTCTTGCTACCAAAAAATTAGATGCAAACCAGCTCTTTTACTGTTTGCATTTGGTAATTATTTAATGTAGTTCAAGGAAATAGCAGCAAACAAAAAGCAAGAACCAATCAGGTTATCCTTCAGCTAACCCAGCGAGCTCATTGTGCCTAAAAAATCTAGAGTCTCGTACCTTACGACAATTCTTTCAAAGTTTTTATCAGTTTGCTTTTGTTTCAGGGAAGTTGAACAGTCTCCCCCATGCCTCACGCCAGCTCCCACTCGTTTCTCTGGAAAGTAATATTTTTTTAAATGCCTAAGAGACAACCTATTAGGTGAATAATTTGAAGCCAAAAATGTCTGTTTCATTTTATTTGTTTTCGTCTAGTTTGACAAAGTGGCAAATATCACTTGACTTGTCCCTAAAGTATTCAGTGTTAGATTTCTTTCCTTCCTGGAGAAAATGGCGTATACAGCAATTCTTCCTCTACTATATATAAATTCCAAATGCTACCTTAGCAGAATTATGAAATAAAAGTGAATGCTTTTTTAAAGCATTTATGGAGACTGGGGAATAAATGATAGAATTTTCTTATATTTCTTGTATATGCAGATAACAGATACCTTTAATGCAAGAAGGAAATAGAATTTTAATAGAATTTTTAACTAAAGATCTTGAAACAAAACTAGACATACATTTTAATTGAATTTCTGGCTCAAATTACAGCAAACCATTATAAATCATTAGGAATCAGTTTTAAAACTGCTTTCACTTTTCCCCGTATTACAAACACAGAGGTAAGCTTTTACAGCTGCAGATAAGTGTTAATAAATTACCCGAATTTCAAAATTAACGACTGCCCGGCTGCTTTGGGGAGATATCATTGTGTTTCATGAATATTTTGATTTTGCGATTAGATCAAAATGCACTGAATTCCTAAACAGTCATAACCAAGGTCTGCTGATCATAAACTGTTCTTTTTTAATAAATTATATTCCTCGCAAATCTGCTGATATGGAATAATTAGAAATGGGTTGCCTGCATTTACTGTAATATTTCCATGACTTTAGATCTCCACCTACTGATCTAGAGGCTGGCAGGAAATGTACATTTTGTACATTTCTAAATATACCTTGCCTGCAGAGATAATGGTTTATATTGTGATGGTAAGAAGGTTTTTATTTGCAAAAAACAAAGAGGTGTCACTTGCCAGTTCTGGAAGACATTGATTAGGCAGTTTATGTCATTCCTATTCAGAACTTATTATTTACAGCTTTCTTGTTTCCTTTCCTTTGTAGGAGATAAAGATCTGTATCTTGTAAACTGCTTAAAGAGTGCCTATTTTGTCTTTTTAGGGAGTCTCGAAATACATTTTATAGAATGTAAGCGTCCTGGAACCAAATGTAAACTGAGTAAAATACAGTATCCCAATTTATTATAATATCTCCAAGCATAATCTTTAAATTAAGTGGTTCATAAATAGTTACACTAAGTAAAAAAAATCCCCAGTGTAAATCCATCCTTTACCATGTAAAGCACATGTATCTAAATGTGCTTTAGATACCTGGCCTACGCCAGGTAATCTGATAATTAAGTACAGTCATATTATAGTTGCAAACACATAAGGCTATTTTTATTCTTCTAAATCTAGCGGTCTTTTACAAAATTGTGTGACTCCAGGAGCTAAAAGTTTGTGTTTTAGAATATTTTAATACAATAATATTTATGGACTATTTCTGCAAGGCTCATTGAGAGAGAGGTTTTCACCAAGGGAACAATAACAATTCTTGTAAAATCCAGAGAAAGATTCAGGAGAAGGGTGCATGAGACTTTCAGCTGCTTCTTGTTACCACTTAGAGGCCTAAGGGAATAAAGAAGGGGCTCCTGGGGGCATTGTGTACTCTGGTAATGGTACAATTGGCTTCCTCTGAATCTTCATAAGCTAAGGCCAAGGAATTCCGAGTTCCCTAAGCTTGGTGTAGTCACAACACAGAACAAACCCTCTATGGGTCTTCGAAGTTGGGACTACACTCAAATCCTCTGTCTTGGTTGTGGTTTGTAGCACCTGGCATTTCCTCAAAGAGCTTTAAGCCTTGGCTAGTTATAATTGCTTACTCTTGGGATTCGTCGCAACTCCTCAATTAACCATGAACACAAGAAGAGATAAAAAGAAATGACTAGATTCATATGATTAAGAGTCCACAGAAAAGTTTCCAATGCACAATGTTTAACTTTAATGAAAGATTCTACTAGTCCAAAATAGTAAATGCACAAATATTCATTCATTTGTAGGAAAAGTAAAAAAGTGAGATAATAGTCATATTTATAATTGGGAAGCCAGGCCTACTATGGCTTGGCACGTTAGCAAATTTATCTAAGAATCTACCCCAAAATCCTGATTAGAGTCCATAAAAGCTAATAACAAACTCAGAGCATAAACTAAAATCAACTAGTTTACCTCCCAGGGTTGTTACATGGATTAAATGAGATAAAGTATATGAGATGCTTAAATGCTTGGAGTATAGCAAACAATAAACATTACATAAAAACACAAAATAAACAACAAGCACAGAAAGACTAAGGTTTTTATGGAGACAAACTTTCAGCATGGATTTTTTTTTTGTTCTCATCTGACCTGTTTTACACATTCATTCTGTTTCAGCCATCTGCAATTTCTACATAAATCTTTATTTATGCTTCTATTTGCGTTGAAAAAAATACAGGTGAGAATCTTTTGTTTTTTAACTCAAAAGAGAGGGCACCTACATTAGTCATACATATCAGCATTTGCATACACAGAAGGCGTCTCCATAGCCACAAGCAGCTCTGTGCTCCTTAATGTAAGGTGAAATCTGCATTGTAGAACCACATTTTCCCAAAATCAACGCTGTCATCAGGAAGCTTAAATCAAGTTAAAATATATTCTTCCCTCTGAATATGTTTACACATCCTAGATGTATATTTTTAACATTTTAGCTAGTTCTTTTCCAAATGTATAGTTACTACTTAAAAATAAAGCAGGCATTTCTAGTAATAGAGAGTGGACTGCTCAAGAATGATTTATCCACTTAACAAATATTTGTTAAGCATCTGCTCTATGCCAGGAACTATGCTAAGCCCTTGGGATATAAAGATGAATAAGGCCAGGTACCACCTTCAGGAAACTGAGTCTATTGGGTAGACAGAAGACAATGTGTCCAGTTATAGTTCAGCATGAGCAGCTCTGTGATGGAAGCACGAACAGTGTTCTGTGGTAACAAAAAAAGGTCTCTAAAACAGACTGAGTGATCAGGCAAGGCTCCCCGAGATGCTTGGAGTTTGGGAAGACCAGGAGGAGTGCTATGTGTTCCCTCAAAATTCAGATGATGAAGCCCTAACTCCCAATGTGATGGTATTTGGAGATGGGGCCTTGGTCACGAGGGTGGGGTCCTCTTGGGGCATTAGTGCCCTTACAAGAAAAGGAAAAGATCTCTCTCTCCATGTGCACACAAAGAAGAGGTCATGTGAGCACACAGCAAGATGACTGCTACCTCCAAGCTAAGAGAAGAGACTTCAGAATGAAACCTACCTTGCTGGCACCTTGATCTTGGACCTCCCAGCCTCTAGAACTGTGAGAATAAATTTCTCTTTTTTAAGCTACCTAATGTATGGTATTCTGTTATGACTGCCTGAGCAGGCTAACACAAGGAGGGAGCTAAATGATGCAGCAGGAGAAAAGAACATTTGGAGGACCAGAGCTTGAGGAAGGATGAAGTAGTACAACATGTTTGAAAAAGTTTACGCATTTCATTAAAGTAGAAGCGAAGGATGTCTCTGGGTACCCTGAAAAATATAAAGTTTCATTCACAATCCGTTGAACTATGTGTGGGGCATTATCTCAATTGGCCCAGGTACAACTATTACGGTAGTTCTACTCACCACTTTTCCATAGCCAGTTGAGGTCATAGGGAAACAAACATCTCAAACACGAGATATACAAAATGGAATTCATGATCTTCTCACAAGACTTACTTCTTCCCCAAGCCTTCCTCTCTTAGTCAATGGCACCACCGTCTGCTCAATCCCTCAAGCCAGAAATATGAAAGTCATTCTATACATTTCTCCTTCATATAACCCTCACCCACATCTCCAACACTTTCTCAAGTGTAAGCAATTATACTCCCAGATTATACCTCGACTATTTGCTTCTCTCCGTTTCTATTACACCACTGTAGTTCAAACTACCACCATTTCTTGTCTGAACTATTGCAGTAATTGTCAATCCAGTTTCTCCACCCCCATTCTTAAGACTTTCTAATCAATTTTCCTCATAGAAGCCATTGTAAAATGTTAATCTGATCCTCTCTTTGTGCTTAAAACCCTGCACTAACTACTCTTTGCTATCAGAATCAAGTTTACATCCTTACTAAGGCAGAAACTGCTAATTATCCACTAAAATACATTCCACTAAAATCCATTCTCCCCTTCTTCTTTGGTAATAGACTTGCATCTGGGCACGTGGATGTCTAGACAACAACTGAAATTTGCAGTTTCTCTAGGTTCTGGTGTGGCCATATGATTAGGTTTCAATGATGATTCCAATATGAAAGAGAGTGATGTGTGCCATTTCCACACCCAGGCCTTAGAACATGGGACACTCACACACCTTGTGTTCTCTTATCTTCCTATTGACTAAAAATAGCAACTACTAGAGCAATCTTGGAAGAGAAGTACTGAGAATGGCAGAACACTTCTGTTAGCTTAGGTCTCAGGGGAGATCCTTTAGCTTTCTTCGACTGTTTTGTGAGAGAGAAATACCCTTTCATCTTGTTTGAGCCATTGCGCACTGGGATCTCTTTGTTCCAGCAACCTGGCCTTCACTCTGATTCACTCACTCATCCCAGTCTATAAGCCTTTCATGTCCGGTCCCTACTGGCTCTCTCCCCTTCTTCACAGCCAGCTTTCCTTCCTGAATGTGACAAGTTCTTTTCTGCCTCAGGGCCTTTGCATACTCAGTTCCCTTGGCTTTGAATTCCCACTCCCCATTTCCTCAACCAACCCTCCTCCCCCTAACTTCTATTTATCCTTCGGATCAAAGCTTCAAATAACTCCTCAAAGAGGTTTTCCTTGATCCTAGAAAACTAAATTAAGTGCCTCTTATTTTCTCTCCCAAGATATCCTACTCTTTTCTTTCATTTCTCTCTTTCTGTCTTTCAATAAAGATTTATTGAGCACAGTGCCAAACACTGTGCCAGGGATTGGAAATAAGAGTTTATGATAGACATTGAGGGTATAATGCAAAGTGAAATAAGTCAGAGGGAGAAGGTCAAATACCGTATGATTTCCTTCATTAAGTAGTAGATAATAACAACAACAAACAAACACATAGAGACAGAGATTGGATTGGTGGTTACCAGAGGGGAAGGGGGGAGGGTGGAGGGTGAAGGGGATAATTCGGTACATGTGTGTGGTGATGGGTTGTAATTAGTATTTTGGTGGTGAACATGATGTAATCTATGCAGAAATAGAAGTATAATGATGCAAACTTGAAATTTTTACAATGTTATAAACCAATGTTACTGCAATAAACAAAAAATTAAAAAAAAAAAAAAGAGTTTATGGCCAGTATATATAGCTTGCAAGCTATCAGAAGAGATGGAAATGTAAACAAACAAATTAGTAAGATAAATTATTTGCACAATGCCTGGAATATAATAAGCACTCAACAAATAATTGTTGAATAACAGAGTGCCAAAATACATGAAGCAAAAACTGCCAGAAATGAAGGGAGAAATAGACAATTCAACAATAACTGGAGACTTTAATACTCCACCTTCAATAATGGGTAGACAACTAAGCAGAAGATCAGCAAGGAAATAGAAGACTTGAACAATACTATAAACTGACTAAACCTAAGAGACATCTATAGAACACTCCACCCAACAACAGCAGAATATACATTCTTCTCAAATGCATATAGAACATTCTACAAGATAGACCATATGCCAGGCCATAAAACAAAACTTGATCAATTTAAAAGAATAGAAATAACACAAAATATGTTCTCTGATGACAATGGGATAAAATTAGAAATCAATAACAGAAAGAAATTCGGGAAACACACAAATATGTGGAAATTAAGCAACACACTTCTAAATAACCAACAGATTGAAGAAAAAATCAAAATGAAAATTAGAGAGTACTTTGAGATGAATAAAAATGAAGACACTATATGCCAAAACTCATGAGATGCAGCTAAAACAGTGTTTAGAGGGAAATTTATACCTGTAAATGCCTATGTTAAAAAGGAAGAAAGATCTCAAATCAATAACCTAACCTTTCACCTTATGACACTGGAAAAAAGAAGTACAAACAAAACCTAAAGCAGAAAAAAGGAGACAGTAAAAAGTAGAGAGGAAATTAGTAGTGATGTCCCAGAATAGTGTTGAGAAGTATTCTAAGGCCACATCCAGGCCCAGAAAAAAAGAGTGCTTGTAGGGTATTAATGTTTGTCATAATTATGAGATCAGGGTTAAGAGTGAAGGCACCAAGCCATAAAAGTATACCCTGAATTTCGGGTCTTGTTAACATAAATCTCCAAGAGGAGTTCCCTCTTTTTATGCTTATATTATGAGCATATTTACTATGCTTGTATCTCTAAGAGAATACTGCCCTGCTAAGATCCTTCAAGTCCTTCTCAGTGGACATGTCACGAGACACCTGAGTCTCCCTGGGAAGAGTGGATAACTGTAGATAGTCTAAGTATTGTTAATGGGTCAAAGTAGAACCATGAGGACTGCCTGATTCCATCCTGATATGGTAGTGGGCTAGACTGACCTTCTTTAAAATAACTCCTATGGCACATTTTTGATGCTAGGATGTTGAACAGTGCCAGCTCCACTTCTCCAAAACTACTAGATGGCAGCCGATCTTGCCTAAATTCTTGCATCATTTTGATATTTATTTTGAAGTCTAAAATTACCATACTAGTGCCGGCCCCGTGGCTTAGCGGCTAAGTGCACACGCTCTGCTACTGGCGGCCCGGGTTCGGATCCCGGGTGCACACCGATGCACCGCTTCTCCAGCCGTGCTGAGGCCGCGTCCCACATACAGCAACTAGAAGGATGTGCAGCTATGACATACAACTATCTACTGGGGCTTTGGGGGAAAAAATAAATAAATAAATTATTAAAATTACCATACTAATGCCTACCTCGTATAGCACAATATACAGCAGTGGTTAATAGCTTGCATTCTGAATCCCGATTTCCTGGGTTCAAATCTTGGTTCTGCATCTTAGCTAACTGTGTGACGTTGGGCAAGTTACTTAGCCTATCTCTGCCTCAGTTTCCTTATGTAAATTGGGGATAAAAATAATCACATAGGGTTTTATGATTAAGTTAATAGATATTTTAAAAGTATTTAGTAGAATGCCTGCCACCCAAGTGAACACGTCTTGGTCAAAATTATTTTCTACAAAGGATTTATACATATATAATCTTATTTAATTCTCACAAGCAGCTTGGAAGGTATTTTATTCTCACTTGACAAATTGGGAGAGAGTGACCCAGGGGCCAAAGCTTCCCATGGATTCACGGCTATAAAATGGGTTTAGACCCAGGTTTTTTCTCCCTAGTCCAATGCTTTTCATACTATCATGATGCTAGAAGGCATCAGAATACATTGAGGGAAGTACAGGGGCTCCATTGCCAGGCAGACTTGGGTTGGAACCCCAGCTTCTCCATCTTCTAACCATGTGTCTTTGGCCAAGGTACTTTACTGCTGAGCCATGTTTATAAGATGGGTGTACTACTAATTTCTATTTCATGGGATTATTATAAAAATAACTGAGAAAAATACCTAGCATAGTGCCTGTTACATATGATGTGATCAACAAATGTTAATTTCCTTTCTTTCACATCTTGTCTTAGCAATGAAAGTATTCTCTCCTTACTGTGAGCTGTGTTCAAGAGGATCCTTCTGCGGCTGTCAGATCAAGAGAGTCAGCTTTGAAATGCTTTCTCAGTGCTTTGTAATTTTAAACGTTTAATACAATTATTGTAACTAAGATGTGCTCATTATTATTGGATAGGATGAATGTAAAAAATGAGACTTGTAATCGTAAAGTTGTCACAATTTTAATTTATTGAAATGTCATATGTAGAGGCAGGAAGACGTCTGATTTTATTTTCTTTTTTGAGTACTACAAAATACAACACAACAAAGAGCAAATAAATCTTAAAACAAAAACAAAGAGTGGCAGGGGTCCTAGGGCAGAAAACATATACATAGGTAATATTAATCTAGTTATGAGGAAACATCCCATACACCCAATATTTCTAATGGAAATTGGATGTCCAGGCTTATGTGACCCAGTTGAATATTTACTATAATTAGAAGACTTATATGAATGGAGGGAAAAATTACTAAAGGTATAAAACAAAGTTTCTGTAATTGCACACAATTTGCCTGTCTTCTAAACGCAAGAGGAGAATAGATTAAAAAGTATTTGCCAAATTAAATAACTAAAGCAAAAGAAAAGGAAAGATCCACTTAATATTCCTTTCCAGGAGGGACCTGGTAGAAAAGGAAGGTAGTCCCTCTGCCCTCCCCAAATCTCAAGGTTGCAGTTACAGTCATTTGCACTGAGAGAAGAAGGCAAGTAAACAACAGTTCGGAACAGAGGATGGAGAGACTAAAATGTCGGGCATCAACTAAGGAAAAAATACTTTTGCCAAGAAATCTGGAAAAATGATATTTGACAAAGGGCAGTCATCAAAAGGATGGAAACTTCCAAGTCATTTCTAGATTCAGTTTTCAGATCAGGGCCCAGACCAGAATCATCAACATCAAAAATATAATAATTATTTTTTTGCCTTCCATGATTGCTAGCATTTGAGCCGAAAACAAGACAGCAATATCCAAGACTTGGCTCTGAGGTCACACGCGAGTGACTCTGGAAAAATAGAACTCTGATGGTCATGATATGATATAATGCATTTTGTCCAACTTCATTGATAAAGCTCTCCTTCTCTTTTAAATTTTCAAAAGTTATCATCCTCACCTTACAAAATGGACCAAACACTTGCAACAGTTCCATTTTCCAGGCATTTAACAGGAACCAGGGACATTTGCAGAATTATAAGAGGTGAAGGGAATATTTTATTAAGATAAATTTAAACTTCATTCTAAAGTTTGGATCACTGCCCTTTTGTGTGTGGTAAGAAAACTAAACATGAGGTCTACTGTCTTAACAAGTTTTAAGTGTACAATACATTATTGTTGACTATAGATATAATGTTGTAAAGAAGATCTCTAGAGCTTATGCATTTTGCTTAACTGGAACTTTATGCCTGTTCATTAGTAACTTGCTGTTTCCCCCTCCCCTTATCTCTGGCAACCACCATTCCGCTCTTTGATTCTATGAATTAGAGTATTTTAGATGCCTCATATAAGTGAAATCTTGCAATGTTTGTCTTTCTGAGTCTGATTTATTTCATTCAGCATAATATCCTCAAAGTCTATCCATGTTGTCACGTATTGCACAATTTCCTTCTTTTTTAAGGCTGAATAGTATTCCATTGTTTGTATATACCACATTTCTTTATCCATTCATCTGTTGATGGACATTTAGGTTGTTTCCCTATCTTGGCTATTGTGAATAGTGGAATATAAGAATAGTGGAATATAGTGGAATAGTAGGATTATAAAAAAACAAAAGGCAAGTGTTGGTGAAGATATGGAGAAATTGGAACCCTTTTACACTATTGGTGGGAATGCAAAACAATGTAGCCTCTCTGGAAAATAGTATGGATGTTCCTCAAAAATTAAAAATAGAACTTCCATATAATCCAACAATCCTACTTCTAGGTATATATCCAAAAGGATTGAAATCAGGCTCTTGAAGCAATATTAGCATTCCCATGTTCATTGGATCACTGCCTTTTGTTGTCTAGCATACTAGTTTTGTATTGTTAGCTCCTTTAATTTAACTTTTCAAATTCTCTTCAACTAGATTATAAACTCCTTGAAGATAGGAATCCTGTCTTATATTTAATAGTAAAGAAAGTATTGATAAGTTGGTCATGACGTGACATGATATCTCTGAGAATCTCCAAATTTTAATACCACCGTAATACATGATTTCCCTTCTAAAAATTCATTAAATTACAACTGAAAAATTTAAGTGAACCCTTCAGCCCTAAGGAGAGTTACTGTGTGTAAACAGAGAACAACTGTTTGTTTGGTTTGAGCCAATGGTGTTCAGTAGTCAGCTATGTTCATTAAAGAGTTAAGAGACTTAATACTCAGTTTTAGGCTCCTATCTTCAAAGATTCAAATTCATTTTTTAAGCAAATTTAAGTCATTTGTACCTGTTCATGTTCAAAAATGTTAATTGACTGCATACAACACACATGTACACAGATCATGTGTGTGTTCAAAAATGGAGTTGATTGCATAAAACACACATACACACACAGATCTAAGTGACTCCCTTACCACCGGGAAGGGCCCTCTGAGAAAATAATAAAATAAAGGCACCAAGATGTCACTCATGCACCAATCAGCCAAGAAACTAGGGTGCTCAGAGGAAACTAATGGGAATCTTAGGCATAAAAAATGACATCTAAGAGGAGCTGAAGGACAGAGGCATTTCCTCATTGCAGGTCCTCAGTACGTGTTTTAAAAGTAAGAAGTACGTTCATATTCCCCATAAGCACTTGGGTTTTCTCATGGTTATCCACCAAATCAATATCAAAAGCATGACCCCTCTCCTTCTTTACGTTGAACTGTAGATCCCTAATCCCATAATATTGTTAGCGTCTACTGAAATGACCATAGGAAAGCCCCCACACTTTGTTGGGGAGGGAAAGATATCAAATAATATGATATAAAGCCTTGAATGAGGCCCTGAATTACTAGGATAAAGTGTACATTATACTATCACAGATCTTGGTTTTGTCTATGATTCTTACTTCAAATCATAATTGTAGTCATCATACAAAATAGTCAAATTATGTTTCCTAACACCTCAGTTTGTCACCTTTAAAATGATGCAGGTTGGCATAATCTTTCAAACTATCTAAGGATCTGGTATATTATTAAAAATAAAAATGTCTTGGAGCCAGTCTGGTGGTGTAGTGGTTGAGTTCACACACTCCGCTTCAGCGGCCCAGGATTCATGGATTCGGATCCAAGGCACAGACCTACGCACCGCTCATCAAGCCATGCTGTGGCAGGCATCCCACATATAAAATAGAGGAAGACGGGCACAGATGTCAGCCCAGCGCCAATCTTCCTCACCAAAAAGAGGAGGATTGGCAACAGATGTTAGCTCAGGGCTAATCTTCCTCACCAAAAATAATAAATAAATAAAAAATAAAATAAAATAAAAATGTCTTAAGACGTGGTCAGAATGAAATTTCAAAGAGCCTAGGGTACAAGAGAGAGAATAGGAGATAGGCAGAAATAACCAAAATATAAAACGTAAACATACAATATAGTTATATATAAAAATATGAGATAAAGTAACAAGTGCCACAAAGAAATGTTGAAGTGGAGAGGGAAAGATAGGAACGCCTGACTTCTACCTTTACCTGACAATTTCTTCTGTCTCTTAAGACTGAGGAAGCAATACATACAAAGGACAAAGATGAATGGGTACATTATCACTTTAGAATTAGCTGGGCTAGGGCCCAGTACTCCAATGTAGGGTTCTCTGGTAAAGCTGGTTTGGAGAATGTATTTGATGCCCAAAGCGCATCCAAGGCTACCATGTCCCATTCTTAATTCCCCAACTACTCACAGAAGTGATGAGAATTTAGGAGTTTGCAATAAAAGAGAAGCAAGAGAGATTTTCAAGAGACCCCTGGTAAGCTTACCAATTACATTTCTAGAAGGCAGTGGGAAGAAGAAGAAAGAGATCTTGGCACAAAAGTACATCAATTTGGAATAGTAAATCCATCCACTAGTAAACATGGGCTGATAAATTTCCTTTCGTCTGACAAGATTGGGGTATTGTAAAGAATAAGAGAGATAGAAGGAATCTCCTACCTCCCCCCCAAAAAAGTGTCAAATGCTTTGGGAACTCAAAGCAAAGAAGGACATTGAAATCAAGGGAAAAGTATGTTTCTGATGTTTTTTTTTCTTGCCAGTTATTTCTTCCCTGTCTACTTCCTCAGCTCCTATTCCTACATCTATTCCTTAAGGTTTCCTTCCAGGGTACACTGTATTGTTACAGACTCGATCCAGCTATAGAATATCGTCTGGGTGCTAATCAATCTCAACTCTAAAGTTCAGTTCAGACCTGCCTCCAGAGCTTCAGAGAGTAAGCCATGTATCTTGTATATTATCTAACTTCATTCATCTTCGCCTGATGACATGATGAGGCCAAATTTACCTTTAACCTTTCCCTCTCACTTCTCCCACCAAGCCTACTCCTCATGCATTATTATTATTTTTTTAATCTCATTTTGTAGTACCACTATCCAGCCAGTTATGCAAACTAGAAATCTGGGAATCATCATTGACTCTCTTCCTATTCTCCAACATCAATTGAGTGCTACCAATATTAATGGATAAGTATTTTTTGTTTCCTTCCTTTTAATTCTCTTCCCCAAAAGATTCTGTTAATATCTTCCATCTACTGTCATTGGCCATGGACTTTTCTTCCTCAAATACATTCTTAACATAGCTTCCTACTTGGTCTATCTAAAATGCAAATCTGGCCATTTCACTCCCCTCTTCAATATGTTCATGGTTCCCATCATCTACAGGACAAATTCTAAAGTTTTAAACATGGTTCAGCAGTTCCTTCCCAAACCCTGCCTACCTCTCTGATCTCATCTTCTGCTATTCCCTTCCCCCATCCTTTGAGTTAAGCAAAACCTACCAGCTGGTGGTTTCACCAAACACCTTCTTTTTTCAGCTAGCCTGTGCTCATGCTAGCTCCGAAATTTGTAAAAACCTTCCTTCTCAGCTAAACTTCTTCTGGATAATTCTATGTCATACTTTAAGATTCAACACAGCTGCAACTTCCTCCAAAAATTCTCCTGTGATTGACTTCTCACCCTCCTCTAAACAAGACTGGACTATATTCCCCTCCTCTCTGCTCCCATATTTGCTTGTACCTATTGATGTATTGGTCATTTCCCCTGGACTATAAGATCCTTCATGGCAGGATTTCATAGTTTTCTGGAACATAATAGGTGCCTGTGAATTCACCTATTACATGAATGAAGGAGGGAAGGAAGGAAAGAAGGAAAGAAGAAGGGATTGGAATAGAATTTTGAAAATCATTTTGGCAACCAATAGATATGTAGGAGAAGGAAATTAGAGGCAAAAGGAACATCATGAGCAAAGGCGTGAAATGTAAAACTCAAGGCAATGGGTAGAGAAAGATATATAAAAAATATATATATGAAAGGAAAACAAAACTGAAAGAAAAGTTTGGGTGGGCTGTGAAGGACCAGAATCCCAGATTAAAGGGTCTGAACTTCAGTAAGAAGGTGAACCACTGAAAAATTTTGAGCAGGGATGACTGTACTAAAGTAGCTTTATGAATGTAATCTATTGTTATGGGTAGGGTGTATTAGAGGAGTGAGAGTCTGGGGAAACCAGATAGAAGTGTATTGCAGTTCTCAGAATGAGATATAATGAAGAGCTGAAATGGGGAAGTGGATTTGGGAATGGAAAAAAATAGATATACCTAACAGAAATTTCAGAGGAAAGAATTGCTAGGAGTTGGTAATGGATTGGAAACGGAGAGCAAAATAGAGAACCTAGAGAATGAAGGCATCATGAATGGATAGTAAAATTCGCAGATGGTGCTAGTGTAAGAGGATGGATGATGAATACAAATTGGGATACGCTGATCTTGAAGGTCCATTGAGAGATGCATTTGGAGATACCCACCAAATCATTGGAAATTCATGGTTGGAACTCAGGAGAGTAATCTTGGCTTCAGAAATGAATTAGGGGGCCATTTGCATAGACATAGGGGTTGAGAAAGAGATGTGGATGTCTTTGTGGCCCATTATCCTGAGGTAATGAGTTCACATTTTATTTAAAACTCATTTTATCACATTAATATCTAAAATGTGCTAGTGCAAAGGCTTCATGAGATAATATAAGAATTCAACCCTTCTCTCTCAACTTTACATACTTTATTCTGGATGTATCTAGAGATGTCTCACATCAGGAATGATTCATCCTATATGCTTCTGCTCCAGCCTCTTATTGATATGTACTTCCCACAAGCCACTTGAGGGAGCAGGTAGACCAATAAAGATTCAGAGAAGGTCAAAATGAACTTTTCAGAGTACAATATTAGAGATGGCATGGTCCCAATCAAGTTCCACGGTGTAGCAGTGCCTAAGAATGTGTGACATGGGCTAAAGAATAGGGTCAGTGGAAGTTTTATTTATTTATTTATTTTTAATTTTTTGTTTATTGCAGTAACATTGGTTTATAACATTGTATAAATTTCAGGTGTACATCATTATACTTCTATTTCTGCATAGATTACATCATGTTCACCACCCAAATACTAATTTCAACCCATCACCACACACATGTACCAAATTATCCCTTTCACCCTCCTCCCTCCCCTCTTCCCCTCTGGTAACCACCAATCCAATCTTTGTCCCTATGTGTTTGTTTATTGTTGTTATTATCTACTACTTAATGAAGGAAATCATATGGTATTTGACCTTCTCCCTCTGACTTATTTCACTTTGCATAATACCCTCAATGTCCATCCATGTTGTCACAAATGGCTGGATCAGTGGAAGTTTTAAAAACACGAAACCATGAGGTCAAGGTGGTAGAAGCATTGGCACGGTGAATATGGAAGTCACCAAGGACTTCCGGAGAGTAGTATGGAGACAAAGGCTGTGGGCCAGTTACTAAAATCCATATGAAGGATGTGTAGTGTCCTTAACATTTCAGCAATGAAACTGGATAAAGAATGGTATAAATCGACTTTGAAAGAAGTACATGAAGAATAACCTGGAAGTTATCTATGGAACAAAGATCATGTTTATTGATGTATTTGTTCTCTCTCTCTCATAAAAGCCAATATAATTCCACTTAGTCAAGAAATCCAGTTGCTGTGGTTTCAAATATGGAACTTCATGGTATGTGGAGCTGTACTTGCTATATCTTTTATGCACGTAGGAAGTGCTAGTCACACAGAGATTAATAAATATTCGTTAAATTAATCAGATCCAAAGATAACAGCACACTTGTAATTCAATATAAGGCAAAAATAATTTCTAAAAACCCAAACCCAGAGGACGCAAAATAGATGATAAAAGTGTTGTGAAACATTTAGTCTCCTACACTAAAGCAAGCTCTTCTCATTTGCTTAAAAATAATAATTTGCAAAACTGTGCTTTAAAGACAACTTGAACGGTTTTTAAGAACGGTGGTAGAAGCCCATTTTCTATAGGGCTACAGGCATTGATAGAAGTTTGGCCTGCTGGGCTTATCAGATGTTGTGCGTCTTTCTGAGTCCCAGTGTTGTTAATCAAGATAGATGGCAGACTAGTTAATGCTGCTGTTAGTGAGACTGTGGCAAAGATTAGGAGGTTATCAAACAGATATAAACAGGAGTTCTAGGATTCCTATCTAACATATGAAATTAACAACTAATAGGGATCTCTCTTTGATAGCTGATTTGATTGAGTGCATGTGGATAAAAGTCAACAAGTGAACAACTTGATTGTCTGCTGAATTAATAGAATGGAAAAACTTTAAATGGTTCTGAAAGCTAATTTAATTCAGAAACCTCACTGAGGTTCCAGCTCTTTTGTGAAACTAGTGAATAAAATGTTGGCAATTCATTCAGAATAAAAATGTGGGCATTAGCTTCGTCTGTTCTTGGAATAAAAAACTGGTCCTTAAAAATGATTTTTTCAAGGAGGGAACATTAAACTTATGAGTAAGTTCATATGATCCTCTGAATAAACACTGGAAATTAAAATAAAGGAAAAATGCCCTTTGCATTTGCCTTGAGTTTACAGTCATTTCTATCTCAATCTCCTTTAGCATTTGTCTTCCCAGTTGTTTTCATTTATTCGTATTTCCTTCCCTAAAAACTAAAATTGTTCCTTTTCTAGGCCCATTTATATTTCAATTGCCAGCACGACTTGGGTGTTTCAACTCTTGATGGCATTTATTAGATTCTATTGTGGTATTGATCAAAAGATATAGAAGAGGATAGACGAAGTATTTATCTAGACTCATCTCAAATCACTAGATCATTATGCTCCAACAACCCTGGCCTCTCTGTTTCCCCAAACCCCAAGCTGCTATCTTCCTTGGGGAATTCATATGTCCTCCTCCCTCTACCTCAATTCTCTCCTTACCCGCACTTCTCCTGGACAGGTCTTACTCATCCTTCTTCCTCAGGATAGCTTCCCTAACCACCCACTCTCCACCAGCTCCTGCCCCAAGGCTCACAGCGTCTTCTGCTTTTCTTGTACTTAGTTAAGCAGTTAAGCAGGCAAACCGTGGTTTAGAGGCTTTCTCCCAGACTGGATTATAACCTGTGTGAAAGCAGAAGGCATGTTAGTCTCATTACTGTGCCTAGCAGAGTGCCTGGTCCAGAGAGGGGGCTTAGTAAGCACCGTATTGACCAGATGACACTAGAGGACAGGGAAGAAGTCCCAGATCATTCCAGAACAAATCCAAACCGAGGACTGACCTCTGATTTGGAGTCTACTAGGGGCCACTTGGGACCCCTTCCAGAAAACAGGTCAAAGGTCAGGATTCTTCTCAGTTTGAACCTTTCCCCCTACCAGGCTCCTTGTTGTGTCTCTAGGAAGCCTCCTATGAGAGAACAGCCACATACAGCAGGCCTGTTATATACCAATAGTATTTTTGGTAAATTCCAAGTTTTCTTGTACCTGTTCCCTTTCTGTAATTTTTTTCTATAAAAACCTGTAACTTGATGTTTTCATGTACCTTTAGTTAAATCTTTAGCCTTTCTTCTCAGTAAAAGAATAACACAGGTCAAATTACAATTTCCAAAAACTTCAAGTAGTTGTTCGAATTCTAGCTTGAACAATGCTTAAGACAATGTTAAATGGAAAAAGCAGTATTCAAAACTGCTTATATTGTATGAACCTTCTTATATCATTCCCGATATCAATCTGTTAACAGTAAAAAGAAAAGACTGAGGAAAAATACACCAAAATGTCAGCTGTGGTTATCTCTGAATTGTGAGCTGTTGTACTGTCTTCTTCTTCATGTGTTTCTGTATTTCCCAAGTTTTTTTGTAATGATCATGTAATATTTCTGTAATCAAAGAAATAAGTTATTCAAGCTTATAAACAATGCCCAGCACATAGAATATACTCAGTACCAACTTGTCCACTCCCAACTCTCCCTTTCCCTTCGCAGGTACTAAGTACATGTTCTCAAAGCACATCATACAGGTCCTGATAGTTTCCCACCCCTCTTTGTATGGAAAGAACATGGGCTTTGGTGGCAGCCTGTCTATGTTTTAACCCTAGGTCAGTCACCCACTAATTTTATAACCTTAAACAAGTTATTTAAGTAATCTCAGTTGACTCATCCGTAAAAGGAAGAAAATAATTCCATCCACCCCTATTTAAACAAATAGCCTTGTGCTTTCCCACAAGTGGCCAGAGGCACTAGTTCCACTCTCTTTCATGGTAGTCCCAGGAAAGAATCTTCTGTCCTGGAAGTTGCGAGAAGGCGGATTTCTGGCCTTGGGCAGCAGTGGTAATTAACCCTGCCTAATGGAGAGGGATAAGAGTTACTTTGAACATGCAAACACTGAATTGCAAGTAACTCCACATCAGGAAGAGAAACCTAGAGATCCAACATACTCAATTCTAAGAAGGTTGTCAACACCCAAATGGAGGACTAGCCATGGGGAAAAAAGTGCTTCTTAGTAACAAAGCAAAAAACCAAAATCGCAAAGTTTTTGTTATGAAGGTCAGAGAAGGAGAGCTTGAAATATTTCTAGTTAAAAGATGGTGGGTGGATATATGGAAATTAATTTCAGAGAAACCATTATTGTTAATTTTAAAATGTGGAAAATATGATCGGTAGTCAATTTAGCATTTCATTCCATCTTTTTAATATCCCATTACTATTGTCTTATTTCACTGAATATAAATGCGTTCTTTTTTTTTTTTCCTTTTTTGTTTAGTTTTCATAGGTTGGTTCTCCAATCCTGTTTTTTCTTACCAATTCTTAAATTCCTTAATTGAAAAAACTCTAATCACAGATATTTCAATAATTTTCATGTCTGGGTAAAGCAAGCTTGGGATTTTTAATTAAATAAATAAACAATTAATTAAATAATAATAGCATATAAAATGCTTAATGTGTCAGCCACTGTTCTAACTGTTTTGCAAAATTTCATAAAATTTCTACCAGATAGGTATACTTTCCATGTCACTGATGAAGAACTGAGGCTCAGAGGTTAAATGACTGACCCAAGGCCACACAGCTAATACATGTTGGAACAAGAATTGGAACCCAATGGTTCCGATTCCACAGTCTGTCTACTATACAGTTTCTCAAGTAAGGTGAGGACTTGTTAGACATGAGGGCCTTTTTAAAACGTTTATTAGAATCTTAGAATTTTAAAGCAAAAACAAAACTAAGAAAAAATCCAGTCCAACATCCAAATCACACAAGGAACTAATGTAGCCGTCGGGTGAAAACCTGGGGGCAAGTCTGTACGATTTTCGGTATAAAATATAGTCTTTTGTTGTATGCAATACATGTATAAGTCAAATTTCATTAAATTTACACATTTTTCAGCTATTATAAAGGGTTTGCTATTCAAAACACTCCTATCATAAATCTTTTTATAAGTGAAAAAAAACTTTTTGGAAAAGCAAGTGCCCATAATTTACTTTTTAAAGAGTTCCAAAACACTTGACTTAGTTGAAGTAAGATAAACCTGAATTGAATTACTTATAATATGGTATTTTACTATAAAAATCAATAAAGTACAATTATTATGGATAATTGACTAAGGTGTGATTTTTTTCATATTTTTGTAAAAATATTTATTATAAAATATTTGATTTATATACACATTATAGCTTAAGTCCAAATCCCATTGACATTAACCCAAAAATATTCAGTTGGCATCCCTTCCTAAAAATAAAAAACTGAAACTTTCAATATTTATGTTGCTAAATTAGGACAACCCAAGACAAGAGAGTGTTAGCACTCCCAAAGGGTAGCTGACTCTCTGAGCCAAAGCAATCAGAAATCATTCTCCCTGATTATTCTTTTCCCCATGTAGGTTTTTTACATTTGTTATAACTTACTAGATATTATGAAACAAAAAATTATATCTTCAAATTGATAGACAAGATATGTGTGGCCTTCTTCAGTGAATACTTCAGTACACCATAATACCTGTATTAATTAAAAAGCACATATTCTGATACCACTCATTCCTAGAAATGTCATTACGTAAGGGAGAAAGGCATGAAACAGCACTCAATAAATGTTGCTCATAACAATAATAGTTATGTGGTTGTTATTATTATCACCATCATCATCATAATAATAATAAGTAGTATGGAACCATAAGAGGATATCTAAGATATGGCTTCCTTCCTTCCTAGGGATCTTGTAGTACTCTCTTTTTCCTTCCACACAAGACAAGCTATGGCCCCCCAAATCTCTTGAACCATGGGAAAAAAGAGATCTCCACTCTTCCTTGGGAAGATACAGTGAAAAATGGTCATTTTCCATGTAATATTGTAAGAGCAATAGTATCCACCTCACCGAGTTGATGTGAGAATTAAATAAGTTAAGTCATGCACATGGAACACTCAGAAACATACTATGTGCATAGTAAGCACTAAACAAAAGTTTACTATTTTTATGACTATTACTCATGATCTGCATATAAAGAGCAGAGCCCCAAATCCCTGAATAAAACTCTTTTTTAAATATAACATTGTTTTCAGTCAAATTACCTATAGACAAGATCTAATAATGTTCATACGAATTGACACTACAATTTCAACTATCGTTGGACTGCTTCTTCTATTTCTTACTCATACGTTTATGAAGAAAATCTAGCTTCTGATGTCTCTGTTCTTCACCGTAATTTTTCTGCACCCAGAACTACAATCATGGGTAACATTTTTTATGCATTACTTCCCCGAGAATAAAGATTAACTTGTTTATAAACATATGATGCTTCAGTTCTAGTCTTCCCAACTCTCTTGACATTTATTCATTTGATTCTCATAAGTTATCAATAATATACCAACAACTAGCCTTTATTGAATGACTATTATGTACCAAGCTCTTTCCTGGGCATTTTGAAACACATGCTCTCTAATCCTTACTACTGCACTGTAAGGTATCATTATTGCCATTTTACATAGGAGAACGAAAAGGTACAGAGAAGTTAACTAACTTTCTCAATATCACACAGTGAGGAAGTGACGGGATCTCCGAGCCCATAGCCCAGATGGCTATGGATCTAACACAGTCCTCCACACACAGGGCACAGGTAACATGGCTGGCTCCTTTATGGGTTCTCAGCACCTTCCTGAGCCATGGGCAATAAAAAGACCAACCAGACGGTCAGCAAATAGGTTCCTTAACTCCTATGTTTTCTCAATGTTTGCTTTCAAAATTAAATGAACAAAGCTGAGTTAAATTCATGATTCCCTTCTCAGGAAGCAGTTACTGAAACTTAGGGCTCCTTATAGCAGTTCCTAATGGAGGTGTGGTGAGCAGAAGCAAATCCAAATAACGCTACAGCTGATGGAGAAGATCTCGTAAAGCGTAATCTGGGAGTGAAAATGAAATAGAAAGCCAAGACAACAACATCTCTGCCCCCACGTAATCTGTTTTGTTTTGTTCTAGAACTGTTACACCTGTTCAAATCTTTCAATTTGACTCTCTCTTTATGATAATATATATATTAAGTGTTTACACTGTGTCCCAAATAGGACTAAATATTTTAAATTTTTTTTAATCTTTGATCTTCCACAATATCTCGGTAAAGAAAATATTACTATTCAAGTTTTGCCAACAAAGATCTGCAGCATGTAAGAGACTTGCCTAATATCACATATGTACTAAAGGAAGAGCCTGGATTCAATTCCAGTCATTTGACTACTAGGCTGTACTGCGTAGAAATTATTGAACATTCTTTTTGTTATCATTTCCACTTAAATCAAAATAATATGAGCTTTGAACGAGACACCCTACCTCCTTTTGGCTGAAGGGCCACCGAAGACCATCTAAAAAGTTCTCAGTAAAAAGAAATGACTGCCACATGCTTCAGACAGGACAGAAAACCAGTTGGAAAGTGCTGCTTGGCATTCTAGCTTTGAAAGGCCAAATTCCACTAAATAAAACCTTCACATTGTATATGTGTGTGGAAGTGATTAGTCATTTAATACTGGAAGCTCTACCTGGAACACATTTCTTAATACATTTTTTTCACATGCATGATGTCTTTCCACAATTTATTGCCACATTTTATTAAACTCTTGTTACCTAGCGTGTAATTGGAATCATCACTGATACATGAAACACGAGTATACAAATCTGAAACAGAGTGGAGGCAGGTCAAAGAAATAACAGCAAAGCTAAATTTTAAAATGAGGGAAAGGACATAGACTGCAGTGTTAGGAATTGCTGCACTCTTTACCAGCTCAGGGCAACTGCTCCCAGAAAAATCACCTTACACTCTACGCCCACACCAACTCTATCTTCTGTGAATAAAAAGTGATGGGCAAAACATTAAAAGTAGACTGAAAACTAAAAGAGAAAGAAAATAGGTGAATTACTACAATAGATGACCTTACATATTTTGACTCTTCAGAAATAGAAGTTTTACCACAGTCAAACATAAATTTAACTTCACCGTCTACTCTGTGAAGCTCCTCTGGTTTCTCCCAATGTCCTAGGGTCTTATTCCAGAAGCTCCAACATGTACGTTTGCTCTGGAATATAACTGTGTCTAGCTTTGTCATCTTTCTTTTCCCACATCCTAGCACAGTGCTTGGCTCAGTATAAGACCCAAAAAAAACTTTTATGAATAAAAGGATAGATAAATAGTACAGCTAGAAGTGGAATTTTTTTAACCCTATCGAATAAAACATTAGGAGGCTTGTTAGAATCCCATGGAAACTTTCACAAGCAAAACTAGGTCCTAAGCTCTTTTTGTGAAATAACTGTCTCTTTTTTAGTTTCAGTCTTTAGAATATTTTTCTGAATTCAGTGCCTTTCTCTTCTTTCATCTCCAGATTACAGCCTTATTTTCACCCCAGAACATTATATCTATTTCCAGGTACATTTAAAGGCCACGCTAGAAATTTCACAGTAAAGATACTGTCACCTGTAGACAGAAAATATTGCATTTATTTTACTGAGAGACAGGCAAAGAACAAGAAAAAATGAAAGAGAGGAAACAAAGAACTTTTCTTACAATTTCTATCATAATCAGATGCAACCATTCCTATTTTCTAATTATCATGTTTATTATCATCGACATCATAATTATTAATCATCATCCATTGCTTAAACATGGCTAAGTATAAATTATTACACATTCTTATTATTATCTATTGCCATCTAGATATATAAGAAGATATATAATCAAAATTTTTTGTCTGATCAAGGTTTTATAGTATTCTTTAAAATATTAGTCTGATTCTAAAAAGAATAGATTTATTGGAGAAAATATATAAGATACGGGCATTATAAATAAAAATATTTAAAGTACCCTTAATTCCATATCCACAAATAACCATCATTATCATTTTATTTTATACTGTAAAAAACTTACAATAATGCCATGTATAAAGTAAATGGTGAAGTTCCTTTCTTCTACGCTTCCAAAACGTGTCCACATAGTCAAGGACAAGAGTCAGTCAACAAACACCTCCTGAATGGATCCCGGTGCACTCGGGTGATCTCGGTGCTTACGACACAGTGTTCAACATGAGAAACAGAGCCACTCTCCTAAAGAAACTTACATTCTTTTTTTGTGTGTGTGAGGGAGATCAGCCCTGAGCTAACATCCATGTCAATCCTCCTCTTTTTGCTGAAAAAGACCAGCCCTGAGCTAACATCTATTGCCAATCCTCCTCCTTTTTTTCATTTTTTTTCCCCAAAGCCCCAGTAGATAGCTGTATGTCATAGTTGCACATCCTTCTAGTTGCTGTATGTGGGACGCGGCCTCAGCGTGGTCGGAGAAGCGGTGCGTCAGTGCGTGCCCAGGATCCGAACCAGGGCCGCCAGTAGCGGAGCGCGCACTTAACCGCCAAGCCACGGGGCTGGCCCAAAACTTACATTCTAATGGCTAGAAAAAAGTAAATAAGCAAAGTAAGAAGATAAGTGTTACAAAGAAGATCAAGTAGGGTAAAGAGGTAGAAAGTGCTTCTGGAAGCTGCTATCATGAGCATGGCTTGAAGGCCTCTGGGGAGAGATGACACTTGAGTATAGACCTAGCTCTCAGGAAAGAACATTCCAAGCAAAAGGAACATTCATACTTGCAGGGCAGAAAGAAGACCGGTGTCCCTGAAATGTGGTGAATTAGAGAGAAAATGGAGAAAGATAAAGTTGAAAAGTTAGGGAAGGGCCAGATCAAAGAGAGCCTTATGGGAGTTTAGATAACATTCTGGTTGCAAGGGGAAGACTTGAGAGGGTTTTAAGTAGGGGAGTGAAGCACGGTAGTCCCTCTTTATCCACAGGGGATACGTTCCAAGACCCCCAGTGGATGTCTGAAGCCGCAGATAGTGCTGAGCCCGAGATATACGATGGTTCTTTCCATACATACATACCAATGATAAAGTTTAATTTATAAATTAGGCACAGTAAGAGATTAACAATAACTAACAATAAATAGAACAATTAGAATGATAACTGTAATAAAAGTTACCATAGATCTTAGCAACCTCGCATACAATTTTTTTTCTTTTCTTATTAAGTCGAGAACTTGCACCTTTTCACTTAAAGGAAGCACTATACAGCTTCTCTTTGGCATCCGAATTGCCAGCGTCACTACTCTTGCGCTTTGGGGCCATTATGAAGTAAAATAAGGGTGACTTGAACACAAGCACTGCAGTAACCAGGTTGATCTAATAACCAGGACGAATGGGTGGGTAGCACGTACAGCATAGATACGCTGGACAAAGGGATGATTCACGCCACAGGACGTAGCGGGGCCCCACGAGATTTCGTCAGGCTACTCAGAACAGCACACAATTTGAAACTTATCAATTGTTTATTTCTGGCATTTTCCATTTAATATTTTCCCACTGCAGTTGACGGAGGTAACTGCGAAAAGCGAAACCGCAGCGAAGAGGGGACTGCTGTAGACTGACATATGGTTTTAAAAGTCCACCCTGGCCACATAATAGATGACAGGCTCGAAGAGGACGAGAGAGAGCGGAGGCTGGTCTAGAGCCACCATAGTTTACCAGGCAATAGAGGATGGTGGTTCAGACTAAGGTTGCGGTGGTGGAGATGATGAGTCGTTAGAAGCAGATGCGCTGATAAAAGGGTAGAAGTTGCTACAAGGTCAGATGCAGTGAGGAGGGGAACAAGAAGAATCAATTCCCAGGTAACTCCTATTGACAGGTGGCATATATCCATCTAAACATCTTTCTCACATATGCCCTATGCTAATCTTTATGAGTTTCCTAATACCTTAAATATTGATACTAATAGGCACCATTCACTATATATCACATGCTCTACATAAATTATCTCCATTAATTAATATTCATTTAGCAAACCTATAAAATAGATATATGCTATTATTAGCTCCATTTTATAAATAAGGAAACAGAATTAGAGATTAAGTAGCCTATCCAAATTCACACAGCTAATAAATAGTAAAAATAGAAAGAAATCAAACCCAGGCCAAAATGACACTAAAAGCCACGCCTTTAATCACCATATACTATATCTGACAAAGGTGCCAACATTTATTTAACCAATCCCCTTGTTACACGTTTAGTTTGTTTTCAGATTACTGCTAAAAATAATGTCACTATGAGCATTATCATACATACACTTTACACCTTTGTGATTATTACATTAAGGTAAATTCCTAGAAGCTGAATTGGTGCAGCGAAATTATGGAAATTTGTAAGGTTTTGATACATATGCCAGTTTTCCAGTTTTACCCAATTAAGTCTCACCAGGAATAAATGTAACCAATTTATGCCTCATCATTATTGTCATGATCATTTTTTAAAAATCTGTATGTCATATCTTGACCCTATCACATACCTAGAAAAAGACAGAGCTGGAATGTGAACTCGAGCAGGCTGACAACTGTTCTTAGCTAATCCATTATGCACTTTCCTTGCTCTTTAATGCAACAAGAAGTGAGTGAATTAGGGATCTAACTTTCTTTTTTTTTTCATATTTTTAATCATGTAATCCAGCACCACTTTTCGAATAATAAAACTTTTCACAATTGATCTGAAATATCTGAAATGCCAAGTTCATCATCATCATCATCATCATCCTTAAATTACCATTTAATATATGCTAGGTTGCTATGCAGAACACAGGCTCACAGCAACCATAAACTAATAACCGTTACCGTTCCCGTATTTTAGCGGATAGAATTTATCTGTATACCCGTACGTGAAAGTCTGTGCACTAGTTTGAGTAAGGCTAGCTGCTGTAACAAAACGCGCCAAAATATTGAGGGATCAACACAGTAGAAGTTTACTTCTTGCTCATGTCAAGTCCAAACAGTTTTGCTGATTCACAGGTGACTCTCCTTCAAGCAGGATTCAGAGACCCAGGGCTTTCCACGCTGCGACTCCACTGCCTCAACACATGCTTGCAAGGCCTCTGTGCTGGTCTATCTCAAGCTAGTGGAAGGGAAATGAGCATGGAGGATTCCCCACCTCCATGAGAAGTTTCTATGGAGAGGCAGTGAGTTCCACTGACTAGAACTAAAACATGTCTTCGCATCTAACTGCAGGAAAGGATGGGAAATACAATATCTCCCTGTGCCTAGGAAGAAGAGGAAATGTGTATTTAAAAACCACTGCAGTCCATACCACCGTCTATTACAAGGCTTCTTATCTTTTCCATTGATCCAGACACTTACGCCAGTTCTGAGCCGATTAATCTAGCAGCATCCATCCTCTTTATTATTATTCTTTCTCAAAATTATCTTGCCTGTTCTAATAAACTGTACAGTCCCTTTCTCATAAAAGTCAAGTCACAAAAGCAGAGCTATAAATGTTAAAAATTGTTTAATCCCATGGGTATTCAAACACTATATTTTTTTTATAAATGTCAAATTGGTAACTATTTAAAATAATGTTTAAGTTGGGCAGACGCTATAAAACAGATATTCTTGTACTTGCTTGTGATAATGTACATTAGTATAAACTTTTGGAATTTGGAAATATAAACCAAAAGCTATAATCTCCATAACCTTTAATCAATGATTCTTTCCTATTGAGTAATCAAAACATTTTTAAAAATCTGATCTTTTTCTCAGAGTATGACTCTGGAAAAATCTCGAATTTAATGTGGCATTCTCATTGCTAATATTTTTCTAGATCATCTATTAACTGGTTTTAATTTCTAACTTAGTCAAGAGCTACTTAGAAAAATATTTAAATTATAAGTGGCTGCAAATTCGGAAAAGTTTTAATTTTATTTCAGTGCGGTTTAAAGAAAGTGATCTATTTAAATTGTGCTGGGGAATGTAATAAGGCTTTTTTGTGGCCTAATCTGTGATCAATTTTATAAATGTTCCATGAACCACTTTGAAAACAAAGTGAACTGTTCTCCATATTTAGTACACAAAATTAAGCATATATGTATATGTTAAATCAATTTTATACATACTATACATACTAATTAAATCCTTTAATAATTATTTTCCCAATTTGATCTACGAAATAAGGATATATTTAAGTCTTTCAATATTATGTTTCTGACAATTATTCCTTATATTTTGATAACTTTTGTATTTGAGTTATATATCTTAACCATTTCTATAAATACTATACTTAAGTCTATATTGATGTGGTTTCAGTGCTCACTGTAGGTCAGTTCATATATAATTTTCTAATTCTTGAGTTTCTTTATTTTGATTCATTTCTCATTTAGTAAGAGATCTTTTGAGTAAGATCAGCCCTGAGCTAACATCCATGAGAATCCTCCTCTTTTCGCTGAGGAAGACTGGCCCTGGGCTAACATCTGTGCCCATCTTCCTCCTCTTTATATGGGACACCGCCACAGCATGGCCTGACAAGCAGTGCATCGGTGCACGCCCGGGATCCGAAACTGGGCCGCCAGCAGCGGAGCGTGCGCACTTAACCACTAAGCGACGGGGCCGGCCCTAGCTATAAATTTCTTGAGCCACAAACTTTACCCTCAAAATTATGCAAAAGTTGTGCCATTATGTCCAAGCATTTAGTGTTAGAGAGAAAGAAGACCATGGCCAGCCTGAATTTTCTATTTCTGTAGGTGACTTTTGTCTTGCCTGGAATCTTGAAAGATTCTTTTACTTTGTGATTTTAAATTTTCTAAAGGATATAGTTAGATAATAATCTCTTCTCCTTAATTTTGTCAGTTACATAGAAATTTCATTCTACATACACTTTGAGGTATTTCTTTAGCTTCTTTTAGTCCATTTTTGGGTTTTGCTTCTGTTCCATTTATTCTGGACTCATCTTTAGGAACATAGGTAATCTTTAGCCTAAATTTCTATTCTTTGTCCTCCATTGCTATAATCGTCTCTTAAATTATTGCTATTTGTGTTTCTTCTGTCTTCTAGGGAACTTCGTATTTTTCTCCAAAGTAATTTTGACTTTATGCACTTTTGATTTTATTTCCAATTTCTAGTTAATATGCTATCTCTGTTATTGCATTTTATTTTCCATAAAAACTTGCTTTATTGTGTGTGGAGGATATTGTGTATCCTCTTTTCAAGAATATATTTTTATCTTATTCAGAAATAAATTATATATCGTATAAAATTTACTGGATTATTTTAATAAATTGTTTCAAAAGTATGTTCTTCCTATCTATCTTGAGAATTACTGTCCATCTTTTATTTTGTAGAATTTTTTCCTGAGTCCCTTTTCTTTCTCTTTACTCTTCCAAAACTGAGGAGAGAGCAATTAGATCAGTTATTTTTCTATAAACTGAGTTGATAGACTATTCTCAGCTCCCTTCACTTTCTTCCTCTCAGATCTTGTCAGAGGAATGATTTATGTAAATTAGTAACACCAGTTAAACAATTCTGCAAACCAAAGAGGATAAACACAAAGTCAAAACAATGGAAATTATTATGAGTCCAAAATGATGAATAGGCATTATTCAAATGCACTGGAAAGTGTTGAGGTTAACGGGAGATTTAACGGAATTTCTAGTATGTGCAGCATGGACGAGAAAGAAAGCATTATGTGTCAGGGAAATGCAAACTAAAAGTAGGGAGATTCCAGATCATTCTGATCATTCCTTGCTTTGCTCATAAATTTGTACTATGCTATAAGCCAGTATTTCCAAAGATGTGTTCCACACCAAACTAGTCCTTGCAAGACTCTTCATGAAAAAGAAATGGGTCCCCTAATCAAATAAGTTGGGAAATCTTGCATATTATATCCCTTCCTCTTTTAGAAATTCACAGTGAACATCAGTGTTAAGACCTATTATAAAGAAAACCACTTAATCTTAACTTAGAATTTTCCACATCTTTCCTTTAATATCTACTAATAGTTTATGACAGTTATTGGAAGAAACTTCGGGAATTGCTGCTGTGGTTGATGGGGAGATAGTGAATGGTGTTTGCCAGGGAAAAGGCATGATCAGATTTGCATTTACAAAGCTCACACTAAATTTGGGGAGAAAATGTTTAGTGGGGGCAAAACCAGAGAAAGAAGGTAAAGTTAGCAGTTATTTTTTTAATCCAAAGTGGAAACATTACTATGGAAATAGAGAAGTCTGTAGATGTCCTTTAGTGCTGCTGTGGAACCTTAGAGAGGGAAAAAAACAAACCTGCCATTTGGGATTTACAAGAAACAACAAAAAAGCCAGCTCTAGATGCTTTGCTCTGTCTGTGCCCAGATATTATAGAAAGCCTATTTCCAGGAGAACTGTGACCAGGACTTCAACCTTCAATTTTGTCTCTTCAAATTTCTTCCAGAAAGAATCCCAGCACACTTTCAGTTGTTTTTCACCCCTTAAATTGGATCAAGGGCAATTTTGTGCTTTCTTCTGCCATTTCCAACTACATTTGTTCCAGAATTGTTCTATCCATTCTTCTTTAAGAGAGTTATCCTATTTTTGTTCTTTAGAAGTTCATTGTTTTCTTTAAAGGCAGAGCACAGTCAGTCTTGCAGCTACATAGGCCAGGTCACGGAAATTTTAGATCCATTTTATTTTTCTAGTCGGCTCTGCCAAATCTTTTTAATATTACTCTGGCTCCACTTGATTTATTGTTACTCTTGATAATAAAAATCTGAAAGTTTTTCTACATGAAATTAGTTTTCTTACTACTCTCCTCCAACCATCCATTCAGGAAAATAATCAATACATCCTAAAAAGGGTTAAGAACTATTAAGCATCTCTGCCACATTAATTCCATTTCCTTTTTTTACAAATTCTAATTCCTTTTTACCCATAACTTTCTAGGAGTAAATAAATCCCTTAATATTGCATACTATGAACTAAGAGTAAGGGAGTTGAGTAATTTTAGCTAAGGTAAGCCTATCATTATAACATGCTGATATTAGGAAATATGCAGATTGTCCTGAATGTCCTTACCAGAATTTAGGACAGTGTTTGGACTAGAAGATCCATATTTTTTAAAAATTAGGATTTCTTTTATTCTGACCTGCTTCTGCAGGAAAAAAAAAAAAAAATCTTATCCAGTCTAACCTCCCAGAGAGCATAGTCAACTGCAAAATCTATTACTAGTAGTCTTTCGATCTCGAGTGGACTTCCCTATTAGCAGTCAGTCCTAACTGTTCATCCTTGACAAGAGTTGAAACCACCCCTCCATCACTGCAACATCAACATGAACATTTTTTAACCATCCACTCTTTTCAAGGTTCTTTTCTAGACCCTTTCAATGAAATAAATGTTAGGTCGAACATTTAAAAGCCATGAGACTTTGATGAATTTCTTTTCCTGGTTGCATATTTTCTCTATTTTCAATTGAGATAATTTCACCATTGACCTACATAACCTGTGCTGGGGTAAATGTTACTTTTAAACTGGCTGGTCACGGGAAAGCACACTTTGAAAAGATGGCATTTGAGCAAAGAACCGAAGGAGATGAGAGAGTAAGCTGGACAGCTATCTGGAGGAAAGGCACTCTAGGCAGAATGAACAGAAAGTGCAAAGGCACTGAGGCAGGGGAAGACCTAGCTAGTTTGAGGAACAACAGAAAGACCAGTCAGGCAGCAGAATTAGTGCGAGAGTGGGTAGTAGCGAGTGAGATCAGAGGAGGGGCCAGATTGTGAGGGCCTTATAGACATCTAAGGAATTTTACTCTGAATGAGATGAGAAGCTAGTCAAGCATTTTGGTGAGAGGAAAATCAGTGTTCTACCAGGAAGATAGAAACCACTCCTTATTTCAGCAGGAAAGGATTTACACAGGGCAACTTGTGTTTACAAAATCATTGGCAGGGTTAGAGTAATAAAGATCAGAGATGGCTGCTGCCAACTAGTTCTTAGGTTCATTACCAAATTTAAGAGAGTCAGGAAGTTATGGGAATTGCAGAAACAGCTGAAAAAAATACCAGCATAGAAGCAAGCGATTCAAAGAAACATCTCTAAGGCCTCTACAAAATCTTGTGTCTATAAAATCCACGCATCTCTCTGCTACACTAGAGGAGCAATACGATGGTTCCTGCTTCTATGCCACTTTCCAAATCTCTAGTAATTTTCTCCCATTGTTGGCATTTGATCTACAATTCTAGTGGCAGGAATTCTGGGAAATGTAGTTTCCAGGATACAGAAGAAGGTATAAAAAGGAAGAATAGTGCTAAACTGCCAATAGACAATTCAGTGCAAGTAACATAATCAGACTTTTATTTTAAAAGCATCACTGGAGCTTCAGCGTTGAGAACAGTCTGGAGGAATGCAACAGTAGAAGCAGGGAGATCAGTTAGAAGGTTGTTGTAGCAATTCATGCAAGAGAAAATAGAGACTTGGACCAGGATATTAATAGTGGAGGAATAGTTAAATGGTGATATTCTGGTAATTAAAGGTAAAACAACAGGATTTTTCTGATATATTGGATATAAGCTAGACAGAAAATGAGAAATTAAGGATGACTCCAACATTTTTGACCTGAGGATCTGGAAGGATAGTGTTTCCGTTAGCTGAGATGAGGACGACAGCAGATGAACAGGTTGGAAAGAGGGAGGCGATCAGTAGTTGGAGTTAGATCAGTGGTTCCTAAATTTGAGCTTGCATCAGAATCACCTAGAGTGCTTGTTAAAACACAGATGGCAATGGTTCACCTGAAGAGTTTCTGATTTAGTAGAGAATTTTCTTTTCTAGAAAGTTCCCAGGTGATGCTGATGCTGCTGGGCCAGGAGCTACATTTGGAGAAGCCCTGTTTTAAAGAATTGATGAGCATCAGAACTTCCTATGGGCATTTTAAAACATATGTAGGGAGAAAAAAAAATCTACCAAAAATTATTTTATCTTGCTTTTTAATAAGATGGAAATAGAACAATTGTGGCGTTGCCTTTGAATATCTGAAAGATAACACTACTAATTGGTTTACCCATCTTCTAAATGTGGGCCTTTTGCCTCAGATACATCACAAATGAGTAAATGATTCTACTATGGTTTACACTGAGCAGGAAGACTTGAATATTTGCATTTCTTTTGCTTCAGAATTTTTATATTTTCTCTTCCAGCAAGAGTGAAGACTAAAAGATTAGAAAAAAGATTCCAACATAGTTTTCAATAATGACAACACTATGGATTGCTACACATTTTGCATTTTCTATAATTGAAACCACATAAAACGCCTTTTTGGAAAATGTCAGTATTCCCCCTTTAGAGAAGAGGAAACTGATTTTCAAAGAGGCTAAATAATGTGCATGAGTTCACACAGCTGGTAAGACTTAGAGCCTGAATTCATACACGGGTCAGGCTGATTTTCAAGTTATAAGCTCTTTCCATTGTTTCCCAAGCTTCCCTGATAATACAATCACCTGGAGGGCTTGTTAAACTGATAGAATTCTAAGCCCCCCCTAAACATAAAGAACCAGAATTTCCAAGGTTGTATGAATCTGTAATGTTTAACAAGCAACCCAGATAACTCTTATCATAGGCAAGTTTGGTAAACACTGCAACACTCCCTCTCTAGAATGCCTAAGACAGATGAGTGCAGACATGGAGGAGAGAAGATGTAGAAACTTCCCAATTTTATCTCATTCTTGGGGTATTAATTTTAAGAAGGTAATTAATAAGATGTATTTATATATATTTATGCGTCTATTATAGTTACTCCCTTCCAATAGTTTTTGGGTAATGCTAGGCATTTTTGTATTCAAAATAATAACTTTCCCAATTTTCTCTAAACTATTTTTATTTTTTTCTTATCTGTGTTTGTCAGGAAATATAAATGTTATGATACTAGAATAGTATAAATGATAAATCCTGTAGATGGGTTGAAATTAAAAAAGAATATATTTGCTGTTAAGGAAAGAAAAAAATCAGTGGAAGTAATCATATCTTGCATGCAGCCATGGAATCTCTGGATAAACATTGAGCAAACATTGTACCAAAAGTATAACTCCTCAACACTGGGAGACTAAACTGATCAAAGAAGTTCTTGGTCTATAGAGAAAAGTAAATTTCTCAACTCCAAATTTACTTCGTTCTTCTCTGTAAAAGAGAATCATGTTTAGATTGAAAAGGATACAATTAACATTAGTAAGCCCAAGAGGGATGAAAAAAAAATCATAAAAAGATGTCCTGATATTCTAAATAAGTTAAAGTTACTTGTTTTAACCAAAATACATTCCAGAAGGAGAAGGGAAAATATGCACCGATGGTGATGTTTGTTGCTGGGAAAGATTCCAGAATATTTAAAGATATACAAATACCATCTTAATTTTTAAACGAAAGAGTGGAAAATGGGACTATACGAACAATACACCCTTGAGTTGGATGTTATTTCCTGAGCAAGATTCAACTACAAATCATAAAGGGATCGATAACCAACAGATCATTAAATGGGTCATTAGGGTCCAGAACTGGTTTTCTAAGAACTATTTAAATCAAAGCAATATTTCTTTTTTCTTATGGTACGAACATTTAACATGAAATTTACCTTTTTAACAAATTTTTGAGTGTACAGTACAGTATTTTTAATTATAGGCACTATGTTGTACAGCAGATCTCTAAAACTTATTCAACTTGTATAATTGCAACTTTATACCTGTTGAATAATTCCCCATTTCCCCCTCCCCAAAGCCCCTGGCAAACATCATTCTACTTTATGCTTCCATGAGTTTGACTACTTTAAATATCTCATACAGGTGAAATAATGCAATATCTGTCCTTCTATGATCGGCCTATTTCATTTAGCATAATGTCCTTCCTGTTCCATGTTGGCACATATGGCAGAATTTCCTTCTTTTTTTAAGGTAGAATGATATGCCATTGTATATGTATATCACATTGTCTTTATCCATTCACCTATCTACAGACATTTAAATTGCTTCCTTATCTTGTCTATTAAGAATGCAGTCATGGGCCGCATAACCATGTTTAGGTCAAACTGTGCATACAACGGTGGTCCCGTAAGATTCGTAACATATAGCCCAGGTGTGCAGTAGGCTATATCATTTAGGTTTGTATAAGAACACTCCATGATGTTCACACAAAGATGAAATCGCCTAACAATGTATTTCTCAGAACGTATCATCATTAAGTGACGCTTGACTGTAATGCTGCAATGAACATGGGAGTACAGCTATCTCTTTGAGATTCTGATTTCAATTCTTTTGGATAAATACCCAGAAGTGGGATTTCTGGATCATATGGCAGTTCAATTTTTAATTTTTTGAGGTATCTCCATATTGCTTTCCATAGCAGCTACACCATTTTACATTCCCATCAGCAGTGTACAATGGTTCCAATTTCTTCACATCTTCTCTGACATTTATTATCTTTTTTTTGTAATAGCCATCTTAACAGGTGTGAAGTGATATTGCATTGTGGTTTTTGATTTCCTTTTCCCTGATGAGTAGGGATGAGTACACCCTCTCATACACCTGTTGGCCATTTATATGTCTTATTTGGAGAAATGTCTATTCAAGTCCTTTGCCCATATTTTAATTGGGTTGAAATTAACATTTTTTTAATGTCACAGATAGAATTAGTAACTTGTGGAATCATAAAAGTATGGTAAATATACCATATATGAATATAATCAAAGTTTTTTTACAAATTCTCTTGTTAGTCTTTATGGAAAAGATGAAGAAGTATTCACTGAATAAAGTGATAATTGTAATTATATAACTTACCAAAAGTATGTTAATAAGTCTAAAACAAACAATCATTTTTATATATGATGTAAATAAAAATGTTGATGACTTGCTCACCAAATTTGCAGAGGACATGAAACTCAAAAGAATATGAAATATATCGATGCCATAATCAACATCTAAAGAGAACCACATATGTTAAAGTGAAGGATTGAAACTAAAAAAAAAAAAAACATGAAATTTAAACATTATAAATATCAAGGGAGCCAGAAAATCTCTCAGACATTTTCCAATTATAATTCTATTACATCAATTATAGTCTGCTTTTCACTTTCCTATTCTGAAATTCTCTGCTATTAGAACCCTTCTTCAAATTAGGCCAATACACTAGGGCCCTAAGGACCAGAAGTCATAATCCTTACTCACGTTAGAATGAATGCTTTGGTTGGATTATCAGAGTCTCTACCTGTCAGTTTGGAAGTAAGAAGATACTACAGGCTTCAAATATTAGGGTAAAGTAGAATGACTGAATTGAATCTAGATAGATCCCAAAGTATCCTATCCCGAGGTAGGATAGACAAAGTTTCACAGCACACATAAGAACTATGGAGGTCACAGGGGCCATGGTTGTGATAACAGACCCTAGGTGACCAGAGAATACCTTAAAGTTTAAAGAGGAAGACAGATCCTTGTAAGGTCCTCCAACATGTCCTCTGGCCCTAGATCTCCTGGAAGGATATACAAATAGGTGATAAAAAGAACAGGATGGAGGAGCTGGCCCCATAGCATAGTAGCTAAGTTCAGTGCGTTCCACTTCGGTGGCCTGGGTTCAGATACCGGGCGCGGACCTACACCACTCATCAGCCATGCTGTGGCGGCAACCCACATATAAAATAGAGGAAGATTTGTACAGATCTTAGCTTGGGGCTAATATTCCTCAGCCAAAAAAAAAAACAAAACAAAACAAGATGGAGACAATGGAATACTAGCCAGGAAATGGTTGCCAAAAGATAGTGCCAGGAAGAGCCACCAACATGGAGTCTCTATTATGTATCAGATTTTGTTCTGACTTTTACAGGGATCACATCCCATAATCCTCCCAACAACTCAATTAAGTAGGAATTGTGATCCCCTTTATAGATGAGGAAATAAAAACTAAGTAACTTGCTCAGAACAGGGGCCACCATTTTAATCAATCCTTGGCAAAGAGCAATAATTTTCCAGTCAGTTTAAGATCCACCAGAATAAATATAAAAATAACAAGTCTTGGTAGAGAATCCCTGGATACTTCTTTCTCCCAGGGGCCTACCCTCTTCCTAGTCAGAGCCTCCCAAGGACGAGATTTTCTTCTGTTGGTCACTGGCCTGTCTCCTAAAGTAGTTATAGCCTGTAAGCCTTACATACAAATATGGCCAATAAAATTTGACAACATAACAGTTTGGTTTTGGCTTTGAAGGTTTTATTTTAAATGAAAGATGTGATTGTCACTTAGCATAATTTTTAAGGATAGATAGGTTATTTTTTCTGGGTGTGTGTGGGGTAATGGCTAACCCTTGTCTATCTGGACTCAAATTTTTAAGGGCTTCAGTGGTCCAACTCACCCCTAGAGACCAATAACTTTTGATATGATTAGACTTCAGGCCCTTGCTTGCCTGGCCATTACCATGAAGTACCGGTACTTGCATGTGTACGTGTACATGTGTGTGTGTGATGTGTATGCAATGCAAGCATGACTGTGGGGATCACATTCATTTTATAAATTAAAGTTCACTTAAATTTTTATCCATACTCTATGAATCTCTGCCTCTGTATTAAAAAACCATTCATTTAGAAAGGAAAGAATCTACTCTAGCTGCACTTGTGGAACTAGATAATATTTCATCAGACTGATACTAAGCATCTTTGAGAACCTAATGTAAGCCTAAATAAAAGTTACATTCAATTTATAAACACTTTTCACTTTCAAGTTTTTAGTGTCAGCCCCATTGTATAACAGTATAATACCCAGACAGGCAATAAAAGTATACAACGGAAGAAAAGGACAAAGCATTCTCTCGACAGTCGAAGTAAGATGCGAAGTTGTTAAGACAAGAAGAAAACCTAAACAGACAACAGAAAATTACATAAGAGCAATAATAAAGAAACAAAAAGAAAGTCTTCAAAAGTATTAAACAGATAAGGATTCTATGCATGGAATAGAAAAAAATAGTATAAAACCAAAAGTCAGTCAGGAATAAAGTCCTACATATGGAAAAAGGGAGCTTAAGGCCCTTCCAATTCTCAGATCCTGTAGTTTATAGCTGTGTAGTTCTAAAACATTTGATTAAAGAATTATCTTTAAACCCCAACACCTTTTCCATGGAGAAGACACATAAGTGCTGCTGATGTCCAGGCTCCAGTTGAGAAGGACAAACCCTCCTTTCCGGATTGCACTTGAATCCAGAATTTAACATGGAGTCCATGTTTAAATCCCGTTCATTTTTGACAAGTTGATGGGTATGGCACATACAGAAACCTACAAAAATATAAACAGACGAACTTCAAAGCCCACTGAAGGCCTGGCCCTGTCAGACAGCTGGAGGGCTGAAAACTACCCAAGACTCCTGCACTCTGAAACTTTCTAATGAGAGTAACAACGCAAAATATTACACACTTCAAACCACCAATGTTATAAACGTCTGCCTCACGAGAGCTGTTCACAAATATGTCCTTTAACAGGAAAAGCTCACCATGAATCTTTCTTGCAGGCAGTGCACATTTTAATGAATGCTAACATGTTTGCAAACATAATGAAAATAGTATTTCCCACAGAGCAGTGTGAGATTATTTGAATAAAATATCTGCCTTTGGACATGAGCCTCCGCCGACGATCGCGGCAGGATCTGTGCTTTCTTTGTGGATTAGAAGCCACAGTGCGGTATGGACATGTGCTTTATGAGGACTGGCTGTGGAAACCCCTCACCCGCTGACATCTGCCCAGATTGCCACTGGTTTTAAATCTCTGCATCTGAATGCTAGAAGCTAAAACTTTGGCACTGCTAAAGAGCCCTGTCTGTAAATGAGCAAGTCTCACGAGGGGATGAAATTCAATACCAGAATTTCAAATATTTTATCGTTGTAGAACAGAAACTGACACAAGAAAGGGAATACAATGAAAATAGCTGGATCACAGGACCCCAACAAACCGAAAAATGGTGGCATTTCAATTATAATGGAACTACTACACCCTTGGGAAGGATTAACACATGTCTCATAGGCATTTGCTTTGATTGGAAGATACCTTCTTCTTTCCCAGAGAACAGGTTCTAGATTCTATGGCTCTCTGATGCCATATAAGACTGTGTGATTGCTAAATGAATATAGAAATCTGGTGGTATTTGTTCTTGCTAAAAATTGCTTCAGACAGTGATCCATATTTCTTTTGAAATCTCTCCCACTTTAAATATTCTTTAGTTACTTCTGTATGCATTTCGTGTGCATTTGACTTGTATCATAGGCTTTTCTTCTTAACAACTGCTCATTTTCCTTTTAACAAGGCCCTGACTTAGACGTGCCTATAAGTAGAAGCTACAAAGGAAAGAACAATAGGAAGTAGAGAGCTGATTAGGCATCAAGAAGCAAAAGACGGTTTGAACTTATAAAAAGTCATCAGAATGCACCAAAAAAAAATTGTTCAAAACCTAGCCCATATAAGAAAGCAACTGCCACAGATCAATTCAGAAACTTCAGTGGTTTAGGACAATAGAATTTTATCTGTCACTCTCAGGAAACTCAGTTGGCTAAAGTGGTGGTGCCAGTGAGTGTTGGGCTCCCCGCTGCCCTCAGGGTCCCAAGCTGACACAATTATCTTCCGTACGTAGTTTCCAAAGTCACTCTGGGTGTCAGCATCCAGCCAGGAGACAGAGGAAGAGAGGATCACAGGTGTTTTAAGATAGGCCTATAAATAATGTACGTTTCCTTTGCCCACAATTCCATTGGCCAATACTCAGTCGCATAGCCACACCTAAAGCACAAAAGAGCCTGGGAAGTGTAGTCCAGGGATGTGCTTAGAAGGTTTGGTGAACGCACAACACAGTGCTTGCCACACCCAATTAATTTGGAACTAATTCCTTGCATGTTTTAGGGGAACTTGAACCAATATATAGTACATGCAAATTAGTAACAAATAACAGTAATAAATTTGATAATAGATATCAGATTTTGAATACTTTCAACTAATCTTTTGATTCTCCAAAATTAGAATAAATTGGAGTACAATGACAATGGGTAATGCAATATATTCATTCCGGGCCAAGACCATGCCCATCTTGCTATCTACTATATCCTGACAACACTTCATCTGGAAATGCATTTGCTCAAGAAATATTCCTGTATAAATACAAGAAATCTTTACTTCAGACTCAAATTCAAAGGGGTGTACTCTCATCACTTAGAGCTCAAGAAAACTTCTTGTGATAGACCAAGACCTACTTCTTTGGCTTGAGGGAAGCAAAAAACTGGCTTCCATGTCTTCTTCAAGTCACAGGACCCTATGCATCCTAGAAACAGACCTGGAACCAAGAAACAAACCCTAGGCCCATGAGCTGCCAATGGGTCCAACAGTCTTCAATCCATCATCTTAAGCAAGGACAGGCAGCTGGGGCATGGGTTCTGGAGTCAGACTTCACAATTTGAATCTGACTTTGCCAACTACCATCACATGATCTGAGGCAGCATGATTAACTTGTCTGGTTTAATTTCTCCATCTGTAAATCTGGGATAGTAGTACCCTCTGCATATTATTGCTGGGAGTACTAAAATAATTAGTGTATATAAAAGCACTTAGAAGAGAGCCTGTCCAATAGCAAGCACTCAATAAATATCAGCTGTGAAGGATGGTATGCATGTACATGCCTTTGCAGAGGCTGAAGCTAAATCATGGTCACAGTTGCGCCACCTGCAGTTTCTAATACTTAAAAATATCTTTGTCAGATTTGCTACATTGTCAGAATTATGGCTTGCATTTAAGGTGAATACTCCCCTTTATCCACTGATATCCAAAGATGTACGAATGAAAACTAAACTTTAGAGAGTATTTACTGTTTTCCACACAATTTACGTGCATTTTCTCTCTGACGCTTAGGGATCTTTAAATATTTGCCACAAGTATCAGAGTAAACATGAAAGCTCTAATTTGAGGACAGAGAATCTTATACTACTATCTGTGTATTTTTCAAGGGATGGACATCCTGATTTCCTACAGGCTCTTGGAACAAACAGACACACTACACTATCTGCTGTGTCCTCCAGAGCACCACCCAATGCACACATGCATACAACAATATCTCCATAAATCTGTAGAATAGATGGATGCACGGGTGGGTGGACGGATAGGCAGTAACTTGGTATATGAACCATGGCACACATTTGCCCTCCCAAATTCAGATGCCAGTAAATTTCATCACAATAAATTCAATTAAAGAAATCTCTGAGTGCCTTGCACTGTGATTGACTCAAGAACACCAATGGAGTGAGTAGCATTAACAAGGAGGAGGCCATTCTAAAATAATTCAGAATGGTTTTACTTTCTTGGACTCCCTGATGGTGAAACAGGCACTTGATTGCTTAGCACACCTATCTGCTGAATATTCACACTGATGGAGGAGGTAGTGATGCAGAAAATATACAACATCAGATAATCCAAAAGTCATTTATATTTGGCTTAGAAATGCTTTGCATAATAATTTTGCAGTTGATTGATCCTCTTGGGTTTGTTTGTGATGATATTAAGTCAGTTTCATTCTAAGAAAATACTGACAGGAAATAGTGAGGTGTAGGGCTAAACATAAATGTAAGAAATTCATTCATTCATTCATTCGTCAGATCCTGGATGAGAGCTTACTTATGCTAGGCACTGTGATAGGTACTAAGAATATAAAGAGAAATGAGATATTTATAGTCTTTGGCCTGGAGTGACTCAAAAATAAATATAATTAAGAGTGAGCCATATGTCATTTTAATCCTCTGAATACATGTGCCATTGTGCCCCAGATTCATCTTGCCATATACAAACACACTTATCATATCTGAAATAAAAGTTAGCTTAGATATAGGTATTTAAAAACCCAGTTTATAGTATTTATTCTCATGAGAAATTAACAATAATAGCAGATACATATACTACTACTATCACATTCTAGGACTGTTCTAAATGCTTTACCTACAGCATTTTAGTCCTGACCAAAAAAACTATAAAAAGTAATATTAGGGAAGTGCAAATCAAAACTACAATGAGATATCACTTTACACGTGTTAAAATGGCTGTAATTACCAAGACAAAAAATGACAAATGTTGGAGAGCATGTGGAGAAAAGGGAACGTTCTTACACTGCTGGTGCGAATACAAACTGGTGCAGCCACTATGGAAAACAGTATGTAGATTTCTCAAAAAATTAAAAATAGAAATACCATATGATCCAGCTATCCCACTACTGGGTATTTATCCAAAGAAATGGAAACCAACAATTCAAGGAGGTTTACACAGTTCTGTGTTCATTGCAGCATTATTCACAATAGCCAAGACGTGGAAGCAACCCAAGTGCCATTGACTGATGAGTGGATAAAGAAGATGTGGTATATATATACAATGGAATACTACTCAGCCATAAAAAAGACAGAAGTGTCCCATTTGCAACAACATGGAGGGACCTTGAGGGTATTATGTTGAGCAAAATAAGCCAGAAAGAGAAAGACAAGCACCACATGATTTCACTCATATGTGCAAAATAAACAAACACAAAGAGAAAAGATTAGTGGTTACCAGAGAGGAAGGGGGTTTGAGGGTGGGTATAAGGAACAAAGGGGCACATATATATAGTGACTGACTAATAATAATGTACAACTAAAATTTCACAATGTTATAAACTATTACGACCTCAATAAAAAAAAGTAATATTATTATCACCCTCATTTTACGGATGAGAAATCTGAGGCTCAGAAAATAACTTGCCTTAGATAACAAAATTTGTAAGTGGCATATCTGGGATTTGAATCTAGGCATCTTGAGTCTATGTTCTCCAGAATCTGTGTCCTTAATCACCCTACTCTGCTCCCCTCTTCAATCAAAATGCCAAATTGAATGGGACCTAGAGAATATCAATCATCTTTGCAGAAAAATTCAAATTAGATCCCTATTTCACATCTACAAAAATTAAATTTCATTCATTAGAAAACTTCAAATATTATGTATGTCAAAAGAGACAATAAACAAATTTCAAAGAAAAATAACAACTGCTAATAGAAGACATTTTCAAAATATGTTACAGAGAGATAATTAGTATATCCTAATAGGAAAGTGAGGAAATGATACAAAGAATTCACAGAAGAAATTGAAACAGTCACTAAATCTTTAAAATGATGTCCAAACTAATGAGTTATCAAGGAATGGCAAATGAAAAAACCCATCAAATTGGCAAAAAACTGAGTTTGACAACGCCATGCATTGACCTGGATGTGGAGAAACAGGAACTCTCATACATTGAGGTTGGAGGTAGAAATGGGTACAAGTGCTTTAGAGAGCAATTTGGCAGGATTTAGTGAGAGTGTACACCCCGCAAGTCCACATTTCTATTACTCCTGAGAGGAAATCTTACCCAAGAGAAACTCTGGTAAGAATACACACAAAAAGATGTTCACTGCAGCATTGTTTATAATTATGAGAAATTGGAAAAAACTTAAATACCCCTCATTAGGGGAAGGAATAAATAAAAGGAGATATTGTCCCAACATGGGATACTAAAACAGTAATAAAAGTAATGAACTAGTGCTAAAGTGTTTATTTGAACATGTATATATCTCAAGACCACAATATCAAATGGAAAAAAATGCAAGCTAAAAAGTTTGATACTACACATGTACCTTTGGAAAAATATATAAAGCATTATACATTGGTGCGAGATATACGTGTGGAGAAATATTAAGCAAGGCCTGGAAGGACACACACCAAATTCATGAGAGTAGTTGAAACCGAATACAGGCCCAGGCGAATGATATTGGAGGATCAAAGGAAACTTCAACTTTGTTTTAATTTTTCCAATTAATAAAAGGCTCACACAAATATGACAAAAAAAATAGTTTAAAATAATCAGTTTGGTTGTGCAGCATGGTGACTGTAGTTAACAATACTGTACTGTATATTTGAACGTTGCTAACTAAGTAGATCTTAAAAGTTCTCATCAGGTGCCAGCTTGGTGGCGTAGCAGTTAAGTTCGAGCATTCCGCTTCAGCAGCCCAGTTCGGATCCTGGGCGTGGACCTACTCACCGCTCATCAAGCCAGGTTGAGGTGGCATCCCAGATACAACAGCTACAATTCTACAACTATGATATACAGCTAGGTACTGGGCCTTTGGGGACAAAAAAGAAAAAGAGGAAGATTGGCAATAGATGTTAGCGTAGGGCCAATCTTCCTCAAAAAGAAAAAAAAGTTATCACAAGAAAACGTATATACACTATGTGTAGTGACAGAAGTTAACTAACTTATTGCAGTAATATTTTGCAATATACACATATATTAAATCATTATTTGTACACCTAAAACTAATACAATGTTATATGTCAATTGTTTCTCAATAAAAATAATAATAATTAGTTTGGGAAAGCAGAAATCTAGTGTTTTTAATATTAACCTATGTACTTTGTAATAAGACAAAGAATGAAGACAAAAGCATCCTCCGTGGTGGTGATATTTTTATTTAAATTTGAATGTGAACTGATCTTCACCTATTAGACGGCACAGGTTACTTTCTGCTGGTGATGATAATTGTATTCATACCTTACTTCTTGTACTAGATCAAGCTCTTTAAAGGTAGGATTCTGATTGGTGTCAGCTTGGAAGTTCCTCTAATTCTTACACACATACAAACATATACACACGTGTTTACATACATACACGTATGTACATGCACACCCATTCCCATACATGCACATATGCTCATACATTCACACAAAACCAAACAGTACTACTTTCAATAAACATTTATGGAATGAACAGAGTTTGGATAAACTACTCTTTCTTTGAATAACTTGACTTGGTCATTTGTTCTGCTATAGCAAAGCCAATTTTGATAGGAATGAGGCAACAGGTGGCTAACCAATCATATTTCACTCAGTCAAATCATCTGTTTCAGAGGTTTTAAAATGTTTTGGATGGTCGTTACTTTTTTAAATGGCATCTTACTCCGAAGAATAAACAAATAAAACATAATAGGAGAATTTCTCTGGTTGAACCAGAAAAGGTTCTATACTATTCCCAAACACACACACTCCCTCATCCCACAATTCTGGAAAAAGCTCCAAAAAACCCTTACAATGCAGCACAGCAGTGTGTAAAACAGTGCTCTATTTAAAGTGAAAATAGCACCGTGTTCCAAAGGACCGTTAGCAAATGGCTCGTGGGAGAAGGTTGATATTTTCCTGTGTCTTTTGCTGCTCTGTGCATTAACTCGGTCTTCCTTTCAGCCCCACCCTATCTCTCCTTTGAAACCATTGTCTCCTTGACATGAAAAATGTACTTCAGAAAGCCTAATGGCTAATTACATCAAAGGGAAGAAAGTCCAAACCTCAAACAAGGAATGATTAACTGCATAAGCTTTAACAGAAGCTATCACACCCTCAAAACTACTCCTCTTCTTTAATAAAAATGTTTCCAGTAATTTATTTTCTGACAAAGTTTGTGTTCTCTGCCCAGGAGTGACTCCTGTTTTGTTCTTTCTGGGGTTGCATCCTATCTCAGGCTGGCCCTGACCACGGGCAAAGCAGGCAGCCACCTACATATGATTTATGCAAATATGGCACATTGAAGGAATAGATACCAGGCCTCACGGGAGAGGAAACCCTGCTTGCTTCAATAGCGTTTCCCAAACTGTGTTTCATGACAACTTAGTGGGTTTGCATGAAATGCAAAAAACAATGACAAGGGAGGTTGTTCTATGATCAAATAACCATGAGAAATGCTGGGTTAAACGAAAGTAACAGGTTTAATTATCAATAGAAATTTCAGTACTCTATTTTCTTAAAACAAGTACCAGAAAAGATTATGTATGCATGTGTTTTCCTTCTAAAAGTTCCTTGAAAGTAGAGACTAGGTCTGTAATAGTCAACTGTATATCCCCAACACTTAGCACAGTGCCTGTAGTATAACAGACACTCAGTAATGTTCCTGAATAAATTAGTAGATCACTAACCACTGTTGTTGTGAAATAACACAACACTGTTGTAACATTGTTGTATAGTAATATTTTACTCCTATACAATGACTTGAGTGCCTTCATTAGCTGCATCTCAACTGTGTCTCAAAAGAATCCCATAGAGATGCAACACAAGGATAAAAATCTACATCTCACACATTAGGAAGCTAAGGGGCAAAGCAGTATGATAGAAGAGACAAAGGGAAGAAACCAAAATTTTTGAAGACCTACTATGCTGCTCTATGTGGCAGCTACACGTCAAGTTCTTGATCTACATAATCTCATTGCATCCTCACAACAGTCTTGTAGAGTGTTTGCTGTAGACGAGGAAACTCAGGATTCCAAGGTCAGGTAACTCATCCAAAGACACACAGGGAGGCAACGGAAGCAGTAGGGCTGGTCCCTGTGCCTTCAGATCCTTGACCCAGGTTAATGTGACTATTCCTTGCTGAAAGGACATCATAAAAAGAGTATCGGGAACAAAGAAGCAAAACTACCTTTGAATAAATATGAGACATTTGTGTCCAAAATAATACATACTTCTGGGCATTTCATCATTTTCTCCCTTTTTTATTTTATTTAGGTATTCTTTTTATTTTTCAGGTTCAACTAGAGATGATTCAAAGATCACAGACTCCATGGTGTGGGAGCAATCTGAGAGAATGAGGCTGCATGGATTTGAAGAGATGAAGCTGAGAAGAGATGTGACTGATGAGTCAACAACGTAAATTTCGGCACTATATCCTGAAACACTATAAAGTCATGTAAATTCAGGTTCAATGCAATGATGATAAAACGTAAAGTGATGATGCTTGACAGTAAATGCTTTAAGGTCATCTCGTCACGGAAGATAAAAATAGCGGTTCATTGGCTGCTTCCTATTTGCTACACTGTGCTAAGCATTTTACGTGGATCATCTAAATTTAACCTTAAAACAAGTTTGTGAGTTACCTAGTTTTTATGTGCTCCTTATACAGGTGAGAAAACCAAAGCAGAGAGAAGTTAAGTAATTTGGCTGTGATAACACAGATAATAAGTGGTGGAGCCAGGAAAATAATCATGATATGCCCTTTCACACTTAATTTAATCAGCAATTAATTTCAAAGGGCATTGATGTTTATAATCTCCTTTGTCCCTGACATCAGCCCTGTGAGGTAGGCAAGGAGGCCTTGTTATCCCCATTCTACAGAAGAGGAACCTGAGGCGGCACCTGAGCCAAGACTACACAGTTTAGTATGAGAGAAGCCAGAGCAAATCCGAGTCTCCAGACTCTGAGCCCATTGCCTTTTCTATTTCACATTCATTATTGCTTCTCTCAGAAGAGAATGTTGAACAAGACTCTCATGACTGAGGCCACATGCACTGCCCCAAGTCTCTCTCCTCAGGGCAAGTGTCAGGAGAACCTCCCTGTACGGCCTTGGGCACATTACTTAGTACCCCAGCACAATCTTCTCTCTTCTCTCGCCCAAAAGAACAATCCCTTTGGGGTTAAGCAAGGCAAGTGAGACAATATCTGCAACAGATTACTGTTGAAACACACATATTTTGTTCAAAAATGAACAAGGCGTCAGTGGTCTCTGCTGGCCTTCTTCTGGAAGCACAGATTACTCATCCTGAGGATGGGGTGACCATTCGAACCAAAAGAAAGAACCAGCCCTAACCACACACCATCCCAAGATAGGACAAATAAATGCGGACCCTCAGAACAGCAATTGCCAGTTAGCACAATTATGTTTTCTTCACTCAGTGTAAAATTCCTATTTTAATCAATGTAATCAATACTAGGAAGGCCAGAAATATCCAAAGATGGCTGACTGGAGGAAATCCTGTCAGTGCCCCCAACAGACTGAGATTCCTCCCTATAATTTTTCCATTCCCATGGGCTCTGCCCTGACTTCAGTGACTTCTGCTTACAGTGCCCACACCTGCCATGCATCTCCAGAGGACCACCTTCAGAGTCCTGGAGCTGTTTTGTCCACAAGCACAAGGAAGGATCTGGGGTGACATTTAAGCAGTGACTGACTAACGCAAGAGTAAGAAAACCTGGTTCCTTCCATCAGATTGGGACAATTTAGAAGCAAAATCTATGCTCCAGAATGTCCCTGTGCATTGGGCAAAAGCCACCCTCCACTGGACTTTGCCAGAAACCACGTTCTCACTTGGCTTCTCCCATTTCCACGCCCTGCTTCCTCGTTACCCTACCAGTTCTCCTAGGAGCACTTCCCTAACCAATCACTTGTGCATGAATCCTCATCTCAGGGTCTGCCTCTGGGAAACCAGAACATAGACACTAACCCAGCACAAGCCAAAGAAGACAAAATAAAAACAAGTGGCTGTTCTCGCTTCACACAGAATTACAGCATGATCATATTAATGCTGCACACAGTCCATAGCTGGAAGGCAACAGAACCTGGATTTGGCCCCTGAATTTGCCTTAATTATCACATTATAGTTCTCCTCTTAGAGATCTTAGAAGAGGCTACAGATTCCAATGACTCCACTACACCACCTTACTCACTTATTTAATTTTATCCCACCTTTACCTAAAACGTCTTTATTTCTAAAGACAGAAAACTTTATCAAAATTTTGCATTAATGAATTATCTCTGATCCTAGTCCTTCATTTAACAAGCATTTATGAAACATCTACTAGAGCTAGGCTCTACAAAAAAGCGATGAATAAGGCACAACTAGTTCCCATCCTCAGAAAACTAACACAATTGCTTTGTAAGAGACAATTCTGGTCTTTTGGCCAGAAATTAACAATGGGGAGACAAGAATCTGGGTCTCAAAATCCTCAGACTAATGCTCTCTTAAGTTTTCCAATCTCTCATTACCTAACTTATTTGCTTTATAGGGTTTTTCTATAAAATAGTCTGAGAGTGTGGGTAATGGTAGTGGACATGGTGAGAAGATGGAAATAAAAAGTATTATAGGCTAGCCCATAACTGGATTTGGTGGTTGACATTGGATTACAGAATGTGTAGCATGGGGAGGGAAAAGAAGTAAAAAATGATGCCCAGCATGGCTAGGTCCATGAATAGATGGTCGTGTTGTTTCTGAGACAGAGAGCACCCAAAGCAGGTTATCTAGAAGGGGGTGGGGGAGGCGAGGAGGAGATGAGCTCGGTTCTGAATGTGTTGAGTCTGAAGTGTTTATGGAATGTCTAACCAAAGAAGGTAATACAAATGTAGGCTATATGGATCTGAAGCTCAGGAAGAAATTCAATGTCTTGGAGACCAAGAGATAGAGAAGATCTCCCAGAAAGAATGCGCAAAATGAGAAGAGTTCTGTGGGCAGAGCCCTCAGCAACAATGTTACTCAAAGAAAGGGAAGAAGAAGAGGATACTGCAAATGATGTTGAGAAGGAATGACCAGAAAGGAAGGGGGAAAACTGGAGAGTATCGTGTTGGGAAGACAAGGAAACTTAGCATTTGGAGAAGGAGAGTGTGGTCAACCATATCAACTGCTGTTGAGAAGTCAGTAGATAAATTTTGAAAAGTGTTTGTATCAACATATAATGAACACCTACCAATCTTGATGACTCCTCCTCCCATATACTATGTTGAAAAAGCAAATGTCTGGCATTGTTTGCCCAAATCCTTGGCAAGGGCCTCAGAAAAGAAGCAGGACCATTCACAACCACTGTCTGCCATCCCTGACCTCCTAATCTTGCTCCTTTCTTTTGGGACTAGCCTCACTGCTAGAAACGCTCTCCTAATTAAGCCAGCTTAGCATGTATCTTTTCCTTTTTCCATAGAAAACTATGATTACCTGACAATGTAGATCTATATCCTGGAACTTTGCATGCTAATCACCTGAGATAACATATGGGAAAACATGAAAAGTGACGCCCAACACACAGAAAATGTTTGATAAATGCTAGCTGAATAAGAATCTTTTGACAGTTGGGATAGTCAAGATTCTAACTTTTTCTTGTTTCAAAATATTTCCTTGTGTCCAGAAAAGACTATTAATAACCTCAAGAGCCATGTGTGCGTGTGCGTGTATGTGTGTACGTATGCCATTTATGACAACTGGCAACACGGAACGGTTACTGACTAGGAGGATTGAGTTATGAATGACACAGCACAGAGGAAACCTGAAAGAACGCATTTTTAAATGCAAGGTCTGAGTGCTGATTGACATACTTTGTACGATAGTAAAATCTGGCAGGTGCATTAACTTGCATTCCTCTGATCTGTACACATCCACACTTGTCTTCTTAGGGTACTTGGTAATAAGCTTCTTTAAAGATCCCTGAGTAAGCACTGAAGATAATATCTGGAGTATGTAGCACTCAGTCCTTTTAGAATGGCTTTTTCCTGCTCCTTTCGTTTTCTTAAGAAAATGTCAGTTTAATCATTTCCTAATGCTTTGATAATGTGTTTCTTTACATAGCTGTAGAACACTCACTTCAGTGTTTTAGAAGCATGAATGTAGATGTAAAAGTGTCAGTTAAATGAGATTACTTTTTCCTATGAAACAACCAAAGAGGAGTTTAAAGTTTCCTAAAGTTATGTGACATTTTCAGAGCAAATAATAAAGTCCTAGCCCTCCAACGCTTCTCTTATTTGAGAGATTAACGTTTTAGTATCATATCTTGCTGAAATATAATCAATTATTGGAAAATAGGGAATTCATTTATCTGAGGCAATCTGTCATACATTAGGTGGGTCAGCCTCCAGGTGAGTGGGGACTTTAGCAACATGGGACAATAAAAAGAAGAGGGACACTGGGACCAGATAGAAGCTACCATCACTGAGATATGAGACTGACCTCAGCAGGCCTAGCAGGGCTTTAGCAAACTCAGACTTTGTAGGGGCAGGTGGCAGTAAAAGACATCTAACTCAGCAAGAGAGGAACAAATATAAGAAGCCAGGTGGCAGAAACTCTCATAAAAGAGAGGGGACTGTGTCTTTGCTCAATCTGTCCACGCACATCCATCTCATTGGGGAGCCAACCTCTTACCTTGAAGACAGAAGCCTAGTCCCGTAGGCTGGGACAACAGGGCGGGATTGGGGGCAGAAGTAGGGAGGTGGAGAAAAAGGGGCGAGTTGCTTACATGAGGCCCCGTATGGTGGGCAAGGCACAGCAGCAGAAGCCCAGGAGAGCAGCAACAAAGACAAGAAGGTAATGGTCCAGACCCTCTTCAGGAGAGAGGGGGTCTGGCAAGAGCTAAGGAAAGTGCCAATTTCTTGGTCAAGTAAGTCGAAGTTCAGAGTAGGGCTATGAAAATTTACCAATTCTAAACCTGACTTGTCACCGGAAGTGAGACCCCACCGCTGGGGTCAGGGAAAGCTCCGGGCCCTCAGAGCTCACTCTAGCACTTTAGATTCAGAAATAGTGTCAATGAAACTTATTCTAGCCTCTAACAAATATTGAGCCAAAAATGTTAATATGCTCCCAGTGCTGATAGGATTGGGCTTGAGAATGGGACAGGGTGAAGCCTGTCCTGGAAAGTGGACAGCAAGGGGGGAAGACAGGCACTCATGTTCTCCTGCATATTTATGCGAACTCCAGAAATCCCCTAGAACGTCTTTGCCACTAAGACAAAGGGAAAGAAAGAGAGAAAGCTGCATTAACCCAGGCTCTTCCATAGTGTTGAACCCATAAACATATTAGAGTAATTAAGCCATAAGACTTTGTAATACTTTTGTAACACTTTGAGGTATTTCAATTCAGTTTCTTGCAGTAACTGGATCTCTAAGAAAAGCTCATTTTAATGTCTTTCTTGCAACTAATGATACAAGTAACATTGTCTCTCTTATGAGCCACTGAAGTATAGTAGTATGGCCACTTGGGGTCTGAATTTCGAAAGGGACAACAGAAACTTTTGCTCTTCACGTTGGCCCTTGGAATGGTCACGCATTCAGATCTCATCAAGGGACTCCTCAGGACTCTGTTGATAAAAGATAATATAATCACAGCCAAGATTTTCTAACCCTCAAAATTTAAACAGCCAAATGAGCACAAACTTTTCTCTTTTTACCTCTCTCGCTCAAGGAGGAAAGACTGTATTCCCAATACTTATGTGTTATGTAGTGCAGATGACCATTTCCTAGAGAAGGTTGTTTTCTTTTACCTTCTGTCTTGACTGGCTTTCTGAAAGCATCTCTTCTAAAAGATGTGGTCTTGCACTTGAATGCAGGGGCTGATAACCATGACTAGTTGCCCTACCCGAGATCATTTTCCTCATCCCTCATTGCTAGATATTCTCTGTTTGTCCCTCCAGATCCACTCTTCACCCTCCTCCACTCTGCTATGTACCCCAGGACCCTGACCATCATGGACCACATCAACAGCCTTCCTTCCTTTCTGGCTTCCAAATGGCTTAGGCCAAGGGGAGGCAGTAGCAGATAGGAGGGTGAGAGGAGAGACAGGTTTAGTATTTACTGACCTAGGTCCTGCTGTGTGGGGCTCTGGCTGCCAGTGGTTGCCTGCTGCAGGGAAGACCATAGCCCCTGCCAAGGAGCCCCTTCCTATAGTTAGGTCTTCTTGGTTCCACTCACAGCTCTGTCCTCTTGCTCCTCATGCCTAGGGGTGGGAGCAGCTCCTGGTCTTTGCTAACCCCAGGATGTTTTCTCAGCCATTTGGCTTCCCTTGACCTTGCCCACACCTCTGAAAATAGTCCCTTCATTAAGCTCTTTTTAATCACCTTCTGAGTGTACCATCTGTTTCCTGCCAGGGCCCTGAATGATACAGCTTCTTCTGTCTATTTATTTCATGGTTTCCCAACACTTTCAGGATACACTGATGAGCCAACGTCAAGGAGAGGAGATGCAGCTCTTTCCTGGGCCTCATAAAAGGCTCGCAAGGCAGTCAGTTACAACTGAGGGGTAAAATGGAACCTGCGGATTATCTGTGGGTTTCAATTATCCTTGTTACCTTCATTCTATCTTGCACAGAGAATTGGGAATTGGCTATGTCAAGACTAAGTCGACACACATCACAGAGGCTATACAGCAGTCTATCTGCTCATTAGGAGTTTTTTAGAGTATGTCCCACTGATCTTCCACTTCTTGCAATGCTTTTAACGTGGGTTTCATTCTAAGTTCTGACAGAGAAAGGGTCTCACACCTGCAGTCCCCAATGCAGTCTGCACACGACTGTCAAAAATGCAGCTATTTGTCCCCAGGCTTAAAGTGCCAGCTCCAAAAAAAGGTCAAGGATTCTCCCTAGGAACATCTACAACATTCAGGCTTATACTGAAGATCTTCATTTTATCATGCGCTTGCCTTCAATCTCATGTTAATTTGGACATCGTCTTTCCATAGGCCCAAACTGTGCTGAGCACATACTAAAAGTAGAGAATAATAACACAGTTCTTATTTCCTTTCTAAGACCACAAGTCTACCTGCTGAGCTATAGAAACACTGATAGGCCAAATTTAAACTCAAGAAATGTAAATAATGAAAGTCACTTTTCTCTAGTAATTTTCACATATAACTCTTAGAATGATTTCTGATTTCCATCCTCAATAGCTCATGATTTGATTTAAAGAGCAAGATGAAGGGATAAAATCTTTTAACAAGCAACAAATAGCAAGTCTTTCCTCATTAATTATCAACAAAATAAAATGTTTCTCCACATGTGGCATAGTTTCTCCACATGTAGCATAGTTTTGCTTTGTTTTTTAACTTTTAACCAAACAATTAAGTAAATAATGTCTTTTATACTACATATCTTCTTAATAAAGTAATAAAATTTTCAGTCTTCAATTTCTTTAAGAGTTGGAGTCCCCTTGAATATCAGAATTTCTCTGGAAATAAGAGTTGTAGATAGCAATACCATCATTAATTAGTTTTCCCTAACAACACCTCTGTGAGATGAGTAATTATTTTTCTTGATTTAGATAGGGTTGGTAACTTGGCCAAATTGTGTTTTGAGATTTTATGAGAAGTTCTGCAATTTTTATTGTCATGCTTATGTTCAATCCATAATTCATTTTCATCTTTCCTTCTCTTTTAAATTGCTAAACTTGAGATTAAAGCAAATTATGTCATTTGCTTGGCCCTAAGATGAGCTGCAATTGCGTGAGATCAGCTTCTTAAAGTGTGGGCTTTTGGAGTCACCAAACATGGCTCAATTCCTAGTGATGCAGCTAGTTAGGCAACTAGTTACACAATGATCACTTTTTTGCTTTACAGTTACACACACACGCATTAGGGTACATATGACTAGGAGCACTTTTACATTTCCATAGTTTATCACCTTTGTGCAAAATAGACTAGCATGTACTAAATAAATGATGGCAGCCATGCCTATTATTATGACTATTATTTAAAAATTCTGTACACAATTCATTAACTGCCTCCGAGCAGGGTGATGTTGTTCGATTACATCACCAGGTGAGGACATTTTCACTCCAAATAGGTAGAAGGGAAAAGGGCCTCCACAGTTGTTTCTTTCTATAAAAGATAAATTATTTAAACATTTTGTGGAGGAGGTTTGCAAAAACCAAGTAGCTACAGCATAGTGTAGGGCAGTGACCAACGAACTGGGTTGTTGTCCCAGCTTTGTCAAGCACCAGCTTTTAACCTTGAGCAAATCAATAAAACCTTTTTGGGTTCACTTTTCTCCCCCGTTAAAAAAACTGGCCTTAAATGAGCTCTGGGTTCGCATCAACCTTTCAACATTATTATTCAACTACTGGTGTATACAACATAGCAATTAAACACCTGGGCTTTGGGGGCTCTGCCAGAGTGTAAATTCTCGCTCTGCCACTTACTCTCTGTGAACTCGGGTGAGTTACTTTCCAAGGCCTAAGATCCTCATTAATAAAGGGGAGATTCAGTGGTGTGCTGAAGCTGGTTCAGATGGACTTGGGAGAGGATTGAGCACATCTTTTCCCAACTTCATGTTCAATGACATCACTCTAGTAGCTTGAGAGAGCTGTGATGGGAAAATTTACACCACAGAACAGGAAATTGGCAAACGTCATGAACAGAGCTTCCCACTTTCCCCCAGAGAGCCAGTTGTTAGACATTTACCAGCATTTACCAGCATAGGAGTGGAGAAAATAGTATTTATTTAATAAAGGGGCTTTTTAAAAAGTATTTTAAGGTATAATCCATGTAAATAATAAATCAGGTAACACCATTCCAGATACATATTTTGCTTCCCATAAGTGTTATTTTTATTATAGGCTATAGTCTACTTTAAAAGTTATAGGAAACTGTGATACTATTCTCACAAATCTTGTTGATTCTAAAAACAAGTCTAAGGCTCTACTAAAATCTATATGAGCTTAACTTTTGCTCAGATGCTGAGTTCCCAAACAAGAAAAAGAGTTCCACATCTAATTCTGTATTTATAGTCCCTCTGTGAAGCAGTATCCCCAGTAGACATTTTTCCTTCTTACAATCTGAACAGGAATTTCTTCTCCTCTTGGTTCTAGACTCTGCATACACCTGGTAGCAGCCCAATGATATGTTTTTTTCTAATGTGAGAAATGGTGACTAAATTAATTTACAGCCAGCCGTGGTCCTCTTCTAATGCTCCCTGTCTCGGTCCATCTTCTTGTTCTAGCCAGAAACCCAGGGGAACTCTTTCATTCCTCCTGCTCCCTTACCTCTAGTCCCAGTCAATTTCACCTCCAAAATATCTCTCCAATCTGTTTACCTTTCTCCATCTTCACTCCTGCCATCCTCATCCGAGTCACTGGTGGCTGCTCCTAGGACTAGTAAAGAGTCTCCTCCCCGGTCTCCTCCTCTGCCCTCTGTTCTTCCTGCATGCCCATCTGCCCAAGTCACTCTTCTGCTTGGAACCTATCAGGGCCTTCTCACTGCTCCTGGGATGAAAGTGTGACCTTCCCCTGGCCCACAGGACCCTGCTCAGGCAGGCACCCTGCCCACTCCTCAGCCTCCCACTAAAGCTGCTCCAGCCACCCTAACCTTCTTCCTGTTCCTTGAATGGGCCAAGCTTCCTCTATCTGCAGTGCTCTTCTGTCCCCCACTGCCACCCTTTTCACTTTATCTTTCAGACCTCACTCCAAGTCAGCATCATTTTGTCAGGAAATCCCTTCCTGTACTCCAAGGCTCCTTCCTTACACACACCTATCGAAAGGTGTCCCAATCCTTCAGAGCACATATCTGCTTGTAATTTTACATTCATCCCTTTTATTACTTACTTATCCTCTATCTTCTCCACTAGATGGTGAGTTCCACAGGCTAAATTTATTTAGCTAATTGCTATATCCTCTGTGACAAACAAACTAGCTGGCACATATCTGGTTGAATGAAAAAACAAATTACCATAGAGTCAACTGGGGTACATCCAAACAGCAGAATATTATTCAGCACTAAAAAGAAATGAGCTACCAAGCTGTGAAAAGACATGGAGGAAACTTAAAGGCACATTACTAAGTAAAAGAGCCCAATCTGAAAAGGCTACATACTGCATGATTCCAACTATATGACATTCTGGAAAAGGAAAAACTATGGAGCCAATAACAAGATCAGTGGTTGAGAGGAAAGGGAGGGATGAATAGGCAAAACGCAGAGAATTTTTAGGCAGTGAAACTATTTCGTATGATACTATAGTGTTAGATACATGCCGTTATACATTTGTCAAAACCCATAGAATGTACAAACCAAGAGTCAACCCCAATGAAAACCATGGACTTTGGGTGATAATGACATGTGTGCACAGGGGTATGTGGAAACTCTACTTCCTACTCAATTTTGCTGTGAACCTAAATGGCTCTAAAACATAAAGTCTATTTAAAAAACAAACAAAACCAGCTGGGAGAGAATATTTGCAAAACATACATCTGACAAGGGGTTGATCTCCATAATATATAAAGAACTCACACAATTGAACAACAAAAAAACAAACAACCCGATCAAAAAATGGGCAGAGGAAATGAACAGACACTTCTCCAAGGAAGATATACAGATGGCCAATAGGCACATGAAAAGATGCTCAACATCACTAATCATCAGGGAAATGCAAATCAAAACAACACTAAGATACCACCTCACGCCCGTTAGTATGGCTATAATCACCAAGACAAAAAACAACAAATGTTGGAGAGGATGTGGAGAAACAGGAACCCTCATACACAGCTGGTGGGAATGCAAATTGGTGCAGCCTCTATGGAAAACGGTATGGAGATTCCTCAAAGAATTAAAAATAGAGATGCCCTATGATCCAGCCATCCCACTACTGGGAATCTATCCAACGCACCTGAAATCAACAATCCAAAGAGGCTTATGCACCCGTATGTTCATTGCAGCATTATTCACCATAGCCAAGAAGTGGAAGCAACCTAAGTGTCCCTCGACTGACGATTGGATTAAGAAAATGTGGTATATATATACAATGGAATACTACTCAACCATAAAAAAAGACAAAATCGTCCCATTTGCAACAACATGGATGGGCCTGGAGCGTATTATGTTAAGTGAAATAAGCCAGAAAGAGAAAGACAAACACTGTATGATCTCACTCATATGTGGAATATAAACCAACACATGGACAGAGAAAACTGGACTGTGGTTACCAGGGGCAGTGGGGGTGGGGGTGGGGGGGTGGGCACAAGGGGTGAAGGGAGTCATATATGTGGTGATGGACAAACAAAAATGTACAACCCAAAATTTCACAATGTTAGAAACCATTAAAACATCAATAAAAAAAACAAAAACAAAAACAAAAAAACAAATAAGGGCATGAATGAATGAGTGAATGAATGAATAGATCTTAGCCAGGTTTCTCATTCCACTGGTCTCCACAGCACTTAAGGTAAAACCCAAACTCTTTTCCACAGCTGAGAGAGCTCCACGTGATCAGGCTCCTGCCAGCATTTTCCTCCTCTCACTGAACTCCAATGACCCTGACCCCATTTATGGGTCTCACGCACACGAATCCTGGCTTTACTTGCTCTTAGGAAATTCCTCCTCTAGATGTCACATGGCTGCCTTCTTTCAGGTGATAAAGTTAATTCACATATCAGGACCCACAAAATGGAGGCTACCCCGGTGGCCCAGCCTGCACGACAAATCTAGACCTAAGTCTGCCTGCCCTACACCAATCGCAATCCTCCATCTCCAATCCTTACCTTATCCTAGCAAACAGGACCTGCTGGCCTTGTAAGGAAATCCCCCACCTCCCAGCCAGTCGTGCCCTCTTTCCGCTTGGCCTGCTCTAACGCTCTATAAAAAGTTGCTCTCGTGACTCCCTCCAGAAGAATGTTCCACTGCTTGTGAGGCACTGCACTCCCCCAATCCATGGATTGTTGCCCCTTGAATAAAGGACGTCAAACTCATTTTTAAATTGTTTTAGTTTTGTCGTTGGACACAGGTGTCAAATCTCAAGTGTTACCTCCTGGGAGAAGTCTTCCCTGATGATCAAATCAAAAATAACCCACCCCACCCCCAACCACCCTATTTAAAATAGCTCCCTTCCCTCTGTTTTATTTTATTTATAGCATTTAATTATGTGAAATAATCTTAGTTATGTATTTCTTTTCTTACTGCCTTACCCACTAGACGGTAAATTCCATGAAAGCAGGGACTTCGTCTCCTTCCCTGCTGAACACCCAGTCTTTAGGCACATGGTACATAGTCAGTGTTCAATAAATATTTGTTGAAAAAATAAATAAATGTGCTTTGCTGCTTTTTATTCTCTTGGACTCTTTCCATACTTCATAATTTCTTCTCTACTTTCCCCCTTTCCCCACAAAGCTTAAATCTTCACGGTGTCCATGTTTATGTCTAATTATGGGTTTATTGAACTCAACCTTTTATTAAAGGTTTTGCACCTGCTGAGGTTTTCTTTTAACAAACCAACTGTCTGTTAAATAAATCCTTATTACAGATATTTATACACTTTTAAAACATTTTTTGATGTACAATTTTCACAAATGCCTAAAAACCTTTCGTATGGAAAAGAGCATAATCTAAGACAGGACAGAGCATTTAGTTTCTCTCCACTCTAAGTAGTAGTTGTGCCCCTGAAAATATAACTTTGGATTAATATAATCTGAAGTATATAGAGTAATATAATTGGCTATTTTTTTATTAATTACGTTATTTGGAAAAAGAGTTAATGTGTCCCTAGTATGGTTAGACGCTAGGATACAAGCACAAGGCAGTTTCTGCCCATATGGAGGCTCTAGTCTGAGGAAGGGATTTCTATGCTAAATTTTTCTTCATAAACAAAGGAGTAACTTTTTCTTCCTTATCCCTGCCATTTTGCATTCATTTATGTCCGTATATTCATGTAATTTTCCAAAAATCAAGGTACAACTGGATTTAGAAATTTTCTCCAGTGTAGCATGCCCTCCCTCTTTTTTTTCTTTGAGATAATCACATAATCTCTTAGGAACTTGGTTTCTTTATATGCAAAATTGGAGAATTAGTCTTTCTTTCATTTCAGGAATATTTAAAACAACACAATAAAACACTTAGAACAGCCAAAAACCAACAGCAAGATATTATAAGATACTCTTCCCTTTCTGGGACTAGTTCCCTGGGAGTTGCTTTTTAATCCAAACAATCCACTGATCTTATCGCCACTCTTTCCTATTTCCATATTGCTGATAAACTTTTGTAGCAATTGTTCATTTACTCACCTATTCAATTGTTGCCCAATTCTTGGGCACTTATCTTGCTGGAAAATTGTTAGACTTAAGTTAGGACACACCAAAAACTCAGTCTTAAACTAGTGTATCTTCTAACCATAAATATGTAAACCAAAAAAAGGCTGAATATTTTCATTTAAACAAGTCTTTAAGTAAACACTCACTTATGACTTCAGTCCTTGAATAAGCTAACTTTGGCTGTAATGAAATGCAAATAACTATGTTAATGCAAATGTTAAAGCTACAAATTCAAACATAAAAAAGTCAAGAAATGCAAAAGTTAAGGTTCGCCTAGAAACATTAACTCACTCAAATTGTACATATAGAATATTTCCAATTACACGGAAGACAGCAAAATGTGATCCCTTAATGTACTATATGTACAACCCGGTAAGTTAATGCTGTTACGAGAACGTTAAATTTTACAACCCCTGACTTTGTTTTAAAAGTTACTGCCCGAATATGGCATCATTCCTATCCTCATAAGGCTATTTTCTTAAAATAAAAAGAAAAGAGAAGAGGAACAAATGTCATTGTATTTTTCATCAATATAGGATTCTAAATTTAGACTATACTTTGGTTAATGGGTGAGACAAATATATGTTTAGAGACTTTCTGAAGTTTTTTCAATTGAAAAATTTCCACTTTGCTTGAATTAACTGGATGGTACATTGAGATATTCTAGGTTATAGATTTGTAAAAATGTATAATAAAGATGTGTGAAGTTGTATTTGCTATTACTTGTGTATAATATGTAAATTATGCAAAGAACAAAAATTCCATCCATAAAGGGAGAATTCTTATAAATTATAGATTTGGAAGAAGAAAACATCCAATGACTATTAAAAAAAACGAAATTCTGTGATATTTTTTCCCTGATCTGGAATCACAGTCATTTTTAGTAGAGTTTTCCTCAGGGCCATTTTCCCTTCCACTTTTGGAGGAAAGCACAGTGTTTTGTTTAAATATTTTTAAAAGCTGAAAATAATATATTTCACTATTTTATTTAGCTAGCATCTCCTATAAATACCACTGGGTGCAACAAAATGTTTTATTACTTGCATAAGGTTTGATTGGATAAATCTGTCTGAGTTAAATTGTGGTGTTGCAAAAACAAGAGAAATGAAAGAGTAATAAACGTGCAAGCCAGAAGAATCTGCAGTGGCAGAGAGATCATTGTTTGAGTGAGGACAGAGGGGCGTCCTGTGTTTCGTGCAGGGTCTCCTAATGTCATCTTAGGCACTCAATAAACGAGACACCGTATTCCCCAGGTCTCACACAGGAAAGAGGCTCTAATGGATGGAGACTTTTAAACTAGAAGGGAAGTGCAGGCACCATGGATGAACAAAGCCCCCCAAACACACTTGTCACCACAGCATACAATGTTCTAGATTGATTACTCATCTCTAGTCCTCTGCTGAAAGCCCTTGATTACTGCAATTTTCTGCAGTATCTCATTTAGCAGGTTCTATTTAAAAATGTGTCAGGCTTTTGAACTCCCAATATTAACCCGTATTTTCTTGTCTTCTGACAACAATTATTCAATCAGACTTCTTTTGTGAAGAGTGGGAGATAAATACCTCCACGGTCTGAAAGCTATAGTGTCACATGCCTGGGCATCTTGATCTTAGACTTCACGCCACAGATAAATTGGTATGTTCTGAAATAATTACCAGGCAGTTTGTCTACCACCTCTCCCCACTGTTGCGATGCCAACATTATCCCTAGCATTGCAGAAGAGCCCCTGGTCCCACCGCAGGCTTGTTTTCTCTTTGCAGGATATATGCATGCTCAGCACAGGGGACCTGTGGTTAGAATCAGGTTGGAGACAGGAATTCAAGCTCTAAACAATCCACTTAACCGCTTTGTTCTTTGCCCATAAACTCAGTGTCATCCTATGGATTTACCTTACAGGGTTTCTGTGAGACTATATTAACCAACATTTGCTCAAGCTTGGGAAATCCCCAAAGCAGAAATCCCACTTTGTATCATATATTAATTTCTTACCTGTTTATTTGTGTCCCCCCAATCTGAAGCCAGGGCTGTTTTGACTGCTGGTGGCGGTCTTTTTACAAAATATTTATCCCAGGATTGAAGAGTTAATGCTACATTGCCTGAAATGGTTCAGGGGTTGCTGCACTCATAAAGGCTTAAATCGGTGTTAAAAGTGGAGATTTCACAAAATAGAGGCAAACCCCCCAAAAAAGAGGAATTAATAAACAAAAGGCAAAGGGAAAAAATCTTTTCCTCCATTTCTAGTTGGAATTGCTATTTTTTACAGCTAGCTGAATTATTTCGACATTTGAAAAACATCAAAATAGCTAGAATTCATAAGTCTGAGAAGGGGAAAAGAAAGCACCTCGCTAAAGTGAAGGAAGTTCAGCATTTGCAATGTAATTCAAATTGTACTTGTAATTCAGGTCCTGGAATTAACCCACTCAACCAAAGCTTGAAAAGATTTAGATTTACTCAGACTAGCAACAATACAATACTCCCTTACAATTGCATAACCACCCTGTCTTTTGGTGATACATCCAATACACTCTAAACTATAATTCTAAAACTCAGTTTGTTGTTAAAAAAAAAATCTGTGCCTCATATCAGAGTCTGTCTTGTTGCAACTTAAAAAAGGGAGGGGGACCCACAACCCTTTTTTAATCAGACTAGGATAACACCTGAGCCCTACCTATAAACACTTTTTTAAAAAATGACTTTTACAACAAATTTTAACTGGAGAAAGGTGAATTTGGAATAGAATTCCTGTATTTGCAGCCCATTGACTGCAATGAAAAGAGTAACTTTCAAGGCATTATGGTGTTTGGGGTACAATTCAGGTCATCTGAGCCACCATCTTCTTTCTCTAAGGTTGATTCCACCAGGGATACATTGCATTGAAGGTGGGAGGATGAACAGGTCGGGGGAGATGGATTCATGGCACTGCGTGTTTAGACTACCTGTCCATGAAAGTTATTTGAAGGGTTTGCACGCAAGCAATTTAGGAAAAAACAGCCATTTTTACCTTTATCTAGTTTGGCAATAGTTCAAAGCACCCAGGAAAAATTTTTTTAAAGGGAAAAAAATTGTCTGCCAAGCCTTTTAAAAGGAGGTTCTAATTTTCTCATTTTTTATCATGGGCATTTTCTGACAGTAATAAACAAAATGTAGATAGACTTTATGATATTTTATAATGAAAAAGATCTTTGTAAAATTTTAGAGCCAGACCCTGAATGGAACTTATCCATTTTAGCTCACTAGCACACAAAAATACAGAAAATGTTACAATATTAGTGAAAACAGGTTGGTACCTATATACCAGGCACACCAATCAAGTTAGAAATGCAGAGGCACTATTTTGAACTACATATTTTCAACTACATGTTGAACTACATTTTTTTTTTTAAAGAAGAACAGCAAGGCAGCATTTTCATGATATTCTAAAAGACTGATATTTGATAGTATAAAATATCTTCACCTTATAAATCAGTTCTTTGGTGAGAAAAAGACCTCTAATTTTACTTTTTAAATCCTATGCCAAGCAGTATAGTTTCCTATTTATTTAGCTTACTGCTTTCTTTCTACTTATAACATTTATTAACCAGAGAGACCTTGGTGACGTGTAAATTTCATTTTCTATGCCCTGTAGATTAAAATACATCTGTTACAGCCATCATTCAGGAAAGAATAATTTTAATAGCTCATTTTATTAAAAAGAGATTTATGTCAGCATTCCGTTATGACAAGAGAAGGCAAGTGGCTTGCACATAATACTAAGAGGTGGGTTTTTTTTCCAGAATTTTATCCAAATTGAACAGAACTATGTCCCCAAAATAGATGAGGAGAGCCAAGTAACTTTGCCTCCTGGTACGTTGTTACTGATAGCGATTCACTGAAACAGAAGGTAAAGTGTTCTTTGTTAAACTTCGTCTGTGATGTTCTGGTATATGCATTATACCATAATTAAAATAATCCAACTCTTATTCCAGTGGACTACTCTCCTGTATTAAGGGATGCATTTTTGAATCTGGCATTTAATAAACTTTCTTTGCTTCTAATTATGTGCAGTGTCGTTTAAAAGCAAATGATGTTTATATAAAATGTCTAGAATAGTCAAATCTATAGAGGCAGCAAGTCGATTGGTGGTTCCCTAGGACTAAGGTGGGGACAATTAAGGAGTAAAAAGAGACCACTAATTGGTACAGGGTTTCTTCTTGGAGGGATGAAAACATTCTAAAATTGATTATGGTGAAGGTTGTACAAGTCTGTGAATATGCTAAAAACCATTGGATTGAATCAGACACATTAAATGCATAAATTGTGTGGTATGTGAATTATATCTCAACAAAACTATTATGTTACAAAAAAACAAACACAGGAAAAGATGAACCCAATCCCAAAGCTTGGTCCCTGAAAAAAATTAAATCTTGCTGGGGGGAAGATAGATGTGTAAACACATAAGTAGAATGACAATGTGATTAATAGGAACCCACAAAAAATAAAACTCTTTATTAAATAGCTCTCTGCCTGGGAGCATCCTTACAGGAGAGAGATTGTTTGAAGCAAATCTCAATATCAAGGATGACTAAGGAAGAGCTTTCCTGACTGAGGGAACAGTATATACAAATGTGGGAGGGCAAAGAGGCAGGAGAGAGCATTAGGTTTCTGGAAAGATATGAATATTTAACTCCAAAAGTCAAGGAGTCAATACCTTGCAGGCAAAGGCAGGGGGTGTCAGGGAAGACACGTGAAAAAGAATTGCCTGAATTTTTCCATCGTTGTTTAAAGTTAGAAAGGAATGGAGGGAAAGAATTTACATTCATAACAGTTGAAGGTTAATGATAAAGGCATCAAATTGTAATTAGGTGCTTATTTTCTTTATTATCTTGTTCTAATTGCATATTCTATACAGGAAAATTAGTAGCCTTGGCCTATGTTTATGCTTAGTTATTTTAATAAAGAGTTCTATTTTTCCTCAAATGGATTATTAACAGTTAAATGGGAAAAAGCTTGTCAAATTGTTTCTCTTTCTTTCTCTTGAAAGATTAACTGCTTAACCGCACCCATAGTGAAGTTGGCCGCTTGAACCACGAGACCACAGGGGAGGCACCACAGTCCTCTTCACAGCAGCATATTTTCATAACACAGAAGACATAAACAGCCTACTAAGCAGCAGCCTAACAAACCCAAGCCCATTACATGATGGCAAATGCTATTTGGGCCTTTTAAAATCAACTTCAAAGGGGAAACAAAATCTGGGAAGAAATGTCTCCTACAACAGCAAAACTAAAATGACCGTGATAATATATATCAAAAGAATTTTAATGCCCAGATTGGAAACAATTTAATGCACATAGATCCCTTCAGTGTTGATGGTTATACACGCCTGACTCATCTCAGTTCCTGGAGAACGCAGGCCTAGGGATGCTGCTAAATTCAGAACTATCCCTTACTCCAAGTCCTTTGTTGGGGTGAGAGTCTGTCCATTTTGCGTTTCTTTTGCTCCCTACCCATGTTCTGTTTGTCAACACTGGGAACAATGAAAAGACACACATGGAAATAGAAGCTCACATCCTGTCAAAGGCAAGATCACACGAGCCAGTCCTTTGCTAAGTGTTTAACACGCATGATATTTCTACATGAAGTTTCCCTTCTTGAAAGCAATGAGCCAGCCACACGATGTCTTTATCGTTTGGTGCCCATCCATGTCAGGCATCTTCTCATTAATCCCTCAGCAGCTCAAAAGATAGGCGTGATTATTATCAGTCCAAATACAGAGACGAGGAAAACGAGGCTGAACGAGGCTAAGCAGCTTGCTCAGGATCAGATGCACGGAGGTGGCAGATCCTGGACTGATGCCCAGGTGTGTCTGAAGCCCGTACCCGCATTCGTAACCACTTCACTGCTCTGCTCATTACCCAGAAAGCCCAGGCTTCATGTTGACACAAGCAGAGGGCAACTGGGAGAGGAAGAAGCCCCCAGGGAACTGAGAAGCAGGGAACCTGGGAGGTAGCCAGACCCTCTGGGCCATGGGGTGACTTCAGAGAGAGCTAGACAGCTAAGTGACACTCCCGCATGGTTCCAACTTGGTGCTATTACTCAAGCTCACCTCCAAGCTTTCAGGGCTGGAAAAACTGGGATTTCCTTGCCTGCTGTGGTGGAATTTGGCATTGTTTCTCTATTTCTGTACCTCTTTCTGCTCTGAACTCTTTCTTTCCTTTCTTTTCTTTTTTCAATTGACATCAAATATTTATTGAGGCCTTGCTATATGCCAAATTCTCTTCTAGGCACTAAATGAATAAAACAGAGACTGGCTGAGATCTCCCTTATGTTCTAGGGGAGTAGGATCACACACAAACAAACAAGAAAACATCTCTCTCATCCTCTCAACTGCTCTTGGGCCACAGTCACTATTAAAAAACATCTTGAATTCCTAGAAGGTCTGATATCCAAAAGATTGAGTTTTATAAAAGAAATACATTTTTTTAAAAAAGATCTAGCATCCAGTTATGAAATATGTGCTCAGGAATCTTTGTTGACCATCCTATAGCAAGGCTGTGAGACTCGAGTTACCTTTAGCCACTACACGGATCTATTTGTTTTTAAAAGCCAACAGAAGAGCCAGTTCTCGTGAATTACTAAACCTAGCTGTTCCCATTCATACACACGGACTCATATAGTCACCATCTTTGATAGAATCAAGCAAATGATTAAGGGTTCATCTGTTTTTTGCTTTTCTTTCTTTCTTTTTTTTTTTTTTGCTTGAGGAAGATTAGCCCTGAGCTAACATCTGCACCAGTCTTTCTCTATTTTGTATATGGGTAGCCACCACAGCATGGCTTTGATGAGTGGTGTAGGTCCTGCCCAGGATCAGAACCCGAAAACTTGGGCGGCCAAAGTGGAGTACACAGAACTCAACCACTACGCCATGGGGCTGGCCCCTGTTTTTTTTGCTTTACATTTTAAGTTAGTTGGCTTATTGATCTTAAATGGAAGACAATTGATCTACATTTTTTCCCATAATTAGAATATTTAAAAATACCAGTCTTCTAACAATTGAGAGGTACTGAACAGACAACACAACTTCCAAAAAGTCACTTTTTAAAGTAAAGAGACAATCATCCCAAGCTTAAAACAGATGATGTCAATATTTTGATAAGTGATCTATGACCAACTCTGGAGAAATTCTGATAATTAAAGTGTAGACATTAAAAAAGTTTGTATGTATAAACTGTTTCCCATACAAAATTGAATAAAGAAGTCTATTACGAGGCAGACATGATTTATATTCTTTTCTATGTGATAGTCATAAAAAGAACATTGTTTTTAAAATGTGTAGACAAAGGAATCTGATGATCTTCTATCCAATTGTATCTATTGTCTGGAAAGAATAAAGAAAATTGAAATCCTGTTACTTAAACACCAGATTTGCTAAAATTCGGAGCCCATGTGAGTATGAGGTTAAGAAACCTTTTCACGATCGCCCTCTCCTGCCCTCCCCTACCTCACTTTCATTTAAAGGTAAATTTTAGTGGAAAACTGCAACAAAGAAAAGATGCTACAAATTCATTTTTCTTATACAGCGAGATCGACATTTCAAAAAATAAGAGCATATTTTTAAATGAACAAGGACCTACCCAAGGAGCTGGACTTATATAATAAAAGAGCAAATTCAATGAAATAAGGTTATTAACTTATTAATAGTTGAGTAAAAGATTAAAGAGTTGCTTTTGAAATTTTACAAATCAATTACTTTCAGTTAAATTTTAAACCAGGTCTTATGGTCAAAATCAAAGATTTTTTTTTTATAAAAGGAGATCAAAATCCAACTGTTCATGTTTGGAGCCAATTAAGTTCCATTCCAAAGGCACAAGAGATATTCTTGCTTTTTTAAATTTGAAGGTGCTTCATTAAATGATACTTTAGGCAGCTTTTCCTATTTTCAATAAGTTACATTTGCTAAAAGCCATTATGAGAAGACGTTTGTGATAAGAAGACATGTATCTCAATTGAAAGGTCATTTCATTGAACAGATCAGAGAAAAGTCAAAACATCCAGACCAAAGTTGTATGCTTTTGTTTCTGTAAATGTAAATGTCTCTGAACTAAGTTCTTGGGGTATTTTTAGTAGATGATGATACGATTAATTCCGACCAAACAGGCTGAGTATCTGCAGCTACTCTTACCCACAGGCATTTTGTTTGGGGGCAAAATAAAGTGTGATTTTACCCCCTTAGACATTCAACTCTGGTTAGCCAACTTTTTTTACAATAGTTAACAACGATTGAATTTCTTTTCTGTTTCAGGCACAATGCTACACACCTTGCATTTCTTCATTTAATCCTCACAACATTTTTATTCTCATTTTTCAGGTGAAACACTTTCTGGGGGTAGCAGACCACTGGAAGATCACACAGCCAGCAAATGGTGCTGCTCACATGCAAAGGACATCCCGATTCCAGAGGCTGCCTTGTTAACTGTTGACCTGTATTCTCATGTGAGCAAATGGAAATCGCTAATTGCCTTTATTATTGCCTCTTTGTCAAAATAGATCAAATATGAGCCATCTGTTTATCAAAAACCTTACCACAGACATTCTTATAATTTAGGAAGGATAGTTAAAATTTATGATTGCCCCCCCAAAGCAATTGATGAAAATGTGAGCCAAGGTTGGAATACGGAATCTGTATCTTAAAACATCATTAAAGGAAAAAGAAAGATGAAAAAGAACAAAGGCTATTAATTTTAAAAGTGGGGGTAATTTTTAAACACCACAATAATAGCACTTAATTTCTCTTTTTCCTAGCTTTGGGCTAACACAATGTACTGTGGTGATATTTGGGGTTTGTGTTTCAGAAATTTCCATGGACACATTAGCTTAGATGGTTTCATTACCCATCCTCATTATTAAGTAGCATTCAATTACTGAGTGTTGTAATGCCAAAGAGCATAAAAGAGAGACAAAATCTTGGTAAGATCTAAGGGTGAAATGGCATTTTTATATTGCTATAAAGATTACTTAACTCTAGTGCGGTACTAATGATCATTTCTGTGACTAAAAACATCCCCTTATGATTAATTATGTAAACTCTCATCATTTCAAGCCCAATAAAGACTTTAAAACATTTTTCATGCATCTTGTATTCCCAGCGTATTTTTTTCCATTTAGCCACATAAGAATCGACTCCAAGGATTCAAATAAATATTTTCCATTACATTAAAATGGTGTATCATTTGGGAGTATTCAGGTATGTATGTACAATTGAGCTAAATATATGTGATGACTGTTTTAATATGGGGGGAAACCTTTGTATTCTTTTTTTTTTTTATAGTTTCACTCCATTTACATACATTTTATAATTTTATTTATTTATTTATTTTTCCCCCAAAGCCCCAGTAAATATTTGTATGTCATAGTTGTACATCCTTCTAGTTGCTGTATGTGGGACGCAGCCTTAGCATGGCCGGAGAAGCGGTACATCGGTGCGCGCCTGGGATCTGAACCTGGGCTGCCAGTAGCGGAGCGCACGCACTTAACCGCTAAGCCACTGGGCCGGCCCTTTGTATTCTTTACAAATATCGATTTATATTCCTCATGCTCCTGTAAAAGGTTTAGTTTTTCATATTGGAAGAAATCTGTCAATAGTCAAGTAATTCCAAAGTGGATATATTTGAAAACTAGAATATACAGTAAAAATCACCTTTGAATGTTGATTACAGTTTTGTGTGTATTATAAATGAAGTTGGGAGGGGGAAACAATTGGTCAACAATAAGGAATTGTTTATAATAGAATACAAGGCAGCCGTTATATGTGAGTTGATAGATAAATGCTTAGTAATATGGAAAGATATGACATAGCATTTTGTGAAAATAAAAGCCATAAGCAGTAGGTACAAAATGACTCCTATTTTTGTAAAAATTTTGCATGTGTATATACCCATAGACCTTTGATGGAAGGATATACAGAAAGGCATTAACAGAGTTTATATCTAGGTGGTAGGATTACAAGTGATTTTTCATTTTTTTCTCAAACTATCTGTGTTTACTAGAATTCGTCTCTCTAATGAACGTGGTTTACTTTAAGAAAAAGAAATGAAAGGAAAAACATAAGCAAACCAAAATATTTTCCCCTGATGAAATGATCATTCTGAGTCTGAAATTTGAGAAATTTCTAGGATAATGTCCTATACTTATGAAAATTGGTTCAGCATTATACCCAAGTGACAAGGCCCCTTCTTTAGCCACAACCAGGCCCTGGAGCCTGTTTCTCTAGCCGGGTAGGCGGGGAGGAGACAAACCACTAACCTTGAGCCCCTGCCTCTGGCCGGGGGGTGTTTGCCTCCCAGGCTGCTCTGTGGGTAGAAACTGTGCAGGGACAGGTACAGGCAGTAAGAAGTGAAGTCCATACCATTCTTTATTCTGCAGCTTTGAAGAAGCTGCAAAGCAGAACATGAAATGGGGACGCAGAGACAGCCACTGCATGAGACTTGAAATCCTGCAGCTTCAGACGTGCCGCCCGTGTGCATGGGGGGTTCTTGGGACAGCAGGGCCTTCCACCTGGGTCACCAGAGTCATTTCCTCTAGCATCAGGCCTCACGCTTTACAATTTTCTTTTCTCTCTCTTCCTCCCTTCCCCTCCAACTGGACCCACTTGGAAGTATAAAGTCTCTATCTACATGGAACAGGAATTTAGTTTTTAGAAATGTGGTTCTGGGCACCTTCTAAACAGAGACTGGCAATAATCCCAAATTGCATGTTTTATGATGTGGGCTTTATTTGTGTTTCTTATGAAAGGAGCTGAGACACTCAAACTCATTTCAGATAGTAGCCAAAGCTAAATGGCCACATTGTCCCCAGACAGAAGGTCAACATGTTACCGGCGACACTGTCTAGCGTCTGAGTTTGCTTGAAGCTTATACACGAAGACAAGCTCCTTGGGTCACTGTTTTCAGCAAACTGAGGATTTTATTCCTGATTGGCATGACTGACTTGACAGATAAAAGAGAACACAAAGGTTTTTACCTCATACGTCTAGATTTCTCTATAAGGTCAAATTGTGATTAAATATAAAAATCACTTTGGAATTTCATTCAGAATAAAGAAGGACAAAAAGCATTAGCTTTCACTAATGTAGTTTGCTAAATAAAGAGATTGAAACTGCTTATCCTGTGGCAATAAAGCAGTGGAGTTCACTTGTTGGCGGCCACAGAGCAATTTCTAGTGAGGATTTCCTCTTTTAATCAGGTGTAAGGTTTAATGATGGTCTCTACAACCAGCCACACCCTGTGGGGGCAATGTGAATCAACACTGGTAGCTTCTGCCAGAAATAAACACCAGATTAATAGCCCGCAGCCCGCACATCAGGGGCACTTCCACCACCCCGGGACCCCAGATGAGAAATTAATTAAGCTAATACATTTAAAACTAAATCCATTTTACTCCAAATTGCCATCCCCAAAAAGTCCAGCAAGAAACATGAAATGCCAAAATTGTGAACTTGCATTATATGTATATTCAGACCCTCGGTAAAACAGATTCAAATAAAGAAAACCCGAGATAAAGACAGCCTGCAAGTGATGACTGACTCAAGATCCCCATCTAGTGACGCTATGCTGAATAGCAGGCTGTTTGCATTTCGGGGTAGGCCTGTAAGTCAAATGAAGGAGGCATTTACTTGGTTCATTGTTCGGAAGTGAGATGCCCCCTCTTATTATGCTTTTTTAAAAAGTATCTTTGGGAACAATTTACCCCCTTTACACAATTACGGTGGTTCCCCTCTGAGCCTGGTTCATCTATTTTCGACAGGGTCTTTTCCTGGGATTCACCCTTTATTCCCTAATTTTGCGGCACCTGATCAAAGAGGCTGGAAATTGTTGACATGAATTTAAGTCATCTGAATAAAATTGTACAGTTACCTGTGACAGTACATCGAGCAGTCAGACAACGTGTGCTTTATGTCAGGAATTGTGCTGGTGGTCCTGTCTACAGTGGTTAAAATGAGAGGCAGAGGAGCCGGCCTGGTGGAGTAGTGGTTCAGTTCGCGTGCTCCGCTAAGGCGGCCCGGGGTTTGCAGGTTCGGATCCCTGGCGCGGACATACATACCACTTATCAAGCCATGCTGTCGAGGTATCCCACGTAAAATAGAGGAAGATGGGCACAGATGTTAGCCCAGGGCCAATCTCCCTCAGCAAAAAAAGAGGAGGATTGGCAACAGAGGGTAGCTCAGGGCTAATCTTCCTCACCAAAAAAAAAAAAGAGAGAGAGAGAGAGAGGCAGACACTAGACAGTAAAATAAGTGAATCGAAGGACTTCTCCCACCAGACCCAAAATGTACATGCCACGTGAGTCCATTGTATGAAGTTAAAAACAGATGAAACCAATCGATGGTGATAGAATCAAAATAGCTGTCCTCTGTAGGTCGGGGTGAAGGGGGATGTAATTGATTAGAAAGGGGCATGAGAAGATGTTCGAAGGTACCAGAGTGTTCTACGTCTTAAACTGGATGGTGATTACATAGATGTGAACATATGTAAAATACCCAATGGTATATTTATGATGAATGCACTTAATTCATGTTATACATTTGCTATATGCCTGGTATATCTCCGTAATGTTTTTTACATGAGTCTCCACAACTGCGGTCTTACCCCAATCCTGAGAGATAACAGCCACAGGATAACATGTTTGTAGACTTAGTAAGAGCCAAATACCACCCAGATTTCTTATGGATACTCAGGAACTCAGATAAGAAGTTGAATATCTATCAAACCTAAACATCACTAAGTAAAGGATTTGGGGCCTTATCATTTCCATAATTTGACTGAACATTTTACAGCAATCCCTTAGCCCAGATTTTAAGTGAAAAAAGGGAATTGTACTCATCATTGTTTTCGCGGGGCAGGGCCCATCTCTGTGAGGAGCTGTGAGAACGTCTTCTGACAGTCACCATGGGACCAAAGGCAAGAAACAAAGGCAAGTGGAGAATTGAACCGGTGGGAAATTGGAACAGGCTCACCACAAACAAATCCTGGCTGTCCCGCTTCAGGATGCATGCCTTGATAGCTGTAAGGCATGGAATGTTAGAGCTGGAAGGAGACTTGCAATCTCCTAGCTCAGGCCCGTGTTTTCAAGAGGAGGCCCAGAGAGGTTGTGTTTAGTCAGTCACATGATTGGTTACTAACAGAGCTAGACCTCCACCCAGCCCCTCTGACTTCCGGTCTTTCACATTTCCAGGGCCCCAAAAGCTCCGTCAAGCACTGTAAGAAGAGCACAGTGCAAGGCCCTCAAAAGTCTTTACAATTGTTTCAGAGGCAGTATCTGCAAAAGCTCCTCGATCATTTTTCTTCCAAATTTTTTCTTACTTCTTGCCTTCCTTCATTCCTTCCCTCCTTCAGTCTTCCCTTCCTTCCTTTTCTCCTTCCTTCCTTTATTTCCACTTACATTTTCATTTTTCACTTTCTCTTTTTCTCTCTTTCTCCATGGTACACTTACTTGCAACCAAAGTTTCCAATTCAGTTTGCTTATCAAGAGTTAGGGAGCATATGAAATTCAGACCATTGGTTTTCAGATTTTACCCCTGAATCATGCTCAAGGGTGATGCAGCCCCTGCTCATGCTCCTACCTGAGAATAAGAGGTCAACACCACAAGCAGAACCAGACAGATGTTCAACATTCTGCAGGACCAGTTTCCTCGGAGTAAATATCACTTTAACTGTTTTAGGATCACCACTTCCCCAAGCTGCAGAAGCAGCTTCCGTGTTTGCTACTCGGAAGGAGAGAAGAGAAGGCTCCCCGGACAGTGGTTGTTGGCGCTTTATCTTATCGTCGTTGCTCTGCAGCTCTGGCCATCACCGGGCGCTTGCCACTGACCCTATAACCGCTCCAGGTCTTCAAGCCCTACTTGAGAAGTGCCATCTAAATCCAAGATGGTCTTTTCCCTCCACAACCTGTCTACGTCCAAATCAAGCCACAAAGGGTCATGTAAGGCCTTCTGGGTTCTAAGTGCGTAGGAGTAGTGGCGCATCAAAAAATGTCATTGTAATTCTTGCTTCCTGCCCTCAAATAATTTAGAATCTAGTTGAATTCACAAAGCTACTGGAGAAATAGCACAAGACAGATTCATCACCAACAGTATCTTCAATGAAAAAGCTGTATTGAACACCTACCTTGGGCAGAACTTGAGTTTTAACTGCCCAGGGAGTTCAGAGAAGAGGGAACACGCTGTGGGGGAGAGGGAACAGCTCAGCATGGCAGGGAGGGAAGGACCCTGGAGGCCACCTGGTCCAACACCTCTCGGTACTTAAATAAATATAAATACATAATTCATGCTTAGTCTAAAAAACATTTTTCAGACAATTCATCAAAGTAAACAGGAGAGACTAAAAATCACTTTAATTGTTTTAGGATCACCACTGCCCCCAAAACACCTCCTTTAATATTTTGGTGTAATGACCTCCAGACTTTTCTCTAAGCATGTATATACACTTTTAGGTGCCCTTTTACCCCTTCCACCTCCCCTGCCCCTCTCTCCCTCTGGTAACAACCAATCTGTTCTCTTTATCTATGTGTCTGTTTGTTGTTGTTTTTTTTATCTTCCACATATGAGTGAAATCATACAGTATTTGACTTTCTATGTCTGACTTATTTTGCTTAGCATAGTACCCTCAAGTTCCATCCATGTTGTCACAAATGGCTAGATTTCTTTTTTTATGGCTGAGTGGTATTCCATTGTGTTTATACCACATCTTTTTTATCCACTTATCCGTTGATGGGCACTTAGTTTCCAAGTCTTGGCTATTGTGAATAATGCTGCAATGAACATGGGGTGCATATATCTTTTCAAATTAGAGATTGTATGTTCTTTGGATAAATACCCAGAAGTGGAATAGCTAGATCACATGGTAGCTCTGTTTTTAATTTTTGAGGAATCTCCATACAGGAATTTCCATAGTGGCTGCACCAGTTTACATTCCCACCAGCAGTGTATGAGAGTTCTCTTTTCTCTACATCCTCTCCAACACTTGTTATTTCTTATCATTTTAATAATAACCATTCTGTTGGGCAGGAGGTGATATCTCATTGTAGTTTTGAGTTGCATTTCCCTGATAATTGGTGATGTTGAGCATCTTTTCATGTGCCTATTGGCCATCTGTATATCTTCTTTGGAAAAATGTCTGTTCAGATCCTCTGCCTGTTTTTTAATCAGGTTGTTTGTTTTTTTCTTGTTGAGTTGTATGAGTTCTTTATATATTTTGGAAATTAAACCCTTATCAGATATATGATTTGCAAATATCTTCTCCCAATTGGTAGGTTGTCTTTTCATTTTGTTGATGGTTTCCTTTGCCATGCAGAAGCTTTTTAGTGTGATGTAGTCCCACTTGTTTATTTTTTCTTTTGTTTCTTTTGTTTCCCTTGAATATTTTGGTGTAATGACCTCTAGACTTTTCTCTATGCATATTTTTAACTTTATTGAGGAATAGTTGACAAATATAATTGTACATGTTTAAAGTATACAATGTGATGATTTGATATACATATACATTCTAGACTGATTACCAAGATCAAGATAATTAACACATCCATCACCTCACATAGTTTACATAGGTAACTCTTCGTGTGTGTGTGTGTGTGTGTGTGTGTGTGTATGTGGTGAGAATGCTTAAGATCTACTCTCAACAACTTTCAAGTATGTAATATTGTATTATTAATTATAGTCACCATGCTGTACACTAGATCCTTAGCTTCTTATCTCTATGCATATTTTTAATTCATTCACACCAAATGTGCTGATTCTAAGCTGCTTTTATTGCTTAACAACATATCTTAAACACCATACTATGCTAATAAATATAAATCTGCTAATAAATATAATCATTGCAATGTCTACATAACATCTCTGAATTCATTTGCATATAGATTACTGATTGGTGCATATATGGATGTTCCATAATTTATTCACTTTACTCTTTATTAATATGTTTGTGGTTTCCAATGTTTCACTATTATAAACAAAGTGAGGATCAACTCCCTCATACACACACCTTTTCATTCTTGTCTGGTCCTTCCCTTTGGATAAATTCCTAGAAGAATTGCTGACTCAAAAGAAAACAGTTACATTTTGATCGATGGTATTAACTGCCTTCCAGAAGGAATGGAACAATTTATCCTCCCACCAGCTTTCCTCAGCAGCACTGGATGTTAGCCTTCTTTTGTTATATTTGCCAATCTGATCATCATAAAGTGGTTAACTGTTGCTTTAATTTATATTTATTTGATTTCATGCAAATGCTTTTCACTCACAGACTCTCCCGCCAACCTTTCTACCTGACTCATGCTAGTGAGCTGCATCTCCAATCGTTCTCCCTATGACTTTCTCCCTGATGCTGGATGGAATGTCTCCAGGCAAATTTCCACTTGATCGCAAAGCCAGTGAAGTTGTCTCTCAAGTGTCCCTGACCCCACGACAATGCCAGAAGTAACTGTCTGTGTCCTCCTGCGCATGAAGTTGTCTCAAGCCTTGCGAGGCTAAAGAGCAGAAAGTTTCCCATATAGACAAGTGATTCCCACCTAAAAAGGGATAAAAGAGGAGCTGGCCCATCATGGGGCCTGGAGTGGCCATCCTTCAACTTCACCAGCCTATTTCAATTATCTCCCAATATTATCTCACAAACTCTGATGTTTTTTGTTTAAACTGAACTTAATTTGGGTTTTGAGCCCCATTTGAGAGGCAGAATCTTGATTTGCCCCCACCTCGCTGGGTCTAAATTGAGTTGGAAGAGAACGGTTTCCATAATATTCAAGGCTGGGGGACAGGGGATGCGTGGGGTCTCGTCCTCCTTAACCTGTGGACTGGCATCTGCCTGGATGTCCTCCTTCCCCTCGGGACTTGGGTTATCAGTCCACAAAGCACAAAGCTTTGTCCTCCATGTCCCAGCTCCAAGGATCCTTGAATCAATGGCTCTCTGGACATCCTATCCAGGCTGCCCTGGAAGGAACATCTACTTACCCTACACTCTCTGAGCCTCAGGGACTTCTTGGGGGCCCCTCTCAGAACAAGGTATCATTAGACTGCCCCATATCAAGTGGAAGTATAGAGAAATCCCTTCTGAGGGCACAGGCTCTCTCTACTCTCAAATTCCCCAAACGAATTGGGATTCCATGAACACACCCCATGACTCAGCCTCTTAAAGGCAGGCTTCTTAGGGACCTACCTCCATAAAATCTCTATCCCTCTGCTTCTCCTCTGCTTTCCTCCTCACCCCTGGGAACCTTGATCTATTTTCAGTTGTGCAACCCACTTATCATGCAGTAGTCTGAATATCTTGTTTCTTCCCAGGGTTAGGCTTTTGAAACAAATCCCATGTATTGACTTCTGCCATCTAACCTAGGAATGAAAATTGCAGGACTAACTGCCAAAATTAGGGGCAGGGGTGGAAAAGTTTAACAAGAAATGGGGAGGGAAGCATTTGTTGTCTAACTGATGGGAAGACAGTGTCTGAGATGTGAGAAACAGCACAGGCAAAAAGTGGGAATGTGCCAGAGTTGGAGTCTGGCCTTGCTAGAACAGAGGTCTCCGCTGTGGTCCAGTGGGATAAAAGTTTGGATAGGTGAGGTGGGGCCAGAACTTGCAGAATGCTGTTAAGTAAGCAAAGTGATAGTGGGCATTCTAGGTTATCTCAATGCAACATATTGATGTGAAAGTTCCGTCTACCTTGATCACAAGGCAGTTTTTTACTATGTAAAGCAAACTAGAGCATGGTGCTAATGGACAAGATGTGGGCTTCAAAATCACACAGTCCTAGGTTTGAAGCTGACTCTGCTGTTTATAGCAGGTGATGTCAGACATCAACCCCACGGGAACAATAATACCTCTTTTATAAAGTGATACTTGTGTGTTCTATGAGAGAACATATATAAAGCAACTGGACTTGGAAGATGTTCCCTTCCCCCTTAGTTCCCTTCTCCTTTTGCTGTTTTTAGCCCCAACCCTCAGATTAATTCATAACATGCCCTATCTCTACCCAAATGAATCTACTGCTAAGATTCCTTGGGTTACTAGAAATGCATTCATGACTATGTATGAATGGTATGCATAAATCTGTATGCTGGTAGATCACATGTACTTCACATCTTCTACAAGGAACTCTGTTATGCTTTTTAATATTCAGTAAGATTTATAAGAAATATTAATGAAAACCCTTTATAAACTGGAAGTCATGTCCAAGTTTGCATTACAAAGGTTCTACAGTATCATGGACTCTAGGAAGAGCTCAACTTTCCTCTCCTCACACTTCTTTCTCCCTCCTTCCTGCCCACCACCTAGGAAGAAAGCCAAGGAGGATCACAGCCCAGGACGCAGTCAAGCAGCAGTGCTGGGGAGCAGGGCTTTCGTCAAGCTGAGCAAAGAGGCTGAAGCCCTGGCTTCTGTGTGAAAAGGACTCTCTGGTCTGGCTATTTGCAGAATGCGTCTTCGGTTGGGCTTGTGAGGTATCAAAGACTTGAAGAAGCTTCTCTCTTGGGGGGAATGTCCCCACCTTGGAGGACCAAAGAGTGAGGTAATCAACTCTGCCCCAGGGCAAAAACTCTAAGGGCGAAGACTATAGTTACTTCTCCTTGAGGTTCTCTCCTCACTATAGGAGGGCTAAGAGTACAAACACAGGCTTAGGGTCTGGATTTAGGGATAAGGGTTCTGCTTCTAGCACAAGCCACTTAAGTCTGATTAGGCAAATAATAATAATAACAGCAGCAACAGCAGTAGTTAATATGTACCGAGCAGTGACTGTGCCAGGAATTGTCCTGTTCTACAATCATTTTCTTGTTTACTCCTCAGCACAGCTCTATGAGGTAAGTGCTGTTATTATAGGTTCCTTACAGATGAGAGAACTGAGGTTCAGTGGGTTTATATAACCTGCCTGAGAACACCAAGGTAGGAAATTATGGAGCCTGGTTCACACCTAGGCACTGACCTCTAGTAGCTCTAGGCAGCCCAACGCAGCTCACCAGAACCAGGGACCCAGTGTCAAAGGCCCCCTAAGTCTCCCCTCTTCAGAGTGCCCTCAAGAACTTACAGGTGTGGTAAAGAGCTGTTTGAGGATTCCGGATCCTTGATCTCAGCGATCTCTCATCCTATTCCACATTCACACATGTGACCATTAAATATCTTCACTCCCACAGATTTGTGGCTTGGCTTGGAGCACAGTGCTACCTTGAAGCAAATTTTGAGTCTCTCACAAGAAGAGAATGTCAGGACTTCTCTTCTTTCACTTCATCATCCCCTGAGAAATGCAAACATCCTGATACATCTTCACTATAGCAGAGACAAATGGAAAGTATCTTGCAAGGATATTTGTTAGGGGGAGTGACGTCAGCATCATGGCGGAGTGAGCTTTCCCGTGAATTCTTCCCCCACAAGATACAACAAAAGCAACAGCCACAGACCAACAACGGAATCCCAGACAGTGAAAAGCTAGAGCGGAGGGATCCACACTGCCGCACATCTGAGAGCGGAACGTGCTGGGCCCCCGGAGGAAGTGGGGAGAGGTAAGGAGTACTCAGCTCCCTCCCCATCAGAGCAGCGATCCGGTCCGCGCGGCTCCCAGAGAGGGGGGAGGGGCGGCCCTTGGCGGGAAACTGTAGCTCTTCGGGCTCTCTCAGCCAGTGGGAAACTCCCGCACAGAGGGCTCAGAGGAGCCACAGGGCTACCATCAACATCTGAGCAACCCAGAGAGCGGATAAAGAGGGGCAAACGAGAAGCCTCCCACGTCAGGGACCCAGAGGGCAAAAGAGAGAGCTCCCCCCTCCCCGCAACCCGGAGTCTGCAGCTCGACCAGATCTAGCGGTCCGAGGCAGACCTGAATAAACTGGACTGGACTCGTGGATAGCAGTGGGGAAAAAAAACAAAACAAAACAAAACAAAACTGCGGATCGCAGCAGAAAAACTGGGGCAGAGCGCAGGGGGCTTAGACTACACAGCCCTTTACCACCAGACAGTGGCGGCAGGTGGAAATTGCAACCAGAGACTTCCAGGATGAGGAAAATCAAAACCAACACAGGAACCACAATGCAAAAATATATGAAATCACCAGACCAGAAACAAAATGACAAGCACCCAGAAATCAACCCCGAAGACACAGAAATCCATAAACTAAATGACAGAGATTTCAAAATAGCTATCATAAAAACACTCAACGAAATACGAGACAACACAGACAAACAATTAAATGAGATTAGGAGTTTCTTCACAAAAGAGATTGAAATCATAAAGAAAAACCTATCAGTGCTGATGGAGATGAAGAACACAATGGAGGAGATAAAGGAGAATCTGGAATCTTTAAAGAACAGAGCTGACAATATGGAGGAAAGAATTAGTACTTTAGAGGATAGGAATACAGATATACTCCAGATGGAAGAAGAGAGAGAACTAAGACTAAAAAGAAATGAAGAAAGACTCCGAGAAATATCGGACTCTATTAGAAAATGTAACATAAGAATTATAGGTATTCCTGAGGGAGAGGAGAGGGAAAGAGGAACAGAGAGCCTATTCAAGGAAATAATAGCTGAAAATTTCCCAAATCTGGGGAAGGAACAGGAAATACCAGTAAGCGAAGCCAACAGGACGCCTATATATATTAACAGACAAAGGCCTTCACCACGACACCTAGTGGTAAGGCTAGCCAGGGTCAACGACAAAGAAACAATATTAAGGGCAGCTAGACAAAAACAAAAAATAACGTACAAAGGAACTCCCATCAGGCTCTCAGCGGATTTCTCAACAGAAACTTTTCAGGCTAGAAGAGACTGGAATGATATATTCAAAATACTAAAAGACAAAAACTTTCAGCCAAGAATACTCTATCCAGCAAAAATATCCTTCAAATATGATGGAGAAATAGTAACTCTCCCAGATAAACAAAAGCTAAGGGAGTTCATGGCCACGAGACCGCCACTACAAGAAATACTCAAGAAGGCCCTCAGGCCTGAAAACAAGAAGAGAAAGGGAACACAAAGCTTGGAGTAAGGAGAAAATTAGGTAGACAAAATCAGAGAAATAGTAGATCTTTACCGGAATAGGTTAGCAACCACTTAAATACTAAACTCAAAGATCAAAGGAAGAAATTCACCAAAAATAAATTTAACCTCATCACTGTAAACACACAGCCACAACACAAGATAGAATAAGGTATAACAAGAGCAACTTAGAAGGGGAAGAGGAAAGTGACTGAATTGACTTAGTATAAGGAAATAGGAGGCTATCAGATAATGGACTATCTCATACAGAAGATTTTTCGCCCAAACCTCAAGGTAACCACTAAACAAATAATCAAATTAAAACCACATATGATAAACAAAGAGAAAACTAGAAGAATCATAAGACAGAACAACCAAACTGAATTGGCAGTCCAAAACAAATGGGACAAGAAACAAAGGAAATGCAAAAGAACCAGAAAATAAGTGACAAAACAGCAACATTCAACCCTCATATTTCAATAATTACCCTAAATGTAAATGGATTGAACTCTCCAATCAAAAGATACAGAGTGGCAGGATGGATTAAAAAGCAAGACCCAACAATATGCTGCCTTCAGGAAACACATCTTAGCACTAAAGACAAGCACAGGCTCAGAGTGAAAGGATGGAAGACAATACTCCAAGCTAATGGCAAACAAAAGAAAGCAGGTGTTGCCATACTCATATCACACAAAGTAGACTTCAAGATAAAACAGGTTAAGAAAGACAAAGAAGGGAAATATATAATGATAAAAGGGACACTCCATCAAGAAGACATATCACTTATAAATATATATGCACCCAACATAGGAGCACCAATGTACATAAAACAACTATTAACAAACCTAAAAGGAGAAATCAACAACAACACAATAATAGTAGGGGATCTTAACACCCCACTTACAGCAATGGATAGATCATCCAGACAAAAAGTTAATAAAGAAATATTAGACTTAAATGAAAAACTGGATGAGATGGACCTAGTAGATATTTGTTAGGGCCATGTGGTAATGTCATTATTCCCATTGGAGGGAATGTTGTTGATGCCCTGCCCGTTATTCCCTTAGCATTGACCGTTACCACAGACGTCAACAGCTTCCACCGGCACTTCTCTGCCTCAGGAGTTCTTCTGGCTGCAGGTGCATGGGGCGAGCCAGGAACGCTATGGAGTTAGCATCCCTGGGAGGAGCCCTCAATCAGTACAGAACAGTACTTGATAAATAAAGACCCTAGCTTCCTCGGCCCTTGGATGAGTTAACTCTGAGACGTCCTACACGTGCCAGAGTCAGAGGATCCTGGTGGGATCGTCTCAATTGTCCACAGTGGTGACCTGCTCATGGACACACCTGCGTTGACTTCCTTTTTCTCATTCCACTTTCCCATTATCTTTGCTTCCTTGGATCCCAAATACCATTTACACCTACATTTTTGTCTCAGGGTCTCCTTCTGACGGTACCCAATCAAGACACCCATTTAAAATATAAAACAACTGGAACTTAAGTAACTTGCCCAAATCACAATGCTAGTAAGTGAACAAGGCCAGATTCCACCTAACTCCACTTAATCGCTGTACTAACATTACCCCAAACACGGCACATGCACCACTGGGCGTGCTCGAGAAGCTTTTAGGTTATACATGGACGGTTTGTTTTCATTTTAATGTATGTTAGAAAAGTAATACAATATTTCATCAAATTGTCAAAAGAGACTTTCAGTTGCAATATACACCAGTGTTTTATATACTGCTAAGAACAAAAGAACACAGCTATGATGCAGTGCTTTCTTATCATTTAACATATCTATTTTATTCTTACCTAAAGAACTCTTTTAAGCTTCTTTGGACATAGTTTTTTAAAATAAATTATATTTTGCCATACATAAAAAGGAACATATAAGCAAATATAATTGGCTAAAATATTCTTTAAATTTCCTTTCAATCAAGTGTCCAATTCTTCTGAATTATTTTTAAACTCAAGGTCAACATGTCCATGTTTTGGCACCTGATATCATTGTCTATGCCGCAGACAGCATCGGTGAAGCTGCATTTCCTCAAAGGTGCATTGTCTTCAAGATTTTCATCCATGCCACTGACATCCATTCTTCAAGTTTTTATCTGGTGCCTTCTTCTTCTCACCAGAAGGTGTCAGGCAGTGACAATTACATCCTGACTGCTGCCTGGTCAATAGAAAGTGCAAGGATGGTCATTGCCATCCATTGTAAGACACATCATGACTTCAGATATGTTAAAAAAATGTGTTTCATAGATCTAATGAAATAAGGCATACAAATGGCACATCAAATCTCTGATACACAACTATTATTAAGATGAGGCTAGAGTAGTATGTAAATGTTTAGAATATGAGCTAATTTAAGGGAAAATTTTAAATTAAAGATTGCATAGGCAATCTTGACATGGCAAAAATTGTGAAGACAGTTAATAACTGAATTTTGAGGAACCCAGCTTTATATCATGCCTCGGTACATGAGGGAGACGTGCACAGCCACAAGCAGCGGTCTCTGCAACCAATAAGGACTGTAGCCAGTCCACTGTTCAGATACACTCATGACACCACCCACAGAGCCTAATTCCAGAGTCTCTCAACAATTGCACCCACAGCGTGAAAGGGGGCTTTAAATGACGATTTGAAAAGTGACTAAAATTTGGGGATGGGGTAGAAGAACATATCACCGAAAGAACAGGATCAGAACAATTTAACAGACCACATCAAGTGACAGTTCAAATTAGGATTAATGTTTGTGAATAAGGAACAACTGTTAGCAACATTTATTTAAAGTCAAGTTTACACTTCTCTTCAGTTAGATGTTTTTTATGTAATTGCAGGCTCTTTTATGGTGATCCGTAAAATTAAATTTCATCATTGAAGAGGAATTGTACACCATCCTTGCCAGCAAAGTACAGAGCCTTAGTACTTTCACACGACAGATGTTTCCATGGCAGAGGGTCTTTCTTAGACTAACAAATAGTTACTCTCATTACCCTTAGTAATCAAACTCAAACAGAACCCCAATTAAGGGATTCTCTCATAGCTGGCCCTTTAAGACATTAACTCAAGTTCAGAAAACTATAACAGACATATGTTCAAGCTGAAATCTGAACAGAGCAACCACTAAAATGCATGATTGTTTAAATCCAGTGCGATGCTTGAAGGAGGTGAGGGACTATGAAAGAAAAAGATTCAATGTGTGAGTGTTCCATCTGCCAGATTTGTTAGGGTCTACTACCTAGAGCTAATTAAGGGAAACGAAAAGATAAAAAAGAAAAAGATTAAGTGGCATGCCTTCCTCATATTTTGGGTTTGGTCAAATATTGTAAACTTCTCATGGCTCCTGGGTAAACTAGAAACTTCACATTTCTCCTCAACTGAAAGCATTCTGATTGGTTTTTAAAGATCTCTTCTCAGATCCTCCAACTGATGATGTGAAGCGCAACAAGGCCTAAGATGGTTTGATTGTAGAATTTAGGAGTAAGTTTTTCTTTATGTCTCCCTACCCAAAAAGCAAGGAAGCTAAAAGTGGAGTTTTCTCTCTCAGAGACTGCGCTCTTGTTTTCCCTCCTCGCTATCCTTTCACAGTGCTCACCTTTCTTCCTGCCCTGTCCTCTGGCATCAAGTATTTAGCCATTCCAGTGGTTAACCAAATAAAACGACAATACAGGGAACTATCAGAACCAAAGTATCCAATTTATCCAAAGAAATTCGCAATCTTTATTAAAACTATCAACATGTCCTTCCAGGGCCATGCTGACAATGGGAGGCCAGAAGGGCCAGGCGCCATACCATCTCTAACAGACAGAGAAGATTGTTGCTCAAAGGTTGTGGTACCCAGGCTGCTCTTTGACCACTGAAACATCTGCCTCCCCTTCTTTGGGTACCAAGCCCCAGATTTTCCTTGGTAGATTCCCCTTCCCTCAGTCTCCGTCCATAGAATTCTACATGAGCTGAATCTTCATCTCCCCTTTACTGGGCACTATTGCCCAGACTCCTGTAACCAGGCCAATGGCCCCACCTCCTAGCTGCTGACAGTTGTCGGCTCCCTTCTCCAGTAGAGATGCCCTGGACCAAACAGGAGCCACTCAGACAGAAGTTTAGGACCCTATCCCCCACCACCACACACCTCCAGAGGTAACCTAGAGCCAAGGAGTAATTAAATGATACGAGATACAAAAGATCATCCCTCTTGCCTTCAGGTGGAACCAACTTCCGGTGCAATTCATGCCCAGGACTCCCTGTGGGATTGGGCTACATCTGGTCTCCTGCTGAGACCACATCCTTGCTTAGCTTTTCCTGCTGCCCTATTCTGCTTTCCTCAGTCCCCTTCTCCTAAGAACATTCCCTCAACAGATCACTTGCCCAAGATCCCCTGTCTCAGTTTCTGCTTCTTGAGAACCAAGCCTAAGAAATTAGTCCTTCAGCCCACCTGTCTCCCCTTTACCCCTTCTGAAATGGAACCATACCCCAAGGACAATGTTGGAGTCCTTATTAAGCCAGCCCTGCCCCTGGATTCTTTAGTTAAATAAGCTATTGAACAATCTTTTTAAATAAACCAGTTTGGGTTTTGAGTTGCTTATTCTAAAGAGTACTAATATACTAGAAGACAGTCAGGACTATATCCTGGTTCATTTATTCTTCATTCCATACATATTTATTGAGCACCTATTGTGTTCCAGCTACTTTGCTAAGATCTGCAGATATAATGGTAAAAAAGACACAGCCCCTGACCTCAAGTAACTTTCAGTCTTCAAGGAGACAATAATGAAAATGCAGAGTGATAAGTGTAATGAAAAACAATGTGTCATGGGAACACACAAGAGGAGCAACTAATTCCTTCTTATGGGCACATGACAGGGATAGGAGATATTAGTCAGGGAAGATTTCCTGGAGCAGGCAATATCTGACCTAAAACCTAAAGGAAAGCAGAAGTCATCAAAGAGAAAGGCATTCCAGGCAGAGGGATCAGATGTACAATGAGCAAAAGCACGAGAAAGCATGGTACATCCAGGGGAGTCCAGGAAAATCAGTACGGCTGGAGTGTGGGGGGTTCACCCTACCTCCCTGAGTATACATTCTGCCCCAAGGCTCTCTCTGGGCTGAGGAGCAGCTGGAAGTCTGGGAGGAGAGGGCAGCCCACCTCCAGGTACAGCCTCCAACCAACAGAAATGGAGTCAGTAGATACATGCCCAATCCCATCCTTATGGGACAACTCTGAGAAGGACACCACGTGGACCCACAGATGGTCCCAGGAGATTGAACCCCAGTTGCCCACCACAGGAAGCTGCTAAATAAAAAACGCTGAATTAACTTTTCTCTTTTCTCAGTCTCTCTCTCCTGGTTTCCTCACTCCACCCCCCGGGATCACCTCCAAAATAAATCACCTCCATCCAAATCCATAGCTCGGGCTGTGCTCTCTGGAGAACTCAAACTAAGGCAGCCACGTTGAACAATTTGGACTTTCTCCCGAGGCCACTCGGGAGCCAATAAAGGACTCTGAGCAAAGAGTGACATAATCACCACTGTACTTTACAAAGATCCATCAAGGCTGCCCTACAGAGTATGAATCTGAGCAAGAAATGATGATGGCATGGACTAATGGAAATATAGATTCAAGAAGAAAAAGGAAAATGGAACTGACAAAATGTAATGATTGACTGTATATGGGGGTTGAAGGAAAGGAAGGAATCAAAAACAGTAGCTGGAAAAGGAGAAATGGTTATCAAGAGGCCCTCAGAGGCAGCTTTGCACTCTAAAGAATGATCAACAGGTGGCTCATCTCCAGGATCTCCTTTATTTGTTGATTCATTCATTCAAAATTATTGTTTCTTCCATTTGCCAAGTAGTAACCGATATTCATGTAATTCTATAGTATCCACAGCATTATAATAGATGCTATAAAGTACACATACACACACACACACAAATATGTTCTCAATCTAAAGAAGTTTAAAATCTACTTGAGGAGAAAAGGTAAAGCTATAGTAAACAAACAAGCAAACCTAAGAAATGTGACAATTACAAGATAATATTGTATACATGATAATACAAATTCTAAGGAGTTTGCCCAAAGCAAAAGAGTGGTCAATGGGGACTGAGTTTTAGAGTGTAGATGAGCATGAATTAATAGTTTATTTACTTATCAAAGCTTATTCTGTGCCAGGCAGAGCATTTTATGTGTTATATTATCTAATCCTTTTAACAGTCCTTTGTGATTGGTATCATTAACACCATTTTTGACTTTTAAGGAAGAATTCCAAGAGAGAGGAATAGTGTGTGTGTGTGTGTGTGTGTGTGGGCGCCTGCCTGTAGTGGCTAGTAAAGAGTCTAGTCTAGAGGAAATGGAGGAATTATGCTGGGGTATGACCTTAGAAGGAAGGAGAGGCAGCTGGACAATGTGGAGTCCCTCACATTTGGCCAGAGTTGGAACAAGATGGTGTGATGGTTAATTTTACGTGTCAGCTTGACTGGGCTAAGAAATGTCCAGATAGCTGGTAAAACATTATTTCTGAATGTGTCTTTGAGGTGTTTCTGGAAGAGATTAGCATTACTCAGTAGACTGAGTAAAGAAGACTTGCCTTCACGATATGGGTGGGCATCCTCCAATCTGTTGAGGGCCCAAATACAACAGAAAAATGGAAGAAGAGTGAATTCTCTCTCTCTCTTCTTGAGCTAAGACGTCCATATTCTCCTGCTTTTGTATATTGGAGCTCCTGTTTCTCAGGCCTTTGGGCTCAGACTGAATTATACCACCGGCTTTCCTGGGTCTCCAGCTTGCAGACAGCAGATCATGGGACTTCTCGTCCTCCATAACTGCGTGAGCTAATTCTCATAATAAATCTCGTCTTATAGATATTTGTATATATCCTATTGATTCTGTTTCTCTGGAGAACGCTGACTAATATAGATGGGATACGGAAAAGGAGACATTATATATTCTTAGGTCAATGGAAGATTGTTGAATACATTCATAAAATATGGCTCCAGGAGTTCATGTCAAGTACAGTCATGTGCTGCATAACGATGTTTTGGTCAACAATGGACTGCATATATGACAGCGGTCCCAAAAAATTAGTACCATATAGCCTAGGTGTGTGGTAGGCTATAGCATCTAGGTTTGTGTAAGTACACTCTACGATGTTTGCACAACAACGAAATCGCCTAACAACGCATTTCTTAGAACATGCGTTGTTAAGTGATGCATGCCAGTACTCTGGATTAGAAGCAGTTGCTCAGGAGACTATTAAGAAATTAAAACATGTAGTCATGAAGATCTGCACTGTCTGCATTAGAAAATTAGAGAAACCTGGAGGAACATCTAATGACCCTTTGGTGCAGGATAAAAGGAAAAACGAAGAAATGTCTAGGTTTAGACCGAGAGTTTTGGAAGGATGGTACACTTAATGTAACGGGGAGTGAGGCAGTTTGGAATGACCAAATAGAGGGCAAGAGGGTGGCTCTGGGAGAACCTTCTAGAGTTCCTTTAGAACAGGAACAACTTTTATTCCCTTTTGCCTCACCTCCATCCTCAGAATGGGATGTATGTTTGTCATATGGCCCTGTGTGTGTTAGACACATGATAAGTCCCTGCTGAAAGAATGGACGGATTTATGAGGGATGGTAAAGGAAGAACAATGAATGGTGCTTCCCCTCTCTCCAGTGTCTCTATTTACTCACAGCTGTAGGGTAGATCCTGGTAGACTGGGGAAAAACATCAAATCTGGAATCAGAAGACTCAATCTCCAAATCTGGGCTTCTATCCTTACCACTTTTTATACTTTGGACAAGTCAATTATTCTCTCTCAACTTCAGTTTCCTCCTCTGTGAAAGGAGAATAGCAACACCCGCTCTCCTGCTTCAAAATACTGTGAAAGCACATGTGTTAATTGGCCATACACTACCAAGTGCTTTAATCATTTACACAGGAGTATTTCTTCTCCATGGGGCTCTGTCAGTTTTCTTTCAGAATCAATCTCTCTCTCTCTCTCCATCCTCCTCAATCCAAATCCTCTGGATGTTTCCAATAGTTACATGTTTGTTATTTGGAACCATAGGCAAAATCTCCCCTTTAAAGAAGGACGAGAGCATTTCTCTCTTCCACCTTCCTCCCTCAATACACTAACAGTTACTAAGAGCACGACAGCACTTACCTTGTACACTTAAAGGAACATCCATTAAAATTCACTTATTCCCAGCAATGAATTAACAAAATGATGAACAACAGGATGAACAATGAGGATTTACTCTACTCAGTTCTCACTTCATTACACCAAATAAGCACATTCAATGTAGAACCATAACCACTGAATGTAGTCAGGGGCTTATAAAGTAGCACTGGTTGCATTTTTTCTTAACTCGTACAGTCTTTTCTTTCTTTGCTATTTTTTTTGATAAACAGAAGGGAAGGGTGCCTTGTCTCTTCTAAGTCACACCAACTGGATTAAACTCTTGGAGGAAAGAGACTCTGCCTTCACCAGTTTTAGGCCTTTAAAGACTCCTAGCACAATTCTCTACTCAGAATAAGCACTCAGTGAGTACATATTTATAGGAGGAATGAGTGGGAAAAAATGAAAATTGTTATCATTTCACCAATCTGTAAAATAAATACTTAAAAGTAGAGGAATGTCACTGACTCTTTTCTTTCCATTCTGGCAAAACTCCATGAGATTTTACAAATCCGCGCATTGCGTTCTCAAGCTATAAATCTCATGGCACTCAACCACATTGTGAAATACAGGAGAATGTTTCTAGCGGATATTTCTACATCTTCTTTTTGACATGCAAATTCAAGAGTGAGCGGAATCTAAGAAAACTTAAACTCTCCAGCTCTTACCCAGGAATTTGGCTATATTTATGCACAAATGCAACTTGTAGCCCTCAGAGGTTGCAGAATGAGGATGAAGTCTTCTTGATGTCGCTGGAGCTAGGAGGAAGGTGGCTGTGGCTCAGAGGTGCAAGCGCGTTGGAAAACATGCACAGTCCTGCTTAATGTTCTTGGTAGGGATGATGACGAGTTTTGCAGACCACGTTGAAATGTTGGGCCCACCTTACTATGTAGGTCTATTCTATAAGGATCGCTTCCCAATGATGGTAGAAAATACTTAAATGCTTGTTGCTTCTTCCCTTGTCCTCTTGTCCTACCACTGCCCACCTCAGCATACCTGTCCATGCATGAAATCCTACATGGGGGACCCATTTCTTTGAGTCTCAAATTGTATGCATTCATCCATTTATTCAACAGATATTTATTAAGCACCTACTGTATTCTAAGGATGGTGCAAGGGATACAAAGGCAAACGAGATATGGTCCCTGCCTGCTGCAAGAGACTTAAAACTAGTGAAAATACTGTTAAGACAGAAACATCACTGAGAACAGTTGCATGTTAAGCTGCCATCAGTACAACCTCGTTGTGTTATTTTGTCTCTGAGAGGAGTAAAACTGCCTGTTAGGCCCCCAAAGAAATTTCTCAGGATCCTTTCGCCTGCAGTTAAGGTTTGTAACACCAGATGGCACAACTGAGTCTTATACCAAGTAATTAGGTTCTCAGTTTGTAATATTAAAAAGAAGACAAAGCATGGCTGAACATGTGTCCATTAAAATATAAAATATCATTTACTAATTTAAGTTGCATGAAATAACAGAATATATCTTTGTATGAAATAGTTAGATATAAAAATAATAGAATAAGGATTCAGCAACTATACCCCATGTCTTTTGGGTGGACTTATAGTCTCCTAAACACATTTATTCTTTAATTTTGCTCATTTGGAAACTCCCAGTCTTTCCCAATCAGGCACCAGTCTCTCCTCAGCCCTCCCTTTGGATCTGTAACACGTGGTACTAGCTATGCCGTGCTTTCCGGCTCCTTCCCTGGCCTCCAAAGCTGTTTCTGGTTGCTACTCTATCAACCTAATTTTTTGCTAAACTCTGTTTCAAAGTAGAGCTTATATTCTCCATTCCTATTAAATCCTGACATTTTCTGAATTTAAAACATAAACTCTTAAATCAATGGTTCTCAACTGGGGATGGTTTTGTCCCCCAGAGGACATTTGGCAATGTCTGCAGACATTTCTGATTGTCTCAACTGCAGAGGGGAGGGCAAGATGGGGATGCCACTGGCAATATAAAGGGGAGAGGCCAAGGATGCTGCTAAACTTCCTACAGTGCACAGGACAGTCCCCATTATCAAGAGGTTGAGAAACTCTGACTTAGAAGAGGCTCCAGAGGGGCCTACCATCATGAATCCTATCCAAGCAGACCTGGGTATGTGAAGAAAATGCAAGTTTCTTCCTTTTGTGGCAGAGATTTCCATGTAATAGTCCAGGTGAACTGTCATCTGTCAGAAGCTTAGCTTTTAAACATTAAAAGTCGTAACATAGTCCAAACATAACCTCACAAAGGCCATTTTTTATGCAGATCAGAACCTTAGGTGTTTCACACTTTATTAAGAATTAGTTGACAACTAGCCAGGAACAAGATAGGATGCCAGCCATGTGAAAAGAAGCCTTTAACTGTGAAAGTGAGAAACAGCAACATATGCATATTTGCTATACAGTTTTCCCTTGACAGCATTGAACTTTATCTGAGCCCCGTGTTCCCGGAAAGCAGCTATAGTTAAGAAATCCCCTCCAACCCTATTGTGTTCCAAGAAAGGGCAAAGCACAATGGGCCCTCCTGCCCTCACATGTATTCCTCATGACTTGACAAGACTCGCCCTCCACCGTTCCTCAGGATTGCTTGTTTACTTGCCCCTCTAAAACTCTGGGTTCTCTCCCTTTTCCTTGAGATGGTTCTCACTAATGAACATTTCCCCTATTGCGTGCGATAGCCTAAATAAAATCATCTCCTTGAAGGTCTTTCACACTCTCCTATCTGTCCCTGTGTTCTTTCACTAGATTTTAGGCAGCAGGACCTCAGGGCTGCTCAGAGGAAGACTAATATTTCCAAATCTCCTCCAGGCTATGCAAACCACGCTGAGAGAAAGAAAGGAATAGGATTTCACTTTCCCATCAGCCTTCCAAGAGGAGGTTGTGAAAGATCGTCTGGCAGATACCAGTCTCGGAGGTGTTTGTAATGAGAGTCCCACCCAAGTCCAGATGTTGGACTCTTCCACACCACTGCTGCTTTGCTAGGTTAAGAATCTCCCATCCCCTCTGTTCCTGGAAGGTGGGGTGGGGGAGGCTAACATGCAGGGCAGTTAGGATAGGAACCCCATGAGATAATCCATGACCACCCTCCTCCAAGAGCTCTGAGAGACGCAGCTGGCCGGGTGGATGGCAGGGGAGGGGTCAGCTCCCAGAGGCTCCTTGGCATTCTCCATCTTCCAAACTTTTCAAGCACTTCCCTAAAAGAGCCTCCCAGGTCACTCCCCACCTAATCCCTGTGGTCTTTACCCTTTAACTCCCTCCTTCAATTCTCTTCCTAATCTTTATTACCTGCCCTGGGCTTTCACTTTTGATTCTCAAGCATACAGTTTGAAAGTCAAAGAACTGAAAGGTAACTCTTCTCTTATCTTTACATTCCTGCATTGAAATCCCAGTTTCTCCACTGAAATCCCATTCCCCCTCATCTGCCTTAGACAGTCTAGGGAAGGGGTCAGGAAGCATGGGCGGGAAAGTAAGAAAAGCACCAAGATTAATACTAAGTGAAAGTCTGATACTAATTCTTTCCGAGTTCAATGACCAGTAGTCCTTTACTCGATAAGCATTGGCAACCAGGTGGATATAAGGTACTAATAAGAAGGAAGAGGGAAAGATGATTCCAAAGTTTTGAGCCAGGGTGACTGTAAAAATGGCAAGTGGTGACACTGGGCAAGTTGGGAGGTGAGGTGGGTTTAGGAAAGATGAAGAGCATGACTTATGCTCAGGACTTGTGGGGTGGAGGTGATGGAGACATCTGAGTGGAATGTCCGCTGCACTGGTGGGATGCAGAGCTCAAGATCAGGCAGGGGTTAGGGCTGCAGGCATTGTTTATGAAGGCTTATTTGCAGCATCATCCATTAGTAGTAGTTGCCCAGAGATAAATAGTCGAATGGATAAAGATGTGGTATATATACACAACGGAATACTACTTAGCCATGAGAAATGATGAAATCCAGCCATTTGTGACAACATGGATGGACATTGAAGGTATTATGCAAAGTGAAATAAATCAGAGGGAGAAGGTCAAATACCGTATGATTTCCTTCATTAAGTAGTAGATAATAACAACAACAAACAAACACATAGAGACAGAGATTGGATTGGTGGTTACCAGAGGGGAAGGGGGGAGGGAGGAGGGCGAAAGGGATAATTCGGCACATGTGTGTGGTGATGGGTTGTAATTAGTATTTGGGTGGTGAACATGATGTAATCTATGCAGAAATAGAAGTATAATGATGTACACCTGAAATTTACACAATGTTATAAACAAATGTTACTGCAAAAAACAAAAAATTTAAAAAAAAAAGAGAGATAAATAGTAAAGAGGGAGACACAACTGCAAAAAATAAAAATTCACCACATTTAGGAGGCAAGAGTAAGAAGAAAATTCAGCAATGGTGACAGCAGAAACTGGAACAAAATGAAAGAAGTGCAATTTCACACAAGTCCAAGAAAGAGATTTTTTGTCATGTTGGAGGAAATAGTCCCCATGTCCCAGTGCTGCACAGAGGTCAAGGTGGATGAGTTTGAGAAAAACCGTTTGAATTTGGTCATCAGAACACCACCAGAGCCCTCAGAGAATGGTTGGAGCGGGGAGGGAGAGTGTTAATGAAACCTCTGGCCCTGCTTGTCCTCACAAGACCTCAGGAAGTCTGGAAGCTTCTGAGGGCATCATTATTTACAAGAGACACCGTTAAACGACCTTCATTTTTGCATAGGAGCAATTTTTTAAATAAAGGTTTATATCCACAACTTGGGTTTGAAGAGAAGCAAGTGTATGGTGGGAAAAGCACTGGATTTCAATTCCAAGTTCTTGGGTCAATTGATGTTCTGGTTCCGCCATGTACCACCTGTGAGAACTTGGCCAAGGCAGTCTCTTTGGTCCTTCATTTCTTCATCCATGGGGGAAATGGGGTTATCAAAGGATTAACACAATAAAATTTCTTTGTTTTGTTTGTTCTTTACTACAGTACAATGTATATGGGCAAGGTATTTAATATGTAATTGCTGCAGAAAATTGAGTCAAACTAGTCTAGAAACAAGGAAGCTGAGAATTTTATCCCAAAATTCCATAGCGAATGACAGAATTCCAATTCTTCTAGGCTTAGAATAAATGAAATCAAGACATGCTGCTCTTCACACACAGAGCGTGCAGACCTGAAAGAGAAGTAGATCTTTTTGAACAAAAGCCTACTTCTGACCAAATGACTTACCCCATGCTTCTCCCACTGGGGTCCCCAGCTTTTCATCTGGGGTATGTCCTCTATAGTGTAGGGAAGCATGCCCAAGGAGACCTAAATACATTCAGCAAGCCTGCAACATCAATTACGTTCAGATTTTGAGCAGAGTCGCAGGGTATTTTTATATTATAACACAAGCTAATAGGGTACATTATGGTACAGAATGCAAAATGCACATGATGTTTGGGATAAAGCTCATGACTTCAAAGTCATTTCAAAATTATAGCAGGCCACTTGGGGCCACACAGGCCCCATCAAGGATGTTTTTTTCACTCTTCTTTGCTGTTACATGTACTTCAGTGGGAAAGTTTGAATAGCATTATTACTTTGCTCCTTATTCTCTTTTTCACTGGTGAAAACATAGTTCTAAAGTCCATTTTAACTCTTCTTAAGACTGATATTCAGCTTTACCAGCAGACGTCTGTTTTCACTAATAGTTGGCTGGCACACCAATAGTTAGGTAGTTTGACTAGCTCACCCGATAGGCTTATTTCCATATTTGTCTTATTCTCTTCTCTTTTATCAAATCTTATAAATCTCTTTTAGAACAGGAGCTGTGCCTAACTTTTCTGAGACTCCTGGGCAGTGTCCACGCCTATATCTTGCATGCAATAGGCACTCCATCAACTAAATTAAACCAAACCAAAGACTGCAGAAGGCTAATTAATACCATTGGTTTTAATAAGTCACATGATGGAAATTTACTATTTTAAAAGTACTATTTTAAAGCACACTATCTCATCTGATTCTCATAAGAACTTAGTGAGATAGGTCAAAACACAAGCCACAGAGTCAGAACTACAAACCACGTCTTCAGAACGCTTTTCATTTACACAATCAATCCAAAAATATTTACTGAGTGCTGACTATGTGCTAGGCATTCTTGTAGGCTTTGGAAAACACAATAGATTAGATAGATAGATAGATAGATAGATAGATAGATAGATAGATAGGTCTCCTCATGGAGGAAGAACAGACATAGAAAATAATCAAGTAATCGCCAATGCACTAATTACCGAAAGAAGTTCAGGGAGCCATGGAAACACATACAAGGAGGATCTTATATGGATTAGTGAATATTAGCTTCCCACCTGCTCTCAACAAAGTCTCCTTGTAGATGCCTCTCTCCATTTTATGTCAGGAGAAGAAAATGTGCCTAGGAAAGTGCTAGAGCTGAAATAGTGAAGGAGCCAAATAATGGGAACAAATATTTGGCCAAACATCTATTTAACAATGCAGCCTTGCTTCCCTGGAGGAGGACAAGGTCCAATATAGCCCTATTAACATAAGAATATGCCTCTTCTTTATTATCCTGCTTGCTATAAGCTTGAATGTTGATGGAGCAATTTTCAGGGCTTAAACACTTGATTGCTACTAATAACCAAAGTAATAGCACAACTCTGTTTAGGTTTAATTTATGGGTAGTTAACATAACTTCCAGTATGGATTTTTCCAAATTCACTTACTATTTCATTGGAGCTAACCTGTAAGGACATCAAATCCTGCTGGACTGATCACAAGCAATGCAAATGGCCCCATATACTTATCTCCACCCTACAGATCCCTTGTAATACAGAACATGATGGCCAACCATTGCTAACGCCACTTTGACAAGTATTTTCCCTCTGCAGTCTTGTTTTAGTAAAGCTTCAGTAGTAGGGACAAGCTAAATGTGATTTTTTAAATTCCCCTGGCTTTTTAAAAGAACCCTCTTACCTTCATTTCCTGGCTCTAACAGAGGGTGACAGCCAAAGGCTGGTCTGCACCGTTGGGCAAGAGAACTTTTCCTGGAGTCCACCAGGGGGCGCTGTTCTGCAAGCAGTGACATCTCCAGAGGAGGACTTGCCTTCCGCCTCCAAAGAGGACGAAATTGCTGGTGGATGCAACAAAAATACCGCTTTCAAAATATGTTTCCCAGCCATGAAAACACTATACTAAGTGAAAGAAGACGGAAACAAAGGCCATATTTTGTATGATTTCTTATAAATGAAAGATCCAGAATAGGCAAATCGATAGAGACAGAAAGCTGATGTGGGGTTGCAGGGACCAGAGAAGGACGGGGAGGGGGGCGGTCGGGGGTGGGGGGAGCGACTGCTTAATAGGTTCAGGGTTTCCTTTTGAGGTGATGATAAAGTTCTGGAACTAAATAGTGGTGATGGCTGCACAACATTGTGACTACATTTAATGCCACTGAATTGTGCATTTTAAAATTAAGAGGATAAATTTTGTGTTATGTACATTTCACCACAATTTTTTTAAAAAATGTTTTCCGGTGTTCCTTGCTCTCTGGCATTTACACCTGTCCTGCTTCGTATAAATCTCCTATTTAGAGATCATAAATGGGTCCCACAAGAAACAACATCGGGTCTGTGTTTGCTGAATCTTGCTTCCATTCTGGAGGAAGCTCTTGACCTGAGTCCCACCTTCTGACAATTCTTGCCCCCACCTCACACCCTCTCTGCCCACCTCTTACTCCAGACCTGGCTACGTGATCAGCATCGCTCCTCAGCTGCACCATGAGACGCCGTGGGGGGGACCCTGCAGGATCCTGCAAGTCACCTGCACGACCCGGAAGTGTGAGGGAGTTACTAGTCGGGTTCATGTGAGGAGGCCATGTGCATGAGAGGAAGGTGTACTGTCTGGAAATCAGGGTACTTAGATGGAAACTGAGGCCGCATGATGATCATCATCTGTGTAACTGGGCACAGTTTCTCTGTAAAGTGGGGATAATGCACTGACTTTCTGGGGTTGCCATGAGAGTTAGATGATCAAGTCTTCAAAGCATGTCATAGACTAGATCGTTCCCTTCTCATGTAATAAATAATTTCCTTCTCTTCTGCCTAAAATTATTTCAGGATAAACCTAAAAAGAGCACAGACTTTGACAGCAAATGGATCTGATTTTGAGTCCGCGTCCCCCAGTTATTAGCTGCAAGGCCTTGGCAAATTCTTCAACTTCTTCTTCCCGTGTTCTGGTCTGTAAAATGGGAATAATAAACTGGCTTCACATGAGGTTTCAATGAATTAGGAGCTATGTGCTCACGCATCACCTATACTCAGTGGAGATTTACCTGTTTTATCAGTCTATACTAACCCACACGTGGTTCTAGCTTTCCTTCAAGGGCCATATTCAATATCGCTTCCTGTACAAAGTCATTTCTGATACCTCCCCTCTTTTTACACCTTTCATCTTTAAACTTCCGTAATATTGAGTTGATACCTCTTCTATTGATCTCGCTTTGCCTTACAGAATAACCGCAGTGTGTCTTTGATACCTGTCCCATTCTTTCCTTACACACGGTTGTAAGTGCCTTATGTAAGAACACTATCTCACGCGTCGTCTATGAGGTACCTGTAGTTAGGGCTGCCTCATTGCACAACTCCAGGGAAGCTTTCACATTATAGTATACGGGAACGGCATCCTCTGGATTTGCGCAGTGTGCAGACCTGCCAGCAGTGATGCTTTAGAATGTATAAGGGCAAGTATAGAGGAATGTCTTTGCTCTTCTATCTCAAGATGCTACCCTATTAGTGGTGGGAACTAGGGGTACAGATGAGCCTGCTGAGTTTAATGTGTGCTGTATTGTTAGGATTGTGTCTGGCTGCACATAATGCCAAGTCCGACATCTAGTGGCTTATCTAAATAGGGATTTTATTCTTTCTCACATAACTACAGGTCAGGAGGAAACAGTGTAGGGCTGGTATGCTGCTCCCTTATGCGCAGGAACATGAACTTCCCACTCAGCCACCCTTGACATATGCCTTTTGTCGTCGTCCCTGTCACTTTATGCCACAATTTTGGCATCATGTCTGTGTTCAATGTAGAACAAGGAGAACAGATGCAGTTCCATCAATATGTCTCCCTTTTACCAAGAGGGCAAAGGCATTTACAGGAGCCCCTAGAATACTTTTCTCTAGTCTCTTTCTCAGAATCCACAGCACGTTCCTTTAAACATTCTCACGCATAGCATCTCATCCTTTACAAACCCAAGCGGCTGTCTTTATCGAGCAACTACTATGAGCTGATAACCCCTTTACACGCGTTATCTCCCACCTCCCTCTTCTACTCCTTCAAATATTACTTATTGAATGCCTACTATGTAAAAATAGTAAAACTCAACCTAGCTACCAGGGAGCGTAGTCAACTCAGAAGATTTACATTTCTGAAGACTTTCACCCCGAGAGTAAAGCCATGAATGAATTACAGGGCCTTCCCCAAAGTTTTCTATCCTGAGATAAGCCACAGACAAAAAAACAACCAGGAACATTCTGTTGGGGAGGAAGAGTTGATTTTCAGATTTTATTTTGTTCAAAGACAGAACTTTCTGTTTATCAAAACCGACCCAAAAATGTATCTAATCAGAATTGCCAACTATCATCTAATAATTCCAACTACACATATCGCTTTCACTCTTTATTCTGAGAACCGGCTAATCCGAAAGCTTGGCTCCTTTGCATATGTTTTTCATTTGCAAAGAAAAGAAAAGAACAGAAATCTTCACTTAGAACTCCAACATTGTCTGTGTGGTTTTTCTTTGAAATACATGCCAGGAAGTGAACAAAACAGCCAAGGATCTGCCTCCAAGAAGTCTATATCTGGTTGGGTACCTAAATTCCAGTTACATTTATGTATATTGTTCATATAGAAAATGTAGTCTTATTATTTTATATTCACACCTTGTACATATCACTATTATTGTTTATTAAAACATCTGAAGTAAGAATGTTAGTTGGCTGGACTTGACAATTTCCAAAGCACTTTCAAATGCATCATGGCTTTAATCTGCGTTTCAGCCACTGAGGTAAGTATCATTGATCTTATTTTCCAAATGAAGAAACTCAGGCTCAGAGAAGCTTAGGGATGTCTTAGGATGAGGCAGCCAGCAATCAGGGGATATCTGTACCTGGTCTCACAGTTCCATGTCCAGGGCTCTGTCTCTCTTCTCTCTTCCAGTGATATAACCTGGAAGCTCCAGGTTGTCCCAGTTTCAAAAGCCCCCTCCCGTCTCCATAAATAGATTCATACTTGACTTACCAGGTAACCCAGTTTTTACTTCAGAATAAGTGGTCACAGTCTTATTACACACCCAACAATGCTGACCACAAAGGGTCCTCAGGCAACAGTCCCTTACTGTGAGCCAAAGTGACAGCAAGCTTTCAGACACCGCCACGATTGTCAGACATGGGAGGGAAAAAAAGAGGAGGCAGCAATATTCCGGAGGCTATTCGCTCCGCTGGTTGACCTTGTCTGTTTGTATTCCACTGACAGAGCTGTAGAAGCGCTACTTGATGAACCTGGGTCACACGTCCAAAGAAGAAAAATATCCTCTTCTTCCTCTCACCCCTCACTGTGTCTTCCTCCCACCGCCATTTCAGCAGTGTTTTCTTCTACAGGAGGGTTTCTCAGCATCAGTACTAGGGCCAGATAATTCTTTGTCGTTGAGACTGTGCTGTGCATTGTAGGGTGTCTAACAGCATCCCCGACCTCCCCCACTAGATTCCACTGGTACCCTTCCAGCTGTGACAACCAAAATGCTTCACGCATAACCAAATGTGCCCTGGGGGGCAAAATTGCCCTCAGTTGGGAATACCGGTCTACATATGGGTAGGTAAGAAGGTAGGAAAGCACAGAAACACTGGCTCCTTTAGTAAAGACGATGGCAGAGTGGTCTCCCCCATCTACCTAGTAATAATAAGGCAATAACGTAAGAACTAAGATTTGAGCACCTACTGTAGGCCTGGCCCTCTTCTAATGCTTTGCTTCAAGTATCTCGCATTTTTACCACAACCCTGCCAGGAGCATATTTCCAGCTCCCTATTCAAAAGTGAGAAAAAAGAAAAAAAGATGTGCACAGAGTTTAAATAAGCTACTCAAAACTAGCTGAAAAGGGCAGATCCATTTCAAATTTGGGTTCTCTACCTCCAAAGCCCATGTACCTTCAACTGCACCCTCTGGCTCTCATCAGTTGGTTCATCTCTGCTGCTTTATTGTCTGAGGTGCTCACCATTGCTCCTAAAAGCTGAATGTCCTGCCCGAGATCACAATGCTGGGAAAGTCAGGGCTGGGATGCAAATGGCCTTTGTCCACACCAGCCTAGGAGAAGCTGTAAAAATATAACCTGGGCTCTGATCTTTCCATGTCCCCTGTGGACAGCCCACTCAGGCATGTGGAGAGAAAAGCAGCTAAGAGAAGAATGTAAGAGGTAAGAGCCCTGACCCTGAGGTCAGACAGGCCTGAAGCTACATCCCATCTCTGCCACTTTGTAAGTGCATGAACTTGAGCAAGATCTCCTCTTTGTCGTAGTTTCCCAACTGTGAAAGGAGGATGATACTATCCACCTCATAGGTGGCTGACTAAATGAGTCAGGACAAGTAAAGCATGGTGCCTGGCATATAGGAAGAGTTCAAAAAATATTAGCTCTTATGATTCAGTTTAGTTAATATTCTGTTTCTTCTAAGTGATCCAGGTTTATCAGCAAAGGTCCATAATGCTTCTCAAAAGTCCTTTACTCTAGAGCCAGCCCTGAAGGCCTAGAAGTTAAAGTTTGGTGTGCTCTGCTTTGGCGGCCCGGGTTCAGTTCCCAGGTGTGGACCTATACCACTGGTCTGTCAGTAGCCATGCTGTGGCGGTGGCTCACATAGAAGAACTAGAAGGACTTACAACTAGAATATACAGCTAGGTACTGGATCTTTGGGGCGGGGGAAAAAAAAAGAGAGCTGTGTTTTCTTTATAGCCAGTGCTTGCCCAGGAACTAAAGCATGTTTGGTTAAGGATACTAAATTGAGACAGGCTCCTTCATTATAAGAAAAAAAAACAGTCCTTTACTCTATCCCCAGCCTGCTCTTGTTCACACTCTCCATCTTGAAAGTTCAATATTTCTACCACTCTCTTCAAATCCCTGACTCCACCCCAGACTACCCCTTTTATTTAAGCCAGTCTGTGCCATTTGCTTTACAGGGCAGATAAAGGCCATGTGAAGTATTTTCCCCTTCATTCCTTCCACTCTAAACATATTTGTAACCTCTCAGCAATCTATATCAATATCTACATATTTATACTTCACCTCCTTCACATCTTTCTTAGATGCAATATGCCTCTCATCTCCAAAACCAAATCCATTCTCTTATGCCACCTTCTAGAACTCCTTCCATTAGCGAGCCCCTTCCTCACTCCCCTGTATCTTTAATCTTATCTTCTCCGCTAGGTTTCTCCCCTTCACCAGCAAATGCAGAAGCTAGTCTTCAGGCTGAATTTGCACAGCAATCATAAATTTTTACTTGTATTTTATGTTTTTGGGGGATGCTTTGTGAGGCTATTCAGACTCTGAGAGAGAGATAAATCACCTTCTGAGGCCACTCTTCATATAAATAAACCTTAATCTTCTTGAAAGAGAAATATGCTTCTCCCCTCCTCTTCACCCCTTAACCTGCTGCCCTCTGTTTTCCATCTATTATAGCAGGGAACACGTGGACTAAGCGTCCTGGTCACAGTTATTTCCTCAGTGATGCTATTTGACCTGCCCTGCTTTTTTTGGAGAAATTTCTCCCTACCTCGACCCTTCTTCACTCCAACATGGGAGCTGCCGTCTTCTTACAGAAGCACATCTACTTAGTCACCGTGACTAGTGTAGGGAGGGCAAGCTTAGCTAAGGACCAAGGCCCTGACTACAGTGATTGGTTCAACGGGCAGGCGCATGACCCAAATGAGATCAATCAAAACCTTTGCCTGAAATTTTCAAACTGAAGCTGCAAGGGGGAAGGTTTTTTCCTCTTTGATGGTTAAAATATAGGAGTGGGAGGCTGAAGTTGCCAGTAGCCTAGTCCTCATGGAGAAGCTTGCTAAGAGAATAAAACTGGCATACAGAGAGAAGCCGAGCTAAGAGAACCAAAGATTGCTCTGCCAGAGTTCTAATGCGGCCTTGCCTTAGGCCAGCTTCATCCCTGCCCTACCCATATTTTGGTTACGGAAGCCAGTAACTTGACCCAAACTTTTTATATCCTTAAACTACTTTGGGTGGGTTTCTGTCACTTCTAAACAGGAGAGTCCTGTTTCTCCTCTGGTGACTATCCTTCCCTCTCCTTCTTTTTGTCTCTAAACTTCCTGACATAGATGTCTACACTTTTTATCTCTAATTTTTCACCTTCCATTCAGTGCCAAACCCATTGCGATATGACTCCCATCTCTATAACTTAAAGTGGGATGAGCTGGCCGGCCCCGTGGCTTAGCGGTTAAGTGCATGCGCTCCGCTACTGGTGGCCTGGATTCGGATCCCGGGCGCGCACCGACACACAGCTTCTCCGGCCATGCTGAGGCCGCGTCCCACATACAGCAACTAGAAGGATGTGCAGCTATGACCTACAACTATCTACTGGGGCTTTGGGGGAAAAATAAATAAATAAAAAATTAAAAAAAAAAAAGTGGGATGAGCAAAAATCATTAAAGACCTTCTAATTTAGAAATCCCATGGCCTTTTTAGGTCTTTATCCAATTTGATCCCATCACACAGTTGACATTATGTACCAACAAGTTTCTGCTAACGTTCCTTTCCAACATGCGACTCTCTCCTGTATTCTATTCCATTGCCAGCCATGGCATCTCAAGCTGCTTCACAGGATGTCCTACTCTTTTTAAGGTCTGGTGGATCCCAGAGTCTATTGTTAGTCCTCTCCTCACTTGACGTGCTCTCCCTGAACATCTTCAACTTCTCTCTCTCTGGCTTCTGTTTATAACTTCAGCCTTGTTCTTTCCTCTAAGCACCAGACTTGCATAGTGAACATTTCTACTTGGATGCTCCACAGGCATCCAAAAATTACTTCATCATCAAGTTCGTGACATTGTCATTCACCCTTTTCACTTAATAAATATTTATTGACCATCTACTATGTGCTAGGCACTATTCTCAGTACTAAGGATATATGCACGAACAAAGTCCTTATCTAATGAAACCTATATTCTGGCTAGAAACTTCACTTTCTTCTCCTTTCAATCCAATTGGTATCCAATTTTGTAAATTTTTATTTCAGAAATACATTCTGAATTCTGCCCCTCCTCTCCATCTCTACAGCCACCCTCATTCTCTCACCTTTTTGTTCAACACCCTCCTATTTGCCTTTGAAGACCCTTTATCCTCCAATTTACTCTCCACACTGGTGCCAGAGTTTTCCTCATAAACAGAAAAATTGTTTATTTTCACTCCTTTACTTCAAAATCCCTGCTGGCTCATTATCACAGGATGATAAAATTCAAATTCCCTAATTAGACACATTCAGTTCTACACAATCTGGCCAGAACTTAACTCTTCAAACTCATTAATGTTGCCCCTCTTACACCTACCACGCTCCACCCCAGCCACACCCAAGACCCACCACACCTCTCAAGTTCTCTGAGCCCAGTGGCGCTTTCACATCCTTGCCCCTTCGCAGATGCCGGGCTCTCACCTAGAAATGCCCTTTTTCTCTCACTCCACCCCTTCCCTTTTTTCCACCTCTTGATGTCCTACTCCTTCTTCTCAATACTGTAAAATGCCATCTCTCTGATCCAGCTCATCAAGCCATTGTTATTTGCTCTGTCCATTGGTTCTCAAAGCTCTGTGGTGGTAATGGATGGTGCTTAGATCATTTTAAAGTATATCCACTTATGAGTGTGTCTCTTCCACAAAACAATAGGCTCCTTAGGGGCAGGGACTGTGCCCCATTCCTTGTTGTGTTTCCTACAGTCTATGTAGAATCTACAAATATGTCAGCATACACGTGGTCATAATGAGGAGGAGGACTAGCTACATTTACTCAGTTTTCTTTCAGTTACAGTTTTAGATAACAGAAATCACTATCACCAGTTTGAGCATAAAGAGATTTAAACCAGGTCTTAGGAGGCTTACAAAATTGCTGGAAGGGCTGGAGGAGAAGCTCGGAACTATGCTTCCCGGAACAACTCCCAGCCCTCAGAATCACACATAATAAGGAAAGCGGACACTGCTGCTGCAGGAAGCCACTCTCTCTGGAAGCTGCTGGCAGCTGAGGCACCTTGCCTCTGCCACAGTCTGTGTCAGCAAAATGGGCATGTTACTCCCTGCCAATATCTCTCCATAACTCTGTTTCAAATCCAAGTCTTATTTGGGTACATGTAATTGATAGAACTGATATTACATCCAGAACTTTAGCTGCAAGAGAGTCTGAGAAATGTCCTTTTTAGCTTTCCAGCCTCTGCAATGAGGAGGGAGTTTAAAAGGGATATTGAAGACCCAATCCATTGTATCCTCAAGGATCCCCTATGTGCAGGCACTTTGCCAACTGGGGAAGATAGGTACCATTATCCCACTTTACCAATGAGGAGAGAGAGGCTCAGAGAGAGTAAAACCTTGTCCTAGACATAACCGGTAGGGGTGGACTCTAATGCACGATCAAATCTGCCTCATTCCAAGATTGTGTTCTTTCTACCACACAGCATTGGAAGATCTCAAAGAACCCAAGCACTGTGGCCATATAATTGGTGTGTCCCTTGGGTAAACTACTCAGCCAGAGCCAGCCCAGGGTAGAAACTACAAGGTGAGGACCCAAGAAAATATTGGTTGGAAGTGGGTAAGATTAGCGCATATTGGGATTTAACAAGCCAGCCTAGACTGTAGCATTTGGGGAAAGCAGCCAAGGTGAAGCCTCTCCAGAACACAGTGGAGGCAGCACTCCCATGCTCCCCTTTCTTCCCTAGAGCAGCGGGAGTCAGCCTCTGGCTCATTACGTCTTATCACGTGTCCCACATGCAATTCCATTATGTTCTGAAGAAGAAGATATGGCAAAAAGAGCTGAGCAGCAGTAAGAATAGACACAAAATGCATATCCTAATCTGAACTGGAGTCAGCCATTGGTGATAAATTCCAAGGATTTGGAATGGAGGAAGGGCACCCTAGGGTGACTTTGAGACTGACAGGATCATACTTTCAAAAGAAGGTGAAAAAAGACATTTGGTAAATCCTGAGAGGAGAGCAGAGAGCTCTCATGCTCCCAGCAAGGCATCTTGAACCCTCATGACCCCTCACTGTTTCTAACACTGGTTAGGGAATTAGATGAAACCTGAGCCTTCCTCAATAGATCACCCAGACCCCTTCCCCCCTCACCACCAACTATTATAGCTGCTCTTTAGGCTGTATGTTCATAACTTAATATACCCAAAATTTCCTGTAGCAATATCCGGCATACTTCTGGGGGATTAGTTCTAACTCTGGATCCATTGACAACAGAAGTCAAAACAGACTTTGCTTCTAACCCACGATCAATAACTAAGACTTAGCACCATTTACTGTATTGTTGCCTCCATTATTTAAGCCCATCTTTGTGCCAGGCTCTTTGCATACATTATCTTACCTAATCTTCACAACAACTCTGTCACGTAGGTACTATTCTTGTCTTTGTTTTCTAGATGAGGAAATGAAGGCATAGAAAATTGAACTTGCAGTAAATCAGAGTAGCTATTAAGCAGAGCAGAGATTAGAGGCCAGGTCTGACTGGCCCAGCGTCTGCCCTCCTTATTACCATGCCACATTGCCTCCAATCAGCCTGAAAGAAGTGAAAACCACATTGGAAGAGATACAGCAGCCCAAACTGGGCAGCACCCTTTCTTGAAAGGTAAAAGAAATCAGGCCAGTCCTAAAGCAAAGTAAGCCATAGTTCTAAAAGAAGTTGCCCGTATTTTGCCTCTCTTATACCCACCTGCCTCTTGAGTTTGGCTTTAAGAGAAACCTGTGCTCTAAACTCAGGCGCAATCAGATGTGTTCATCTTCAATCTATCCCATAAGCTGATATGCAGGAGAAAGTGGTGACAATAATAACAGTTCGCAGTTTGGGGACATTAACCACGTGACAGGTGCTACGCTCCAGTTTACACATATTGCCTCATTTATTCTTCCAACAACCTTATGAGGTTGGTCCTTTAGAATCCCTGTTTTACAGATGGATATGCAGAGAAAATGGATATACAGAGAGGTTAATAACTTGCCTTAAGTCATATAGCTAGTGAGTAAAAGAACACAGATTCAAATCTGGGCAGTTTGATTCCAGGGTCTGCGATCTTGTGTCTCCTTAAGAAGTTTCTAGGACCAATGCAAATAGCATGTTAAATGACTTTTTTTGTTGTTTCCAGTACAAGTTCCAAATATTCTTACATTCTCTGCAGGATCCGATGAGACATGGTGTTCTGCCCCCGAAGCCCACTCTCCCGCTCCCGGCTATATAAAAGACACTAGGAAATTCACTGAGGGTTTGCAGAGACAGAGAGTGAGGACTGCTTTGGATAGGGTCATTTCCCTTCCCTTTGAGTCATCCCACCATGGCAGAGGGCAAGGAGCGGACCCTGCACCTTGCCATGTTAAGCCAAGTGAAGGGGCTTCAAAAGAACCATTTAGGGAACAAAACAAACACCTACTCTTTGGAGTTTGAAGGATGCAGGAACCTGTACCTCACTTATACCTGAGAAGTCTAAACGAGGAGAGTCTGGGGCTAGCCAAAAGGGTCTATGGCAGCCTAGCCCAGAGTGGGGGTGGTCCCCAAGGAACCTCTGTAGGGACCCTTAAGGGAAAGAGTTAACATTGGACCTTCACCGTCCACAAAAGCCCCAAGCCATGAGACTTTCCCTGTCCCTTGTCTGCCCTCCCAGACCCCTATAACCAGACGTGGAGAAGCCCAAAACAGTAGATGCTGATAACGGGAGGAGGAAAGTTGGAGCAAGGAAAGAAGCTGACTATCCTCACCTGGCCCTGCCACAGGTTTCCCGGACTGAGCCGGGAGAAGGGAGGAGTTCTACTTTTTCCAAAGACAAGACCCCAAGACAATTAGAATGAGGCACAATGCGTTTTAGAGCCCCAGATTGGAATAACGTAGATTTATAATGAAATTCTGCTCACTCACTTGTTAGCCAAGTAATCTGGGCAAAAAAACGTTAACACTGTTAATTTTCAATTTCCTTGAACCAAGAAAGACGAAAACGTGGGTTTCTTGTGAGGTGTAAATGAGATACTGCATGCAATCTCTTACATTGCCTGACACGTGGTAAGCAATCAATAAATGATAGGTATTGTTGTTATGACTGCCAGTGATGTCACATTTCATTCTCCCAGCAAGTCTGTCAGAAGCCCAAGCAGTGTTTTGCAGAATAGCCTGCATTGCAATACCAGCATAGCATAATAAAATGGTGTGGACTTTGGAGAAAGACAGACCTGCACTCAATTCTAGCTTTTTCACTTATGGATTATGTGATCTCAAACACATTATTTACTTTCTGAGACTTAGTGTCTTCATTTGGATTTTTGTCTGTCTTATTCACTGTTTTTTTCTCCAGAGCCTAGAACACTGTAAGACAGAAAGAAGACACTCAATAAATATTTATTGAATGAATTAATTCTTCCATAAAATTGTAATAACAATACCTATCTCACGCCGTGATTTGGAGGATTAGAGGAGATAATGCATACAGCAAGATAATACATTGGCATATTAATTTTTGTCTTATTAGTGCTTCTCCAGGAAATTCCAAAAAATGAAAAGCTGATTTTTTTTCCTTTTCTTTCCCTCCTACTTCTCCCATGTCCTAGCATAATAGCCTCTGGCTTGGACTTCCTGGCTACAGAGAGAAAGAACTTCTTTGGTCGCATGAGCTGCCCTGAAGACAACCTGTACACAGGCCCTTCTGGGAGAGCTGGATCCTTGGAAGGGCGTTATGGAAAAGAGACGGCAAGGAGGCAGATGCTTTGAGGAAGAAGGGAGTGCCTCCACCCCCAGGTACTGTGTAGACTGGACACCTGGAGGAGAACCAGAAACTTGGTCCCAAAGATGACACAAGTCCTAATGCAGGTGCCTAATGGATGGGTGGGGGTTTAACACCAAGGTTGGGAGGCCTGGGCAATGGCCCAGGGACTAAGGTGACAGAGAAGACACAACATAAGCATCTTAATAACAATGGACCAAACACTAGAGGCCTTCTCCAAGTTTCCTGGATTCTGTGAATCCTGAGGTTATGGTACTCTCCCAAGGGAGGGGAAGAAGCCTATTCCTCTCCAGCAAGAATTGAAATTGAATTTCTCACCAACTCTGGCTAGTCTGGACCAACCTAGATATAATCAGATTTAATAAAAAAAGAAAAATGATGTTTGTTGCACATGAGTGTTATGGAGCTAATTCATGTAGGTCCTATATAGGCACAGCTCCTAACCTAATGGCTGGCACTTAGTAGAAGCTGAACAGATGCTAGTTTCCTCTTCTCACTCACCAGAGAGTTCTGTAATGGTCAAATTTGTTGATCTTGAAGATGACAAAGAAGGCTCCCGCTCAAAATGGTAGCATCATGTTACAAAATAAAGAAAGGTAATCTTTATTTTGAGTCAAGTTCTTTGACTTCATTGTCTCTACTCCCTGCCTCTCCACTCCTATAGCCAGCTGGGTGCTTCCCCCAGACTACTCCAGCCACTGTCCTTTTATTCCTTAAAGACATTGTGCAAATACCCATCTCTGCCCTTTCCCTGCATCTTCCTGCCCGGAATATCCATCCTTCTTTCCATTCCTCTAAATCTTGCCCATCCTCCAAGTATAACCTCCTATTCTTCCTTTACAAAGACTTCCCAGTGCCTATCAAATACATTGCTTGCACTTAATATAGGCTCCATTCATTCAGACATGCATTTTACTCAGATATTGATTCACTCATTTGGCCAGTATTTTTTCAAGTGCCCACTATAGTCCAAGCTCCATGCAAGCCAAAATTTTTTGCCTAATTTGTTCACTGCTATATTCCCAATGCCTATGATAGTAATTTATATTTAGTAGATGTCAATAAATATTTGTTGAATGAATGAATGAGTAAATGCTGGGGATACAGTGGTGAACAAAAGAATTAAGGTTCTTGTTATTAATTATGGTTGTCTTATTAGTGATAATAATAGCAAGTTTTTCTTCCCCCCGACTCATAAATGATAATATCCACCAAGGTTCTGTTCTAGATACTCTTCTCTCTCTCTACCCACTCCAGTGGCAATGCCTTCCACTCCTGAAGCTTCAGCCATCATCTCTATGCACATGAATTTGTCTGATTCGGGATTGATTTTTCTTCCTCCGGGGGAAAAAATAAAGATAACTTCTTTCCTGTCTCCATGAGTGGACCTAAACCAGAGGCACACATCCTCGGGCTAAGGGTACAATCCAGCCTTCACACCACCAACAAATCTTCCAAAATGCAAGAAGAAAGATCCACACCAGACAAGTTAGGATTGCGCTTTCCCACCACTCCCGGTGAATTCAAATCATGCTGGCAGAGGAAAAGGAATTTCACGTGAGATTGTGGGTGGGCAAGAGAGGAAGGTTGTCCTTATATCCACAGTCAGAGGACTGGCCAGAGGAGGAAAGGCACTTCCATTCACAGTCTCAGTAATGTAACAATAGCAGCCCAGCCAGGTATTTCATGTGGACTAACTTAGTTAATACAACCATCCTGATATTATTATTATTCCCAACTTACAGACAAAGAAACCAAGGCATACAAGAGGCACATGAAAAGATGTTCAACATCATTAACTATCAGGGAAATGCAAATCAAAACTGCAATGAGATATAACCTCATGCCCATCAGAATGGCTATAATTAACGAGTCAGGAAACAAGTGTTGGAGAGGATGTGGAGAAAAGGGAACTCGCATACACTGCTGGTGGGATTGTAAACTGGTGCAGCCACTATGGAAAACAGTATGGAGATTCCTCAAAAAATTAAGGCTAGAACTACCATACGATCCAGCTATTCCACTGCTGGGTATTTATCCAAAGAACATGAAAACACCAATGCGTAAAGATACACGCACCCCTGTGTTCACTGCAGCATTATTCGTAATAGCCAAGACTTGGAAGCAACCTAAGTGCCCATCAAGGGATGAATGGATAAAGAAGATGTGGTATATATACACAATGGAATACTACTCAGCCATAAGAAACAATGACATCTAGCCGTTTGTGACAACATGGACGGACATTGAGGGTATTATGCAAAGTGAAATAAGTCAGAGGGAGAAGGGCAAATACTGTATGATCTCACTTGTAAGTAGAAGATAAAAACAACAACAAACAAACACATAGAGACGGAGATTGGATTGGTGGTTACCAGAGGGGAAGTGGGGAGGGAGGAGGGTGAAATGGATGATTAGGCACATGTGTGTGGTGATGGATTGTAATCAGTATTTGGGTGGTGAACATGATGTAATCTATGCAGACATAGAAGTATAATGATGTACACCTGAAATTTATACAATGTTATAAACCAATGAGACCTCAATAAAATTTTTAAAAAAATAAAAGAAATTAAAAAAAAAAGAAACCAAGGCATAGAGAGGTTCCATAATATCCCCAACGTTTATGGAGTCTGTAAATACTGCGTCAGACCCAGCTGAAGCCAAAGCAAAAGCTTTTAACCACTATATCGTGTTGTCCTTGTAAATATGAAGTGACATTTGCCTGGAAGGACAAAGCCTCCAGGCATAGGGTTATCCCAGACATACCAAGACAGCCATTAGAAACAAACATATATTTCTAACCCTGACCTCCTTCCTAAATTCCAGACCATGTTTATAACCAGGTTCTAAAGAATTTCACCAGATTTTCCCACCAGCATGTTAAACTGAAAATGTCTGAGGGTGAAATCATTACCTTGTCTTTCATATCAGTTTCTCCTCCTGAGTTCTGTAGTCCTGTTAATATTATCCCCACTTGTTCCTTTACATTGTCTAGAAATATTAATATCTGCTTTTACTCCTCCCACTCCTGTTCACTCTAGCCCAAGTGAATTATCATGTCCTATAGACTTGACTTCTGTAATACCTGTAAAACATGACCCTTTAATTCAATTGATACAGCTCCAATCCTGGTTTCCATTCTTCACTGCACAGTAGCTATTAGCCTTCCAGCTGTTTATCCTGCATCACTATCTTTCAAATCTGTTCAAAAAAACTTTATTATAGTGGTCTTCCTGGAGCACAATTCTAATCACGTTGTTACCCTATTAAAAAATCAAACCTTCGAGGACACTCCTCACCCCCCCACCCCCGCAATTGCGTACCCAATTACAAACAAAATCCCTCACCTGCCATTTATCTCCAAGACACCTCCCAAGCCCTTTCTCCTATGGTTCCTTCCACAAACCATATGCTCTTGCCAAATGACTTTGTATGTATATTTTACCTCCGTGCTTTTGTTCAAACCCTCTCTCGTGCTCTTCTACCCATTGAAATCTTCCTCATCCTTCAAGGCCCACATCAAAGGAAGCTTCTGTGAGGTCCTCCCTAAGCTGCTCTCTCCCTCTCTTGATCTACCATAACACTTCTTATCTTTGACAGTGCTTCTCTCCTGAACTGCGCTCCCTGTCCTCAGTCTTGCCCCCTCCCATCCATACTCCACCCCAAGGCCAGAGTAACTTTTCAAAAATGCAAACCAACCCTGTGCAAATTCTTCACACACACACGCACGCATCTCTATACGTCTTCCTCAGGTTTTATTTTTCAGGGGTTGCAGGATCACTGAAGGGGATGGGGGACAGGGAGAGTGCATCATTCCAGATAGATCCATAAAGGTTCTTATCCTACTGCCAATCAACCAAATTGCTTTTGTTCCTCATCACCACTTTCAAAAGTATTTGCACACCAATCCATCCCATACACCATCATTGTATTTACGTCACTCCTGTGCTCAGAAACTTCAATAATCCCCCTCGCCGTCCATTTAACTCTCAATGTCCACGCTGCTCCAGTCCTCTAGTGCTTTCCTACCTATCTCATGCTGTGCCCTGCTTTGCCAGTTCAACACTTGCCTCTGCGATTTTCCTCTGTAACTGTTCCGGCCTTTCCTTCTATATGAAACGTCCTTGTCTCGGTCACCCCAGGTTTATGTGAACTCCCACTCCTCAGAACCCCTATATCACTTTGTTTGCACCCCTTTCATGACACATACTACATACTACTTTGTACCTTAGTTTTGTGATAAATTCATTATTCCATTACCAAATTGGAAGTTCCTCTGTTAGATGACAAGCCTGTCCTCTTTCCCCAGTGTGATGGCTACTTTCACAGGTCAACTTAGCTAGGCTATAGGTGCCCAGTTGCTCAGTCAAATACTAGTCTAGATACTACCCTGAGGATATTTTGTAGATGTGATTAATTATTTACAGTCAGCTGATTTTAAGTAAAGCAGATTACCCTCCGTAATGTGGGTGGGCCTCATCCCATCAACTGAAGGCCTTAAGAGCAAAAACTGAGGACTCCCAGGGAAGACAGAATTCTCCCTCAACGTTGTAACATAGAAGTCCTGCCTGAGTTTCCAGCCTGCCAGCCTGCCTACGGATTTTGGACTCAGGACCGCAACATCAACTTTTACCTAAATTTCCAGTCTGCCTGCCCGTCCTAGATTTTGGACTTGCCAGCCCCCATAATCATGTTGAGCAGATTCCTTAAAATAAATCAATCACTCTCTCTCTCTTCCTATTGGGATAATTTTCTATTGATATATATATATATATATATATATATATATTCTATTTCTCTGAAGAACCCTAACTGATATGCCCAACTTGGGGCACTTGATTAGGTCACATTTAATTTTGTTCTAAAACCAACCAATTCAGATCCCTATTATTTCCATTTATCTCAATAATGCATTTCCCTCCACAATAGAAAGTCTCTCCCCTATTCCCCAGCCACAGGATAAATCGAGAACTCCAATGGGCTGGAAAATTGTGCCTATCTTGAAAAGCCCCATTCTCTGTGTCCTGGGGTCTCTGCCAAAAACAAGTGCCCTTAACCAGGCACTCTGGCAATTCTGAGCAGTCCCTGTCCACTCCTGGTCATGCTCTGGTGACAAGGAATTTGCTGCCGTGACAGTATTTCCTCAGGGTGCAGGGAAGGGCTGGGGTAGCATTTCTCCCCAGTCTTACACTCAGCAGTGCTCGCAGCACACTGTAATTGGCCTGGGCTTCCAAAGCCATAATCGGTTGTTGACTCAGCACTTTAAGTTTACACACACACACGTACATGCACACACTCCTTGGCCAAGAGGTGTTCTAGCATCAGCCGTGTCCTGATGCCCTGTGTCTATTTCTAATGACGATGCTGGCCCTGGCCACCACTCCAGACTCCTCCTTAAAGTGAGTTTCTTCTTGAGGCCTTCATTTATAAACAGCTGTCCTCAATCATGGTCACTTCAATCCATCAGACATGTTATAGAATATCGAACCTCAAATGCAAAGGTGTCAGTCCCTTCCTCCAAGAACCCTCTTTGGTCCCTATCCAAATTCTCCCTACATCTACATAACTAAAAGGCATCACCAAAGTTGGTCCTTTCCAATACAAAGAAGGTGTGCTCTCAAGTGAATTAGTATTTCTACCACTAGCTACCAATAACTTATTAATGGCAATTTTCTCATTTTAAAATTGTTTTGAGTACCATTAACCACGCATCTCCTTCAGTCACTTCTCAGGAAATATATCTTGAATGAATCAATGAATCGATAAATCAGTTCTCCTTTGGTCCATGCATCCTATCTTTTCCTCTCAGTCTAGGCCTCAGGAATTTCTCCTACATCCGAGTACTGTATTTTGTGGTATTTATAGTTAATAAAAGTACATTGCAGTCTCACATTTGGCCTATAGATGTTGGGTGCATGTGGTTCAAGGCCCTTTGAAACTCAGGCAAGGGAATCTGTACTTAATTTTGTAAGCAACAGGGAGCCATTGAACCTGAGCACTTAATTTCAAAGTAATGAAAGACTAATTCTCTGCTTTATCAAGACTACAAATTCAGCGTACTATATACAGGGATTTTTTTTTAGAGCAAGGGATAGTTCTGTTAATTTTTTTTTCCCTTTACAAGGTGCTACGAGTAAGCCTTTCATGCCTGCAAGGCAGGATCAGAGTTTCTATAAACTCGTGTAAAAAATAGTTCCAGATTGGAGAATTTTCAAATACTCCTCATTTTTGCAAATCACATTTCAAAAAAGAGACCATTTGCATATACAAGGTGAAATCCCATGGACGTATGCCTCATGTCCATTTTTATGGAGTTAATTATTTCCACATTTTTGAACTGGCACCACCTTCAAAATATGTCAGCTCAAACTGCACCATAGACATAGGTATTAATTAGCTAGGCTAATTATCCAGACTTGTTTAGATTAAATCAAGTGAAGAAACAGCTTCAATCTGTTAGATTTTTCTTGAACAACTAACAGTAAAACATGAACTCGTTATGACTAGTAAATTGCACAAACGCAATTTGCAACTAAGAAAGAGATTCTGCGTTCCCCGAATGCAGGTCCTTGCTCACAAAGCCCCATACACAGCCAACTCTGCCTTCAAAGGTACTTTGAAGAAAGGTCTTTCTGTCTCCTTACAGCAGAAAATCAATACTGCATGCTGGTGGGGAAGATGGAGAGTTAAAACGCCCTCTTCACATGGGTGAGTAAACACCACCTCCGTGCTGGGGATGGCGCAGCACAGAACTGCAGGCTGCAAGACAGACTCCAAATAAAACCCTTCCCCGAGCAAAGTGGCAAAGCGAATGCTCAGCCCCGAAGCTGGCACCGCAGAGCCCTCTGCCTCATATAATTTCATTTCTGTGCAACTGCGGATCAGTGTGCGCCTGCAAAATTGCATAATGTGCCATTTACCCAGCTGTTATTCCAGCAAACCTATTCTTTGCACACCGATTTGACTGCCTGCCTAATAAATCCACAGGAAGGGAGGGAGGGAGAGGCAAAGTTTTCACCATCAAACTGTGTGGTCGGCATCTCCTTCATTTCAAACTACCTGCCCCGCCTGCAGTTAGAGAAAATCATAGGCCTCAAGGCTTCAGTGAATGGTAGCTTTGCATGGGTCCTTCTCGACACAGCTCTCGCCACTTTCCGAGAAAGATACGTGTTTTTCATGTCCTTTGTGTCTTAACCTGGTTATGTCTCCTTCTCCCCAGGTCTACAACAAAGCTTCCTTTCCTCTCGGCTTCTCCCTTGCTGCTCTCCCATTTCTCCTGAATTGCTCTGATATTTCTGTCTTCTCCTCACATTGAGTCAGATCTGACTATGGGTTGCAAAAGCTTCTCACGTCATCACTAAATACTAAAGGTAGGCAGGCTCTGACAGCTTGTAGCAGCCCACATCCCCAGGCTAGTACTTTTCCGCTACAATGATGATAGAAGACAAGACATTTTTCAAATGTTCATATGCTGGGAACTGTCTAATAAAAGCAGGGCTTTGAAAATACAAAAACATTACTAGTTCTCAGGGACAAAATTCATATCTTTCTTTGTGCGACCACAAAGCTCTTCAACACCCCGGTAGAAGGGAGCCCTAATCACTCGGTGCACTCCAGATGAGCTGCAAGACACACAAAAGGGAACGGGTGCATAAAGATGAGGGCTAGGGGACTGTGCCCTGGTGAATGGGAAGTCAAAATATGTCTTTTCTCACCAGAACTCCCTGAGCCCTGCTCAGAGGGAACCACGTACTTTTTTCTATTGATCTTTTTCAGTATTAATTAAACCAGAATGTAAAATAATTTCTGAACTGTTAATCTCTCCTAATATTAAGCTATGTATGTATATGTGCTATTTAGGTTATAGCATACGAATAAAATAAGGGAAATGCACATGTGTACTTGGATTTACACAGTAGATGTAGGATGGGAAAGTGGAAGAATTATATTTTATAAATCAAATCAAAGCTCTGGGGGCTTCGTTATTTAAAGACATTTTACTGTATATCTGCTGATAAAACACATAACGTTTCTGGTAATGTAATTTTTCTCATGCATTTTTTTAAAGTAGACACATAATTTTCTCATTTTAAAATGAGCAGAGTAGTGTAGTTCTTTAAATAGAAAATTCTGAAAATTTTCCTAGATTCCTGTCCATCTATTGCAGTGCTTATTAAGGCTAGATTTTGAATAATCTACAGCCAAGTTCTGGAATAATCCCAGACATAACTTCTGCATCCCACACAAGCCCTTTAGTTTTACGTTCTCAGGAAAATGCAGCAACCCTGCTTTAGATTGGAGCATACCTTTACATAGCTGGCCTTGCAATGCTGTGCTCCTTGCCCAGAACTGCACTCTCACTTAAGGCACAAATGTAAATGTGGGGAATGTCTGGTCTACCCCATACCCTTTCATCCCAATCACTCAGCCACCCTCTTCTCTCTCTCTCTCCCTCCCTCCCTCTCTCCCTCCCTCGCTCCCTCGCTCTCCCTCTCTCTCTCTCAAGAACATAGATTTTAATTCACTTTAATAGTGAATTTCCTAACAATTAGGACTTCCTAAAAATGCAATAAGCTTACTTTTGAACAATTTTCTTCTAAGTGAAGATATTCTCCTACAGTCTGGATGACCATTCATAGGTATGTTGCAGAAGTACCTTAGAGATGAAAGTTGGTATTAAACAACCAATAAGATGATTTTTTTTAAGTTTGTGTGTATACATGTTTTTTTACTGTGGTAAAATACACCTAACATAAAAATTACCATTGGTGACATTTAGCACATTCACAATGCTGTGCAACTATCACCACTATCTAGTTCCAGAACATTTTCATCACCCTAAAAGGAAACCTGTACCCATTTGTACCCATTAAGCAGTCACTCGCCTTCCCCCTCCCCACTTCCCAGCAGCCCTTGGCAACCAGTAATCTGTTTTCTATCTATCTCTATGGATTTATCTGTTCTGGATATTTCATATAAGTGAAATCATACGATATGTGGTCTTTTCCGTCTGGTTTCATTCTCTTGGCATCATCAACGCTTCTGGGTACAAATTATCTGTGGTTAATTGCTTTGAGATCTGCCTTTCATTTCCATCCTCCCTCTTCTTCCCTTCCCAGGCGCTGGCTCACCCATGCTGTTTGCATCTTATTCAGTGTGAAATCGCTGGTCCGGGATTGCCACCCCCGTGGAGCTCCTCAAGGGCACCACACTGACAGCCCTTCTGCCATCACTCGTTTCAGGTCTGACTGGGGCCGCCTGTGAAGCTGGAAGAGTCAGCAAATCACCCTTAAACTTTCCCAAGGTTTTTATATTTCAAAATAAGATGTGAGAAGCACTTTTTCCCTTCTTGACAAATTTAAGTGATAATTAGCTGGTAACAGAAAATCTCCCCTGAAGTGTCACGACATGCTTGTGCTTAACAGAGACACCCTCAGATCTGCACCCCAGACCAGCTCCAAGTAGAATGCTTGCTTGTGGCCAAAAGAGCTGGCACCACTCCCCTCATTCCAGACACTCATCCAGAAGCATAGTACGCCTATCGCACCTTATTTCCTGATGGTTAACAGAAGCAACATAAGAAAGAGCAGACTGTGGTGTGCTGTGACAGGGCTGGACTCCAAGCGAGCAGATCCAGGTTCAAATCATATTGCTGCCATTTGTTAGCGACGTAACCATGAACAAGTCACAGAACAACCCGAGACAGGTTTAAAAGGAAAGTCGTTTTAAACAGTGGCCAACCTCACCAGATTGTTACCAAGATGGATGCCAAGAAAACAATCACATACACGAAATCTCTCTGTAAACTATGACCATATTCCTCAAATAATAAGATGTAAGCCATGCTCATTGGCATGTATCCATCATGAAGGCAGCAACTTTGTTGTATTTTCTGCTTCCGTGCCTAATGCATCACTCCAGACATAGTAAATAAACACTTGGTAAGATCTGAATGAATTAGTGAAAGACTAGTGTTAATTATTAGTATTAATAGTGTTTATTATTCTCAGTAACCAGGGCCACACATTAACCTCCAATGAGTATCATCTGTAGATAACTATTGAAATCATTTTTATGCATTGTAACCAAGTTATCACAAGGTAATGCCCTATCCCATTATATTTCTTCCAAATAATATTGGACTTAGAAAGCAAATGAGAAACATTGTTCTACTAACATAGAGAATAGGAAGGAAAAGATGACTTCGGTTTGAGATGGGCTCTTGTCATGAGCCTAAGAAATTAGACTCAAAGTTCACCTCTTCTAGGACTCATTCTTCCTGGTCTCTACCCACACCGTGATGATGCTTTCACTTCATGCCCCCATCACAAAGCAAATTTCCTCCCTAGTGTGTGTACCATTGTGAATGTTGTGTTTTCAAGTCTAGAAGCTTCTTCTGGACTGGCACTGTCTAACTTCCTCCTTCTCTGCCTCCCTCCTTCCTCCTTTCTTTCCCTTCTTTTCATTCTTTTCTTCTTTCTTTCTTGTTTCAGCAGGAATTTTTTATTTTTTTGTTTTTAAACAAATTTTTTGAGGTATAAGTGACAATATTTTAATGTAAATCTCTTACATCACATTATTTCACCCTAAATACTTCCAATTTTACCATTTTTTTTAAAAAAATATTTTATCACACTTCCACAATGCTGTTATTACACTTAACAAGATAGCAATAATTTCTCTTTTCATCTAGTACCCACTCCACATTCAAATTTCTCTAAAAGAATCAAAATGTCATTTTTCAGTTGGTTTGTTTAACTCAAGGTCCACGTGCAGCCTTCACTGTCTTGGGGACAGAAACTTTGCATTTTGGTCCTTTTCCTCTTGGTCTTAGTGCAGCTGGTACTGACTGCTCAGTGGGCACTCGGTGAAGGGTTTTTTTCATGGAACAGACATTTATTGACCCCTCCAAGTGCCGAACAATGTCTTAATTGCTGGCGATGCAAATATAAATAAGATATGCTTTTTGTCCTCAAAACCTCAAAATTTGGGTGAGCCAAGAAGAATGTTGAAGTAAATGAAGACTATCAAGCCTGGTATCTGCTATTGTTCCTTCCATGGAGGCTTTGGTGTGGAGTTGGAGAGTTTTCCTAAGGGCAGCATCAATTTATTATTTCATGTAGCTAAAAATACCAATTTAAAGTTCCGTTGTGTGAGCACTGCTTCGGAAAGTTTGCTGAACACACGCTATTTTTTGTTGTTGTTGGTTCAGAGCTGCTCTTTATGTTTTATTTTCAGAAAAAAACTGGATATTTAAATATTAGGTCACCCTGCTCAGTGGCAAAACAACCCGTCATTTAGCGGCTTTCTGTCATCTACAAGATAAAAGGCCACCTCCTTGAGCAGCCTGCCAGACCCTCTGTAATCCAGCCTTGCCTACTTCTCCAGACTCATCTCCTGCCTCACATATTAGACTCCACCAAAACTGACAGCCAATGTTACCCTACCCCCAAATCTTCCCACATTTATTCCATCACTTACATCCTTGTCCTCCTCCAGGCCACTGCTCATGCTGTTCCTCTGCAAGGAATGTTCCACCTGCCCTTTTCATATCCTCTGACCCCTTTACTTGGCCCCTTCACATCATTTAAAACTCAGTTCGAGTGTCTCTTCCTCCAGGAAGCCTTCTATGACACCCCTGAACTTGGTTAGGTACCCTCCTTGGGTTTCTAGGTCACCAGGTATAACTCTAGTTTAGGACATAATATGTTGTTCTCAAATAATTGGCTAACAGACTGGCCTCTCCCATCTTCCTTCCTCCTAGACGGCACATGACTTTCTCCAGGACCAGGATTATGTACCCTGCATCTCAGTTTCCCCAGGGCATAACCGAGGCCTGGAAATAGGAGGCCCTCAAGAGTTCTTTGAGCAGAATTACTAGAAGATGACAATGGGAATTAAGTAGACAGTTACAAAAATTTATGAGGTAAAGATCATGATGTTCTTCTCAACCACTTTATGATGTTGGAGCTGGAAAGATGTAAGGGAATATTCTAGAGAAACACTCTTATTAGCAGTCCTCGAAAAGTCCTCCAAAGCTTAGAGAGGACATGGGCATGAGTGTTCATGATCATTCAGTGTGTCACTCAAAGCCCTAGCAGAAAAGAGACAACAGACTTGAATAAGATAATTCTAGGAGGGTGTGTTTGTTTTGCAAAAGGACTATTTACAAAGGTAGGGCTGAGGTGTAGGGGAACCACAGGAGATAGTTTAGTAACCTGAAGTTAGAAACAGCAGAGGAGCTGTTAACATTCCTAGGTCTAGGGAACTCACCAACTCTTTGTCTAGGACTGTCCCAGTTTTAAAACTCAGATTTCTGTGTCCTGGGAATACCCTCAGTTCCAGCAAACCAGAATGGTTGATCACCCTACCTAGTGCTCAGGTAGAAAGGAAGAGAATGGTTATTAAAACCTGAAAAGAAAGAAAATCCCGTTACAAGGAAGCAGTGATCTTCAGACAAGGCCACATTTAACCCAAAGTGACCTCACAGGGAGGAGGTCAGGGGAATGGAAACCCTGACCTCACTCTCCTCCCTCCTTCTCAACTCCTACTGAGGCTCTGTGTTGGGCTCCCCATGAGCCGAAGCCAAGCGGATGCCTGGTCCACATTGGCCAGCCTCTCAGGCCGAGAGCAGGACGGGGGGGTGGAGGGTGCACCTGGAGCAGCCAAGAGAGTGCCAGCCCAGCCCACAGGCACACGAAAGAGCTCAATGCAGAGGCCCAACTTCCCATCCAGTAGGGACCTCACAGACCTTAATGCAAGTGATAAGATAGTATTACTCAAACCCTCAAACCCTCTCCACGATTTCTACACATTTCCAACAAAGCGGGGGTGGTAGAGAAGGGTGCATCTAAACTCTTATGCTTCCCTCTGGCTCCCAGCCCTCCTTCACTCTACTCATCACCTTGCCATTCCATTGATGTTCCCCCTGGTCTGCACTGCACAGACCCAGAGGTAGGATGCAGCCCTTTCCTCAAAGTCCACAAAAAACATCCACTCATGAAAGGCAGCTTTTGTGTTTATCCGATCATATTGGAGATTTGGAGGGAGACTGAAGAAGAATTTACATCACAAAGAACTTCAAGTTGAACAAGACATCTTTGTGCTTGGCAGACTTCCAGCCCCTCCAACCACCTAGAACATTTCATGGGCTGCCTAATACTCTACAGTTCCTCAGCTCACACCATGCCCTCTTGCTTCTGCCCCGTCTCCCACCTCTCCTCTCATACTCTCCTTCAACAGCACAAAAAATGCCTCCTGTGTTGCCGTTTCCTTCTGGGCCTCTGCAGGACCAGTCAACACCCGAGCCCTTGAGATCTCACCTCCTTACCCAAGAGACGTCCTAGAATGCACTGCCTGCCAGAGCCAGCTCCCTTTCTGCAATGAATCCTGCTGCTAGCTGTCAGTTGAAAAGTTTTTCTCCTGTTGTACATTTTTCTAGAGAAAGCAGTTGATTTGGGTCTAATCCTTTGAGAAGTTTATTAATCAACTTGCATAAAAGCCTATGTCAATGGCTTTCTTGTCTCGCGGAACTCAATTCTTCCTCTGAACATGTCACAGTGCGTTACCCTGCTCAGAGTTAGCATATCTGAACATCTTGTAGTCATTGGAGTAGCACAGCCATGGCATACTGAGCTCGTCTGTTTCTTTCAAAGGCTGATTCAGGCAGCTTAGGATCTCAGCTCTTTAAAATTACATTGAGATGAATCTTACTGCACACAGCTGCCAGTCTAAATGTAATTTTGACTTCCAAATCCTATAAGGTTCCGTATCTTAAAGAGTTATATTCAAAATGCCATCTGTATGCCTAGGCCTTTTACCAACTTTATGTTTGCCCTTAATGTAGGCCCAGTCCTTTCTAGAATGCTCAGAATGTTAGAGAGAAGCTTCCTTTTCAATACTGCTAGACTTGACACAGAAAGCCAAAGGGAAGTGGATGAACCTGGCTCAGAGCGCTGGGCAACTGCTCCCAGTTTATGCTCTTTCTTTTGTAGATAATAAGAGAATGTACCCACTCACAGCTTGATTCAAGGTGGAGAAGGACCTAAAGGATCCTCCAGAGTTAAAGAGCTGGGGACAAATTAAGTTGTTATTAAGTCATTTAAGTCACAGAGTAGGGGATTTCAGAGCTTCTGCATTGTTTTGCCTTAATCCAGACTTCAATATTATACAGATATTTTCCTCTTTAGAACCTACTCTTAGCCTTGCTTTTGCTGTCTTATTTGCTGGCTTTGGTCAATTTTAAAGATTCTTATCAATTAAGAATAATTTAAAATTATGTCTCTTCCTGTACTATTATCCACACATCTTATTGTTCAGTTGTAGAAGTATTTTGTGTTTCTTGAAGTTTATAAACTACACGTATAGAGTTAGAGAGGCATAAAGGAAGAGGGTTCCACTAGAGGGCGTTCTTAGGCTTTAGCGTTAGCTTTGTTAATGAACGTGAACTTTGCCGATGGAGCTTCAGTTGTTGAGTTGCTTTTAGCTGTAGATTATAGACGCACCACTGGAAACACCTACCACTATGGAAACAATAATGTCCTTATGGTTTAAGCCCCTCTTAGTTGCATTTATTATGTCGAAGTGCTGCATCTGGTATCTCTGCAATTCTCTTGAAGAGAGGCTTCAAGGTCACAAAATGGCTGCCATAGCTATAGCCATCTCACGTGGCTAATAGTGAAAAGCAGGAAGCAGGTGGGTAGTTAGGGCAATTTAGAGAGCACCGTCCTTGTGTGCTTCTCTCTTTTTACCAATGAGGAGAAATCCTTCCCAGAAATTCCCCCACCCCCAATACCTTTCCTTTACCATCTCATTGACCTGAACCAGGTCAGGTCCAGTTTCCAGGGAAGCTGGTAAAGTGGGTAATTTTATCAGACTTTATGGTGGCAGGCTGCCAAGGGAGAAGGTATTTAGGCATAGCTGGGACAGTTGCTGTTCCTGAAAACCTCACATTACCAAATGAGACCCCTCGTGGGAAAATTCTTTAGAGCAGCTGTATCGAAACTTTTATCAGAGCCTTATGACTCTGTAATAATCTAGAAGTATATATCAAATCAAGCAGTATCCTCCATAATTCAAATGGTGACTAGAAGGAAAACCTTCCTATAAGGAAATAATTCAAAAAGAAAACTAGAAAATGGAATGCAGGAGAAGATTCAGAAGTGCTTAAAGTTGCCAACCAAATGATATCCTAGGCCTTTCATCATCCAGAAGATGACTTACTAATAAATCAAAAGTGGAAGAAAGAGCAGCCATTCTTTAGCAAAATCATAACATGAGGAGTAGATTGCCCTGATGAATTTAAATCAGAAAACAATTTGGTAAAAGTCCGTGCATCTCCCTTTTCAGCTCTCTCCCTACCCTCCCAGGAGCCACTCTTAAGTCCACTCTCTGAGCACAACCCCAGCAGGTTTTGTGCATAAAGCTGAGTTAGTCAATGCAGAAATTAAGCTCCAGCTTAATAATAAGCATTTGGTGACTTGTAGAGACATGCATCAGGAAGAAATGTCACCAACTTGGCAGACATAATGTCTGAAAGAAAACATTCCAGCAGAATGTACTGAAACACACAGAATCCGAGCAACAAGCCAGGCTTTCTGAAGCAATCCAAGCATATCCCGAGGGTGGGAAGATCAGAGAGATAAAAACATATACAATACTTAAAATAAAATTCCGAATGAATGCCTCTTCATCGGTGGATGGAAATGCCACATCTGGGGTTGTGGGAAACGTCACATCTGCGCGAAGCAAATTTAGGTGAGGTGTTCATTCAATGCTTTTCGATTGACTGGTGATAGGATTTTTTTCTACCAACAAATATCCAACAGCTTCTTGACTTGCTCTTCCCGATCAGAGATAAATCCAATCAAATCCAGGTGTATAACACATCGCCCCCCTGCCCCTGTGCAGTGTGACGGCCAAATACTTGCTGTTCACTTAGCGGATGGACATGGAATCAGAGGAGAACCAGCAGACGCCCGTTCTTTGCTTTCTTTCCTGGCCACTGGAGGAACACAGGAAGTGGAGGTGAAAAGGTAAGTGTCTCGGCAACCACCTTGGAGGCTGGGAGGAGCAAAGGAGAGGGCCTTGTGGAAGAGGCCGTGCAGCGACCCCACCAGGCAGGAGATGCCGCAGCGGGCCAGCCTGGGGACCCCAGGAGCCTCCAAGCAGAGTGAGCGCCTCCGCTACCCCGGTGCTCAGCTCCGCTGGGAAACTGGCGACAGAGGGGCTGCTCCCGGCCCAGTCCCAGTAGCGTGGAGACCCTAAACCAGTGGTTCTCAGCCAGGGACATTTTGCTCTCTGCGGGGGATAATTAGCAATGTCTGGAGACGCTTTGGGTTACCACAACTGGGGTGGGAAGCGCTGCTGGCACCGAGTGGGTAGAAGATTGGGACGCTGCTTAACATCTTAAAATGCACAGGACCACCCCTAACAAAGAATCATCTAGCCCCTAATGTCTATGGTGCCGAGGTTGAGAAGCCCCGCCCTAAACCACGAGAGGAAAGCTGAGGCTGGGAAAGGGGAAGAGCTGCATGTCCCTCATCTCTCTGTCACCAGCATTCAGTTAGTTATATTGAAAACAAACACTCATTCTTAGCCCAGCTGCACTGCTGACATATTGAAAAGCTTGAACGCGATCAAATTCCTTCATCTCACTCTGCCTCAACTTCCTCACCTGTAACCTGGGGATGACAACATCTACCAAATGGTGTTGTAAATAATTCACATATTATTCTCTGAGCTTCATTATGATCTTCTGCTAATATTATTTATGTCCTGGAATTTTTCAAGGACGAGATGAAATAATGCATGTTCATTTATTATGGAACTTTAAAACACTACACAAAAATAAGGCATAAAGGATTAGAAAGCTGTCTCTGTGCTTCATGTATAACTAAATGCTAATGTTTTAGAGAGCACAAAAAAGCAGTGTGCCTATTTTCTTGTTGACAGTTTGTATTCATTATAGTAGGATGGCTAAGTTATGAAAATATATATTCACCACTCCACTGCCCGTGGAAAAGAGTAAAAGTTTTTGCTGTCATATTTGTAAAAATAGGACTCAGTCTTGGGACCTCCTCTTTGTTCTGTCTACATCCATTCCCTAGGCGAACTCATCAATCTCAAGACTTAAGTACCAGCCTACAACTATTTTCTCCAGTGCAGACCACTGCCCTGAAATACACTCTTAGACTGTCATTTAAATACCCAGTTGGCATCTCAAACTTAGCATGTTCAAAACTCTTCAGTTTATCCTGATCGCCCCTATATAGTAACTCCATCCTTCTAACTGCTCAGACCAAAAATGCAGGAGTCATCTTGACCGCCCCTTTCTCACATCTCACATTCAATACATCAGTAAATATGTCTAGAATCGAACTACTTTCTGCCGCTCCGCCAAATTTATCTTGATCCAAGCTACCATCATCTTTTCCCTGGATTATTGCGGTACTTTCCAAGTGGCCTCCCTACAGCTGATTTTCAACAGATCAGCCAGAATGGTCCTGTTACGAAATGAGTCGGATCTTATCAGGCCTCTGCTGGAGTCCCTGCAATGTCCCCGCCCCACTCAGAATAAAAGCTACTGTTGTTGCAGCACCCTCAAAGGTCCCATCTGTCCCACCTCTCCTTCACCTATTTGTCCTTATGTCTCCCTTTTCTCCTACTCGACTCTTCTCCCGCCTCTCTAGCCCTCCTGCTGGCCTTCGTGTTTGGTGCTCCCCTACCTGGAACACCACCCTGACATCAGGGCTCACATGTCACCTCCCCATTGTTCTACTTAAAATTGCAACCTCCCCCACCCCGCACTCGCTTTTACCCTTCTCTGCTTTGTTCTTCTCCACGGTAATCTTTTGCATCTGACATGCTCCTTATGTCGCTTAATTATTGTTTTGACTCTCTTCCCCCACTCGGATGAGAAAAGCTCCATGATGGTAAGAATTTTTGCCTTTTTGTTCTTTACTTTATTCCCAGCAACTCCATCAGTGTTTGATGCATAGTAGGCACTCAATAAATTTTCCTAAATAAATAAATAAATAAATGGACTATTAGAACACACACACATATCTCCCAGTGATAAACAAGAATTCTTAGAGGGACAGTGTAATTTTATATAAGAAAAGGAAAACTGTTCACTGATGTAACCTATTCTGTATAGCCTTCCCATGTGAGCACGGACATGCCGTGTAACACTGGTCTGCAGATCCACTTCAGTTCCCCCGTCCTGTTTCCATACAATGTCCAGGAATCTGCAGATACACAGAAAACAAGGCCCATAATACCTGTCCCGCAGAAACGTTATCCTCTACCACCTTCATTTGCAGAAGAACCTGGTGAAAGTCTATAGTTAAAATTTTCCTTTACTTTGGACAGATGAAATTGTTTAGCAGAGTGTTCTCTCCAACACTTCCCAAACTCTGTCAGCTAAGGGCTATGGAGTAAGAATTTATGTTTTGGTTGTCCAGAGAAAGCATTCAAGGTGTTGGGAGGAAGGAGGTTCTTCTAGATGTGTATAATCTGGCCCCAGGTCTATTGAGATCATGTATTCTAAATGGTGAGAGACCTCAAGAGCTCACGTGCTTCCATCCAAATGGGTAAATTCTGCGTCCTGAGGTCCACGTGGTTCCATGTAGTTCTTCAGGTCTTGGGGTCAAGTTCCGTAATCTCTCAGAGCCTCTGTTTACTAGTGTGCAAAACTGAAATAGTCATAGTATCTTAGTACCTGCCAGGATTGGAGATGGCTCTCTGTCTGGACTGAGACTTACTTTGTTTCCTTTAGTGCAGAGAGAAGGAAGTTGCAGGACTCCAGGAGCCAGAGACTAGTCTAGGAAGTTTTCTCTCCCTTTATGTCCCACTCAAGAAAACGCTATAAAAATGCAGATATTACTCTCCCTGCTCCCATCTGTCTGCCAAAGTTGGAATACTTTGCTGCCCAGCAGTCCCAAGCTTCTGCATTGGAACGGCTCACTTGGTCAGAGAACAGGACCCAGAGGAGTTTGTCTGCAACACTCACACACCTTAGACATGACCCAGCAACAGCTTCGAAGGCACAGGATGTTCTGGCCCTCTAGTAGATTCTGGAGTGGAAGTGGTGGACCAATGGAGACAGCCAGTCATATATCTCTCCCATCATTTGAGATGTATTTATTTTTTGTTGTTCTGTTCTTTAATAGAGACATGGAAAGTACACTAGCATACTTTTAGACAGAGAGACTTTTCCCAGGAAATTTGCAAACATTGCATGTTCTTTTTTCTTTTTTTGCTATGTATGGTCTATCTTCTGGGAAAGGGCACATGGATCTTTATAGTATCTCCACTGAGAAAAGTAACGATCGTCACAGGCTGTTAACTCTATCTGCTTTCTAGAAAAAAAGAAAGAAAAGATAAAGAAATTACATGGTGACTGTATATGCTGGGGTGGAGGTGCTTAAAGCCCATGAAGAGGATTTCACCATGGGAGCTAAATAATGATTACATATTTCATGGGAGTACTATGATGTTTTAGTGAAATCAATATATAGATGCATAGCACAGTGCCTAAGCACTCTGTACCTAATAGATGCTAGTTCCCTTCTATTCCTTTCTCTTACACTCCTATCAGAATAATGGCTAATGATGTTGACTACTTCAGCCGCTCCCTAACATATCTTATTGCCCCTAAAAAATGGGGGCAAACATAATGATGCCCTTTATTTAAGCAGCCAGTAAGAGTGTGGTGAGGCCAGTGTTAATGGAGACCAGATTTGTTCTCTCAGTGGACTGGTTCCAACACAAGCAATGCACATGATGTCATGTGGACAAATTAGAGAAGTAACAGGTGAAAATTGGGCTATTAAGACATTTTTGTAGCCATAAAAATGATTAAATTATTCTTCATTAATAGAGGAACAATTAAATAAATTATGATACATCCCTAGCATGGAAGCAGATGTTACCAAGAATGAGATAGATCCCAATGTAGAAATTTGATCTGATTTTACACATAAACACATATGTATGATATACACATATGACATATGTGTGCCTGTGTGCTTGTGTGATAAGTGTGTTTATCTGAAACGGTGCAATTGAAGCAGTTAAACATGGCACATCTGATTGGAGGAGAAAAGTGGATTTTCACTTTTATGTTATTCATATGGCAAAAACATTTAATTCTCATTGATTATCCATATGCTCCTCCAATTTTCCATTTTCCCATGCAGTTAGGTGGGATCGTGTGATTGGTTCCTGCCCTTGAAATGTGAGCAGAAGTGATGCATGTCACTTTCTGTCTGGGATATTTAAAGTTGTGAGTCCTCCAAGCAATCTCCTACCACCAAATGGAAGGAGTCTGGATCACTAGGTTACCCATGGAGGACAGTTTCCCAGGGCGTGCCTAACTTGAATAAAAACACAATGTGAGTGTGTGTGTTGTGGGCAGGGTCCTATTATGTAAAGCCACTGAGATTGGGAGTTAATAAATGTAGCATATTACTTACCTATTGAAGATGACAAATTACCCCCCAAGCTGCGCAGCTAGAAGCAACGAACATTTATTATCATTATCTCATTGGTCAGGAACTCAGGAGTGGTTCTGACTGAGGACCCCTCATGAGGCTGCAGTAAAGGTTTTGGCCAAGGTGGTAGACATCTCAAGACTCTACTGAGGCTGAAGAACTTTCTTCCAAGCCCAATCATGTGGCTGACAGCAAGTCTCAGCTCTTTGGTGGCCGTTGGCCAGAGATATCAGTAGCCTCTCCATAGGATTGCTCAGGGCAAGACAGCTTGCTTCCCCAGAGTGAGAGATTTAAGACAGAGAGAGATCCCAACGTGGAAGTCATAGTCTTTTTATAACCTAATATCCGAAGTGATGTCCCATCACTTCTGTCTTATTCTGTGAGGAAGATCAGCCCTGAGCTAACATCTGCCAATCCTCTTTTTTTTTTTTTTTTTTGCTGAGGAAGACTGGCCCTGGGCTAACATCTGCGCCCATCTTCCTTCACTTTATATGGGATGCCACCACAGCATGGCTTGCCAAGCAGTGCGTCAGTGCGCGCCCGGGATCTGAACCGGCAAACCCTGGGCCACTGCAGCAGAGCATGTGCACTTAACGGCTTGTGCTAACCGGCCGGCCCCCACTTCTGCCTTATTCTGTTTGTTAGAAATGAGTCACTAAATCCAGCCTGCACTCAAGGGGATGAGAATTTCAAGATTGTGAATATCAGAAGGTGACTCATGGGGAGTCAGAGGCTGACGACCACACGCAGCATAGCCTAGCATACCCTGAACAACGCAATATTCTTCTCCACTGTTTGACATTTGTTACAGCAAGCATGAGTTACTCTTATACTGTAAAAACCAAAGATTAAAACCTTATATACTATGTTTTTTTTTTAAAAAGCTACCTAGCTAGAATCTCAGAAGTTCTTTCCTTTCCGAAAAAAACCCAAAAAACAAAATAGCTACCTAATATGATAGCCAAATGATAAAATTACCTCTTTTGCTTCTACTCAAAGTAGCCCATTACTCTCAAGTTCTTAAAGGCACCTCTTGGAAGTGACTCATTTTATCCTGCTCCATTTGTGCTGTTGTCACACTAAAGACATTGCCTTTGCTCCAATGTAAACTGCTGGGAGGTCCCCTGAGCATTTGCTCCAGAAAAACACTTTCCTCTCCATTTCCTAAGTGTTAATCATGTAGAGTGGCAGCCTCTGAAGTGAAAATACAGAGTGAACCACCCAGTAGCTCCCTTCTAAAGTCAGGTCCTCAAAGTTTACACCAAGTTTGGAGATGGGCCTCTCAGTGATTAGCTACAGATCTGCTCACAGCGGCTACTGTATAGACACTTCACTGTTTACCTTCACCTGGGCCATAGAGCTTCTAGATTCTAAGATAATAAGGCAACCAGGAGATTAGGCTAAACTAGGACCTGTCAGCTCGCCAAGCTGGCAGCATTTGGGTCAATCTTGTAGGATTATCGCTCATCTCAGGTATTTGTCATTCTTGATGAAACTGAAAAGGAAGAAAAGGAAGGAAGCGAGTATAATCACATACTGAATACCATTAAATAAAGGGTAAGGATAAAAATTTCAAGGAGTTTTCTCTATATTTGGAAGGGAAAAACTAAACAGGCGAAAGCCCGGAGACATCTTTAGTGAGAGAAAATTCCGAGATACAAATTAGCTGATACAGGAGACAGGATCTAAGAGATAAGATCAAATAGAATAGGGGGTATCGGGGAGATCAGATTGATCTTCATGGTGTGGTAGATTTCAACTTTTGAAAGAGTAGTCGTCAAATTCCATGCCATTTTGAGAGTGGACATGCTTTGACCGTCTGTACTCTTTTTAAGAGCTGGGTAAGATTCAAGACAATCTAACAGCATGGTAAAGTTGGCAAGTGACTGTAAATCATTTTTAATAGTTGCAGTTTGTAAAATAATGGGTCCTGCGGGAAGAGAGTGAGGAGTTTTCACCACAGCTGGGTAGTCCCTGTAATTTCCCTCAATTTCCCTCTAAAAGTCCCACATCAGCAATGTAATTGTCTGCCTCGCTGTCTCCCTTCCACCCCAGATGGAAGAGAGAGAACATTGAAGAGAATAATAATGTGACATTCAATAAAGTGTTCTCAGCAGAGCCCTGGGCTGGGCTGCAGAGTGGGGGCGGAATCCAGAGAAGGGGATACAGCGCCACTTCTGCACTTCGCAAGGCATGAGCGATTCGGCAGAGCGCCCCTGGGGCTAGGAGAGAGAAGAATTACAATGCTGGACTTTGTCGCCATCCTTGTTTCAGAGTTTTTTGGCTCATGTTTATTTTACTTATTGGCTTTCACTCAGGTTTCGTTTGAAAGAGCTTGGAGGCAAAAAAAAGAGAAAAACTTTTTTTTTAAAGAAATTGTCTGGTGGAATATCACAAAGATCAACCTTAGCCCTTTCATTCTTCCTTCTAAGAGTTGCCATTTTTTTAGGCACAGGAAAGGGGAAAATATCAAAATTGGTAACAGACTCAGATTCTGATAATAGCCCAGAATCTTCCAGGAGACAGCAAATGCAGGTCACCTAAGCTTTCTGCCTTTGCCGTGTCTACTCCAGGCCTTCTAGCCTTAGACTTTGCAGATGGATAAGGATTTGCTGATTTTATTGGTGAGGATTAAATGCAGCTGCACATGACGGACAATCTAACCTATCAGTGCCCTAAACACAGAAATATGATGGCTCCCCAAAGTCATTAAGGATCCACGTGCCTTCCAGCTCACCTCTCCACCATTCCCAGGGTCTGGCCTGCCTCCTCACTCCCCACAAAAGTGGCCAGAGCTTTAGGACCAAATCTAGTTTTCCAAACAGCAAAATACACAAAGGAAAAGAGAACATACACCAGCCGTTTTTTAGAGCTATTTTCAGGGCTGCCTGTATCGGTTAACTACTCCACAATAATGCTGTGTTAAATTCCTCTTGTGCTCATGGTTAACTGACCTAGGTTGGGCTCAGCAGGGTGATTCTGCTTCAGATCGCTGGTCTGACCAGGCTTGGCATCAGGCTGCAGTTTGGATTCAGGTCTGCTCCATGTGTGTTCATTCTGTGGCCCAGGCTGATAGAGTCAGCCGTTCCACCAAACACGTTTTTCCCATGGTGGAGGTCAGATGCTCCCAGAAGGTCAAATAGAAACATGCAACACCTCCTAGGGTCTAAACTTTGAACTGATACAAAGTCACTTCTACCCACATGTCATTGGCAAAAGCAAGCCACACGGCCAAGTTCAATATCAATCAGATGGGAAAGTATATTCTTCTCGTGAAAGCTGAGGGAGATGAGTGAATATTTTCCATATAGTACCATAATATATTACACTATCTGTGCCAGGGGTCCCCAAGATCACTCACAGGTTTGGTGATTCACTAAAAGGACTCATAGGTCATTACACTCACAATTACGGTTTATTATAGTGAAAGGATATAAAGCAAATTCAACAAAGGGTGAAGACCAGAGGAAACTAAGCGCAAACTTCCAAGACTCTCTCCCAGCGGAGTCACCCAGGACACACTTAATTCTTCCAGCAATAAGTTGTGACAACCCATGCAAAGCGTTGTCGGTCAGGGAAGCTTGACTGAGTCTAGGAGTCTAGTGTCAGTCTCATAGGCACATGATGCCTATGTGACTAACTGCAGGCATAGAAGCTCCAGACCCCAAAAAGGAATTTGTTTGCACAAAATATCTAGACAGACTGGTATAGTGTGATTCAAAGCCCTGAGCATGCAAAACACTCTTATCAGTTAGAACATTCCAAGGGCTCAATTCCCAGGAATCAGCCAAGGGCCAGTCATGGAACAGACCCTTCTTGGGAATGTGCAAGGTTTGAGCAGTTTGGGCCTGCTCAGTTAACGCTTTCCTGCACACTATCCCACATGCCTTCTCTGATCAAGACCAAAACGTAATCCCATGGGCCACACCTAGGTGCAGGGGAGTGTGGGAAGGGTAATTTTTACTCCCGGTGAATACACACCAAGCTGAAAATCAGGAGTTCTACTCTTAAACAAAGAGTTGGGAAGAGATTTTGGAGTGTCACACTGTGCGCTTGAGGTGAGCTTAAGAAGTGAGAGTAAGAGACAGATCAGAGTCAGGGAAATACTAGACCAATAGTAATAATACCATATTTTACCTCAACCAAGATGCCATCAATTAAAAGACACATCATTATTTTAATACTGCTGAGAAAAGGGAAAAAATGCTGCCAATTAAATAATGACATAATGCTTTCATGTTACATATTTATCAAAGAGTATGAAACTCGTATATATAGGTCAACGTATTTTCATGTGAACACACCCATGTAAACAGTACTCTGATGAAGAACTAGGACATAGCCAGAGCCCTAGAAGATCCTTATGCCTGTTCTCAGTTAGTACCTCCCTCTAAACATAACGATTTTCCTGGCTTCTAACAGCATAGATAACTTTTATCTATTTTTGAATTTTGTATAAAGGGAATTATACATTATGTGCTCTTTTTGAGTCTGGCGTTGTTTTCTCAGCATTATCTTGATGATATTTACCTATGTTATTGCATATAATTGAAATATATTCATTCTCATTGCTGTATAGTATTCCATGCATGAGTATACCACGATATACTTATCCATTGCATTATTAATGTGCATTTGGGCTGTTTACAGTTTGGGGGTATTACAAATAGTCCTGCTATAAACATTCGTATACTTTTATTTTGATGAACACTTATATGCATTTCTGTTGGGTACATAGCTGAGTCAGAGCAGATATTCAGTAGATATTGACAAAATTTTCCAAAGTGGCTGCCCAACTTACAGTCTTCCCAGCAGGGTATAAGAATTCCAGTTGCTCAACAACCTCACAACTTAATATTGTCTGTCTTTTTGTTTTAGCCATTCTGGTGGGTATGTAGTGTTATTGATTGTGGCTTTAATTTGCATTTTCATGATCACTAATGAAGTTAATCCCCTTTCGTATGTTTATTGACCATTTGATATCCTCATCTGTGATGTATCTCTTCATGCTTTTGCTCATTTTTCTATTAGAATGTTTGTCTTCTTATTTTTGATTTGTAGGCGTTTTTTAATACCCTTTTATAACCCTTTGTCAGATATACATATTGTCAATATTTACTCCCACCTTGTGACTTGCTTTGTCACTCTTTTAATGGTGTGTTTTGATGAAGAAAATTTCTTAATTTTAACGTAGTTCAATGTATTTTAACTTTTTCTTTATGACTAGAGCTTTTGAGGTCCTGTTGAGTAAATACTTCCTCAACCCAAGCTCATGGAGGTAGTCTCCTACGTTATCTTTCAGCAGATGCATTGTTTTTTCTTTCACATTTACCATATAGATAGATCTGCAATCCATCTGAGGTTGATTTTGAGTATGGTGTTAGGCAGAAAGATGTGGACGTCTTAATGACCCAATGTGCGCATCCAATTGATTCAGGGCATTTATTGGAAGACCATCCCTTTCTCAATGTATGGCAACGTCACCTTTGTCATAAAGATCATTCAGAATTTTTTTTATTATTGAAAGAACTCTTTTAGGATTATTTTGATAAAACTTATTATTATCACTGTTTTGCATTTAATATATGAAAAGGAAAACAAAAAATACATTAAAATATTCCTAAAACTTTTACTCACTCAGAGTCTGAGGCTTCAACGTCTCAACTTTTCAACTCAGTCATTGATGACTGTTTTTCCACAAACTATGGCCCTCTGTGCCATCAAGAATGCTGGCAATGCAGCAAAAGAATGCTCCATTGTTGTCCCAGGATTTTCTGCACATTTTGATTCCAATGTGCAGAAAATGACAACTTTAGCCGAGCCAACAGTGATTTTAAGATACATCCTGATTTCAGAATTGTTAAAACATGAAAATATATGTGGCTTAAAATCAAAGAAATATGGTTCTTGTCTTAGGTCATGTTACTAGAAGCTTCAAACAGACATTCAAGTGCATGTGGTTTATTGAGGAAGTACTTTTTTAGGGAAAAAAAAATATTCTGTAAGAGGGGGAGAGAAGCAAGGTAGGGACGGGGAAGAAGCAGAGCAAGAATGTGAACTCAAGAGAGTCCAGCTCTGGCTTGCCCCACCCTGGGGAGTGAGCGGGAACAGGGAGGGCCTGTAGCCTTTTGTAACCCATCAGTCAATCATTGGCTACCAACAGCGGAGGGCAAGGTTCCTCCCCTTGACAAGGCAAGTCTTCCAAGAAGGGATTAGCTGTGATCTTTTAGCATCAATGCTCAAAACAGCTGGAGGATGGGTGCACTGGCAAAGGGAATATGGTCTAGGCACAATAGTGTTTACTGTAGTCATCATACCCAGAATTTATTGAGCACTTACTATGTGACAGGCACTTTACCCTTTTTATAAACTAGGAAATTGAAATTTGGAGAGACCATTTATCTCACCCAGGGTCACACAGCTGGTCAATGGCAGAGTTAAACACAGGCAGTCTGACTCCAGGGCCCCTGCTCTTAATCCCTATACTGTACTACTTCCAAATAAACTCAGACAGGTAATCAAGTGCATTATTTACATGGTGGAAAGGTGAAGCCCCTTCTATGCTCAAAGCTGGTCGAAAAAGCAAAACAGGAAGCTTATATTCATTTTTTAAATTTTGATTGTTTTTCCAAACTCAAATTTTGTTTTGCCTTCCATCCTGTTTTCTCTAGATTTCTAGACAGATTCTCATCTTATCTTTGGAGCCAAGGGAAATTGATAAAAGTAATTATTAATACCTCACCATGCACCTTTAATCAGGAGCATTTACTGTCATCTGTGGTTTAGCCCTCTTAGACAGTTATGAGTCACTCTCCGATATCTGCCACGTAGAAGTAGCACTTAAGGCTTTGTCTTGGGATCATGGAGGATCTTTGTAATACATGTGGCTGATTTTCTTACAGTGGCAATGATTACCTTGGTTCTTTGTAATTTTGGTTTTCATTAATTCCTGTCTTTGACATTCAAAACTGTTTTCTTCCTACATATCTTCAACAGCTTTAAATAGCATTTCATAGGCACAGACAGCAGAAGGCTGAGAAACACCGTTGTGTCTATTTGATTGACTTGCCCTCAAAAGAAGCACAAAAGTTGGGTCTTTGCAAAACTACTCAGTCTCTTATTAAAATTCTCTTCTCCTTTTTTGGCCTCAACCATCACTGATTCATCTCCATTCCTTCCCATCCCTTCCCACCCTCCATAACCTCATGCCAAGAAAGAAAACAGCACTTTAAAGTGACAAGCCCCATATAAACCAAGTCAACATATATGTCTATGGCCCAACATACAAACCAGGGACTGAAGAGGCTTGCATTGGAATCCAAAAATCAATTCTAGGGTACCCCAGGCTTCTCTTACAATAAGCAATGCAAGCCCAAGATTGTCAGGGTTACCCAGGGAGGGCACTGAATCCCAAGGTAGCTCTGCTGGCTGCACCTGCTGGAGATCTAGGCCCTCATAACTAACTTCACGCTTCATAACTGAGCCAAGCGATAAGCAATCCAAAACCACCAATGGTTCCTTGATGGCACATGTAGGAGAAAAAAAATGGTGCTAAAATGTTGGCAGGAATGAACCTTGGCAGTTGGCTGGGGGCAGAGTTTCATAGAAGCCAAGATACTCTAAGGACAAAATTGATCTCCATCTTGAAAATTGTTTTTAGTTTTCAGTTTGCAAGTAAGACACCTAGAGAAATGCAAGGACTCACATATGTGTTTCAGTTCCTGCTGTTTGACATCTTTCCCCATGCCTAGAAACAGTCAGGGTCAGGGCAGAAGGTATTGTCACCTTGCAGGACAGCTCAAGATAAAAATCAGAGGGGGTAAATTTGATCTCCACTATCTTCTCAGTTTCTCTTAAAGTGACTCTTTTCTTTATGTAGCCAGTGCCTCTTCTTCCCCATGGATACCTGATACTCTGGAACTCACTTTCCCCTTTCTTCTGTGTGACAGTTCAAAGGGATTTGAGAAGAAATTAATGCATTAATGCAAAGAAATAGAATCTCTAATGGTGGACTTTTAGACAACAATGGCAAACTTTTGGAGAGTAGAAGGGGCCTTCAGGGTTCACGTTGATGATACTGCATAGGCAACACGAATAACAAGAAAACTCTAATGCTATGGAAGTATTGGAGATGAAGACATTTCAGAAGTATAAAATCCTTATCTCCTACTCATACTTTCACGTTTTTTCAGCTGCCACTGTTGTGTTTCTTACTCTTGGTGAGGAGGACAGCTGAGGGCTAGATTCCCCAGCTGGGGAATGTAGACACCTAGGAGTGAAAGGATTTGCTTCCCTGGTGTGAGGAAATGGAATAATGTTGAATTTTTTCATGGCAATTCAAATGAATCTTTGTGCCTTTGTTTTGTAAGCTAATAAACAAATCCCCTTAATCCTGGAATAAACGATTCCAATATTTATGAAGCACTTACCCAAGTGCCTTCCCAAATATTTTCTCATTTATCTTTCCACAACTCTGTGAAATAGGATGACCTGCATATCATTATCCCCACTATAGAGATTAATTGACAGGCCAATGCCTACACGAGAGTTAGCGGATACTTCAGGTGGTGGCCCAGTCTCCTGGCTTCCGGCCCTGTGGTCCTTCCACCGTATCGGTCTGATTTATGGAGTAGTATAAGGACTCGATATTTGTGCTTCTACCTATGATTCTTAGATTTGAGCACATACTGAAATCTGTGACAACGCTTACCTCATCCTCTGTTTTTATGAGCCTGGCATTAGAGATTGGCTTTGTCAGCTAGTCTATTCAAACTAATTTCACATGTCTTCACATTTCTCCTTCATAGTTCCAGTGTTTTTTGCCTAAGTTGGCTCACTTGATCCCTCTTCCTTCTCTTAAGGTAAAATACAGAGGTGAATTGTCTCCTCCACCCAGGAAAGGAATGAAGTGAGACACTGAAAAGGCAAACAAGATAGAGCAAGAGGAAAACAAGACAGAAAATCTTTTTTTATTACCTACATCTCAAAGGAGACTGCTTTTATGATAAAGCTACTCCAAATAGCTTTTCTAAAATGCTATTTAACAATAGTCAACAATTATTTTAGTTAAAGGACCATTTTGAAGAATTCAAGAGCGACATGTGAGTAGGAGTTAAATCCAAGGAAAAATATGGTCGTTATGGGAAGTGAGTTTGATGAGCCATCCTTTCTTTCCTGGAAATCCTGACTTAGCTAATGACGGGTACAGAAAACAAGTGTATTCTATGCTTCATCGGTAGAATGGGTGCTTCATGAACAGAAAAGACAAACATCCCCACACTCAGAGACAGACAATAAACCATAAAATAATGAATTCAATTTCACAGTGCGTTAATGCTGTGGAAAAAGAAAAAGCAGAGCAGGATCTGAGGAGTTAGGAGTACCAGCATTTACGGCTTGCAATTTTAAATAGGGTGATGGGGTAGGCCTCAGTAAGAAAGTGATGCTTAAGCAAAGACTGGAAGGTGACATGGTTAGCCAGGAAAAGGCAGTGCAAAGGCCCTGAGGCAGGAGTGTGCTTCCATGTTTTAAGGATAGCAAGGAGGCCAATGTAGCTGGACCAGAAAAAGCAAAGGGATGCATAGCAGGAGATGAGGTTCAAGAAGTAAATGAGAGCTACTTTTGTCAGGGCCCGGAAGCCATTGCAAGGATTTGGGCTTTCACTCTGAGAGAGAACCCTGTGGGTTTCTGAGGAGACGAGAGGCGTGATTGACTAGGATCACTCTAGTGGCCATGCTGAGAATACTAGGGAGAAAGGATGAAATTGGGAAGACCAGTTTGGAGACCACTTCAGTTAATGAATTCTTAATCTTTTCTTTTGTAGTCCAGACATTGCTGATAGAACTAGTTTTTATTACTCCCTTTGTAAATTCTATAGAGATGGTCTGACATCTGCCTTAAAATGTGGAGATACTTGGAATCCATTGTTCTCAGCGTTAAGGTTTCGGACAAAACCCCAAGACAGGAAGAGTCCCATTTTAACACTCTGTTATACTCACCTTATGTAATGGAAAGGGCTTCTCCTTGAGTCTGGCTATCCCAAAGGGCGCCATGGTTATGTGTGCCAGCTGCAGGAGTAACTAGGTGACACCAGGGTCAGCAAATATCCCCCTACATAATCCCTAATCACCAAGGCCCTAGTTGTGTCTCATTTGTTGGCTGTGGGGTACCAGGATCTGTGCTAGGGCTATTTCAACCAAAAAAAGTCCCTAACCTTGGAATGCGCACAGTCTGTAAATAATAACTGTGGACAAAATAGATCTGTAAATAATAACTACAATGCTGGGGAAAATAATGGGTGTGTCAGAAGATGTAGAACCAAGTTCCCTAGGAACAGAGAGGGGGTGCTCCACTCTGCTTGGCCGTCAGAAGAGGCCTCCTCAGAAGAGGCAGCATTTGAGCTCTGCCTTGGAAGTTCAGTTGGGTTCAGACGAGTGGAGATGGGAAAATATTCCAAGAGAAAGAAACAGTTTGACCTGAAGCATGAGGGCTGACAATCATATAGCATGTTCCCTTGAACATGCTGGGAGGGGGCCAGTGGGGCTGGCTTGTGGTCAAACAAGGGGCTGGTATGTGATGAGGGGTGAGAGGGCATATGATAGGGGATGAGACTGGAAAGTGTGCCGGGTCCAGGTCATTAGAGGCGTTGACATTATGTCAAACAGTGGGGAGCCAGCAGCAATATTTAGGCCAGGGAGTGATAAAAATCATATTTCAGGGGCCGGTCCGGTGGCGTAGCAGTTAAGTGCATGTGCTCGACTTCGCTGGCCCGGGGTTCACAGGTTCAGATCCCCGGCGCGCACCAATGCACCGCTTGTCAAGCCATGCTGTGGTGGCGTCCCATGTAAAGTAGAGGAAGACAGGCATGGATGTTAGCCCAGGGCCAATCTTCCTCAGCAAAAAAAGAAAAAAAAAAAGGAGGCGGATTGGCATCGGATATTAGCTCAGGGCTAATCTTCCTCAAAAAAAAAATCTTACTCCAGATTTTAGGAAATGAACTAGAATGTGGAAGATGAATAGGAAAGGAAAAAGAATCACAGAATGACATCTTTAAAGATAAGAGATAACAGGATCCTGAGCTGGGACTATCACCCAAGAAAGGGAAAGGAGGGGACAAAGTTAAGGGACATTTTGCAAGTAGAATATAAAAGGGCTGGAGTATGATTATCATGTAAATAACAGAGAAAAGAAGAGATAAAAATATGCAAAGGAATTGTAGGACAGTGACACTGTTAACAAGTTAATAAACACGAGGGGGTGTATCAGACCAGGGAGGGAGGTCAAGGTTGATGATCCTCATGGTTCTGCATAGAAGATTATTTTCATCACTTAACAAATGCTTATTACCATGCCCGTGTTTCTCTACCTCAAACATCACGCTACCAGAGCTGGAACGTAAGAAATCAGATGAGCAGGGAAGCAGAAAAAAAAGGCAAAACTGGGAAGGTGCAGACTGGTAAGAGGCCACCTCCCCAGAAATTGCTTAACATCTCAAGTGCTTCCAGAAATGTCCTAGGCAGGCAGGGCAGGAGTCCAGAGTCCAAAAGATCAGAGACTGAGCACATAGAATTGTTGCTCTGGGATCAGGACAATGGCCCTGTGTTCCCTGCCTTGTTCCCTGCGGTGCCCACTGAGGAGGGAGAGCCCCGGTCAGTGGGTGTTTGCAGCAGCTGAAAGGAAGTTGGGAGCCTGGGGATGGCTCCTGCCCTCGCCTGCGGGCTGCCCCCACTCCTGCTGAAGCTGTTCTCTGCCAGAATCACTCTTCCACACAGATCGTGTTTTGTCATGCGGTGAAACCATTATATTTCGAGTATTTTAAAACATATCAGCACATGCAGAAAATACAAAACTGGTTTTAAAGTACAGAGCAGCAACTTCCCCCAATAATGGGTCCTAGAGAATACACAGAATAAAGTACTCAGGCTGTGGAATTCCCTGACTGTCCTTCTTTTCTCTCTCTTGTCTTTGGAGAGAGAAGTGGAGGACGCGGAGAGAGGAAGAAGCACTTCAGGGAGAGAAAGATGTGGGTGGACTAAAAGGGAGGTGGGAAGGCAAATCAGAGGAAAGAGTCAAGGTGAGGGAGGGGAGAGAGGAGGGCAGCAGTGCTGGGGCCAACAACCTGACCCGATTAAAATGCCTAAGAGCAGATTCTGCATGAAGATGGACGGAAGGAAGGAAGGAAGGGAAGAAGGAAGGAAGGAAGGAAGGAAGGAAGGAAGGAAGGAAGGAAGGAAGAGAGGGAGGGAGGGAGGAAGGAAGAGAGGGAGGGAGGGAGGGAGGAAGAGAGGGAGGGAGGGAGGGAGGAAGGAAGGGAGAGAGGAAAGGAGGGAGGAAGAGAGAGAGGAAAAGAAAGCAGGAAGGCAGAGAGGAAGGGAGGAAAAAATTCTCTTAACATAGGTGGGAGCAAGGGGTGTGGACCATCCTCAAAAACAAACTTCAGTCATCTGTTCCTGCTCCCCATGAGGCTGACCTCAGGAGTGTGCGCAGAGTGAGCGACAGAGGCGGGACCTGCACCTCCTTTTGAATGGCCCCTGGAATTACACAAGACAGGTGTTGCCTTCTTTGTTTTCTGATTTTAGCAATTCCAAGCCAGCATTTCCACTGCACATCTGCCTTTCTTTTCTCGATTAGTTTAAAAGCATCAGCTTGCTCTTCTGCCACCTCATCTTTTCCTCCTAATTGTTTCACTGAGCCCTTCTCTCAGACTTCTGGCTGCCTGCTGTGTCCCAAACCCAGCTACACTCCATTTCTGGATCATTTGCGCAGAAAGAAGAGCAGTCAGATGCATCAGGATTGCCTCATCACTGAGTCCTTGTGTGCTCTCTGTCCTTCCATAGTCACCAGTAGCTCGAGACTCTAGTTTTGTGTTTTAGAAATTGAATGACTCTCAAATGCAGTGACACCTGTATGGCTTTCTCACTGAGGTTCCAGAAGATAGAGACTCAGGGGTTGTTACAGGTCTGGAGGCACCTCCTGGGAGGCAGTGCAATACGCTGGCAAGTGCGTTGTTTCTTTGTGGCCACAATGTCTGGTGCAGATCCTTGTTAGAGTATGAGCAGGCCACTTCCTTCAGCTCACTGCCTGATCTCCTCATCTGCAACATGGTGATGACACAGCTTTTGTTAGGATCAGGTGGGACAGAGTATGTGCAAGTGCTGTGTAAACTAAAAACGCTATGCCAAGGAATTTTTTTGTGAAGATGATCAGCCCTGAGCTAACATCCATGCCAATCCTCCTCTCTTTGCTGAGGAAGACCAGCTCTGAGCTAACATCTATTGCCAATCCTCCTCCTTTTTTCCCTTTTTCTCCCCAAAGCCCCAGTAGATAGCTGTGTGTCATAGCTGCAGATCCTTCTAGTTGCTGTATGTGGGACGCGGCTTCAGCATGGCCGGACAATCGGTGCATCAGTGCAGGCCCGGCATCCGAACCCGGGCCGCCAATAGCGGAGCACGCGCACTGAACCAATAAGCTACGGGGCCGGCACCCACGAGAGATTTTTAATTTGTGTTTCAGAAAAGCCCAGGATTCCTCAGGATAGCCTCAGCAGGCTGAGGAGAAGTTACTGGACTGGTTTCCTGGCCGCCTACCCCCAGTTCAACCAGAGAAGTTTAACTGTATCAGTTTAATTCAAAGAAAGAGGGGTCAGTAAACTTAGAAACTTGGAAAATTGTTGTACTTCACTAATTTTTTCTCCTACTTTTCCCCAAAGTATGTCCCCCGTTAAGCCAAATCTCTCCCTCACTCGTACTGTATTTTTAAAAAAGGATGACAATCCTCCCTTAACTCCAGCCATGATCCCTCACCTGCCATCCATTTCTCTTCCTTCTATGTGACCCTTAGAGGAGGTGGAGGACAGTGGTCCCCACCCCATGTAAAGGGCCCTTCAGATGTTCCAGAATGTTCATCCAATCTCCTCTAGGCAGCATCGCCCACTTCCATTCATCTCTCCTCGGGGTGTTATGTTCAAGCCCTTAGACTGCTGCGCCTGCCCGCCCACCAGCTCCCCCCTGAGTGAGCCCTGGGCGAGCAAGAGCACGCCAGCTAGGCGCCTGGGTTTAGCAGGCTGTCTCAAAACCAAAATGGCCACAGGGTGAACTTGGGAAGGGTCCAAGAACCGAATACAGGAGGGATGGAGGAGGAACCCAGAAGGAGGGCGAGGATAGAAAGAGAAAGGGACCTGAGAGGGCTGGAGAGTGGAGACAGGACAGGAAGGTGCTCCTCCTGAAGTGGGCACTCACACGCTGGCCATCCTCTCCTGACAGCCACCTCCCCTGACCGGACACCCCCCTGGGACTGTGCGAGCAAAGAAGCAACAAACAGCCCCTCCTCTGCCAGATCCCCACCCGGGCTCCCCTCCCGGCAAGGCCCTGAGTAAATTTATAGTTGGATTTTGGCCTCCCTCACCTTCCCTTTCTACCCCATCCCCCACAGCCTTACCTGTCCAGATTCATTCACAGTAAGTGACAAGCAGCTTAATGAGTTGCCCCTCCTGAGATTTGTACTTTTAAAGAAGCAACGCAGCTAAGCCAACGTTTAACACAAGGGATGCAACATGAAACATTAGACACCAGAATTAGGCCAGCGAGGGCCAAAAATCACAGCCTAGACAATTCTGCCACCTCTACCCAGGCCCCGGTGAAACCTGCACCTGACACCAAGTCCTTTGCTGACAGCTCTTCCCGTATCTTTAGTTACAACACTCCCCCCCAAACGCCGCAAGGCCTCCTTCCTAAAAACTGCCCTAGCCCTTCTTGAGGGGGTTGACGGCAAGGGTCCCTGCTACAGCCTCCTATCCGTCTCCCCTTTTCTGTCTCTTTGAATTTGTACCAGGTTATGGCTAGAGAGTTGTAGCTTCTGAAAGCGTGTAACGAAGCGAGACCACAAAAGGGATGGCTTGATTGCTCCTTTGATGAGAGTGCCATTCTTCTAACACGTAGAACTGCAGAAAGCATTTGAAGGCGTTACATGACCTTCCATCCAGCCCAGAGGACAACAATATAATTAACCTGCTTAGCCACCCGGCTTCCCCTGAAAAAGATTTAGAACTCTGGTCTATGGGCATATTTATGGCCTGTATTCCTCGGAATAGAGAGTTGTTATTTTCCATGAGATTTGCAAACATCTTTATGTTTATTTTAAGCTGTCTATTCTCTGCATTTGAAATTCTTTAAGCATTAGTTATGGCTTATCTTGGACTTAAGAACAAGAAAGAGGCTACTACTCTGAAGTGCAGTAAATAATGTAATGTGTAAGCTCCAGCTGGGTAAAGAAATTGTAAAGCTAAAGAATTCAATTTAGTTTCCAACTCCCTCTGGGCTATGTAACCTTACGTACCCTTTGAGGCAAGTTTCAGAATTCCAGAATATTGAACTGGAATATTTTTTAAAACATTGCTTGAATTAAATGGACATGGGGTCCCTAGGATTCCACATAAGACAGTCCAAGGTTATACAACAGTTTTCCCACAAGGAAATATCTTATTGATCCAAGAAACAATCCACCTCTAAATGAATGGTCTCAATCTATTGGAGAATCCCAAGAAGTCACTTTCCACCCAGCCCGGCTTCTTAATAGAGCCCCCATGGCCCATTGTCCATTACCATTGGAGCTTAAAATTTTAAGCTTATTTAATATTTTCTGTACAGACTTGCTCCAAGATGCCTCAAATGACCTGGATGCTGCTGTCACAATCCACTTCGGGTTGGTTATCTGGGAAACTCCCAACATAGCAAATTGAGGACAAAGACAGAATTCTTTCAGACAGTCATGTGGAAGGAGAGAAGACTGTCCTGTCCCGCAGGGCTGGCACTGTAATTTGGCGTCTGCACTACAAGCCTAGCTAAGTCACGCTGCCTCTGAAAGATGTGTAATGAAGCAGCCAGAAGTGGAACCAAAACAGCTCTGCCCTCCTATGCCTTGAATGTGGTTGTGAATACCTCTCTTCAGGAGAAGAGCTAAAAATATTTTCAAGGTGATAGTAACTCCTTGCCCCCAAGCACAAACCTACGATAAATAAGCTACATCACTATAATAACTCCTGCACTGCTGTGGATGACATACAAGATATGTTCACATGCATTATTCTATGCAATCCTCATAACAAACCCACGAGGGCAGGTATTCGACCCCTATTTTACAAAGTGGTTGCACAAGGTCATACAAAGATTGAGAAGTAAAGCTCGGATTGAAACCAATGGATTCTCGTTCTGATTCTTGGTTTTGTGCTACTTTTATTACTCTGCATTGCTTCCCAACCTGACTTTGCAGTAATCTCCTTAAGGAATCCAGAGTCAGGGGACAGAACTGTCTGCTATACCACGGAGAACAGAGTTAACCAAAGAGGAGAAGAGAGTTGGCTGGATGTGAAAAAACCCTTAAGGGCTGGAGTAAGTTGTATTTCTAGATGCTCAGAAGGATAATTTGCCTAAATGAGGGAGTATTCACTTTCTGTTAGGTGCTGGTTTTCAACAGATTAGGTGTTGGCAGAGAGTTGAAAACTTGAAGGCCAATCAAAATAAAATCAATGGCTTAGGCATTAATTTTAGGGCATACATTTTAGGATTCTGTAGGACTGCATGGTTAAGGATACTTTCATTGGATGGCTCTTAGGAGATAGGGTTGGACAGGTCACAGTGGACTAGCCAGATTCAAAGGAGATAGGGATCCTACTATTTGCTTCTAATCTTATCTTTATGATGTGCAAGATAAAGCCGAACCTGGAAATTTACATTAAATCCTATCCTAGAAATGTTTACTGCTTGAGATTTTTACATTATTTCGGGCAACTGTATTCTTTTTTTTTTTTTTTTTGATAATTTTATTTATTTAGTTTTTTTCCCCCAAAGCCCCAGTAGATAGCTGTATGCCATAGTTGCACATCCTTCTAGTTGCTGTATGTGGGACGCGGCCTCAGCATGGCCAGAGAAGCGGTGCGTCGGTGTGCCCCCGGGATCGGAACCCGGGCCGCCAGCAGCGGAGTGCACGCACTTAACCGCTAAGCCACGGGGCCGGCCCAGGGCAACTGTATTCTTAACCAGGAACGTTAAGGCAATTACTTTCTAATAAAAAAAACTTTGTAAAATAATATATGCATGCAGAAAAGTGTACATGTTATAATTATATGACTCAGTTTTCACAAACCACACACTATAATCCGCACCCAGGTCAAGAATATTATCAGCACCCAGATTCTCCCTCATCTTCTCTTTAAATCAGTACCCCTCCCCGGAGGGTCAACTCTCTCCTAATTTTTAGATTTGATCCTTCCCTCCAAAATAAACAAACTAATCTCCTATTAAAACACTTCATTTTGAAACACTTCTCATCTGTGTGACAGATTAGGAAAACTTCAAATAATTACCAATTTACAATAGACCGCTATAATAACAATCCAGTTGGTGTAGTTGAAGCATGTAAGACCTATTTTCTAAGGCTTTTCATTCTTTATAGAGGCCACAGGGGAGACTCAGACATGCCATATTTGGAGACAGGCCTGACCTCTGAATCTTCAACTTTTTCTCAGAAAGCATTCTTTTGTTAGATGATAAGCAAGAGTAAATATTTTCGGACCATTTAAAGAAATGCTTTTGAAATCTCTCCTTTAGGAGATTGGGTCAAGCTCTCCATTTCTATCTGTCTTCATTCTTTCTGTTAAAATCTCGATCTATTGTTCAGCACAAGGATTATTCTCCTGTCAAACCCAGAGCTACACACGTGTTGTTAGAAAAGTAGTTAGTATTCAAGGCACCAGGAGAAGCCCTTTCTAAATTAAATGAAATTTCAGTGTGGTTATATAATACCAAATCAGATTGTCTGATTTTAACAGAGATTTGGTTAAACTCAATTTTATATGTAATTTTCTATTTGTAGAAACTAATAGAAGGAAATTGTAATAGACATGAAAGAGAACAGAAATCTTATAGAGTTTGTCATATTCTGTTATGTATTAAAATGATAACACTGATTTCATGGTCCACTATTTCATTAAATTTCCTGCTGTCATTAATGCTTTTATAATTAAAATAGCCTTAAATTTAATTCAGAACTTACTACATATTTACAACTTTCCCCTAACACTTGGCAATCAGATTTTGGAAGGTTTTCCGCTTAAAGGGATGTGATTAACCTTTACACCAGGGCCTGCATTTGATTTTGGCAGTCCCAAGAAACAGGAAAGAAGAGCTTATTTGATGGGAATTTTGCATGAAGTATTTCCTAGAAGGTAGGATTATATATCAAATAAAGTTTAGTGTGCTTTAAGAGATTTTCTTTGGAATTATTAGTCTGTTGGGGAGCTATCTTTTCATGGAATGCACCACTGATTCTCAACCTTTTGAAGTTGACATCTTATTATATGTGTGTGTCTGTGTGTCTGTGTAAATATATATAAACATATATATATATATGTTTCCCTTCCCTATTCACCTATGATATTTCTGTTATTATAAATGTTTGTGTATCTTTTCATTGAATGCAGCACTGACTCCCAACCTTTTGAAGTTGACACTTTATTATATGTATGTGTATATGTGTATATATAAGCACACTACATATAAATTTATGTTTATATATGTATATATGTATATATAATGCATATGCACAGATACATACAAATATATATAGTACATAGGTGCACACATTTTCAATAAAGGAAATATCACAGGTGAATAGAGAAAGGAAACATATATGTGTGTATTTATATATAGTATGCATTTGTGTATGTTCTTTCTCCAGTGATCTGTGATATTTCCTTTGCTATTAATTACGCTTTGTGTATGGGTAGATAGATGGATCAAAGATGATAGACAGATTCTGATTCACTTCTCTGAATTCTTGTGCCAATTCCAAATAGCTGTGTGATGCATTTAAATATCAGTTAAAACTAACAATAGCCAACATTTATTGAGCGCTAACTAAGTTCCAAGCTTGTTGCTAAGTGCTTTAATCCGTACAACAACCTTACAAAGTGGTTGCTATTACAAGCCCCATTACACATATGAGAAAGCTGAGACTTAGGGAAGTCACGTGCCTTGGCCAAGTCCCACAGTTACAAATGACAGAGCCAAGGCTCAGACTCAGGTCATTCTAATGCCCACATTATTATCCACTTCTGTCTATACTGCACCTTCATGTCCTTAACCTCTGTGCTACTTACCTCTCTGCTCTTCTAGAATTTTGTTGACAAACTCTTTGCAGTATTCTCCCATATTGACTTGAAAATTAAGTGGTAATGTTTCCAAATATCCTATTTGAATTTTGATTAAAGTTGCATTTAACCTATAAAAATATTTGAGGAGAGTTGATTTTTTTCATAAATATTTAATCTTCCCATGCAAGAACATGGCATTGTTTTCTATTTGCTTGTCTCCTTTTTTAATGTTAACAAAATATTGCATTTTTCTTCATGTAGGTCAAAGGTACTTTTTTCATAAATTCTCCCCATGTACCATATTTTTGTTGGTGCTGGCAGTAAGATCTCTTGTATTATGGTATTAGATATCTATTACAGCTATTGTCAAGAACCATGTAGGGTGTGAGATTTTACACTAATTATAAGCTAATATGCCAGCCATTTACTGTTTCATGAATGCTGGCAGAAGACATGAGAATCTTGAGTCAGAAAAAGAACTTTATTATTCACATACAAGCAGCAGCCAGAGTGTCAGCACAATGCTCACGTGCCTTCTGCATCTCACTAAGGGGATGAAGCAAAGGCCCATCATGGATGCCTGCACACACAGGAGGCAGCATTTACGGGAGAAGAACTCTGAGACTGGGGTATTCTCCACTTGAATAGTGAGCAGAAATAAGCTCATTCTTTGCCTTGGTGGAGATGTTATCTCATCCCTCAAAGTAGTTTGCAGCAAGCACAAGCCTGAGAGATGGCCAGGGTAAAGAATGGTCAGGCCAAGGCCTTGAATTCTTGGCACACCCAGCAAGAGTATGCACGGACACTTGGGACTGATGGCAGATTGCCTCTCACAAAATGTGTATATGAATGTTCTTGCCTCTCACAAAAGGTGTATAAGAATGTACTTGTCTTGTATGCAACAACTTTACTGAACTCTTACTTTGAATGTCTTCTCAATTGATTCTTTTGGACAAGGTACAATCATTATTTCCTTTGTACATATTTTTTGAAAAATTTATATGTCTGTGTGGTCAAATAACACAGTCAAGGTTACCTAGATAATAAATTCTATATGTGGAACTTAATCCCTGGTATTCCAATTTCAGGTGCTTAATCTTTTCAAGATAAATTATATGTTTATTTTATTTGAACATATATTTTTTATAATAGCATTTACATTACCATATAGTATTGCCATCATCTGTTTATACATGTGTCTCTGAACTTAGATTCTAAGCTCTTTGAACAGAGGCTAAGTTTATTCATCTTTGCAGCCTTGGCATCTCCTACACGTCCTGGAGTGGACCAGGATAGATATGGATGGATGCAGGATGGATGGATGGATGGATCAATGGGTCAATGAATATATGACTGCATCTTTGCTCTACATTTTCAGTGTATCTAAGAATACTTTTTTCTTTGCCAAATATTTTCCAAGAAAATTATCTAAATTTTATTAGATTTTTTCTGGATAAACAGAAATGAATTTTTGAAACAGCATGAATTTCTAAAGTGGCCTGGCAAAGGTTAATTGAATCGTTTGATTTTAATGAAGACTATAGTGTTGGATGGGGCTGATATATATGAGTCCTCACATTTACTTTCATTTAACAGAAAAAGCAAATTCGGTATATTTTAAGAACCATCCTTCTTAGCCTTTATTTCCTGAGCACCCACGGCATTTATCTAAAATAAAGACCAAATGCGCCCGCCCCTCAGTGACATTTTAATCTTCCTGAGCCCAGTCCTGATGTATATTGCCAAAGTGATTTCTCAAAAATGCACATCTGATCATGTCACATCTCTTTTTAAGGAGGAAACACACACGCGCACACACACACGCAAACACGTACGTCTTTCAGAGGGTCTCCTTTGCCTTCAAGATACAGTCAAATAGCTTGGCAAGATGTCAAAACCTCTATGATCTGCCTACTTCTCAAGCCTTGCCACTCAGCATGACATTCCCCCAATCCTAAACTTCAACCATGTCAGAATGATTGATGTTTCCCAAGCAAGCCCAGGCCTGCAGGCTTTTGTATACCCTGCTTCTTCTATCTGGAACATCTTTCTTTGCACCTCTCCCTGGCAAATATTTAATCATCTTTCAAGATTCATTTTGGGCCCGGCCTCATGGCCAAGTGGTTAAAGTTCCGCGCACTCCACTTCAGTGGCCCCAGTTCGTGGGTTCGGATCCCGGGCATGGACTCGCTCCACTCACCAGCCATGCTGTGGCAGTGTCCCCACATACAAAATAGAGGAAGATTGGCAGAGATGTTAGCTCACAGTGAATCTTCCTCAAGCAAAAAAAAAAAAAGAAGATTGGCAACAGATGTTAGCTCAGGGAGGCTCTTCCTCGTAACAAAAGGAAATTTACTTCAAATTCCACATTTCATAGAAAGCTCTTCCTGAATACGCCTAACAGTAAACTAACCATACTCTTTTTTTTTGTCTCCATTAACCTCTAATTATACTTCATTTGGAGCACCCATAAACTTTGTTACAATTACTAATTCACAAGTCTAAGCATTCATACATGTCTAATTCATTGTTTTATCTCCGGAGTCTAGCACAGGACCTGGCATATGGTAGATACGTGTAACTATTAGCTTTTCTTCCCTCCCCTACCCTTCCCTTCACAGCCAAAGTCTTATTAGGAACAAGGGTATTCATGAGCTTTCAACTCTAGATCCACCTCCTGTGAAAACATCTGAAGAATTCGCATCTTAAAGTTGCTCAACATGTTCTGTTAATGCTCTTCAGTAACCAGGAAGCTAAAGAAAAAGGCATTATACATTATATGTGAGAACACAGATCCTAGGGTTGTGGGGGGGACACGTATGCACATCTATCACAGGAGGCAGAGCATCAATGATGTGGCACAGAAGCAGAGCCAGCCTCGAGTGGTTGTTGTGGTGCACTTCCAGATACCCCCTGGAGTACTGGGGGCTGGTGGCTCAGCTGAGCCCCTCTGGAAAGTACCCTCATTCCGGAGGGTCATCCCAGTTCCTGAGCTCTCTGTGGGTTTGGCTGAGGACTTCTTCATGGCCCAAAGGCACGTCCTTCACTCCCTCACAGGTGTTGCTCCTACGAGCACTCTTCAATAAACTTCCTGCTTGAAAATAAATCTCCTGCTCAGAATCTATTTCCTGAAGAACCCCACATCTTCTAACGTGATAGAATTTTACATTCGTGGGCCTATAGAAAGTGGCTTATTTAAAATATTTCTTCCATTGCTTTGTGTTTTGAAGGCTTTGGAATATTTTTAATTTTGTTAACTAAATTCCTCTGGGATTGATATCTGAACCTACTACTAGCTGAAACAACGAAATGAATGAACAGATGGACCCCAGGTTTTCAAACATTTTGTTTGTTTTTTATTTATCAACAATATAACGCCCAATCAGAACTTCAATTTAACATGAGTGAACCAGTGTTAACAAATGAGATGAAATACTTATTACCAAAAAACAAAGAAACTTGATTTTTTTTTGTTAGCTTATGCACTTTTATTGCAAAGTAAATATATAATGTCTAATCCTGTTTCCTTTTTCAGGTATTGAAAGTAGCATATGGACTCCCATTATTACCTTCATGCGCCCCAAGAATAGAATCTACTGTAATCTCTGGTTTTGTTTTGTTTTTTTTTAGAAATAAGGAAACTGAAGAAGAAAGGACTAGAAGCCAAAATGATGATATTTCCATTCATTGATTATCACACCTACAGGTAAATTGAAATAAGCTGCTGATTTAAAAGAATGTGTGTGTGTTCTTTTTAATTAATTAATTAAGCTCTTTCTTCTTTGGCATAAACTGGCTGTTTCTTCAAACCAGAAAAACCTTGAGGCCAGAGAATCAGTATGAACTTGTTGACTGGAATCAATATTTGAAGTGCCAGAAGGAAAACAAGGAATTCTGTAATGGCTTTATGAAATTGTATTAATAAAGACGGCTTTTGATCAAGGCACATTCTCTACTGACACAGCTAGCTTACAGCAAAACTGTTTTTGGAGGGCTCCACTGCCTTTTGAAAATTCCCCCCGTTTACTCACTCCTCCTAGAATCTTCATTCTCCCAAAGGCCCCAGTACAGTTCTGCTACTCTGCCCTTCCTTTCTGCCTAGGAAGAAAAATCAGACATGGATGTCTGGGAGTCTGTAAGAAATCTCAAATCATTCAAATACCTAAGAAATTTCTTTACAAATACAGATGCCAGTTCACCTCCTTAGACATTCTGGTTCCTCCCCAGCTCTGGGGTGAGGCCCTGGAATCTTCATGCTTAACAAGTACCCCGGGGCCTCGGGATGATCAGCTAGATTTGGGAACCATCAGTCTGAGAATTTCATTCTTATCAAGCGTTTAAAACTTCATGCTTAGCCTTTCCAGAGGGATTTGCCTTTTCAGGCGCCTCCTAGAGAAAGGCAATGCTTAACTGAAAGGAATAAATCAGAGCAAAAAGCAGGGAAGGTAGTGGGGGCAATCGGGCAATCCATGTCCAGCTTATCAAATCAAACCCACAGAAGTCATATACTCCACTGCCCTTCGAGGTCCACTGAGGTCATTTGTGACTGTCTCACAATGGCCAAGATGAAGGAGAGAAAGAGGAGACCAGCTGCCCCTCTCTCTTTCCTCCCCCGCAGCTCTCTCTCTCGCTCTATCCTCATCCTCTCTATCTCTCACTTCAGAGATTTATGTACTAGTCCTTTCCTTTTTGAAGAAGAAAAAAATAATCATCACAAGATGCTGTAATTTATGAAGGAATTCAAAGGACAAAATTAAGCTAAAGAGCTCCAAATTAAACTGTGTACGTAAGGACAGGCAACCTAAAAGGGCCCGGTTATAAAGAACTGCCGGAGGAGGCGGCAGCCACTTCCTAATGACTAACACCAGACGAACGGCTCCCCTGCTCTGAAATTGCGTGTGTGCGTCCTCGCTGCCCACGCTGTGATGCAGGCAAACAACACAAGGTCTTGGAACCAGTTGTTAAAAATAAACTCTGAGCTCTCAGAGGAAAGACAGTCTTTGCAGTGAGGACTCACCGTGAGGCCTTCAACAAAGAAGCTCTCAGTTCCCGGCACTGAGAGCAACCTCGTGGGGCACAACTGGCCCAGCCCTCCAACCAGCCCCCGAGATAAACCCAGCCGGAGACTGCTGCCTCAGAGCCTGAAAAGGGATTATGCAAGATGCGATACTGTCCAGTTCCCTGTGTGGCAGTCATTTTTGCCTCAGGATTTTAAGGAGAGAAGAGGGCAGCCCTGATGGGGTTAGGAGTCAAGCACCTGTAATTTTCTTGCAATTGACACATGGGTTCAGTAAAAGTTCCCACCATTTTCCAAGGATATTTTTCTCTGCATCTTGAGCCCGTGGGTAGTTTAAGAGAAGATTAATCCAAGGGCTTGCTGTATTATACTTACCTCGTTAAAATGTTGCATTGGAAGACGTGTTTAATACCCAAGAATCCTGCTGATCCTTTTATTAATCTGTTTAAAGGAACTCTTTAAACAGTGAACAGAGCTGAATATTACAGTTTTCATTTATACTCAAGATTCACTTTACTGCCAGGGTGCTTACGGTCCAGGTGAGATGATCCCTGAGGACATTTAGACACAGGCTCTGCAATCTATATGTCATCCTGAACTGTCCAAAGATAGAGAAAAGGGAAGGATCTGTAGGAAGAGAAAAACAGCTGAGTTGCCCTATCTCTCTCTTCACACACACCATCATACAGGATAGAAACCAAAACAGCAACCTTTTATGAAGTGCTTATTATGTGGTAAGCACTGTTCTAACTCACGTAAACCAACAATATTATGAGGTGGGTGCATGTGTTTTACAGATGAGGAAACTGAGGCAAGTAATTTGCCCAAGTAACTTGCCCAGGAGCCACCAAAGTCCACCATGTGATCATTCATCAAATCTCTCCCCCAGCACTTCTAGTCCTGAAAGACTCTGCCCAGCTTGTCTTCAGCATGCTTATCTTCTCCTGAACTTCAGTATCTCACCCCTGTGCTCCCTCTTCCATCTTAAAATCATACACAATCTAAAGGGAAGTCACACATTATAGCAGAAAGAACTTTCCTTGGCTTCAGAAGAACCTGCTCCTTGTGTGACTTGACCACTTTTTCCTGAGTCATCTTGGGCAAGTTGGAGCCTCCATGTTCTCATTTTTAAGGGAGGTTGTTATGAAGCACGTGGGAGATAACATATGTGAAAAGCAAACTGTAAATTGTAAACTGTTGACCAACATTGGTCATAATTATTAATAAAATGTGAGACATACTCAATAGCAATGAAAGAAAACCCTGCTGGTTCTGACACAGTCAATATATTTGGTGGAAAACCAGGTTATGTTGACAGTGGAATAAGGCAATAAAACAGACTAGGATATAAACATATTTCTAGGACTCAGAGTCAGTAATATTGAAAGCTGGTAACGAATAAATCTTCGTGATCATCATAAGTTATATCTGTGTAATATTTTACTGTTTATAGAGCTCTTTGGTGAGGGTGTTTATTATATTACATAACATAAAGTTATGTAATATAGGCAGAGGATTGTCAAGTGAGGTGTGTGAGCCAGGAAGATGATTGCTGTGGGCAGACTTGTCCAGATAAACAGTCACTGCAGTGGCCTAATTACAGGTCCTCAGGGGGGCCTGAGCCTCTAGAGTAACTGACTGACTTCTTGAGATATTATAGTGAGGGAAGAGAGTTATGGGGGAGTCTCAGAAATATTTCCCCATCCTCACTCCAAGCCCTCATTTTCAGATGTTTTTGAGAGAGACAGTGGTCCTCTAGCAACTGTACGTGTGCTAATTCTTGTTGTCTGTGTAACTCAGAAATCACCAGGCTGAAAATAAAGGCATGGCAAGTTCACACCTGGTTTTCCAAGACTCTTTATGTGTAGGATGCTTAAGGATGCTTGCACAGGAGAAGCGATTTCACTAAAGGACCCCGGGAAAAGAGGATTCATCTCATGATGGGAAGATGATATTTTTTAGAGGGCACAGGCTCAAGCCTGCTTCCTGAAATCCTCTTGAGGACCTCTAAGGCTTAGAATAAGAACTAGACTTGCACGCATAATCAGTTAGGGTACTTTCAGCTGCCAATATCAGAACACCCAAGTAAAAGGTGTGATTTAAACAATACAGATATTTAGAATCTCACATCATAATTAAATGTGTCTGATACATAATAGACTCTATAGAAGTCTTAGCTGCTATTATTACTGGTAATAATAATAACTATTACCATTATTTCTATCATTATAACAAGAAAGTCAAAGCAGGGACATTCAGATGTTGGTGCAACAGCTCAGGGATCCAGGTGCTTTTCTTCTTTGTGTTTTGGCAGTCATGATGTGACATTGGTGCCTCCCCTCATGACCCCAAAAAGGCTGCAGTAGTTCCAGAGGTCAAATGCAGATAAACCGTATTCAGAAAATACAAAGAGGATGTTTCCTCTTTTCTAGGAAGAGAAGCCTTTCCCCAAAACCCTTAGCAGACATCTCTTTGGATTTCATGGGCCAATATTGAGTTACTTGCCTATGCACTAGTTGTAAGAGAGGCTGAGAAAAGAGTAAGCAGCATCTTCTGTAGTAGGAGAAGACCTTGTTCAATACAAGGGAGAGAGAAGGGAGAAAGGGAGAGAGAAGCTCCTGGAAAGGCAAATAATTGTGTCAGCTACCCATAATATTAGACTAGTTCTTCCACTAGACACTTCTCAGAAAGGGTGAGGAGCTATCAGTCCTGTACCGCTGGGCCTGTCTCTGGAGGTAGGGAATTCCTAAGAGAGAAAGTGATACTATTGGACGACTTGAGGTTGGCATAAGGAGCTTTATAATTTGGAGTTAGTCTTTTCTCTTCTGCCTATGTTAGGAAAAGACATTAGGACCCCAAATAAGGGATGTCACCCACCCCGCTAGCAATAGATCAATGTAAGTTGAGGAGCAGACCTCCTTGGGAAATGGCAACTTCCGTAACAGAAGTTCCCAGAAACAGAGCAGACCACTTACAGCGCAGCATCCACCAGAGCCTGTCACACAGATGGCCATGCAACAAGAGCAGGGACACCAGAGAAGAGGGACTCAGCAGGAAACCACTGCCACTGGAGGACTGGGAATGATCAACATCCAGCAGCCATGGGAGCACCTTATGAAGAGAATGACCATCACTACAATAGTCACTGCCCCATTGCCTGGTAAGCTCTGATGTTCGGAGAGAAAGAACAGTGCCAACCATTGATAAAATAGAAGAAACACTTCAGTGTGTAGGAGAAAATATTCTGTGGATTCATCCCACTGTCGAAATGACTGGATATTGAGGCAACCTGGTTCAGACAGGTTATTTTGAGGAAGGAGACGCTGAGGTTTGGATTTCTATGGCTCCAGAGTGAAGTGCCATTCTAGTTTATTTTCACAATACTCACCCTTAAGGGGTGTTTACCAGGGATTTGTCTACAGGCAGGCTGAGTGCACTAATAGGGAATCTAGACCTCGGGGAGATCCAGGCAAGCAGTCGACTGGATGTGAGCCTCAGTGCCAACTATCAGAATGTAGGAAGGACTGGTTACTGGGCTGATGGGCATCAGAGGACATGGTCCCTGGTTAAGAACTAAGGCTCTAATAACAGATTACACTTCAAATCCCACTTATTAGCTGTATGAACTCTGGTCGATTATTTAACCTCTATAAGCCTCAATGTTCTTACAAAAAGGGAATGATAATTATACCTTCCTTAGAGGGTTGATATGAGGATTAAATGAATTAATACGGGTACGTTTCTTAGAACAGTACCTTGCATATTTAAATATTAGTGACTCATCATTAGAGAGCAGGTGAAGAGAAAGTCTACAACCAGTCTGAAATCAAATAATGAATAACTAACTTCATTGTGGCAATTCAGCTAGCAAAAGGACCCAATGCTAGTGGATGGGAGTTGACAAAGGAAATTTTGAGGATGCAACCTTTTTCACCCATGATATAAATTATTTTTATTGCATTGATTGGTCTTTTATCAAGTCTACTTCCCTATGTTGGGAGCGAAGTTCAAACCTCTATAAAACAATTTGGAACATCTCTGAGATGTGCAAAGCAAAGAAGCTGAGCTGAGAGTGTTAGACCACTTGCAGTGTTAATCACAACTCCGGCCAACCTGAATGGAGACACGCCACATGTGCTATTTCAATTCTCTTATGTTACCTTGAGGAGCAAGACCTGTATCATGTAAGGGTGCACATGGAAATGAAGACCACATGAATATCTGTGGAACCTGAGAAGACCTGAAAGATTAGGCCTCCCAGACAAGGAATGAAGCTCATGAACTGGGAGATGGCTTGGGATCTAAGGCAATTCTAGATCCCAGTTACCTTGTCACCCCCTCAGCCCCAGGAGTTCATAGAGTTCCACTCGTATAATGAGTCAGCTTATTCCTATCTCTCCTTGTACCTCTCCAGCTGCTGCAAACAACTACCTGTGTGATCTGATTTCCACTTACTCATCACTTTGGTTTACTCATGACTTCTGCTTACTCACAATTTCTATTATTCATGATCTTTCGTGGCCCTTCTGCCCAATGGCTTTGCTGCCTTCTTTCTCTAGGTTTCTTTTCAGAAATTCCCATTTGGCCAATTTAATCTTCATTGTTCTGGTTAAACAAAGCTCTTGCTCCACGACCTCACAGCTTATAGGTTGTCCTCGGCTGGATGTCCACATCTGGTCTACCCTGCCACGGCCAAGAAGACAAGGTTGCATGGTGCCAACAGGAACATATTTGCTTAAAGAACTGCCTAGAAGCCTTCTTCAACAAGGAATGAAGGTGGCCTCCAAAGAGGACCTTAGACTTCGCAGGTGTTCTGAAGCCTGGTCTATCCTCTGCAGCAAGTATCTCCAACTAGAAACTGGAAGTGAGTAGGAAGAAATCATCTAGAGCCTTCAACTCAGAAAAAGTTTAAGTTTGAATAAAGAAAGGACTTTGGCACTTGATTGGGCATAAAAGCACCTTCAGAGGGCCAAGAACACAGACAATGACCAGGTAATACCAAGCCGAGTCACCTAGGATACTAGGAGGGGGAAAGGCATACTTTGGTACCAACTTTGTGTTAGAATAAAGACCTTTGGGTGTTTAATAAAGCATGTTAATACTTCTATTGGAATAGTAAATACTAAAGCTATAATTCAGAGAATTTATTATTATTGAGTTTTTTGTTTTTTCCACACATTTTTAAATTTTTTTATTCCTTACTTTTTAGGAGTCATTTGTAAAAATTATAGCCTGTCTTACTAACGCTAAGGGACAGGCTGATGTAAGGGAAGAGTGGTGCACGCCCAGTGTGAGAACCACAAGGAGAAGGTGGATCTCAGGACCTGTGTCTCTTGCCCTGGAATTTGTTCTTTGGGGCTCCTATTTGTCTTGTTTTTGTTGTACACAGCCAAGAGGGGCCTACGGAAATATGACAACTAAGTGTACTAGATGGGATCCTGGAACAGAAAAAGGGCATTAGATAAACAGTAAATAAATCTGAAAAAACTATGGACTTTAGTATATATTGGTTCATTAACTATAACAAATGTTCCACATTAACGTTAAGATGTTAATGATAGGGGAAACTTGGTGTGGGGGCGGTGGGGAAAGGCATATGGGAATTCCTTGTACTAGCTGCTCAATTTTTCTGTAATTCCAAACCTGTTGTAAAGAATGAAGTCTATGATACAAAAAAAAAAAAAAGACCCATCCATAGCAATACACAATTTAGACACTTACCCAGTCCACTTGAATGGCAAGTGATTTAGGACACTGCAAATAACCCATACTTCTGTATAAGAATAAAAGATGAATTATGCAACTAGGAGAAGATTATTAGAGAAAATGTTAAGATCATCATTTATTGGGCCACCATGTGACCTTATCAACAATCAAATATCAAACCTGTCATCCTTTACTCTTCAAAATGCAACCTTAACTTACTAACAGACAAACTTAATCAGGAGAAGCAGCACGCTGCAATTCTAATGCCATGACTCGAGCTTCAACTCTTCACATGATGAGCTACTTGACTTAAAAAAATAAGAGTACAAAGTGCCAAACAGGTGGTACTTGACAGAGGTCTGGAACAGAACAGTGAGTTCCTCATAATGAGAAGGCTTCTAACAAGAGCCATTTCAGACTTAATCAGCTCAGGAAAGAAACTCAGCAGAACAGAATGAACAGTCTAATTCAATTTTTATTATTATTTTGATGATGCATTTATATAGTGCTTTTTTCGCCAAGGCTGTCAAGCACATTAGGCTAAGTTCTGCACACAAAATTCAGAATATTGAGACGGGAAACTGCACTGTAAAATTCCTCAGTTTCAGTCTTTAAGAAAATCCACAAAATCACATTTTTGGGTAGATATGACTTGGGAATTAGAGCTGCCTTAGGAGAAACGTTTGTCAAGATTTTACTTCTCATTTTTTTCGACTGGTTCTTGAAAGAGAACTGCTACACCAGTTTCCCAGTCTTCATGGTCAAGGATGGAAAAGTAAAAGCCCAGTTTGGTGTTGGACATGCTAGAGAGCCTCTTACAGAGGCTGTGGATGATGGCGAACTGGTGATGGCAGCCTATTCAGACTCCACTATTGCTGCTTGTTTCAGTGAGTACCCTTCTGTCTTTATCGAGGCTATCACAATGAATATAAACTCACTCCAATCCTGGGATAAAAGGGATTTTTATTTAAAAAATAAAACAGACAATTTCATAGAGGTTCTAAAAATCAGAAATGAAATAGAGTCAGGCCCCGTAGGAACAGGAGCTGGGCGTTTGACAGCTGGGCTACACCTTCCATTCCTCTGGGGGCCCCTCAGTCAGTCTCTCAGCTCTGCTGCTCTCTGGCCTCTGCCTCTGACCCTGTGCCCTCTCTGCAGGCTAGCTTTCAGGGCTCTCTGCTCTCCCATAGTTCAGCTGAATGTGGCTTTGGCCCATCATGGTGCCAACTCTGGATCCCGTTCTGCATGACCTTTCCGTTTAGGCATCCATCATCTGGCTCTACCTTTCACTGTCTCAATTCCAGATCCCCAGCAAATGTCCAGGACAGATGGAGTCCTGTGACATATAGTATGCCTACCTCTTTCAGGTTAGGAAGGTAGGAGGGTACAAAGAAGGTGGTGGGGAGAGTGGGGTCTCTAATAACAGAATGTGAGAAGGGAGGAAGCAATTGACTTATCAATGTCCCCATCTGCCCCTTTAAAACTTAATTTAATTTATATTATGATATTAATAACTTGTATTCCTTATACAAAAACAGAAAATTAAGATAAGCAAACACATTTTAAATACGTGTAATCCCAAATATAACTACTGCAAACATTTTGGCACAACTTTTCAGAATTTTTTAAATTCTGTATTTATATACATGCTAATATTTTTAACAAAAGCAGGATCACTGTGTACACACTACTTTAAAATCTGCTTTTGCACTTAAAAATATATGTAAAGATACTAGATATATATCCATGCCCATGAGTATAAATCAATGTCTTTATTTGTGTGTGTGAGGAAGATTAGCCCTGAGCTAACATCCGTTGCCAATCCTCTTCGTTTTTGCTGAGAAAGATTGGCCCTGAGCTAACATCTGCACCCATCTTGCTCTACTTTATATGGGACGCCGCCACAGCACGGCTTGACAAGCGGTGCATCGGTCCGCACCCAGGATCAGAACCTGCGAACCGCAGGCTGTCAGAAGCAGAGCTCGTGAACTTGACCGCTATGCCACCGGGCCAGCCCCCATCAATACCGTTTTTAACTGCTGCATAATATTCATTTTATGGATGTGCCATAATTCAACCAGGCACCTCCTGCTGATGTTTGTTTCCATTTCTTTCTTGTTAACAAAAATGGTCCAATCAACATCCTTATACATGTATGTCTGTACAATCTCCTGCAACTTTCCTTAATATGAATTCTTTCAAGTGGATTTTCTTGGTTAGAAGGCATTAGACACACGAGCAGGGTGTTTTGCACGTATGTGGTTCCGATGCACATTGCCATGGACACTGTACCCATACAATGAGCCAGTTGCTCCACATCCCGGGCACTATCCTTCTCTTCAAACTGCCGCAGTTTCTCCTTAATTGGCTTATTTTCCCCTAATTCGCCATCCGTGTGGCAACGCAGTCTAAAGTTGTATAGGTTATAGCTCTCTTTAAAGACACCACATCTGGTGACTCTCCGTGGCCAGATGTTTCATTTGAGAGAGCGTTATTTTCAGTCTGACCTTTTACTTCCTCACTGTCTTTGTAACTTGCTAAAATATTTGCATTGAGCATCTGCCTTTCCTTTACCAGCTGGGATGAATCCAGAAGTGTAGTTTTCCTTCTCTATTTAGAGCTGTCAAGTATACCATTACCAGGTTTAGCCCAGAGAATTTACTGAATATTCGTTTTGGTCAAATAGTGCAGACATAGCTGCTGAAAGAAATTGACAGTCTGGTGAATTATCTGAGGGCCCTATACCAAATCAGCCTTTTCCATAATGGTATCTGCTTTTTGTTTAGGGGAAACGCTTATTCAATCACCTCTCCATTTATTTATTTATTCATTTATTCATCCGTATTTGCCAAGGAAAATTAAGCTGTAAGTCTCTTGAGTCTCTTAGGAGAGATTTCTTGATAGAGTCATCCTTAGGTAGATCTTTTAATATTAAGTAGTTTACCAACAGGGACAAATGAGAAACAACTAGGTATTTTTGTGACAAATTTAGGTGATCAATGATAAAATATTTAGTGATTTTTTAATAAAAGTAAAACACGTTGATTGTAGAAATTTCCTCAAATATTAGCAAAAAACAAAACCATCATCTGTAACTAGATAACCCAGAGGTAATCAACAGGAACAACACATTTATTTCTATTTTCTGAATCTTTATCTTCAACACAATCCCAAATAGTAGCTGCCAAAGAATCGCTTCTACAAGGGCCTTCAGGATGCAGTTGAAAACATCTTTAAACTGGTTGTTTGCATAAAATGGATGACAACTAACCACTAGGAAAAAGGGACACTTGGCATCTGGGCAATGTCAAAAAAAAAAAAAAGAAAGAAAAAGGAAGGGAAGAATGTAAGACCAGGGAGAAGTGGAGGAAATAAACTGAGAAAATTACACACAAAAGAATGGAAACCACAGGTGGTTTCTAAAAGCAGCAGGAAGATTATAGGAGAAGGGGAGATGAGGGGCCAACAACAGAGCAGATCCTTTTATTAATCAGGACTCTCTTAAAGGTTGCCAGTGATAAAAACTCGATGTGAAGTAGGATACACAAAAAGAGGGGGATTATTTGGAAGCATGTGGGTATATTTCTAGTAACTGAAGGAAAGATTAAACAACCAAATTTATGCAGAATTAAGTTGTGTTTCCTGAACAATAGGAACCAGGGACTCAAACACCACTAGGATTCCTTTAGTGTCTCTCTTTGCTTTTCTCTGTGTATCTCACATCTCATACCCACCACAGGCCACCTGACACCATGTAATAGAAAACATAACTGCCGAGAATTGGCAAGCTTCCTATCCCAAACCTCCCACAATCTGGGAGGGACTTACTCTCTTCCCTCAATTCCAGGAAGGATAATGCCACGGGCTGCTTACTTTGATTTGCCCTCTTTGGACAATTTGTGCACATCTGGACCAATCACCTGTGGCAGGAGAGGTGACGTCAAGTCAGAACACGGCAGCTCCCTCTAGAACCGCATGGCTGGAGTGGAAGGAAGAGCAGTTCCCAAGAAAGAGTGGGGCTGTTTTCAGAAGGCTCTGGACGGACAGACTAGAGATGCTCACTACTGTTCTCAAAGCAGCAGGATTCCAAACCATTTGGAAGAAGTTTGAGAGAGAACAGCAGGTCATTATAGCTTCCTGTCTCCCGAGAAAGCGGAAAACAAGCAGGCTCCTCCGTGGGTCACCCCACTAGTGCCTGTTTGGTTTGGGGGTTCCATTCAACTCCTGGCAGTAGCCCTCACAGCACTAGCACAGTCCCAAGAAACATTGAGCCCAGAAAGACAGATTCCTCCAAGGCCAATTTAAGCATTTTGTTGCTCAAGAGTCATTTACAAATCTCAAACTTTTGAAACTGATCCCCTAATCTAGTTCATGTGATAAGCCAGACCAATAGAGGGCATCTGTGAGGCATGGAGGATTGGGAGAGGGTGGCACCATCTTGGGTGGGAACTCCCTTGTGTTGAGCAGTTTATGCCAAAGCCAAAGGGAGTTACTCAAGAAGAGGTGGGGGAATGAGTAGGGAGTCAGGGTGACATTGGAAAGGAAGGGAGCCAGCCTGTGAGTCAGGTCTTAACTCTGGAACAAGAAGCCCTGGCTTTTAGTGGAATGGCTCCAGAAGAATTTCATTTACCCTCAGAAAGCATGATGCATCCAAACTTGTTTTTTTTTATTTTATTTTTCTTTTTTTCCCAATCTCAAACTAGATGTCTTGTTTTCCCTTCATTTACCTAGTACTCTTTGAGCAAGTGAAGTAAGATTTTGCTTCAAGGACATTCCAATTGCTTCCATTACCTAACTCTTAAAAAATAGGTCTTCATTCTAGTCCATCTGTCCTGCTGGATTATAAACTCCCTGAGAGCAAGGGATCTGTTTGATATGGTTTTGTGCTTATCTCTCTCCTCCCTTTCCAGGCTCTTGGTAAAGTGTGGTGGTTGGCCTCAGAAAATACTTGTTAAATTGAATCAATATATAATGCTAAAATACTTGGACATAATAACAATGCCTACAATTAAAGGAGGCTTACAACACATTCTATAAATAAGATTTTGCTAATCCACCCTTTCAGTTACTTTATAAATCTTATTCAATTCACTTCAACCAATATTTATTGAGTGGCCTACTCTGTACAACTCATTGTGCTAAGCACCCACAACATAGCTTCAGTAAAATTATCACTACGGCTCCAAAAAGATGGACACTCATAAAGAAAAGTTAGTCTGTCTACAGAAACAAAGAGCAGGCAAGCTAGAATTTAACCACTATTTGCTGTCAAGATGTGGGTGATGAAGCTGACAGCTTCAAGCTGGCTACAGATCCCAGCCCCCCTCAGCAACCTTGCATCAAGAAACCCAATAGGCTAAACCCAGCATTTTGCTGCTGCTGTTGTTGCTGTTTTAAGAACAAGCAGAGTGAGTCAGAAGGGCCAATTTTTTTCCCCAGTGTGTTCTCCAGAGAAGGGCATGGAGAGTTACTTGATTTGAAGAGTCACAATTAATGCGGAACCATTGCCATATATTAACTCGATTGTTCAGGAACCATTTTGCAGACCACTTAAAACTCCGATACGCTTAATTGCACATTTGGACAGTTAACAGCACAGTCTAGCTTTTGTGTTTTTTATTCTTATGTTAGTTCCTTTTTGGGAGTTTGAAGGTTCTTTTTTCATTTGGGGAAAGCAAGTTTTGTTTTGTTTTGTTTTGTTTTTTAACTCAGTGTCATATGCATTGCCAAAAAAGGAGTCCTTTCTCTTCTCTCCAGATATGATGCTCCCAGTGTTGAAAAATTTTCAGGGAAAAGTAGTAAAGCTAATCCAAACAGGAAGCCTAAACTTCCCAGGTCATCCATCTCCAGAAATGCCATGAGATTGAGTTTTTGCTTCTTAGTCATCCTGGGAATCACTGTCACAAGCTATGACATTAAGAGGGAAGATACAATATTCAAGAGACCTATCACACATCTTTCATCACCCCTGACAGACGTGGGACCTGGGGACTGGAAACAGAGCTGTTAGTCTGACCACATCTCATTTCTAAAAGCTGCCGCTACCTCCCGTGAAGGCCTAGCCTCTCTTTGCCTCGATTATATACAAAGGAACCAACAATTCCTGCAGCCTCTCCTCCCCACCCACGTTCAGTGTGCAAAGAGGCGATTATCTTCTCCTATCCTTTCATCAGAAAAAGTAAAGAATGTCAAATACCAGTTAGAGGTTGAGATTTATATTTTATTTATAAATATAAATGTATTATACATACATATCTATTATATATACATATATAAGTATTATGGATACATGTATAATGTATACTTATGTGTATAAGTATGTGTGTGTATATAGGTATACAAGTATTTTCCTCATTCGATTAGACGATGGACTGCTAGAAGCCCCTGAATTTAGGCCCTTGAATACTTTATTTCTTCACATTATTCCTTTACTTTTTTCCTTCGCTTTCCTCCTTGCTCTCTAGCTCTCTAAGATCTACTCATACTGGCCGACTTTCAGCTTCTAAGCCACACCAGGATGTAGCTCTCCTCAGGGATTTCAACACAAGCATTTACTGACTGGAACGCCCTTCTTCCCACCCCCTGCCACTGACATTTGCCTGTTACTACTCCTCTTCATCATTGCTTCATACCACTGCCTCAAGAAGCTTCCTCTGAGTCCCTCAGACTATATTTGTTTTGGTCTGTGAATTTCTTTTTACGTGCTTTCCTCAGATGTGTGTTGAGCCTTAGGCTTTTTCTTTCTTTCTTTTTTTTTTTTTTGTGAGGAAGATTGGCCCTGAGCTAAAATCTGTTGCCAATCCTCCTCTTTTTGTTTGAGGAAGACTGGCTCTGAGCTAACATCTGTGCCCATCTTCCTCTATTTTGTATGTGGGACGCCTGCCACAGCATGGCTTTGTGAGCGGTGTGTAGGTCTGCGCCCAGGATCCGGCCCATGAATCCCAGGCAGCTGAAGCGGAGCGGGTGAACTTAATCACTATGCCACTGGGTCGGCCCCTGTTGAGCCTTAGGAATGAGACACTCAAAAGCTCTAGGAAGCTTGAGTCCGTGGTGGTGCTTGACAGCTGTGGGCTTTACTGTAGAGTAATCTGACCGAACCACTTTATTGGCCAATCCCAGATGTCAGCGTCTTTAAGTAATCTGTCTGGACTGATCAGGTTCCCCAGAAAAGACTCTTCAGGCTCCTGCCTAAAGGGTAAAGGCCTAGCTGCCAGTATTCTGGAAGCCCTGTCACCCAAGACTGATGGGAGTCTCGGCATTTAGTATGTAAATATTCACTCGATCCTCCTGTTTTCAGTAAGCACCTGTATTAGTTTCCTATTGCTGGTCTAACAAATTACCACATACGTTGTGGTATAAAAGAATACAAATTTATTATCTTAGAGTTCTATAATTCAAAATCCGAAAGAGTTTTACTGGAATAAAATCAAAGTGTCAGCAGGGCTGGGTTCCTTTAGGGAACCTCTAGGGAAAATCAATTTCCCTGCCCTTTCCAGCTTCTAGAGGCTACCCACACTCCTTGGCTTGTGCCCTCTTCCTCCAGTTTCAAAGCCAGCAATAGCAGTCAAGTCCTTCCCGTGCTGTCATCGCTGATCCTCCCTCTTCCACTTATAAGGACTCTTGTGATTACATTGGGCCTACCCAGATAATCTAGGATAATCTCCCATCTCAAGGTCAGCTAATTAGCAACCTGAATTCCACCTGCAACCTTAATTCCTTTTTGCCATGTAACCCAATATATTCATAGGTTCTGGTGGTTAAGATGTGCTCATCTTTGGTGCCATTATTTTGCCTACCACAGCACCTCAGTTGTGCCTAGAGTGTCGACAAGTCCAGAGACCCTTGGTTTTATCCTCTTCATAAAATAAATCTCCTGTTTTCTCTGTGAGGGGATATAGAGGGCTAGCAGTTAATGACTCAGAAGACTGAGGAATAGGTTTTGAGGGTCTAACTACAGTACTTCTTAAAGAGAATTTCAACACATCCTCCTATTTTTATCTTCACCCTCATCCTCCCACTTCTATAAATACCTATAATATGCTAGTACATTGAATTACTTCTTGGCTTTCTCCACTGTAAGATTAGAATTCAGCTTTCTCAAGTATCTTTAAGTCAATTGCCACTCATGTGTTTTCTTTCCAGTTTGCAAAATTTCATCATTGTTGTCTTCTGTTTTGTTCTCTTTGTCCTTATGGGTTTGTACCTTTGTGATAGATTGATTACAGAAATAGCTCAAATTATTCCACTCCTCATATTCATGCTTCTTGTAATGTAAATTTGTCACTCCTCCAATTAAGAGATGGAGCCAATTTTGCCATCCCTTAAATCTAAACGTGGCTTGGGACTTGCTTGAGTCAATAGAATGAGGGAGAAGTGACAAAGTGTCAGATCTGAGGATAGACCTGAGTATACCTTACACACTTCCACTCCCTTTCTTGAGATCCCCTCCTTTTCTGTATGAACAAGTCCAATCTGGCCTGATGGACGATGGGAGCCTGAGTCAGCCCAGTGGTCCCGTTGGAGGCCCCAGGGATGTGAGAGCCCAGCCAAGATCAGTAACGCTGCACTTGACCTGCAGCTGACTGAAGATACATGAGGGAATCTGCTGAGAGCAGATGAATCATCTATTTGAGCCCAACTCACACTGCTGATCCACAAAATCATAAACTAAATAAACAGTTGTTGCTTAAGCCAGTACCTTATGCTATGTAGCAAAAGCTAACTCATACAACCTTTAAAAATCTATTTACTATTATTGAGTGAAAATTTAGGGACTGAATGTAGGTGCAATGTGTTCAACTCTCCATTTTTACCTGGAACTCTTGATAGATTGTTTTCTCAATTTGAGACCTGTTCAGTAGGAAACCATAGAGCTATGCATAGATATCCCACACATCAAAACTTAGTTCTTAAAATTTATCCATTTTTTTATTCATTCACTTGATTTTTATCAAGCAATAACTTTATCCAAGGCACAGCTGGTTCAGCCTTTGGTTTCTGATGATCCCTGTTGGTCAAAGAAGCAGTCCCCATGATGATACTTAAATACTCCATGTGAAACACATTTTTATTCTTGATTCTTGCAAATAGAAGACACTATGTGTCCTTCCTTATTTTACCTTGCAGTCATACCCTCTCATGATATTCTTAAATAGCAATCCTTTAGCATCTTTGGTTACAGGTTAGTAAAGAAAATAATTTTGAGATGCGCTAGTTAACAACATATTAAAATCAGTTCTACTGATGTATTTTTTTGCTAATTTTGCATAAACAGCCCATGTAAAATTGGGTATAAATAGCCCATCTAAAATGGCGTAAAGCTTTCCAACATACTGGCAGTACATAGTCCACAGTTCAATTTCAAATCAAAATAGTAGTATTAAGATCCAAAATCTTAATTTATATTTCCAAATATGTACAATGCCTTGCTTTGTTGGCATTCATTAATTGATTTTATTTTTATCAGCTCTCCTCATCTGAATAGTTATTTTTCAAGTTTGATCATAAAAGAAATTATTTGAAATATTGTAGTGAGTCATTCAACAGAACAGGCCGTTCATATATTTGAAGGAAGATTGCTATGTCTTTGGCTCTGATTGTCAAACCAAAGCAGGATATAGCTCCAACCAATACAATAATTATTGTATCTCATCCTAATTATGAGGCCCAAGAACACAATCATCATTACATAAAAACTTTTAATAATTTTTCTCAGCACTTAGCTTTTGTTAACTCAGTTACAATTAAATGTGCTTATTTTAGCCCTGAATCCAGTGATAATAGCTGATTCACAGCCTTTCTGGGCAACATAAAAGATTTCTGAGCAATACATAGCAAACAATAAAAGTAAAAGGGTGCAATCATCTTGTGACCTTGGTTACTAATGGATTTGGTGTTTCTCTTGCATCCACCAATGATCCTTACCATTTCCTAGATAAAATGAAACGCCAATACCTTGGATGTAGCGGGAACATACAGGAACATATGAAAGTTACGCAATATGGAAAACATATGAAAGAACCAAGTCCCAGTGAGAATACATGCTAAAAAAATGGTAAAGAAGATAGAATATGATAAGAGCCCAAAGAAGAAATTGATGAATAGTACTGCAATAAACGCTAGTATTTTTGAGAACTTACCATTTTATATCCTCTCAACAATCCTATAAGATAAGTATTATTATTCTCATTTTATAGATAAGGCAAAAAAGAAACAGAGAGGTTGAGTAACCTTCCTATATTATACAGCAGATGTGGGTAGAGCTGGAACCTACCCAGGCAGCCTGCCTCCAAAACCCAGGCTCTTAACCACTGCACTACATTGACGAAGATTCCACTCCACAATGAAGTTGTATGCACATTGCTTTCCATGGAATTTGACCTTCTCTAATCCAGCTTCCTCTGGTAAATTCCAAAAATGCCCTATATACATTATATTGGCGTGAGTGGATAAGTACGTGGAATTATATCATCATTTTTAAAAGTTCTTTGTCTTGGTGATTCCTCTCAAATTTCCTTTTAAATTTGTTTGTTTGTTTGTTTTTGTTTTTGTATTGTTTTGTTTGTTTTATGAGGAAAATCAGCCCTGAGCTAACATCCATGCCAATCCACCTCTGTTTTTGCTGAGGAATACCAGCCTTAAGCTAACATCTATTGCCAATCATCCTCCTTTTTTTTCCCTTTTTCTCCCCAAAGCCCCAGTAGATAGCTGTACATCACAGTTGCACAACCTTCTAGTTGCTGTATGTGGGATGCACCTCAGCATGGCCGGACAAGCTGTGCGTTGGTGCACGCCCGAGATCCGAACCCGGGCCGCCAGTAGCAGAGCACAGGCACTTAACCACTAAGCCACGGGGCCGGCCCCTCAAATTTCCTTCTTGTAGGCTGCTTTTCACCTTTTGCTTTTCTCTGACTTTATTTTTATAAAATACCTATGTTGGTGGCCTATTTAACTAATTAGTGAAAGAGTGATATGATTTCATGATTATTGCAGTAGTCGTAGTCTCTTTTATGTTGTACAGGTGTGTAATCAATGCACCTTTTAAATTCTGTGGAGTGTGGTCTTCCTTCTAATTGCAGTAAATTGGTTGCACTAATCACTTTGAGTTGTTGGCCAACATATTTATAAATTTCTACCAGGTGTTCTACCAGAGAATAACTGCTTAACAGTACAGAGTATTTCAACAGTGTTGATTATAAAACAAATCCAATGGTAACTCCAAATACTGGCTTCATAATTCCATTCATTCATTCGTTCATTTACTCATTTGAAAAAATATATTGTGCATCATATGTGTGCCAATCATTGAACAAACATAGGGAAAATAAAAGGTATAAGATACACTCCCTGACTTCAAGAATCTCACAGTTTAGTGGATATTATAGTGAAATAAAGTATTTTATGAGCCATGAAAAAAAAAAAGATATATAAAACTTCCACAAGAGCCCAAAGGAATGAATGACTAACTCTGCTTTGGAGTTATGAAGTCAGAGTCAAAAAGGAGATAATGACACTTGAGCTAAATCTTGAAGAATGTGTAGAATTCTCTGGTTGTGGGGAATGATGCAGGCCCGAGGAACATCAGCACATTTTATGTGGTTGACACAGAGGGTGCACCTGAGGTAAGGGCTTGGAGATGAGGCTGTGTCAGTAGAGTGGATTCAAATTGTGAAGGATCTTTTATTTTAGGGGAAGAACTTAAACTTTTGTTCTTATTAACAGTAGAGAAGCATGAAAAAGTTTTAATCAGATAAAACACATACACAGAAAATTAGCACATTGTCTTGTAATTTTCTGTGTACAGGTCTGTCTCCCCCACTAGACTTGTCACAAGGGCCTTCATATCATAGGTGCTCTATTACATTAGTGAATCCTGAATGATTGGATTAATAAATTAATGTTTTTTAAAAGATAACTTGTTCAGCCATGCAAACCATAGAATTGATCAGGGTCAGTTGGAAGGCAAGGAGACCATTTGGAAAAGTTGTATTTGTGCAGCTATGACATAATGAGAGACTGAGCAAAACCACAATAAGAACCAAAATGCAAAGCCACCTAAGCACTGTGGTGAAATGGGCCTCCAGCCACTCTAGAGGGACCTTGTAAAATCCTGTGAACAGGTGTGAAGAAAACCTTCAGGCCTTGAGTAATATTGTCGCTGTTACCCAGCTTACTGAGGGGAGGGCACGTACCTATTCTGCCACCACCTCCTTGAATGTCCCATAATCTTGTTTGGGGTTGATACTGTCAAGCTCCTTACAAGTAAGTGATGCAAACAGGTCTTCCTGGAACTTAAAACTGTGTCCCTTATTATAACCCACATTTTTCATCAAACACTTTAGGTATAATCGTGTCACTTTGATATGAAGTCGATCCGAACTGTCAGAAATTCAAACTGTGTCTTTTCCTGGTCTAACAATGGTGGCTTCCAACATCAGCAAAATTCTGCAGCAGCAACAGTAAGAGTAAGCAAAAGGGTTTATAAATAAGAGAGAGGCTGCGAGTTGACAACATATGGAGAATGTAGATGAGAAACTATAGTGAGGGTTCAGTGCACGTTTAAGTACCATGCTTTATAGCCAGAGCAGGAACCTTTGATGGCCCAAAGAGCTAAGGAATAAATGAAGCTATTGCAAGGAAAGTGCTTAGAGAATGTAATAGACCAATATTAAAAACCATTACAAAAGGGAAACTACCCTCTAACTACAATAATATCAGCACTGTATATTTATAAAGATGAATAGAGATTGTTCTTTACCGGATTCTCGGAAGCACCTCTTGAAACAAAAGCAGTAGAAACATAAAAAACAAAAAAAAATGCTATTTTCACTCTCTAGAATTCTTCCTGTGGACTCAAATTGTTCTGGATTAAAACTTTTTTCCTCTCCAAACTCAAACCAGGAGTATAAGCAGCTATTTTTCCTCATTCCCTCTGTCCCTCACCATCCTTAGAAGCTCAAAGGGACTTGAAGTCATACCATGACCAGATTATCTTGCCAGTGACAAGATTTTCCTAAGTGTGAAAATTATGAGACAAAGAAATCAAACATTAATAAGTGAATGTCTTTCCGTTTAAAGCACAAACATGATTAAAGTTCACATCACATACTCATAAACAAAAGCATGATCGATATTAGACCACTCTGCTGAGACAGAGGCAAACGACATTTGAAACATCACCAAGCTTTAAACAGATATAAAAAACCAAGAGAAAAGAACTGGTCTTGGTGGGAGATGATGACTTTTGCCTTGAGCAATGCTGCTTTTGTTTGTTTGTTTGCTTTTTGTGAGGAAGATCAGCCCTGAGCTAACATCCATGCCAATCCTCTTTTTGCTGAGGATGACTGGCCCTGGGCTAACATCCGTGCCCATCTTCCTCCACTTCATATGGGATGCCGCCACAGCATGGCCTGCCAAGCAGTGCATCCGTGCACGCCCGGGATCCCAACCCGGGCCGCCAGCAGCAGAGCGTGCGCACTTAACCGCTACTCCACGGGGCCAGCCCCAGCAATGCTGTTTTTGAAGGAAGGAAAATACTTATATCTTGGTAAATTGTCTTTCCTCATTTTCTACTCACTTTCAGAAAACGTTTAACAAAATACAGAATAAAAATCAAAATGCTTCAGACTCATAAAAACATGTTTTTAGTTTGCATTTTAAGAAATTAAATAAACAAGAGCACTACAAGATAATTCCATTCAAAATTGCAATTTTTATAGAGGACTCTCACAATTTTATTCCTTAGTCTTAAAGTCTACAGTTTGGTATCTCCCTCATCAGAACTACATTCTTGAGGACTCACAGGGAACAAGTCATTTTCATATCTAAAACTTTAAAACTCACTAACCTAAATATGTACACTGTGACAATCGTGACAGCTCCTTACATTGAAGAGTAAAAACAGGAGTATACATCTGTTCTAATTGGAATTTCCATCCCAGCTGACTCATTTGTGGGGCCTGACAAGCTGTGGTTTGCCAGCAGGTTCACATGCCAGTGCTCGGGCCGGGGTGACACCAAGTAACCTTCCTACCAATGGAATGGGTAGCGTGGCCAGTTTGAACAGAAGTCCAGAAATAGGTTAATGGATTTTCTTATGAAGACTCAGCTGGAAAGCATATTGTTTCTCATTGCTTGTTAGCATCAAACCATAATAATGCCTTTAATTATTTTTTTGGTGAAAGAGTCACATTGATCAGCCCACACTTTGGCTTGTTAATTTTTTGTTTTACCGGTGAATCGGTTGATAGGGAAATGTTGCTTCATTTAAGTAGCTATATGTCAACAGTGTACTCTTAAAAACGCCAAGTATTCACGCAAATCATCTCTCTCTCTCCCTTTCACACATGTGCGTGCGCACACACACACACAAACACTTAAATGTCTATGTTTCTGTATATGTGTGTATGAGAGCGAGATTTATTTCTGAGTGAGACGAAGGTGTGACATTCAACTAGAGATGTCAAACAAGTGGTGGTATATTTGGCTCTGGAGTCAAGGAGAGAGGTTCATATGGAGATAGAGATCTGGGAGTCATCCACGTAGAATTAACAATTGAAAGTATGTCAGTGAGAAAACTCATAAATGGAAGAGACAGGTGCCTTAATGAGTGCCATTGTTCTAAATTTTATGCTTATTTCAAGTAGAAGAATTGAGTTAATAATGTAGTGAGCATTTGTTTTTGTTTTGGTTTTGGTGGGGGAGGGGTGGTGTTTGCTTGTTTTTGTTTCTGCCTGCCCCGCATCCAATCTCATTTGGGGATCAGGTGGGATAACACCTCCCCTTTCCTGAGTGAACACACCTGCCGACTCCAATCTGTGCCAATGAAAGTCAGTCCAAAGGCTTTTGCTATCAGGAAAGATCACTCACTTTTAGCTGCAGCTGCTAAGGTGAAAGACTGTAAGCCTGAAACTGGTGTTCAGTCTTATCTTCTCCAGCCTTCGGGGAGAGCTTGCCTTGGGATGATGTTAACGCGAAGGATAAGAGCTTAGAGGGAGGAGAGAGGGCTTCCTGGTGGCATCGTTTGGTCTATCAGATCAAGTTGTGCCTGAAGATGAACAACCTCTGAACTTTTCATTTGCAACTGAAAGGATCCTGATTGATACAGATACTTGTGGAAATGAGTCAGCATCAGAATAGGAGGAAGATAAACGGTCTATCCTATGTTTATAGCTGTTTAAAAAATGAAACATCTTCTTTACAAAATGCAAGATTTCCAGCAAATTATTATTGTATGGTTTTATTTGTTTGTTTGTTTGCTTGCTTAAGGTATACAAGCATTAATCTTCCCAGATCAGAGCTACAAAGACACAAACATTCAGAATTGTGGCAAAGTGACATAAGATGGAATCTTCCAGGAGACGCAAAGGAAACAACGACCTGGAGATCTACTGTAAGGGCCCCTCCTTTCTCAAAGTGTCTCCCTCTCAGGGGCCTCCATCCAGCAAACAAATAGTCATGGTTAGTCAACTTCTCCTAAAATCTTTACTGAGACTTATTTAGAATATATATGAGATTTTCCCAATTGTCAATTTTTCATTTAAGATATTTCTCAATCTATTAACCTACATAATCTCTTAGGCAAAATTCATACACTATCTTAAAAAGTAAAGGCATTTAGAAGAAAAGTGAACTTTTTGGGTGCCTGTATTCTGTAGTAAATGCTCAGAAGAGTAACATCAACTTAGCTTTCACATGCCCTGACAACAATTTGGAACTGTCAGAACCCAGAATAACAATTGCTATCATGTAATGAGCCCCACTGTGTGCCAGGGGCAAAGCTAAATGCTTTAATCTCAGAAACACCAAGGGGTTGATATCCTTATCCCATTGTACAGGTATGAAAAATGAGACTCAGATAAATTGAGTGACTTGCCTAGGTCGTAGAGCAGTGAGATTATAAACTACATCACCGTATGCTGAATCAGAAACTGATGTTCTTAATGGCTCCATTACACTGCCGCCAGTTAACATCTCTGATGAGGCACTATGAGATGACCACCTTCCCTACTGGGACTTGATTTGCAAGGCTTCCCCCAGGCCTTAGGCAAACAGGGAGAAGCATGGGAAGAGAAACTTAGAATGTTTTCCAAGTTCCCTAAATTATTGGAGTTTAAGACCTTGCAAAAAGGGAGTGATGACTCAGAATTCATCCCCCATAGCACAGTGTCATATCTTTACCTTAGCACTTATTGTATAGTACAAGAATTAGTTACTTTCTTGTTTTCTTCCCCATAGGCTGTGAAGTCCTGGAATAGAAACCATGCTCTATTCATCTCTGAATCGCTTGAACCTGACTAAATGGCTCCCACAAAGAAGGAATTTAATACATTTTTGTTGACTAAGTGAATATACCTTTAAGAGGTCCCTTTGTAGTGTGTGTGTGGCAGATTTCCCTAGAAGAGGATGAGTCAGTGGAACTTTTCCTCACTGTGAGGCCCCAAAAAAGGACCACTGGGGCAGTGTAATCTAGGATATCAGGTGGTTTTGAGTAAATTTACTTATCTAACGAATGCCAAAGGAATCAAAATTTTTTTAATTATAAAAGTAAGACATTCACTGTAGAAAATAAATAAGAATAATGAAGAATTTTTTAACCACCATAATCTTGTTAGTGCTGCTTAAATAGCTATGATAGATATGTAGTCACAGGTTAACATAAGTTAGCATAAGGGAAGCCATCTTGTAGAAGGGAACCATGTTGGAGCTATAAATAATCCTGATCCACAAGGCACCCCTTTGTGGAGTCTGCAATGTTTTTGTTTACACATAGGCTGGATAAGTCCACACCTGCTTGTGAGCAATATGCATGCTCTGCTGCTTGCTCAGCCTTAGCTTACACATAGACCTCCTTGTGATAAGACAGTATCTTTTTGTTATTTAAGTTTTCCCGGGAATGTAATGACCTTCAGAAAGGAGCCCCTATGCTGGTATCCATCTCCAGTGACAAGAAAAAGGGGTGATCCAGCGTCTCAAAGACTACAACATCAGATGGTCACATTCCGAAACCCGCCCCCCCTTCAGCCCATTTGCCCTGTGTAACTATTTCAAAAGTTTGTCGTTTTAAGATGGTTCTTTATGAACACTAGTCCGCCATCTTCCCTCTTGCTAGCAAGCTGTAATAATAATAAAAGACCCTTTATCTCTTACCACCTTGCCCCTGGACTGTTGGCTTGTCTTTGCGGTGAGTAGAGGACACCTATTTGGCGGTGACAATCTTACTAACCAGAAATAGCCATATTTAATATTTTGGTGTTTTTCCTTGCAATCTTTTACATATATGCATATATACAACTATGTATATATGTTTATATAACATATTTTCTCTTGACATTACATTATGAACATTTCCCATAAGTATTTCCCATGTTTACAAAATTATTAGAAACATAATTTTAATGACTGTATTAAATTCTATCATATGGATACTTCAGAATGCATTTAATCTCTCAGCAATAATGAGTTAAAAGTATTTACTGAGCACCTACTATGTACAAGGCTCCAGTGCTAAGTTCTGGAGTGATACGACAATTAACATTGTGGATATAATACGCGTGGAGCTGATAATCCCCTTTTGTTAAACGTTTTGGTTGTTTTCAATGTTTTACTACTTTAAGAAACATTGTGATGAAAATCTTTGTACAAAAATCTTTCTAGGAGCTTTTTAATAATTGTAATCTAAGTCATTAAGAAATATGTTTTTTTATCATGAGTGTATACCTGTGTGTGTGTGCATGAGTGTGCAGGCACACACAAATAAATATATATATAATAATGATATAAAAATTTTATAAAACAATACTAATCCTTACTACATACAATGTATTTCTATTTTTCTATTCTAGTCTTTTTACATTTCTTTTTGAAAATGACTGGTCTCGACCCACCACGTTGATTTATGACCCACTAGTGAGTAAGGACCTGCAGTGGAAAACACTGCCTTAGAGCATGTAAAATCACCATGGTTTTCACTAGGGGATCTAACAAAAACTCTAGTAACTACTAAGCATCAAACTCAGTTATCAGCTTTAGAGGAAGCCCCAGGCTTTCTGAAAAAGCAAAAGACTACAGCAAAATCTTAGAAAAGCTAATGTTAGCCAAAGAAGCCACTAGAAGCAATTGCTATCTCTCAAAGCTGTCGCAGATATTGGGATCAACTAAAGGGAGGAGACTTAAGGGAGTAATCCTTGCTAAGAAGAATGTGGCCGATAAGAGCAGGTGTCAGGAGCCTTCACCATCAGGATCCTCTTCTGCAGAGAGAAACTGGCAAGAGCAGCTGAGATGTCCCTGGCAGATGATTTGAGGTTGACGGGAACCACCATTAAAGCATCAGACAGAGTATCTGGATGGAGGAATTTAAATGCCCAGAGATCTTTAGCTTTCTTCTTCTTTATAGGCTTTGTCATCTTTGAAATCAAGGCAATTGTTGAGTTTCTCAACACAGTGGTCACCAAGGAGGAAGAACAACAATTTTCTGCCTGGAAATCCAATAGGTTTCAAGGCCCAGAAAACCACAGACACTGAGTTGTCAGTCTTTCAATTTCCTGTGGCCCCGAAAAGAGTGTAAATGTGCTGCAACTTGTAGTGAGAATGTCACAGCAAATGAAATGGTGGACAGTCTGCTGACTCAACTAGCAGAAGAAGGTAGGGTGGTGGGTGTGTGAGGATTACAGGAGGAAATGACAGGCTAAATACTTTGAGAGTATTTAGAGAGCTAAATATTTTAGAGTTTGAAGCAAAAAGACAAGGAAGATAGAGTTTCTAAAGTCAGACCTCTAGAGTGGCCAACTATTCTGGTTTGCCTAGAACTGCCTCAGTTTTAGCGCTGAATGTCTCGCATCCCAGGAAACCCCTCAGTTCTCAGCGAACGGGGACAGTTGGTCACCTTGAGTTTGAATCCAGTTAGTTTGCAGCTTGCTGACACCGTGACCTCTTTACTCAACATCTCTGAGTAACTTGCTCAACATCTATGTGCTTTGGTTTTCTCATCTGTAAAATGGGAATAATTGTGCTGACCCACCACCAATAAAAGGACCCACCACCGCTTTTTAACAGTTCTATTCCCACACAAATGGCAAGAGTTTACCTCAGAGCCAACTTTAGTCATAACAGCACCTAAGACAAGAATGCAGAATGCTGAGTGAGGGATACATCTTTAGGTGGTATGGGGTCAGAAGGATTGTAATACTTGGGTTCTAGTACGCACGTTCTACACTCGTTGTCTTTTGCACCCCTGATTAGTTAGAAGTGACTTGGGCAATACAAAAATGGCCTGAAAGCTAAGCTTTCACAAACAAGGGAAAGATAGAAGTTTGTAAAAAGAAGAGCAAGTTTATTGTAGTTTTGCACCTATGTCCTGAAGTATCTATGCAACCTATCCAGCTTGTTTTGCCCTAAAAACAGAATGAAAATTGTGGATAGTTTCATTCGACGTAGGCTGTCAGATGTAAAGATAGTGATCGTATTCCAAGCGAGATATTATAAGGCATTTTATTGCCTTACTTTGTCTCTCTCATATTGGAGGTAACTTCTTGCCCTGCTTGGACTCATAGAGTCCTAGCTATTTTTATCTGAATAGTTTCACTCTTTTAGATTCATATGTTGCAACCAAGTTAATGGCCCTTGTTTTTATTATTGATATAGGCTATGACTAAGCTACTTCATGTTTGTATTTTTATTTCTTATCACAAATGTTTCTATACAATGACTATAAAAATGATTCAAAAGCAATCCAAACTTTCTAAGGTAATAAGAATATTCTCTCAAAGTCTTACGCCCCAATGTTTCAGGAGTATGGTTTGAGAGAGACTCTTTTAAAGAAGCTATGGCATAGATTAATGAATGGTTAACAGTGGTGAAATGTAAGTCATTAAACAAAGACTACGGTCAGAGATGAGGTCTGGGAAGATTCAATGAAGGGAAAAAGTGAACCTTATCAGCTACTGTGATGGCCAAGATGTTTTCCAGAGCAGTGATGCACAAATCTTAGGAAATGAATTGAGATCTTAAACTGTACCTGAGGCAAGAAATGAAAAGAATAGGAATAAAATTTTAACATGAATACTGGGAGAATATAAAATTTAGGAAAAAATAAAACCTCAGGACAAAAAATTCTCAACGATAATACTTAAAGGAAATGAAATCATGTTTTGCATTGCATCCTACGTACCAGGCACTGAATTAGCTGCTCTCCTTGCAAAAATTTTGTGAGATAGGTATGAGAATCCATATTAAGTCTTACAAGGATAAAAAAGTACTGAAGATTACACAGCTATTAAATGACTGCTGGGCTGTGAACCTGAGTCTGTCTGTCTCCAAAGTACATATACGATTCAAATAGTAAAGATTAACTCTTCAAAAATCGATTTACATAAGATTTATTGTAAATAAATTAATTTACAGTTTTTCAGGACTTAAATATGATGATTTAACTTGACTTCTTTTTTAACTTCTAAACCAAGTTCCTGCCAATGTCTCTTAGGCCTATCCTCAGGCTATGAGCATTCATTCATGGTAGATAAACACACTTTTCCTAGAGGTTATGGGCCACATCAGAACGGGGCTTCAGATCTTTGCCGATTAGACACTAAGTATCAAATTCGGGAAGAGTCTGTGTGAGCTTGCCTCCCGCCTCTGCCATCTGTGGGATCTAGGCAAGTCACTTATGCTTTCCAAGCTTCAGTTTCCTCCTCTGAAAAAAGGATAGTAACAGTATCTATTTCTAGATACTTTTTTGAAGTATGTAGATAGTTTGAAGATGAAGTTAAATGGCATTAAAACAATGAGCATGGTGGCTGGTAAACAGTAGGATTTTATCTGAATCAGTATGTACAGTTATTTGCAGGGATCCGAGAGTTATGTCCTTTTTGAAGCAATCTATGAACACCCTACAGTGAAACAGAAATCTCTAGGATTAGTTCAGGTGGATTTAATGTGCCAAGAGTTATGGGTACCTAGAGGCTGCTCTGGCTTCATGACAAACCGGCAACGCCTGTAGGGACCTAGATAAAGATCGCTTCACGTTGGGTCTTGAGCGCTTGTTCAGACAGACCATAAAAGCTAATTACACCCACCTTAGCGGGCTGAGCTGGAAAGACAACACAGCAGTTGGCAAAAAGGGAGTGCTGCCATGGATCTCCCATCTCTCTGAGACTGTGCCTTGCCCTTCAATCCCTCACTATCTAAGGATCAGAGTCATGCCATTTACCTTGGTCTGCATCTTGTAGAACATGCAACAACTCATCCATGTGCCATTCTAGGGACTGGGGATGTAGAGGTGAATAAGACAAATACAGAGCTCCTAAGGAGCTCCCACTCCAGTTAGGGATACAAATGAATAAAAAATGTGATTTTGGGGGCCAGCCAGGTGGCACAAGTGATTGGGTATGCGCGCTCTGCTACGGCGGCCCTGGGTTCACCAGTTTGCATCCTGGGCGCGCACCAACGTGCCGCTTGTCAAGCCATGCTGTGGCGGCGTCCCATATAAAGTGGAGGAAGATGGGCATGGATGTTGGCCCAGAGCCAGTCTTCCTCAGCAGAAAAAAAAAAAAAAGAAAAAGAGGAGGATTGGCAGATGTTAGCTCAGGGCCAATCTTCCTCACAAAAAAAAAGAATAAAAAAAAATATGATTTTGAATAGCAATAAAAGTTATGAAGGAAATGAAATAACACATTGGGTTAGAAAGCGATGGGAGGATCTGGAGTCATCTTAACAGGCATCTCTGAAGGATAACGTCTGAGCTGAGACCTAAATACTTTAGAAAGTAAGTGGTAATATGAGAAGACATAGGAGTGAGCATTAAAAGACCAAATTACATAAAAACTACTACAGAAGACCCTGGAGTGGCTCGGAAATAGTTATACAATTGTAAAATAAATGCATTTAAATACATTTACAATGAAACATCTTATATCATAGATGGAAAGTTAACCATAAGGATGTGCCCAGTTCTAAAGTATTTTGTTGGGACGTAGCACTCTGTCTGCTTATATTTCCTTCCATCTCTGTTAAAGACCAAAATACTATCCTTAAGTGAAAAGGAATTTTACATCTGTAAGGCTCTGTATTCTCATTCACAAAATGGAAATAACAGTGCCTCCGAGTTGTTCCATGGGCTCACTGTGAGGACTAACAGAGAAAACGTGCACAAAACACCTAGCCCAAAGTAAGTTGGTCAACAATGCTGTCCATCTACAGAGCATATGTTTCCAATCCACCTGAAAAAAATGACAAATTTGTGTGGCTTTGAATAGACATGAGAGAAACTCATAGTGATGTTTTTAATGTATTCATGTGGGACTTTTTTCATAAAAGTTTAACTATCTAAAATCTTTATATTAACAAAAATATAAGAAGCACAGGACCAAATAAGAAAAAGAAAAACAGATGAGTATTAGGAGGAGTAACAAATAGTGACATCAAGCCTCCAGAAAAAATAATGCCAATCCCACAAGGATCTTGATGCTTTCCTGCCATCTAGGAAAAGCACTATGTTCCTGAGTCATAGGACTTGTTCCTGAAACGTACGTGAAGGGGCCTTACTAGAAAAACTACCAGGCCTAGATTCATGTTTTCCCATAGACAACATTGCTCTCCATCTCTTTCAGATTAAATCAATTTGGACGTCTTGTGAGCAGAAACATTACGGCAGAGAATTGTGGTGGTTATTTTTCATCCATTCCATGAACATCCACTGAGCCCTTCCTAGGTGCCCAGTATCATGCAAAGCCCTGAAGTTGAGAGGGCTAGGAGCTCCCCTTCACTCCCTCTTGCCATGTCAGGTCAATGCTTTTGGGTGTGAATTCCTGGTGGAATGAAATCAGCTTACACAGAGTTTGTTCTCAGGTTCCTGAGTGAATTGCGAATTAGAAGAAATGGAATGTTAAGCCATTGCTGTCAAGTTAATAGTGAATTAACATATTCCCTTTGGAGTGTGAAAAAGAGACTGAGAAGCCTGGTTAATTCTCAGCCTCCCAGAGGAGCTTTGAGAAAACTAGTCACTCATCTAACAACTTAACATTTTTCAATGCTGTTTAACATTGGACGACTGTAAATGGAAGTCAGCTCTGGCTACTACTTAGTAAAACTGACAGAGCGCTGTCAAGAAAGATTTATGGTTTTAGCATTGTCAAAACATGCATCTCCAACAAAAATAAAAATCAAGTGGAAAGAAAGAAATGCTATTTGGGGCTTAGCAAATACTTTGGTATCATCTATAATTCACATTACAAAACTTTTAAAAACATAGAGCATATCAAAAAGCAAAGCATCCACTCAGTAATGAAATCGATACAACAGATACCATTTCAAGAGCATGCATTACAAATATCTCAGCTTTCTTTCCAATGGTCTTAGTGTCTGCATTTTAAATAGTTGTTTTCTCAACCTGAGCCAGAGTTACGCATTTTTTTTTCCAAATTAGCCATTGGTAAACCTCAATTTCCTATCATTGCCATGTATTTTGCTCAAATAACTCTAAACTCAGGTAACTACTTAAAAATTTACCTGTTTGGGGGGAAAAGGAGTCTTATGTGCAAGATATGTAGCAGAAAGATTTGCTGTGGGCTTGAATGAGGGAGTCATTTATGCAAAGTCATAACAGGTAATTTCAGAACCTTTATTTATAACTAAGTCACTTTCATAGAACTTAAAACAAAAACTAAAATTCTATGCATCAAACACAACAGTAGATTTAGCATACGGTATTTCACTGGGTCTTTGAAAGTGGAACAGGTATTGCTATCCTCATTTTACAAATGACAAAACTGAGACACTGAGTGGTTAAGTAAATTTCCCAGGTCATTTAGCCAGAATTCAAATCCATGTCTGCCTGGCTGCAAAATCTATGAATGTTATACAATATCATGCTACTCATACTGTCCATGGCTCCCTTTCAATCTTCCCTACATGATGACACTCTGGCACAAACCAAATCATACCCTACTGTCTACATAGTTTTTATAGAACTAAAGAATTGGAAGGAACTCTAGAAATAATCTGATGAAACATCTGCTCTCAAATGAATTTATGGCATTTGCCTTCAATGCTCAAAGGTAATAGTAATACCACTGAAATTGCAATCTGGTAGATTCTTTTTGCTACATAGTGCATCATTTTTAATGTTGGAAGGAGTATTGTGATGTTTTTAGCTCAGAATTCTTTTTGTCTCAATGATGAACAGGAACCATATTTACTCCTTAGATTTGTTTTTTTTTTTCATTTTAGCAATTTAGAAGAGTCTTCAGTTCAATAGCATTAAATTTAGCTTTGGATTTCAAAAACTTTAGGAACCCATCTAAATTTGATCGCAAGTGACAGAAATACAACAGAAACTGGCTTAAGCAAAACAATAAATTTAATGGTTCATGTAACTACATAGTCCAGAGGCAGTGTGGCTTTGGGCACAGCTTAGCTAAATAGGCTCTTCCCATATCTTGGCACAATGACCACCAGCACCCAGGCTTATGATCTACCAGTTTAAATACCACAGCAGAAGGAGAAAGTCTCTTTCCTAATTGTTCCGCAAATCTTGGAGTTGAACTTCAGTGGATGAATTCACTGTTGAACAGAGTGCCACGTCAAGCAACTGAAATATGCTGATTGGCTAGACTTGGGCCACCTGCTCATGGCAGAGACTCAGAGCTGGGGGTAAGAGAGGGGATCCAAGGGAAAATTGAGACACAGTTTCCCAGAGAAAGGAAAATGGATTCTGAGCAGACAAAAATAGCAGGTGTGTGCACTGCAAAGTTCTTACTTTATTGTTTGTTATGCCATTGATTTTTTTGTTTGCTGTTAACATAATGAATCACAGAAATTCCTAAAATACTTTCCTGAGAAGTATCTTCCTGTTCTCAGAACATTAGGATCAATTCGGTCTAACCAGTTCAAGAAGTAATTGGTAACATACCTTTCAGGCAATGAACGCCCAGTTACAAACTGACATTGCCAAGCTCTGAGTGGATCCCAATGTCTATGGTCCCGTAAGTGATAGCCTCAATCATTTCCTCCCTGAGGCCCAAACAAGACCATTAGGCAAAAGAGTTTCCGGGAGTATGGATTCAATACTCGGAGATTCAGCACTGGAGTCTGGTTTTGGCCGTGCCTCCTTTCTGCCCTGTGTCATAACTCAGGTATGCTTGATTGGGGAGCATTTTTGAGACTTTCTGAAAATAGGTCGATATGCAAGAGATGGGCTAGAAGTAAGTACTAGAAGGAGAGGGTGACTTGAAATAGATATCTAAGAAGGAATAATTCAGCAAGTGAGCCCTGCATCAGGGCATTCCAGGCACTGGTGTTACTCGAAGTCAGCTGAATGACAGCCTCAAGGTTTCCTATAGTTTTTCTAACCAACTGCCCAGCAGAGGACACTGGCAGGAGGTTCCAGGAAAGGGGACTAAGATTTAGATATAGTTCCAGTTCCAATGGGGAGGAAGACAAGGTAAAGATGGCATATTGGAGACTGGATTTATAACCATCAACTCATTTCACACACCACTTGCTAATGTACCTTTTGTCACAGGAAATATTCAGCAGTCTTAGAAATGCCCACAAACACTGTGTATATATTGTATGTGCTACACACTAAGCCAAGTCCTTGACATGCAATACAGATAAATGAACTGAGACCCATGGAAATGAAATGGTTTATTCCAGGTCATAGAATTAGTCAGCAGCAGGGCCAGAATTTGAAAGCAGGTCTGTCTAATCTAGAAAACTTGAGCTTTTCCCAGGGACTCACGGTTCCCCAGTACCCAGTCCTCTGACTGGGTCCTTGCTTCTTTCCAACAAATGTCCCTATTGCCAGCCTAATGCCTACTGCCTTCCCAGGTCTCCAGACATCCTCTGCTCCTGAATTCCCCTTTTTCGGGCTCAGCCTTGGGCCTCCCTAATACCACTTGCTCTGACTACGGCTGTTGTAGTGAATGAGCTTCTTCATTCCCTGACTCATCAAGTGGACCAGGTGTTCTAGATTTTATAACTGGATTTGTTCTCTTGCTCACTCTCACCTGGGTCATCTTTCCAGATTCCAGTATCCCCCAGTCTATCCTATTTTGCTGAAGTTAGTGAAATTAACATTTACCAAGTTCCAAGACAATAACTTAATCCTCTGTTAGCTTCACGGATATGTCTGTCAACAGAAAAAAAAGGTTGTTAGGCTTTCTTTCTAGTAAAAAACTTCAACTTTAGGCTTCTGATCCACAAACTCAAAGTGTGAGTGCCAGTGTAAAAAGACTGTGACCTATGTAATTTAAAAGTATATTCTGTTATTGAGAAAATATCGAAGGGATGAGAATTGCTGTAGCTACTCTGGAGAATAGCCTGGCAATAGGAAGAAATTTGATATACACGTGGCCTTTAAGCTCTCAGTACTGCTTCTGGGACTCTATAGAGACAAAAGCTGCAGAGCCTAAGAGTATATAATGAGGATGTTTGTGATAGCGTGGGAGAAGTTGGCAAAAACTTACAACAACCTACATAGGGGAAGAGTTGAATAAATCATGGTACATTCAAACTAAGAATGCATCCCTTTAAAAGATGAGCTAGATCAATAACTGTTACGCTGCAGGAAAGTCTGGTCCCTTAGACCAGCTTGACATTCTAATCACCACACACACACCCAGTGACCAATAGACATGAGCCATGGACCATCTTTATATGTTCCTCACCTGCTCTCACCCTGAATGAGTTCTACCTGGCTCTAAATTCCTGGCTCATCCTCCTATTTTGAACCTATTCTTGGCTCTTTGGCCTTTGGTACTTGGTCATCCTAACATTTAACTCTCAATGCTCCCCAATGATTCTAAATACAGCCCTTAAAAAGAATGAGGTATACCTATAAATATCGAGCTACAGGAAAGTCTAGGATATTGTAGGGAAATTATATTACAGTCATTACATCGCATAATGATGTTTTGGTCAATGATGGGCCACATATACCACAGTAGTCCCATAAGATTAGTACCACATAGCCTAGGTGTGTAGTAGGCTATACCTTCTAGGTTTGTGTAAATACAGTCTGTGATGTTCGCACAATGATGAAATCTCCTAACGATGCATTTCTCAGAACATATCCCCCATAGTTAAGTAACACATGGCTGTATAAGATCTCATTTTTGGAAAAATAAACAATGGCTGAAGGCATAGATATTCACCTTTAGATATTTGTACGAATTTTTAAAAAGTTGTTGAATTTTTTTTTTTTCTTTTGCACCAGGCTATTTTCATTGACAACCTCAGATGGTGAGAATGGGAATGGAAACATGATGTGGGTATCTCACTACATTTTCTAAAATTTAGAAACCTTTGTTTATTTCAAAAGTTAAGTGATCATGTATAATTAATATGATAATTTTTTTTGTTTGTTTTGTTTTGTTTTTTGTGAGGAAGATCAGCCCTGAGCTAACATCCGTGCTAATCCTCCTCTTTTTGCTGAGGAAGATCGGCTCTGAGCTAACATCTATTGCCAAACCTCCTCCTTTTTTTTTTCCCCCCAAAGCCCCAGTAGATAGCTGTATGTCATAGTTGCACATCCTTCTAGTTGCTGTATGTGGGACGCGGCCTCAGCATGGCCGGAGAAGCGGTGTGTCGGTGCACGCCCGGGATCCGAACCCGGGCCGCCAGTAGCAGAGCGCGTGCACTTAACCGCTAAGCCACGGGGCCGGCCCTAATATGATAATTTTGGAAGAGGATTTTAATAACAAATTTTTAAAGGAAAAAAAGTTAAATAAGTATACCTACGAGGGAAAGGAACCATAAGGAAAAACACCCCCTAGAACAACTTCAGGAACACCCTTTACCCGTGTGAATGCCATCCCTCTCCCACTTCCCAGAGGACAACTCAAGAATACAACAGAAATGATGCTTTCTGGAGTTAGACAATACAGCAAGTCCAGGATAAGCCATTACAGGGAAAAGGAACAGCAAGTGAAAAGCATCAAGAGGTGAATGCAGGAGTAGTGTGATGAGTCTGGCATGCCTGCAGAGGGGAGGGAAAGATGAGGCTGTACAGGACACCACAAACCAGCAAGCTTGGATTTTGCTAGCAAATCTCAACATATTTTTCTCCAAAAGAGACATGACAGATAACATTCTCATTCACAATACATGCCTATCGTCACACCGTGGTTTGATGAAACCCAGCACTATAGTAATTCATAATCAGCTTTTGGTAATAACTATCAGCACATTAGGAAAAGTAGTAGCTCACAAAAGATTTCAGCGTACCTAAGATAGGCCTCAGGTTATGTGTCATTCCTCAAGACGTACTTGTAACACTGTACTTTTCACTTCCACTCAAGAAAACACCTCAAATATGAGAGAGACTGACAAAATATGAATTGGAGAATCAATCTGCTCTAATTCATATTGAAAAAAAAAATGCTTCACAAACTCCAGCACTTTATTATGAGCAGCAAATTGCATGAGACATACCTAAATGAGACTGCACACACCTAGTTGATTGCAACACACCAGCATGCTGTAACTCCACATCAGAGAGCACTAGGTCAAGTAGTGGGGTTCTGAGCAGAATCTGAAGCATGTTTGTTAGAAAGGGAGCTACATGATGCAATTCATGTTTTAGAAAATCCCCTGTAACAATAGTGAAGAGAATGTGTATCCTGTCCGTGTTCCATCCTGACACTCCACCCGCCATGCGCATACCCATTGACCAATAGACACGAGCCATGACCATCCTTGTATGTTCCTCGCCTGATCTCACCCTGACCTAGCTTTACCCACCTCCAAATTCTTTGCTGTTCCCCCAATTTTGAGCCTATCTTTGGACAATTGGCCTTAGTATTTGGACCCTCCAACATTTAACTCTCCATATTCCTGAAATCCTCTGATTTCCATGTGCCTATTTACTTCCTCCACTTCTAGACCATCTTTGGCAGGAGAGTGTATGCTGGTCTTGCCTTCTCATGCTCAATTCCCCCCGCTGGCCCCTCGATGGAAATCCTAACTGGGCCAGGCCCAAGGCTGCCCCAAGGAAGTGGCTGAAAATGATGACTATGGGGAAGTGGAAACTGGAGGCAAAAGAAACAAAAGACCGATGAGAGCAAAATTACAAGAATTCAAACCAGAGACGATGGGGAATAAACTAAACTTGGAAATGTAACACTACACAAAAGAGAGCTGAGTTGACAATGACTAATTCTGTGCTAAGAAATGAATTGTGAAAAGTTTGCTAAAGTGCTAACTTAGGCAAATATATACCCCACACACATAGAACAAATAACATAAAATGAACTTTTGTATTAACTCCAATCGCTCCACACTTGGGAACTTACTGGGGGAAAAAAAACTCTTAGCTACGCATGTTTTTAAAATATGATTCTGAAATATTCTTCTTTTATCTTGCTTGCCTCCATTAGAAGGAACAATTTCTGATTTCAAGGCTTTTACAGTCACTGTAGAGAATTCTCTCACTGCATGCAATTGCTCAAGTGCAAACTCTAAGCACAGTACCTTATGGGTCACAAATCAACCTCAGTGTGTTTTATAGGGTCATTTTTTCTTTTAGCTCAAATTGTATCTTAAAAGGCCTCAGGGCTTGATGGGTGTTGTGCTTGGTGCCAATAAAGACACCAATATCTTACCTGCAGCCTGCTTCACACTTTTATAGGACCTTCCTGGTCCCTGCTTACATTTTTGTTATTTGCTTGGCTCATATATGCTTTTCAGTTTACTATCTCTGATATCATTTTCCTAGCTTTACCTATATATCTTTCTATCTGCTACTACTCAGATCTAGACAACACGGCGTTTAAAGTGGCTTCACTCTCCTCTACTGTTCACCCTTCAAAGCTGTCTGCTGCTGGCTGCCTACTATTAGGAAGTCTCCCCCCCACCCCTTGCCCACTCTTTCCTTCCTCTCTCTCCGTTTTCTCCCTGCCTTATTTCTTCTCATACCTTACCCACGGATTTAAAGAATTCGGACTGAGTACTACCTGAAAAGTACTCAGCATAGTACCTAGCCGTGACACCACCTCACTTGCTGGGTTACACGGTTAGCACCAGCCTGGGGCTTGGGCAGTCAACAGGTGGAGGGGCCCTATTTAGTAGCGTGGTGGCCTTACGTCTACAAAGCCTGATTGAAACTATTTTTCAAAGAGATTAATGCACTACAGCATTTGAAAAATCTTTCACTCAGCTCAATTCATTTGTAGATGCACAGGATTGGACACATTTCTAATCAAGCATCTAATCTCATCACATCACATACAAACCATCAGCACCACAAGTTGTGTATATTACTTATCTTCAGACAATAACCTATTTCTTTTTAATTCCCAATGTTTTACATCTCTCTACTTGGGAAAAAGAAAATATATTAGCACTAATAACATTTTTAGTTTGGGTAAGGGTGGAATGGACACTGCTCACTATGGCAATTACCCTATTCTCCTGGTAACAAGAGCAATAACAATAAAAATCAAAATTAATAAACTGTAGTTGCAAACCTAATGACTAGTCATCAGCACGTGAATTTTCCTATGTGCCAAACTAGCCCCGTTTTTTATGTGTTGGTGACTCTGAATGAAATGGGCTGCATTAAGACGACCATCTGCTCTGTGTGATTGGGTTTAAGTGGAAGTAAGACAGGGAGCAGCCAGTTTATAGTCAGTATGACTTAAACTCATGTAACAGAAGGTAAATGAGCTTTCATTTGGGGGGAATGAACAGAATATTCTCCAAGGATAGAACCTAAATTAATGTTTGTTCCATAACAATTCACGTTGACTTGTTCCTTTGGATAGTTTCATCTCCAGTGGACATAACGAAAGCTGAATATTCACCCTTTTGTAACTTGAACATTCAATTGTCGCATTTTATCACTCTTCCATGCTTCGTCTGTTATACAAAGCTTTCAAGGCCAATTAAGTTATTCAATAATTTTTTTTCCTTCTGTTCTGTGTAGACTCTTGATGGCATCTTGTTGCTAGAACTTCTTGTTGATCATGGTATTAGAGGATTCTTTGATTCTTTCATGGCAGGAGCGAAGTTGTTCCCACTTTTTAACATGAATGGCTACCTTCCTACAAGTTCTTTAAATAGATTGTCAGTAGTGATTCTGGCAGAAGTAGAACTTAAAAGCTCTAGGAGCTAACTGGAAACAGCTGCTTTGCTGAACCAAACAATACAGAGCTCTTAGAATGAAAACAACACTAGACAAGACTTGCTGTTGTTCACCATGCATTCTTCCATGAGACCGGACAAATTCTTAGATGCTTTAGGCCTGTGCACACAGATTTTCAGGATTAATATGCTTTTACTTCTTAACTAGGTATAATTTTTCTAAAGCTTTAAAAAATATTTCTTTTTCCATTTTTATGGGTAATTCTCTATTACTGCCTGCAAGTATAATCAAATTATTTTTATCATTTCTTCCAGGTCATTTAAAAGGACATCCAGTGTAAGTGGCCTCATAATAATAATCCCACCAGCATTCTCTTAGACAACCTCTTGCTCTCTCAGGTCACAACAGGACCATCTTTCATTATGTTTTATGTGCCTTGCCCCCTCTCCAATTCATTCTCCACACAGCAGTTCAGAGCAATCTTTTAAAACATGTCACTCCTCGGCTTAAAACCGTTTATGGGGCTCTCATTATACTTAGGAGAAAGCCCAAAGTCTTTAACCCCTTCTGAACGGCCCTCCATGAGTTTGTCCCTACCTAACTCTCCAGTCTCATATTGTGCAAATTTCTTTCACGTTTAATAGTATAGGCACCTCGGCCTCCTTTTAGTTTTTAAAACATGCCAAAGTCCACTTCACTCAGGGTCTTTACACAAACGTGGGGAATGGAGACTGTACCCTAAAGTTTAACCTTTATTAGCTTCACACTTACTTTCTCCTCTTCCCTCTGAATTTCTTCATAACATGCAACACAATTTAGGTAATTATTTGCTGACTGTCTCCACAATTTGACTGTGAGCTCCATGAGGGCAGGCCTGTGTTGGTCATATTTACCACAATAGCCTCTTGTACAGATTGTAGGCACTTGATGAATATTTATGGAATGAGTGAATGAATACATTTTTTAATAATAAGCTTACATCTGAATCATTTAGCTTTTTCTTTTTTGGAGGAAGATTGGCCCTGCACTAATATCTGTTGCCAATCTTCCTCTTTTTTCTTTTTTCTCCCCAAAGCACCAGTACATAGTTGTGTATCATAGTTGTAGAGTTGTAGCTCTTCTATGTGGGACGCCGCCTCAGCATGGCCTGATGAGCAGTGAGTATGTCCACACCCAGGATCCGAACCGGCAAATCCTGGGCCACCAAAGCAGAACGCGCGAAGTTAACTGCTACGCCACCAGGCTGGCCTCTCATTTAGCATTTTATTGTAGATTTTTTAAGACAAAAAAAAAACATTGTTTTGATTGTAGTAGTGACAAAAGTTTCACTTCTGAAAAATATAACTCTTTCGCCTTTTCAGTCATCTCAGTAGACAGTGCCCCCAAAATTGACAATATATGGAGAATATGTCTGTGACACAAAACCAGGGTGATATTTCTATGATGCTTGAAAGTTTCAAGTTTTGGACATATCCTAAGGAGAATGTCTAGTTCTTCCAGTCAACCGCCTACATATGTGATAGATTCCATTAGATCGTCTTTCATTTCTCAAGAGGTTACAAAGGACAGAATAATTTGTACAGTCTTTGAGCATAGAAACACTACTGAGTAAAACAGAACTGCATCCAGTGATACATTAGTAAATGTTTAACAACCAGCTAGTTATAGGGAGAGGAGAAGAATGACCTGTAGCCCTTGCTGGTCTCTGGGATGTAACTACTCCCACACCCACCAATTTCAAGCTAACTGTGTTTAATAATCAACTTGAAAGACTCCTGAAAATTTAACAATCAGCTCTTATAAGCCCATACGAGCATCTTTAGCACACCACTGACTGTATAATTCCACAAAGTTACCCTTATTTTTCACACACACGCAATTGTATAGAATACAGAATAAATCAGTTAAATTCACTTTCAAAACATATGCTCTGTGCAATATAACATGGAAGAAGAAAAAAGAAAGATAACTTGTATGTGCAAAGAATGCATTCTGGCAGTTTACTATGATAAAGGTTATCTTGTAATCATTTGATTTCTTCATTCTATTCCCACCTAGAGTCTGCCCCAAGGCAATTTCACAGCTTAGACCTCATGTGTTTCACTTTATTCTAAACTTTTAAGTAGTCATCGTGCAAGTGTTAAGTATCACAATAAGACTTTCCTCTTAGTTACTAGAAAACAATAGCTTAGCATTCTCTATCTTCCCTCCACTTACTGTCTGCTATAATTTACTGTCTATGGAGTACATGTGAGTGTTTACCATGAGCTGCCTAATGGGTAGATGGGCTCTGGTGATTCAAACAGACACAACCCCTGCCTTCAAGGAGCTCACAGCCTTGTGAGGAGATGGACAAGGACAATTCCGGGCAGAAAGTCCAAGGATAGGGGTAACCACAGGGACTTAGAGAATATACAGAATGTGTAAGTAATGTCACCAACGCTGACGGAGCCAACATTGAAATTGGACTTGAAGGATGAATAGGAATTGACTATGGAAAAATGGAGGGGAAAGACATTCCAGAGGGAAGGAAGAGCAAGTACAAAATTATGTGCAGGGAAGGTGCAGTTGTGATGGACTAAACTGAAGTGCAGAGTATAGGAGGAGGGCGAGAGGAATCCTGAGGCTGCCGAGACAGGCGGTGGCAGGCAGGGCTTCATAAAGATCCTTGAGTGTCATGCAAAGGAGCTCAGCTTTTATACAGAAGACAATGCATCAGGGAGCATGTAAGTCTTTCAAGTAGGTAAGTGAGGGGACTGATGCTATAGAAAGATTATTCAGGCCCCAGTGAGGACTCTGGACTGGAGTGGGGCGAGAAGGAGGTGAGAGACCACCTGCTAGGGCCATGCCCTCCACCCAGCCATCAACTCTCCCTCCATCACCGTTTTCCCCTGAGTGCTCTACTAATCTGAATTCGCTGCTGCTCCCAAGTCACTTCTTTTTATAGTGAAGAAAAATAGTGCCACTTTGTTGTCTCCTTTTGTCCCTAATTCTTTTTCAGGGCCCACTTTCCCTAAAAACATTACTCAACATGAGTCAGCATTTTGCATCATAAACTTTAGCAAGGAAAAAAGCATAGGCTTAACAGTTAAAAGTAAAAGAACCTGATGCCTAGCATAAATGGAAGTTTTAACACGGAACTGTCATGGCTATTCTGGTTATCTATTGCTAGATCACAAACCGCCCTAGATTTACTGGTGTCAAACTACAACAATCATCATTATTATCTCTCCTGGTCCTGAGGATTGACTAGATTCAGCTGGTCAACTGTAGTTCCAGTCTCTCATATGGTTGCAGTAAATGGTGGCCAGGGGTGGGGGCATCTCAAAGGCCTCCTCACTCACATTTCTGGTGGATGTTGCTGGCTGTTGGTTGGGATCTCAATAGGAGCTGTCAGCTAGGTCTCTCTGTGTGGCCTGAGCTTCCTCAGAACATGGCGCTGGATTCCAAAGCGAGTGTTCCCATATAGAAAGTCAGGCCTTTCTAACCTAGCCTAGTTATTCACATAGTGTCACTTCTGCCACATTCTGTTCTTTAGAAGTGAGTCACTATGACCACTCTGCACACAAAGAGAGGAGAATTAGAGAAATGTAAAAGAATTGACAGACATGTTTTAAAACCATCACCATCGCTTTCATGCGTTTGACCAATGTAAGGGATATCCGTTTTAATTTTGGTGCACCAAGCGGGAAGTGGCAAAATAGGAGCATAACCAACAATTTCTAGAATACATTGAAAGGGAGCAAAACCTCTCACAGATGCCCTCAGATAGAGATTCAGGTCTTAAGAAACTTTACCGAAAAATAAATACATACACAAAAGCTGAGACCAGGTCATAAAGGTCCTTCTCAAGACATCTAAGAAGCAGTAAGAAGAGAATCCAAGACTGCTCCCCTAGCCCTATGGGAGAAAGGCTAATTCAATTTCCAAAGTGAGAAGGACCTGAAGACAGACAGCAGAATCTTTTTACTTTGAGGTATATATGTATGCGTAGCAAGTTGTAAATAGTTGTCATTAGAGACTATGGGTTAAATAATTCTCAAAAAATTCCTTTATCACCTTCACTAAGGTGATAAATAATCCCTCTAGCTATTATATATATAGATATCTGGATCCCAGAGTGGACAAAACTAGCTAGGAAGTTTCCCTAACAGAATTTTCTCTTAACAAAATTTATTTCTGTCCAGATGTGATATACTTTATACATCTATTTTATAAGATGAGGAATATTTGAAATTCACAGAGCTTACAAGTAGGTTAGACTAATGTAATTTACAATTCCTAAAACACCCAACAGTTTGTTTGTTTTTTTTTTATCTGAATAGAAGAGGGAAAAAAATGAACACACTAGTTGTAAATGATGAGAGAAAGGCTGAAGGGAGACGTTCCTTCCACCTGGTTTTGACAGTACGATTGGGAGATAAGAAGAAGGCACTTCTATTCCTATCCCTTTATAGATTGCCCAGTTTCTCAGTCTGTTCTTCAAATAAGGCAATTTAGGTTAAAAGAATAGAATCAGAGATAATTCTCTAAATTCAGCAATACTTGGTAGCCCTATATTTGGTGATCTAGTAATGATCATTTTGAAAAGTGGTTATCAAATTTTAAAGCTCGTAAGAATCAACTCTGGAGCTCATTAAAAATGCACATTCCTGGGTATCATCACAGACATTCTGATTCGCCAGCAGATTTGGGTGAGAATTAAAATTTGAGTGCCTGCTGTGTGCCAATCAATGTTTTAGGCAGAAGGGATATGTCCATGAACAAGACAAAGTCTCTGTCCTAATGGAGCTGACATTCTAGACAGGGAGATGGACAGTAAACAAATAAATATACAATATAATTTCAGGCAATGAAGTGCTATAAAAGGAAAATAAGCATTCTAAGAAGGTAGGGAGTGTTGAGTGACACTATCTTATTTATTTTAAATGGTAATGTCTTTACTGTTTATTATAAATATAACACATCTAAAGAAAAAAAGTAAAACATTATATGTGTAAAATAGAAAGTGAAATTCTCTTGAGAGATAAAAATGATTAAATTTTGCCCTGTGCTGCTTCTTAAGAATACATAATACGAAACATTTAAACATAATTGTGCAGAGATACTAAGATTCATCTATGCATTTAGCAATTACTTATTGAATACCTATTAAACCAGCCACTGTTCTAGGAGCTGGGGACAAAGCAGCGAGGGAGACAAAGATTCTGCTGTCTTAAGGCTTACAGTCTTTCTAGTTGGAGATTGTGATAAATACCGTAAGGAAAAATTAAGCAGGGATGGAATATGTTCAAGTTTGGGTTTAAGGGGTGGTGGGGAATAAATGGAAGCAAGAATGAAAAGATGTCTTGGCAAATAAAAGCAAGAAATTTTATACGAGAAACAGGATAGAAAAAGCAAAGAAAGAGTAGGGATAGAGATATCTTAAAGTGAAGAGAGGGAATCGAGTGAGCTCATATCAGCTGACCTTTGCTGTCTCCCTCCAGGAGAAGGTGTTGTCCTAGAGAGCTGATAGGGAACTGGGACCAGACATGAAGAGGCTGGGGTGACCGGACAGCTTTTAAATGACTGTAGTGAGAAAGTTGATTGAGAGTCAACAACGTAGGAATCAAGAGATCGCTGAAGAGCAGAAAAGCTCCGGAAAGCATCTCCAACCTAAAAAACTTGGCCCAAGCTCCTGCCATCTCTCTCTGAACCACTCCCGTCTCATCTCCCACATTCCTCAAAACCTCCAATCTCATCTCCCACAGCCACTCCACTCATTTCTCCACCCTGCAGCCTGGATGGTGTGTCTAGTGAGGGTCATTTTTACCCATCAGGCTGATTTCTCACTGGGATCTTTCAGTCTAGAAACTCATGGCCTTCAGCTCTGGGCAAATCTTTAAAATTATTTCTTTGATAGTTGCCTCCCTTCCATTTTAAAATATTTTTGACTGTGAAATACAACATCAATTAAAAACCATAAATTTATAATATAAGATATATTTGTAAGCAACATTCTCTGTGTCCTCTACTCGGGTCAAGAACTAGACTACCACAAGCAGGCTAGGAGCCTGGGGAGACTAATGGAGACAGGACAGTCAGGGAGGGCCTCTCTGAGAGATAATGTTTGATGAGAAACGTGAATTAAACTTGAAGATCTGGGGGGAATGACATTCCAGACAGAAGGAACAGTAAGGATAGAGTCCTTGAAATAGGAAAAATCTTGACACGTTCCAAGAACAGCAAGAAGACCCATAAGGCTGAGCAGAGTGAATAATTGTGGTGGAAAATGAGGTCAGACATAGGCACAGAGCAGATCACAGGGCCTCAGAGACCACAGTAAGGAGTTTGGATTTTATTTGGAGTATTATGGAAACTGCTGGAAGATTTTTAGTAGTAGATTATATGATCTGATATGCCTTTTGAAATTATCATTCTGGTTATTATGTAGGAAATTGACAGAAGGTACAATGGGGGAAGTGGGGAGACCAGTCAGGAAGCTATTCCAAAGTCTAGACAGGAGATGGTGGTGGCTAGAGTGGGAGCGTTGGAGATGAAATGTGATAGGATCCTAGATATTTTATAAGATATACCAATAGAATTTGCTGATGGGTTGGCTATGGGGTATGTAAAAAAGGAGAAGGGTTGACCTGACTGTGAGGTTTTGAACCTGAGCAATTAAATTCATAGTGGTGCCACTGACTGAACTGGGGTACCCTGAGGAAGGAGCAGATTTAAAGGAAGACATAGAAGAGTTAAGTTTGAAATGCACATTAGATATTCAAGTGGAGATGTTGAGAAGGCAATCTAATATTAAAGATTGGCATTCAGGGGAAAGATCAAAGGGATTCAATAGTGAAAATGTTCACCTAGGAAATGAGAATAGATTAAGAGAGCAGAAGAATGAGCCCTGTGGTTCTCCACAATTTATAGATAAGGAAAAAATAAAAATTCAAGGAAAAATAAGCCACTGCGGGAGGAGAAAAACCAAATCAGCATGTTGTCTCTGAAGACAGTGAAGAAAGGTTTTCAAGAATAAGAAAGTGATCAACTGGGTAAAAGGGTGCTGGGAAGGTAAGAATTTACCATTGGGTTTGAAAAATTGAGGGTTTTCGTAACCTCCATAACCCTAAAAATATAAGTTTCTTGGAGTAGTGGAAACAAAAGCCTGATTGAAGTTGACTGGGGGAAGAATGGGAAGAGACAAGTATAGAGAGTTTTTCAAGGGGCTTTGCTGAAAGGGGAGCAGAGATATGAGGCAACATTACATGGGAATAGGGCTCTAGAGAATTGTTTTAAGACTGGAGATAATACAGCATGTTTGTGTACTGAGGGGAATGATCCAATAGACAGAATTTGAGGATGCAGGAGATTCAGGGCGATAACTGCAAGGCACAGTCCTTGGATGGGTTAGAAGGGATAAACCCAGTTCACAAGTGGAATAATTGCCTTACACAGGAACAAGGACAGTTCATCCACCGTAACAGCAGGAAAGGCACAGGAATATAGATTTTTCATGATCCTAGGTGATTCTCATGTGGGTGGGCCCCTAACCACATTTTGAGAAACACAGATTTAGGTAGGCACTGCTTACACAAGGAAGAAAAGCAGATTACTTCATGTGCCAATGTGAGATGAAGAGTGGGCAAGGGGATGTGAAGAGAACAAAATGAGTCAGCAAACGGCTGTTCCACTTTAGTGCAACCTGGGCTGTCAGCATCACCCCTAAAATGGAGATGCAGCACAGAAGCAGGGAGGGGTACAGTGAGGTTTTGCTCCTACCACTCAAATTCTATAGAGAGCACACTCCAGCCCTCTGCCCACCACCACCTTCTAGAATGGTGCCAAATCCCTTTGCAGTTGCTCCAGACCAGAAATGCTTAATATTCTTGGGGTTACTGACTGAACTGAAGATCTAATGAAAGTTTTGAACCTTCTCTCAGAAAATAGTTACATACTCACTAGAGCTCTTTGGTTCTGAGTCACAGAACCACTTTTGATTATACAAACAAAAACAATTTATGGAAGCATACGGAGGAGATCACAGATACAAAGGGGAGGCTGACAAATTGACTAAAAAAATAGGAATCAAACAATTCTAAAGGGTCCCAGTTATAGGAATTGTTCGGGACATTTCTGCTAGAATCAATAAACTCCAAATGATTTCAGTCTTGTGTTACTTGCTCCATAATTCACATTCCAAAGTGTACTATTTAATTAGCTTAACCTGGTCATATGCCTAGACCTGGGCTGGAGAAGTCCAGGACACCTTCATTAATAGCCTACCAAAGTATATCCAGTGAGGAAGAAGTTATACTCCAAAACACAATCAAGGTGATGCTATTACTAAAAGAACGTGGAATGCAGCATACTAGAGTACCCCAAAAAATCTAATGTTTCAACTATATGTAAATACAAAATTTTACGTATAATTTTGGAAGGTTCACAGATCCTCTGAAACATGTATCTTCTGGGATTCTTGCTCCCACCAGGTGAAGACTCCCTGGTATAAACATAACTACTATATATTCTTGGTCATCCCTCACTGAATGCATAGACTACTGTGTTATTCTGGAAAAGGGAAAGGAAGTTTCTTCCCCATCTCCTCCCACCCCACCCAGTCTCAAGAGGTTGGGTTGTTCACACCCTCATGAAGGAGAAAGATGGCATTTAACTGGTGGCAAGACTTTACTGCAGCCCCGCATGATACAGGAAAAGAGCTCAGGCTCTGAAACAAGAGGATCTGGGTTTGAATCTTGTCCCTGCCAATCCCAAACCAAGGGAACCTCAGCTTGAGACCCTCTTTGAGCTTCAGGTTTTGTCCTTAAATATCCCTACTTGCCTCAACAGATATTGTGAAGTTCATGTAATTACCTCAGAATACATTTTGTAAACTATAAAGTTATGAACAAGTTTTAGACACAATCTGTACATCTATATAGATATAGATGTAGATAGATAGATAGATAGATAGATAGATAGATAGATAGATAGATAGATAGATAGATGATAGAGTATTTCAGTGGTTGTCAAGCCTGGTTAATAACAGAAACATCTGGTAATTTTTTAAAAATTCAAATTCTCAGTTTCCTTCCTAGACCTATTAAATCAAAATCTCCAGGGGTGGTAATATATCCACACACATATATGAAAAGCTTCTCACATTATTCTAAGGTTAGCTAGATTTGCGATCCTACCACATTTCAACTCAGAATTATTCATAATGATCTGCTGTGTGTTGATGATTCTGAAAAAAAAAGTCAATATTACTACTTGTGAGACTGTCTAGACTTTGGATAAAGAAATATGCTATTAACTTATGCCACACCATAACATATAGCCAATCACATAGGCAGAGAATCCAACGGCCCCACTGAGGAAGTGCCAGTATAGCAATAACTTGCTTAGAACAAATTCTCCTCTCATTTATATGCTAAGAACCATTAAAGTAAGTATTTTACAGCTGATGTTCATTTTAAGCACCATCGATTTATGAGTATGGCTGTTTCCACAGTTTCAAAAACTTTGCAAAGAAGTCTATAGCTTCCTGCAGCCCTTAATGTGGAGATGATGTAACGTGTTCTTCAGTTGGGGGAAAATGAGAGAAATTAATGAGAATGTGAAATACAAAATGATGGTGCCAGGCTTAACCCTAACAACATTTTCTTTAACATTGGATGTAGCTTTATAATTAAGGCATGAGAATTACTTTTTTTCTTCAATCTTCCTTAGAGGAGAAAGAAATTGCACAAAGTATTTAAAAATCAAGGCACAGGAGACCTTCCATAAACACCTTTAGTTTCCTCAATCTTCTCCAGTCACAGCTTTGCACTGTTTTATACTAGATCTTAATAATGTTCTCATGCTGTTTCCCATTTTTTAAAATGTTAACTCTTATAACATAAGCCATAGATAAGCATGACAAAGGTCCTGTCATCTCTCTTATAGTGAGTACTAAGTTTTCTTCCTGAGGGTGATGTTGACTTTAGTTCTGTTTTCCCGAGAGAATAAAGGCAGCAGGTTGTTGCCAAGTGCTTTGTCACAGCCTTCCAGGTGGCTGCTTCCAGATAGGAGCACCAACTCCTTCCTTGCTAACATCTTCTAGACAGAAAGGCCATCTTAGAGATGCCAGTGTGGAGTCAGAAATGCCATGAGGCAGGATGCTGATCCTTTAATTAATCAACAAAAGTGTTTAGAGTTTTAACATTTTAAACAAAACTGATTAAAAACGTAAATTAACAAATAAAAACACATCCTTGCATAACTAGAGTATCCCCCTTTGGTTTAGGTGCAAAAGACAGCCCCCAGTGCTGCGCCATGCAACAGTGGAGCCTCCTCATCACAGGTAGAAAGAGTTCAGTCTCTCCTCCTCCTAGTCCCCCTCCCCTGAATGTTCAAAAAGCCCCCAGACTGCTTTCTGGAATCCAAAGTTCTGACTGAGCTACTCTCAAATCACAATGAAGCCAGAACTCATAGACGCTCCCTTGAGGCTGACAGAAACCCAGCATGCGTGAAGGTTGGGTTTCTCCAGAAGTTAACACAAGGCTGCTTTTACAGTCCTCTCTAGACAGCCCATTGGCCTCTGACATTATCACTAATTGCTGATGCTATCACTAGTATTAGAGCTCATAGTTACCACCTGTAGAGACTTGAAGGGCCACTCCTGGTGGTTCTCACCCTGTTGTTAGAGGCTTGAAGCTGGAGGATTCTACCACCCCTACTGGAAGCTAGTTGCTCTAGGATAATCGTTCTCAACCTATAGCCTGTATCGGAGTGACCTAGAGGACTTGTTAAAAAACAAAATGCTGATCCAGCCCTGATACCCTAGTGGTTAAAATTCAGCACTCAACACTTCAGTGGCCTGGGTGCACTTCCTGATCAAGGAACCACACCACCCATCTGTCAGTTGCCATGCTGTGGCAGCGGCTCACATAGAAGAACTAGAGGGACTTACAACTGGGATGTACAACCACGCACTGGGGCTTTGGGGAGGAATAAAAAAAGAGAGAGAGAGGAAGATTGGCAACAGATGTTAGCTCAGGGAGAATCTTTCCCTGCAAAAAGAATTAAAAAAACAAATGCTGATCTCCACTCTCAGAGATTTTGATTCAGTAGATCTGGAGTGGGGCCTATGAACATGCATTTCTAACAAGTTTCCAGATGACGCTAATGCTGCTGTTCCCAGGACCGGACTTCCCCAGAACAGCAGTCTTGGAGAAGCCTGCTATTGACTAAGACTATCTGAAGAAATTCTCCATTTGTTTCTGCTGTTGCTTCTCTAAGGACATAAACCCTTGCTATTCCACCCCAAAGCAAGAGAGCTGGACTGAGCCATCACTGTGGTAGAGACTCCTGGCCAGACTGCACTAATTCTCCTTGGAATGAGAGAGGAAGATCCTTCTCTGGCCTGGGTTCCTTGCATTGTAGTTCTTAGAATCAGACACTCGGACACCTCCCCAGGACCCAAGTCTTCTACCTGGATGTAGGTACAGACAGATTCTGCTGTCTACTGCCTCATAGCCCCCAGAAAAATCATTGTTATTTAACCATCTATCTTGTCGCTCAAACTGATCCTCTAGTTTTAAGTCTTTTCAGCTTCTATAGTTGATGGTCCAGTGGTTAAGGTTCAGCACTCTCACCACCATGGCCTGGGTTTGTTTCCCAGTCAGGGAACCACACCACCCGTCTGTGGCTGTCATACTGTGGCAGCTGCGTGTTGCTGTGATGCTGAAAGCTACACTACCAGTATTTCAAATACCAGCAGGGTCACCCATGGTGGACAGATTTCAACAGAGCTTCCAGACTAAGACAGACCAGGAAGAAGGACGTGGCCACCCATTTCTGAAAAATTGGGCATGAAAACTCTATGAACAGCAGTAGAGCATTGTCTAATGGAGTGCCTGACACAAAAAGACTGGGCAGGGTTCAGCTCTGCTGAACATGGGGTCACTAGGAGTTGGAATCAACTTGATGGCACTAACAACAACAAACCTTCTACAGTAATTTTATCTCGTAATTTTATCATTGAAGTTTGTATGCCTTCTCTTCCACTGGGTCTTACTCAGGACCAACAAGGCTGCCTCAATAGGTTTTTACAACATTGAATTTTGTGGCTCAACACGTAACTTTTTGTGGCTCAATCTCAATCCCTCTGTCCTAGAGAATACCTGGGTTCCTAATGCAATTTAGTTCACCCTTGTCTTAACAAATATCAAGCTAACATGTTCCAGACATGAGGCACTGGAAAGAGACCAAGTGTGACCATGGGCTGTTAATAGATTTTATCACTTTGGGTGATTAAACTCTAGTTGGTAGATACAGTACATTTTTAGTGAAGACACGTGTGCACATACACAGGAAAAAAGAAATTACAGATTTTCTAACAGAACAAAGAAAAAATATGCAAGATTTTCCTTTGTAATGAGATTGCCGTACATCCTGACAGTTCCCTGCAGAACAGTGGATTGAGCATTAAGTTATTTGGGAATCAATAGTTGTCGGTAACATTGCATAACACCTCCTAACTCCTCAGGCTTACCAGTAAGCATTGTGGTGTTAGTGCAAATGTGAGCATCATTACCAAGTAGATAGGTAGACAGGTAAATCTTGTTTATGATTGTTGACCTTTATTATTTCAGCACGGTGTTTTGTTATATATGCACCCCTAGTAGGCTTGGAAATAAATATTAATAATAACAAAAGCCTTGCATTCTGGCCAACATTTCCTTATTTGATATGTATAGAGTTTTAAATGCATAACAATGGCAAAATTTGCTCAAGTTTATTCACTACCAATGTTCACTTTGTAATGTGCCTTAAGGCATTCTCAGCATAAAGAGTATCATATAAAACATTATTTTCCATTCCTGTTGCTAATCTAACAGCTAGAACAGCTTCTGGTATGGTTTAAGGTAAAAATATATCACTCATCAGCACTTTTCACAGGTAAACAGCAATGAAGTAGCAAATTAAAAATCAATAAAATATAAGACTCTTCTATTGCAGATAAAAATCATTTGTATTTAATAATTTAAACATTATAAATTCAACAAAAAATCTCATTAATAATTATTTAAATTTCCTCTTCATATATGTTTTTCTTCATTTTTTACTTTTTGAACAGTAAACTTTGATTTTGTTTTCATTCTATCCTACAGGTAGTACTCAAATTATGCATGGGTTGTGCTTTTATGAATTTTTTTCTTCTGTGAAATATAATAAATAGTTATATGCACAAGATAACAACGTAGAGTTCAAGGAAGTATTGCAAAGAGAAGATCTATCTAAATATAACCCGGGTCAACAGAGACTATCAGGATAGGGGGAGTATTCTGCAAGTCAATAGGTGCTGTCAGCACCCCAAAAGCCCCCTACCCTTCCACTTCTGAGCACTAAACCCCCACCCCTCCAGAGGTAACTACTATCCTGTCCTACATAGTAATCACCTCCCTGCCTGTTTTTAGATTTACCACCTGGGCTTGTATCCCATAACCTCTGGAATTTAGCTCTGCCTCCTTTTTGAACTTTATATAAATAGAATTATACACCATGTATTCTTTTGGTCTGGCCTCTTCCACATAACATTGTGTTTGTGAGCATCATCCGTGATGAGTATGTAGATGTAATTCATGCATTTTCATTGCTAAAATTTTATGAAGTAATATGATTTTTTAATGCATTCTATTGTGGATGGACATTTGGGTTGTTTTCAGTTTGAGACTATGAAACTGTGAAATTCTGAAGGTGTTTGGAGCAACAAATCTTTTAGTGAATCAATAGCAGTCAGAAATGTTGTACAACACGTCCCAACTCCACATCCTCAGTGCTGAGCACTGTGATGCTAGCACAAATGTGAGCATCATTACTGAATATATAAGCAGACGAGTTACCCTTCTACGTAATTCTTGGCCCAAACATGCTGGCAGTTCTGTTAAGTATATAGCTGGGCAAGGAATTCCTGAGTCATAGGGCATATGTGTCTTCATTTTTTCATGGATTATACCCAAGTGTTGTATTAACATACACTTTTACCAGCATTAAATAAGTACTCCTCTTGCTCTCCATCCAGGCCTCAGCTCAAACTATATCTCCTTTGAGCATCCTTTCCTGACCATTCTAGTGAAAGTAGCTGTCCTACTTAAAGCACCCCACCCCATCTATCTCTTTACTCTTTAGTCCATTACTCTGATTTATTTTCTCTGAGGCACTTCCAGCTGAAATCATCATTTGTTTCTGCTCTTTTCCACTGGGAGGTAGGCTCCATGAGAAAGGGACTTTATCTGGCCCATAACTGGCACATAATGTCTGGAACATGACAAATTCTCGATAAATATTTGTTGAGTGAACAGTTGGGAACTTCCTATATATAGTAAATATTCACAATAATGCCAGTAGAAAAGACTTTACGGAATACAAACTTTGAATCTCCTCTTTGCAAGGCGCAATACTTTTTAAATAGGAGTTTCACGTTCCAAGTAATATGTTTAATGGCTAGTATTCAGGAAAATAATTATTCATTTAGATTTTCCTATAATATGACCATTATGATATGTGTCAAATAATTTTTCCTATCTCATGAACACAGTGGGCACCAGCATTTCACATCCACTGTGATAAAACAGGTACCTATAAATTAAGGCTTCTTATTTTTTTACATACAATCCATAATAATCAATTGACATGCTTGCTCTAAATAATAATGCATGGTTTCTCAAGGAACCTAGCATGTAATTGATTCTCCAGTCTGAAGAAGCTATAGGCCAGTGATTTTTTGATATCTGTGGAATCCTTCAACCAAGCTGATTGTCTTGTTTTCAGCCAGCACTTGAAATAAAGGTTCATGAATCTTTATTGTGCATCCAGTCTCTCTGGATTAGAGAAGTAGCAGTGTGACTCTTGGAATATGCTCAGCCCTATCTTTGCATTTCTACTGTAGGGCCACCGTGACAAATACCCATGAGGTAGCCGACCGTGAGCTCCTTTTGTGTCCAGAGCCATCCCCAGGTGAATCCAAATACTTGAGGCAGGCAATGATGTATTAGACTATATTTCCACAATAGGCTAAAGAAAAGAAAAAAACACAATAGGCTATCCCCAAAGCCCCAAATCATCAAATACGAATGTGGCCACATATTACAGAAGTATGTTTATGTTCTAAGCTCTTGACTAGTCCACAGTTTCTGTTTTTAAGGAGAGCTGACCGTGTGACCCTACTACTCTTGCCATAGTTAACCGGAACAAGGCTGGGTGCCTGACTCAAGGCTAGCCAGGAGCATGTGGAATGGCACAAGGCCTCTGGCAGCAGGGCTACGTTTCTCGGGAAAGTGACCAATTAAATAAATCAGGTTAAGGCCAGCCTCGGTGGCTTAGGGGCTAAGTTCGGCACACTCTGCTTCAGCAGCCAGATTCGGTTTCTGGGCGCGGACCTACACCACACCACTCATCTCTCAATGGCCGTGCTGTGGCAGCGGCTCACATACAAAATAGAGGAATATTGGCACAGATGTTAGCTCAGGGCGAATCTTCCTCAGCATAAACAAATAAATAAATAATAAATAAATAAATCAGGTTATCTCTCTTGGAGAGTTTAAATGCAGGGCATGTGCAGCATTAGAGGAAGATGGGAGAAACATGATAGAAGATGTGATTTTAATTAAATGACTACAGAAACATAAATCACAGGTTTATTTTCTGAAAATATTAAATAATCCTGAAAATGTTAAAATTATTCATGAGGATAGAAAATAAAAACTATGAGCATTATCTTGTGCGGAGATCTACTGATGTCTCATTTAAGACCGTGTGCACCAACTTTTGCCTGGAGAACGACAATATCATCAGTTGAGAGGAAAGGCAGAGCAGACAGAAATCCAGAGAAAAGGCAGGAAGCAGAAGCCATGAGGCAGTAGAAGGTGTAGGGTAGTAGAAACCATGAGTAAGCAAAAACCAGGAAGTCGCAAGTAGGAGAGTAGAGAATGCTAGTTGTAGGAGCTAAAGAGGTTGTGACTGAGAATAAAAAAGCTGAGTCATGATGGTGAGATATCAAGATAAGTAACAATACTGCTAAAGGGACAAAAACTATCGCTAGAGTCACACTGAATTTCTAAAGTTCTTACAGTTTTCTATGAAGCCTGATTCTGTTGTTATAGTACTTATTGATCTTCCTTTCATTAAAAATTTGGTGTGAATGACAATTCCCTGAGATGTGAATTAAAAATCTATTACCTCCAATCTCAAAGAGTTTTTGATCTAGTAGATCGGGGGCATGACCCAGGAATCTTCATTTGATGTATCTGAGCCTGATATGCCAATGAATCACTCCTTAAGAAACATTAATCTAAGATATCCTGAAGTTGTATATGTTCCTTGAAACTAGAAAGAAAAATCTACCTAATATAGATCCCATGCATGACTTTAACTTTGCAAATATAGCCCAGAGTTGGAACATCTAAAACACATTGCTATATTGGTTTTATAATTATTTTCATATTAAATATCATTTCTAGAAATGCTACATTTCAAGTATTTCAAGATATAAGGCCCTCTCCGTGTTGATCCCAACAGACTGTACCAGGCTTGTCTTTCTCTGTTCCCTCAGAGAACTCTGCTCTGGACAAACTGATTGATTCCCAAACATGGTTCAAAATTTTTCATGTCTGAATCCATCCATATCCTCACATACCCTATCCCTGCTTAGGGGAATACTAAGGAAGGAGCCCTGGGGTTGGCCCATGTGGAATATTGGGTGAGGACAGTGTTGGGTCCCACAGGAATGAGTTTGGGGATTGGAAACTAGAACTTCCTGCTAGAGACAGTCCAACGGGCCAAAAATTAAGACAATAGTCAAGTCAAAGTCCACTGGTGAATACCAAGTTCTAAGACTGGAGAGAGCAAGTCCAAACAACACGGCAGAAGTTGGAGGCAGAAATCAAGGCAGAGGTCTCAGAGCTAGAAGGACAGAACAGGCAGAAATAGAATCTGAGTAAGAAAGTTCTGGGCAATTGCAGGCCAAATGGCACAAATGCCACAGGGTGGTTGCACCTTATATTCATGGTCTAGTGGGCACCTGGTGAATGGGTGATTCAGGCACCTTCAAACCTTGTGTATTAACCCTTCTCTTAACAACCTGCCTAATTCTCAGATCCTTATAGAGCTGGAAGTTTACAAGACAGCCTTTGCCCAGACATTGGTACTATTTGTGGACAGAATTTCCTTACACCATTTGAATGGTAAGTATCACCTACTTATGGACTGATGTCTCAATATCCCCATCTGTAAAATGGGAATTATAATAGTACCTAATCTATAAATCAGTGAGGATTAGAAGAATTAATACATGAAATGAGATAATATATATGTGCCTGGCACTTAGCAAGCACCTGAAAATTGTTGATGACTGCTACCGCCATTATAGTTGTTTGTCATTATTGCTATGATTAACTATTATCCATGTACAATCAATTATCTTGACATCTTTCTCCTTTATGCTGGAGCTCTTGATAGATTTCTCGTCTAGACTATGTCACATGTTGTTGGCTGTTAGTTTCCCTCTAGATGCCATATTACAGACTGAACTCCCTCGCAGCAATTTCCCTGTCTGATCCTGGTGCTGGAGCCGTATTATGGTCTAAATGTTTGCTTCTGTCCCCTCAAAATTCATATGTGAAAATCCTGATGCCCAAGGAGAAGTCTGAGATCCAGAAGAGGGCCCTCACCTGACCATGCTGGCATCCTGATCACAGACTTTCAGCATCCAGAACTGTGAGAAATAAATTTCTGTTGTTTTTAAGCTACCTAGTCATAGCAGCCCAAAGGGACTAAGACAACCCACTACCTACTACTTCCTGATAGTGTTACCTGGCCACCAGGTAACAGGTCATTCACACTTATGTCCCCAGACAATACAAATTTCTTCTCCCTTCCCAGCTATTCTTGAAGGGCTAACTCAAATACATCCTTCTTCATAAAGCCTTACATAACTTAAAGGCTTCTCCCACTCTCTGAAATGCCTACTATATGTAGCTTGAATAATTAATCTGCCAATTAATCACTTACTGCCTCGTGAAATCTCTTCAACGAGTCTCTCAAATCGTTATTTAAATCATGTATTGTTACTTAATTTATCACACTTCTGTCTTATGTATCCAATAAGATAGTATCCTCCTTTATGATAGCAACTATGTCTTATTTGTCTTCTTATGCCCTATAACTAAGCACCATGCTTTGCACAGAGCTAGATAAATACTATATGTGATTTGATTTGAAATGCTTAACTTAGCATATCATAAAAGACTACACCATTCCACACTCCGAAGAAGTCATTAAGATTTAAGAGGCCATTAAGGACTAATCCTACAACTGAGAGAAGAGTAAATTGCTTACTTTTAGGCAGATATGCTAACTTTCTAGGCCACTAAGTTTCTATTTAAGCAGTTTACTAAAAGTAAATTACTGAATGGATCCAGGTTGCTCAAAAAGGTTAATACCTGTTACTTCCTCCCCAGAAGTAAGCTATGCCTCCCTTCCCTGCTCTGAGCAACCTCAGCCAAGTCCATCTACTGCTTATAAGATATTGAAAATTATATTTACACAGAACAACCATTTGGACCAAACTTGCACAGCTGAACGAGGCAGCCCTATAAACTGCAGTATTGCAGCACACTGTTGATACCCGGTTGCTACTGGCTTGCCATGATATTAACATCACTCTTCCCTTCTTCTTACCCCATATTCTAAAATGCTCATATGTAACAAGGGTGAAAAAGAAAAATTAATTCAATTGACATCGCTGTTTGATGCTGGAACTGCACTCAGAAGTAGGGATACAAAGAGTTGTAAAACATAAAACCTCGTTCCTGCTTCATAGAACTGCCATTCTAGTCATGAGTGAAGGGGAGTAGGATAGAAAACACAAAAAATAGTTACATAAAATGTAGTACATACTATAATAGTGATGTTTGCAAAGCGTTATGGGAAAAAGAGGAGTCCGGCCAGCTGTGGGGGAGAAGTGGGTGTGGTAGATATGTGAGCTGGGGCGTAAGGGTTTATTAGGAGTTCTCTAAAGGAGACAAGAGGAGGAAAAGTATTCCAGACAGAGAGATGCACGAACAAAGAAACGGTTTGACTGGGAAATGGCAAGAATAGTGGAACTGCAGGACAGAAAGAGACCTTAGAGGTACTCTAATCTGAGCTCTGAGTTTTATAGACCAAAAACAAAAGCAAAAACAAGACAAAGGGATGTTAGGTGACACACAGTCACACAACTAAGAATGGAAAAACAAATCCGGAACTTGCGTCTGTCTGACCTATGACAAATCTAGTGCTTAGCCTACCTTGATAAGTTGCATATTTAATAGAAGTTCAATGCAAAAAGGAGATTGGAAAGTGAATGCTACTCCACTGGAAGTTCCCCATCAGTTACGTTCATTCATTCACTCACTCAATCACTCACTCACTCACTCACTCAACAAATACTTAGTGGCATCAACTAGGCACCAGGTACTCTACTAGGAGATAGGAAGCTAGGACTGCAATAGTGACCAAGACAGACAAAAACCAGGATCTCTCGGAAATAACAAATTAGTGGAGCATATGTACAAGTAAACGGGCAGTTAGAATCGGGTTTCAGTGCTGTGGCAGGGGAGGTAGAGAAAATATAACTAAAATGTATTGTATTTTAAAGTACATATGAAGTATGGAAGTATGGTTCGCTTCCCTCCTCTCCATCCCCCCCCTTAGCCAACTCCCACTTATCTTTCAGGTTGCAAATGACATGTTACTGCCTCCCTTCCTTGACACCCTCAAAACCAGGTCCCCTTAGCACCATGGGCTTCTCTTCATTGTAGACTGCAATTGCTGATTTATTATCTGCGTTTCCTACCAAACGGTAAGCTCTTCGAAGGCAGATACAATGTCCTGGCTCACTGTTGCATCTCGATACCTCATACAGTGCCTTGCACAAATATTTGTGGAGATTAATGCATGTACATTGTGAAAGACTGAAAAATGCCCCCAAAGATGTCCAAGTCCTAATCCCTGGAACCTGTAATTGTTACCTTATGGGGAAAAGAGTGTTCACGGATGTGAATCAATTAAGGATCTTGAGGTGGAGAGATTATTCTGGATTTTCTAGGTGAGCCTTACATGCAATCAAAAGTGTCCTTATAAGAGGGATGCAGAGGGAGATTTGACTATGAACGGAAGAGAAAAATGCCATGTGACCACAGAGGTAGAGATTGGAGTGATGCAGCCACACGCCAAGGAATACCAGCAGCCACCAGAAGCTGGAAGAGGCAAGGAATGGATTTTCCCATACAGACTTTGGAGAGAGCAGAGCCTTGCTGACACCTTTACGTCAGCCCAGGAATAATGATTTTTTGTGTGTGTGTGAGGAAGATTAGCCCTGAGTTAACATCTGTTGCCAATCCTCCTCTTTTTACTGAGGAAGACTGGCCCTGGGCTAACATCCATGCCCATCTTCCTCTACTTTATATGGGATGCCACCACAGCATGGCCTGACAAGCCGTGTGCCAGTCAGCGCCCGGGATCTGAACCTGCGAACCCTGGGCCGCCGAAGCGGAGCTTGCGAACCCAACTGCTACCCCACTGGGTCGGTCCCATAATGATTTTTAACTTCCAGCCTCCAAAACTGTGAGAGAATAAATGTTGTTTTAAGCCACCAAGTTTGTGGTAATTTGTTACAGTAGCCCCATAACACTAATACAAACACTGATACACATCTTTTCCCATAAGGATTATTTTGGTTTTGCTTTTAGCAATTAATTCCTTTGGATAGATTCCCAGAAGCAGAATTGTGGGTCAAAATAGATGACCATTTTGTTAGGCTCAATGAAGATTACCAAATTGATTTTAAAAAATAATTTATATAAATATCAATAATGTAAGAGAATGTTTATTCACCATACCCTCTCCATCACTGAATATTTTCATTAATTCTAATGTATGCTATTTTGGTATGCAAAAATAGTATTTCAATCTTGTTTTAATTTACATAATTTTGGTGTCTAATGAAGACAAATATTTTGCCATATTTTTTTATCAGTTTTATTTCTTTTTGTAAGTGTGCGCAGTTAATTTTTAAGAGAGATTTGTATATATTCTTCCTTTAGTAAATACGTTAAACTTGTTTCTTAAATTTACTAAAAATACTTTATCTTACTCTATTGTTTGCCAGTTTATTTAGGTTGGATTTAGGTTTTTGTTTTTTTAAAGGGGCTGTGCAAAACTTTTATCTACATGAATGAAACAAAGCTGTTGGTTTTTTCCTTGGTGCTTTCTTCTTTTGCTTCTAAACTTAGAAAGTCCTCCCCCTTCTAGAAGCTTGATAAAAGTAAATTCTATTTTCTTTCATATTATCTATGGATTGACTTTATATTTCATCCTTCTACCTGCCTGAAATTTACTTTTGTGTATGGTGCAGAATGAATAACTAAATTGATTGTTTTCACAAGGCAACAATGCTGATTGTTGCACCATTTATTGAACACCCAGTTTGTTCTCCACCACTTTGTAATGCCTCTTTTGTTATGTATTAAATTGTCATATATAATGGTATCTGTTTCTGGTCTATATATTGCATATCTTTGATCTGACTAATATTGTATCAGTATCATACAGTTTTAAATACTGCATTTTGAAATTTGTTTTCAAGCACGGTATGTCCCGTCCCCATCCATATTATTTCTTTCTTGTGTGTGTCTCTTTGCATTTTTAATCTTGCAGTAACTTTTCAAAATAATTTTGTATTCTTTTAAAACAGATTTACTCTATAGTTTTCTCCACAACAGAAGGTATAGTCACAGATCCATGATAAGTGTTTATAAATAGTAGCTATTATTAATTTTGCTAAAGAGTAACTAAAAATAAAAACCACTTTTTGTAGAGCAGTTTTTCATTTTGTCAGTTAAAAAACAACCAAGTCCAAGACTTGTAGCCAATCTTCTTTTAGTGAATAAAATTATTGCTAGCATCCCCCCACCACACACACACACACACACACACACACACACACACTTGCTAAATGGTATCTATTTTAAAAGACTTTACAATATATGATTAAGAGAATAGTTCTTTTCATAGTAAGATGAACAGACCCAGCCTTTTGCAGGACTCTTCTTCAGGTTTCCAAAACTACTGAGCTCTGCTTGACTTGTGAGTCCTAAAACCACATGTGCACTTCAATAAAAATTAGGTCAATGGTGAACTTTGACCAGTGTGAGAAACCACTCACTTCTACATATTACTAAACATCCTGCTATAACTTTCAAAATATAGCTACAACATTGCTTATTCGAGTTAGCTGATCTATTTGGCTCCTCCTTTTTATCTCTTGCTGTACATGAACAAAGCTAATCCTTAGGGATCACCTATTTATGCAGTTAAATGTTATTTATCCTACATCTGTTTGTGTCTTCTATGAACTAAGTACCAGGAATACAAAAATTAATAAGACACTGAGCCTGCCGTTAAGAAGCTCAGACATAGCAAGAGAAGCAGACAAGTCAACAACCACAATGGAATACTGAGATAACACTCGCTTCCTTCAAACTGAGTCAGTCAAAGTTTTTATCTTGAGAAGAAGCTGGGGTAGAAACCACAGGAATCCTTCCTCCTAACCCTAACTTCCTCCTAACTCCTAACTCTTTTTCTTTGACATAACAACTGGCACCTCCTATCATGACAACACAATGGGATAAAAATTACAACAGTAGACTATAAGCACAGAGAAGATGATGTTTAAACTGGGCCCTAAAGAATAAGTAGGAGTTTTTTTGACATGGAAAAAGGAGGGGAGGCATTTCAAGAAAATGGAACATGAGGATCTGAGACATCATGAAATGTTCTGGGAAAAGAAACTACTCCAGCGTAGCAAAAGTGTGGAATTTCAGTTACACACATATGTGGACAAGATGAGACACAGTGTGGAGGGTCAAGTCTTAAAAAACAACTGGGAGATAGATTTCAAAATCCATAAATGCATTTGGTCTCTATACTGTTGTCAATGAGAGGCATATTAGGCTCTGAAGGAATAAGACAATTCATTAACCCAGTCCTTTTTGGCTTTCACTGCCACCAGTCCACTAAAACTATTATTGTGAAGGCCACAAACAGTCTCCATGCTGCAGATAAGTGTTTTTAAAAGTGTTAAAATAAATAGTAATGCTGATGGACATATGGAAGGTTGATTGGAGAGGACCAAGTCTGTGGTAGCAGTTCCAGCTGGGAGATTGTTGCCACAACTAAAGCAAGACATGCTGAGGGTCTGAAAGAAAGAATTGGCAATGGTATGCTGATTATAGAATTATTTACGACATAGAAAGGAGAGAAATCCGTGATTTGGGAAAGAAGGGAGGCAGGCAGGTTAGAAGGAGGTAAGGAGAGAGAGAAAAAGGGAGTAAGGAGGAGGAAAGAAAGGAGAGACAGGCTAAAGGTAACCAAAAATTAAGGGTTTGATTTACAGGAAAACATAAGGAGAATAGCTTCAATTTTTGTAGTTCTTCAGACTATAACAGAAGAACTTCTGTAAGCAGACATTTGGGATTTACCTTATGACACCAACACTCAAACAACTGAATTAAAGCTGGTAATTAAGACTGGCAATCAGGATTTTTCAGCTCTTGTGGATTTAATAACCCTTAATTTGCAAATGCTTGTGCCAGAAAGACTGCATCTTCAAAAAAATCAAAAACATGAAAACATAACTAATAAACAAGCATCAATGTTTGATTAAATATCAAAGGAAGAATGAAAACCTGAAGAAAATATTCCAGTGATTCAGTTATATTCTAATAACCATCAGGAAAATGTGGACTAGAACTCTTTGCAGGATGCTTTAGATGCTTGAAAGAACCGTGGTTGAGCCAAATCTCACCCCCTTCTCCAAAGTCTCAAAGGAAGAAGTGTCCTTCTTGTTCTGGGCTAAACTCTCTACCTGGGTTCCTGAATCCGTTTCTTCTCATTTCCTCTGGTACCTTGATGCAAAGGTTATTTCCCCCTTCTCCTGTATTTCAACATCTTGCTCTCTCCGTAGGCTGCTTTCAGAAGCGTAAACAAGCTCAAGTTCCTCTGTTTGGAAATAGACACTTTCGGCTTTTAGTCTCCCACTAGCAATCCCTGTCCCTTCTTAGCAAGTTCCTCCGAAGAATAGTCTTTCTTCCCTTAGTGACTCTTCAGTGAACTGTAGTCAAGATTCTGCTCTTACTACTTCCCTGACACACTGCTCTGGCAAAGGTCATCTTTGACATCCTAACCCACTGGTCTCTTTTTATTCAAAATCTTGACCTCTCTGAATCACCTGACCATACTGACATCTCGCTGCTTGGAACAACTCTTCCTTTGGTCAACAGAAAATAGCTCTCTTGAGTCCCATGCTCCTAATCTTGCCACTCTTTCTTGGTTTGTTTGCCAGATCTCCTTCCTCCCCAGTCCTCTAAGGTTGGTAATTGCCAGAGATGACTTCTCTGTTGTTTTCCAATATTAACATTCTTCAATGTGATCTTAGCAATTCCTGTAGCTTCAACAGCTTGACACCTACATACTAGTAACACCCAAATCCGTGCCTCTACATCAGACTTCTCTCTTGTGGTCCAGAAGCACCAATTTTACTGCCTCGAGTGCTCACAGATATCTCAAAATTATCTCCAATCTGTACTCTATGTTTGCTCCTCTTCTGAACTTCCCTCATCTTAGTGAATGGCTGACAATCTATTTGATCATACAAGCCAGGAATCTGAGACTCATCTTAGACTTCTCCCTGTTCTTTATTCCAATCCACAACCAAGTCCTGTTGATTCTACCTTTTCAAAACCATTCTTCCAATCTGTCTCCTTCTTTCCATCCTTGTGGCTACTGCTTTATTCAATACCGTAGAAATAGTATTCTAAGGCTCTTTCTCCCTCAATCTAGTATCTGTTTTATCCATCCACCATGTTATGATCAGAATTTTTCTCTCAAACTGAGAGAAAAGAAGGAACTGGGGCAGTTCCTTCTCTGTGCCCCAATTCTTCATACTTTTGTGTCTGCTCACCCACATTCCTTGGCCTGGAGTGACTTAGTCCTCGTTTAGTCACAGAGCATTTACTCTCTTTTCAGGCACATTTCAAGGATAACCCTCTCCATGGAGATTTCTTAACCCTCCCAACCCCATAAAATTGACGACTCATCCTTGTACTCCCATTGCATTCTATGCTGACATCTGTCATGCCACCCCACACACTTCATTGCACCTAAAAATAATTCTGGTATATTCTAAGTTCCCCTAACTCTATTTTAGGTTCCTTGATGTCATAACTTATTCATCTTTCTACTCCCAGCACAAAAACACTGTGCAGCATATAGTTCACAACACCATTAGCTTGCTGGATGAGTGAATAGTCCTTACACTGTCAGAAAAATAAAACCACTATCACAAAAGACAGTTCCTCTTGTCTAAAAATGGTAATAATACAGCACATTAAAAATTCACTACATCAACACAACTCAAACTCAAAATTTGGTTCTGCCTTTGAAATACAATCCTAACTATAATAATAATAATGAAATATTAAATGCTCATTGAATAATATTTCCCAAGGCAAATGGAAAGTGTGGGTTTTTATAATTGCCTGGAGATTTGCCATCCAATCTAGTAAGACCCTTCCATTAACCACAGTGCTTCTGCCCTTGCCCCATGTGGAAACAGTGTGCCCCTGCTGACCTCTGCGAGTTCCCTGAGGCTACAGTTACACACCTGTGGGCCCTGAGCCATCTCTGTGCTGCTGGTGCATAGGAGTGCAGAGAGCAAAGAGTAGAAGCAGCATTATTTTACATTCACACTCTATGCTTTCGAAGGCAGCCTTGGTCTGGAGTCAAGCTCATGCTAGGCTTCCACTGAAAACGTTATCCAGCACTCATGACCTTGCCTTGCTTAACTTTCTCTTCCTTCCTGAATCTCGTTTGACTACCTGAGTCTGACCCATTTTTGGCTCTGAACTTTAGTTCTTCCTCAGAGTTAATTCCGGGAGGACGTACACAGCATCCTACAAGCAAAGGGAGACAGCAGCAAAGGAAGAGGCAATTCACTGAAATTTGGTAGGAATAACAAGAATGGAACCAGAAATGGGGTCCCCAGTGGCAGAGGTCAGAGACCAAGATTTACAAGGAGCTACTTACAGATGCAGTCCAGTCTCAGATCTGGTTCCTTGAAATCAAAGATTCAAAGATTACCTGATCCAAGGGGTATTCGCTGGACAGATCTTCAGAAGTAGGGACAGGGAAAGTAGACCTGTGAGAATCAGAGGCAGGGCATTTCAGGAATTGGCCTAACCCCCCAAAACAGGCAGGGTTGGAGGCATAATAAGAACCCCACTGTTGGACGGACTCCCAAGCCCGTGCTCATTGAGAAACCACTCTGAACTTTCAAAGGTGTTGGTGAAAACCAAAGCTAAGGTGCATAAAACACCTTGCTCAGCACCTGGCATGTAGGATGTGGTTACTGTTCATACTACTCTTATTATCTCACACTTAACCCCTCAAGGTCATTAGCCACTTTTTTTTTCCTCTGAGATTTATGTTAATTGGCTCAACAATAACCATCTGAAGAAACTTTGCGAACTCATGCAACTTTATCATGCTCTCCTTCCTTACAAGTTTTTTCAAGATGCTAATGGACTTTTTCCTAGGGAATTCCACCATTAATCTTTCTCTGTGCAGAGAATTTTCTGATGTACTCATCCTTTCTCCAGTATGTTTAAATAATATCATTGTGATTTTAAAATATGGTCCTCATTCTATGGTGACTCTGCTTTTTGTTTGTTTGTTTTGATGATAAGCTTCTGCACTCTCTCTGGATACACCTTCTCAGTGTCCTCAATGGGGCTCTCTTCCTCCGCTCGACATTTAACTCTTGGAATTCCAACACCGATCCTCCTTACACCCTGAAGAGTTGGGATATGATATGCAGTCACATGTTTAACGAAGTTCTTATATATTATTTCTTAAATTGCTAAATATCCAGAATGGATCAATTCCAACTCTTCCTACTAACATGCTGATGCAGTAGCAGCTCTGCTTTGTTTCCTATAAATGTACACCAAAAATCACATATAAAATATATTTTATTAGTGTATTCAATAAAACAAAGAGATATGTTTACAGGATGAATAATCTTACAAAAATAAATGTCCTATCATAAAAACCACATAAGGAAACAAAAGAGCCTTTAAAATTTTGTCATACTTACACAAAAGATGCATACATACATTTCAGAGAAGCTTAGAAGAGATCAACAAGAGGAACTTTGTTCATTTTTGTCATGTTTGTATTTTGAATTTCAAATAATTGATTCCACATAGAAACTGAAGGATCAGCAGTTTAAAATACACTCCATGTCATATATGTTGTCACTCAATAATACTCAATATAAATTTAGCAACACTGAATCCTTCAGATGAGTAACTGCATTAATATTTTACCAGTTGATATTCCCTTTTTAAAATTTTGTTTATAATATTTGGAGAGTTTTAAAATTGAAATCTGGGGGCCAGCCCGGTGGTGAAAGCAGTTAAGTGTGCACTCTCCCCTGCAGCGGCCCGGGGTTCGCCGGTTCCGATCCCAGGTGCACACCGAGGCACTGCTTGTCAAGCCGTGCTGTGGCGGTGTCCCATATAAAGTGGAGGAAGATGGCCACTGATGTTAGCCCAGGGCCAGTCTTCCTCAGCAAAAAGAGGAGGATTGGCAGATGTTAGCTCAGGGTCAATCTTCCTCACACACACACAAAAAATTGAAATCTGAACTCCCATAAGAGCACAAATTTCTTTGTTATTTTTCCTCTGTCTGTCTCAAATTTTGTTGTTATTGTTCCATGCGACACGTGCATGAATGAGTGCAGAGTTTCTACCAGCCTGGACCATGGCTACTGGAAACAGTAGCACATCACCCAGATTATCAAGACTGAAATCAAGTCCTGCCTAAAGGAAAATTCTTTTATTGCTAAAACCTGTTGTTGGTAGCAAATAGTTATACTCACTCCTAAAAAGAAAAGAGCTAGGAAGAATTTGGAGTTCAGAAGTGGACTCTTTTAGGTTCTTAAATTTGGGGTTACAAACTTCATAGTATTATACTGATGAAGTCATAAATGCTTGCATTTCAAATGTTGATAAAACTGACCACAGTGATTTGGCTCTTAAACATGGAGAAAAGAGAACAAGAAAGATGTAGACATAAAAGGGTATACTTATTTCATAGATTAAAAAATATCTTTGCAATTGCTAGTGACATTTGTTTCCAAAGAGCAATCCAATTTCTGATTTCTGCACGCCTGGCTGGACTGTCTTTTATTACTGTTTCTCAACGGTCCACGGTTATCCTTCATGGTGTGAAATGGTTCCTCAGTGTTCTTAATGTGTTTCCTCTGCATCCCTTACTCGCATTCATTTCATTTAAGTTTTATATGCTGTAAATGCCTCAAGTTCTCATTACACAGCTCTCATAGCTTTCAAGAGCCATTAAGAATCTACTTTTTTAAAAATAGTTTTATACTATTCTTGTTAAAGCCATGAAATTTGGACTTACAAGACCCAATTTTGCCACTCACCAGCTTTATAAACATGAACAACTCATTGATCTCTCTGAATCTCAGTTTCTTCATCTGTAAAATGGGAATCATAATGACATCTCCCTTACTTATCCAACCTCCACCAGCAACTACTTATTTGATTTGGGCACATTATTTAATCTCTGTCTGCCTTCATTTCCTCTTTTACAAAACAGGGGTAGGAATACTATCCATTTTGTAAGGCTGTTTAAGGATTAAATGAGACAATACATGTCAAATGTATAAAATAGGTACATGATAATTGTTCAAAAAATGTCAGATCTTGTTATTGCTGAGGAGATAAAATGAAATAGTATACGTGGCACGACATAGTGGAAAGAGGAAGGGCTTCAGTTCAACAGACGGGTTCAAATTCTGCTCTGCCATTTATTGGCTGTGACATCTTATGTAAGTTACTCTACCTCTCTGAGCCTTAGTTACCTCAATTGCAAAATTCAAAATTATGAATATTAACAATAGCAGGCATAAAGAGTAGAGAGAGTACTCAAGAAATGGTGGTTACTATGAGTATTACGCAAAAGTAACTTGTGAAAAAAATCTTTACTCAGATAGTACATATAAGACAGTAGTGTTCAGAGACATGGGAAGTCGCTGTCTCAAGCCTTACCAGGAAGAGAAAGAAGAAAGCATATTCTAAAGAAACAAGAGAAACAACAACAACGAAATGGAACAAATCTATGACTGTAACAAAATAATGAATATATCAGCAAAATTCACAAAAATGAAGGATAGTTATTGGACTCACAGCTACATACAATCTTCTACCTGGTAGGTTTGCCAAATAGCAACTGGTAGGCTATACATATATTTCTTTCTAAGAAAATCAGACTTAGTCAATGGGTGGCCTTCGCCACAGTCATAATAAACATATTCACTATCCAGAGCTAAAAAGGGAAATCTACACGTAGCTTAACATAATTCTAAAAAGTCAGGATGGTAACTTCTTGGTAGCTGATTGACCCAGCATTAAGTCAGACTGCATGTAGGGTGGGTGTCCTCCTTGCTCCCCATTGCTGCTTCCACACCATTTTCCCACTCTCCTCCATTCCATTTCCCCCTAACTTTGATTCTTATTTCTTCAGACTATATCACTGTGGGTTAATTTGGTAAGTATGATTAACCAATGATGGTTAATTTGGTTAATTCAGACTATACCACTGTGATGTGTCAAGTTGGCTAGGCCATGGTACCCAGATATTTGGTCAAACAGCAGTCCAGATGTTGCTGTGAAGGTATTTTTTTTAGATGAGATTAATATTTAAATTAGTAGACTTTGAGTAAAGCAGATTACCCTCCATAATGTAAGTGGGGCTTATCTAATCAGTTGAAGGCCTTAAGAGTAATGATGCAGTTTCTCCATGAAGAAGGAATTCTGCCTCTGCCTTTGGACTCATGCTGCAAAATCAACTCTCCCCGGGTCTCCAGCCTGCCCTGCAGATCTCAGACTTTTGGACATACCAGCCCCCAAAATCATATGAGCCAATTCCTTAAAATAAAATCTCTCTCTCTCTCTCTCTCTCTCTTTCTTTTGGTATAATTTTGTGTGTATATATATATATATATATATATATATATACATTTCTCTGGAGAACTGTGACTGATATGCCCAGCTTGGGGCAGATGATTAAGTCACATTTAATTTTGTTTAAAACCAACCATTTAAGATCCCTATTTCCATTTATCTCAATAATGTATTTCCTTCCTCAACAGAAGGTCTCTCCCCCAGTCCCCAGCCACAAGATAAGTCCAAAACTCCAAGGGGCTGGAAAATTGTGTCCTCCTGTTATGTGTCCCCCGCCATCCTCCCTCTGCTAGTGGTCTTGCTTCATATTTCACTGAGAAAATAGAATAAACCAGAGGAGAATTTCCTCAAGCTCCTACCACTGCAGCATACCCATCTATTTGCTATTGGTCCATATACGCTGCCTTCCTCCCAGGGTCCTCCTGTCTGAGATCAGCCCCTCCACTGATCCCATCTCCTCTCACCTGCTCCAGAAATTCTCCCCCTCTCTTTTGGCCCAATGGCAACAGCATAAAATATGCTGTCATTTCTCCCATCTTAAGAAATAAACTAAATTTTCAAATAACTCTTTAATTCCACATCCCCTTTCAGCTAACATCTCAATTCTCTGTTCCCCTTTACAACAAAGCTCCTCAAAAGCATTGTGTGTACTTGCTGTCTCCAATTACTTTCCTTCTATTCTTTTCTGATACACGATCTTCTGGTTTTCACCCCCACTACGCCATTGAATCTAATCCTATCAAGGTCACCGAAGACCTCCGTATTGTAAATCTAATGGTCAATACCCAGTCCTCATTTTACTTGACTTCCTAGCAGCTTTTGTCACAGTTAATTGTTCTCTCCAACTTGAAACACTTTCTCTTGGTTTTCAGGATACCAATATTCTCTTGGTCTTCTTCCACTGGCTGCTCCTTCTCAATTTTTTTTTTTTATTTAATTAATTTTTTATTGAGGTAACATTGGTTTATAACATTATATAAATTTCAGGTGTACATCGCTATATTTCGATTTCTGTGAAGACTACATCATGTTCACCACCCAAAGTCTAATTGTCATCCATCACTGTACACAAGTGCCTTTTTACCCCTTTCACCCCCCCTCTTCCCCTCTGGTAACCACCAATCTATTTTCTGTGTCTGTGTGTTTGTTTGTTGTCGTTGTTGTTTTTATCTTCCACATATGAATGAAACCATACGGTATTTGGCTCTCTCCATCTGACTTAATTCACTTAGCATAATGCCCTCAAGGTCCTCAAGGTCGTAATTTTCTTTTGCTGATTCCTCCTCTGCTCCAAAATGAGAGGGATCCAAGGCCCAGGACCCCTCTCTTCCTTATCTATCCTCACTTCCTTGGTGATTTCACTCAGCCTCACGATCCACAAAGTTACGGCCGCAGCGCCCTTCACTCTTCCCTCAAACATCCACATGCCTCACTCTCCCACCTCGTTTCAGTTTGGCTTAAATGTCTCCTTCTCAGCACGGCTTTCACTACATAAAATTGAATCTTCCCTTCCCACCCTTCCCCCGCTCTACAATCTTAATCCCACCCTTCTTTCCTACTTTATTACTCTTTACGGTGTTTACCATGCTCTCACATACCACATCTACCTGTTGTAGTGTGTGTTCTCTTCCACTAAAATCTGCATTCCATAACAACAGGAATTGCGGTCCTCCTTGTCTACTGTTTTATGCCCAGAGCCTAAAATATTTGACATATTGCAGGTGCCCAGGACGCTTGCTGAGCGAATGGTCTTGCCTGGCTTTGTTCCCCTCTTTCCCTGTAATGGAGGAACTGAGATTCCTTGCTCAGTTTTCCTAGAAATTACAGTTTTCAAAATCTGTTGATAGACTTCCCTGGTTCTGAGCATGCTCCTGCCACTCAACTACTTAGTTGCCTGCCATCTGGATTACACCAATTATATACCCATTTTCCACATAAATGGGTTCTTCTGAACATTTTGTTAACAGTACTCGTCTCTGTCCTGAGGTGGGAGAGTTATCGGTCTGTTCAAGGAACATCAAGGTTGTCAGTGTGCCTGGCTGCAGCAGACTGAGCTAGGAAGACAATGGAAGGAGAGGAGGTCAATGTGGTAACCAAGAGGTCAACATGGTAACCAAGAGGTGAACGTGGTAACCAAGGGGCATAGAAGGAAGATGCAGATTAAGCAGTGGTTTGTATAAAATGGAAGGACTTTAGCTTTCCCTCAGAGTGAGGGAAGTCCTTGGACGTTTTTCAGTAGGTGTAACATGATCTGACATGTTTTTAAAAATTCACTCTCGCTGCTGGTGGAAATAAATCACTATTCGAAGTCATTTAAATTTTCTGTACCTCATTTGCAAAACCAGTAAGCTAGATTAGAGATCCTTTGAGGTTGCATCAACTTTTAAGAAATCACAAAAATATGAGGGGAAAAGGATTTTTTTAAATCTCTAGTTTAATTAAATATTTTGTGATTGATGACAATAAATCAATTGCTTAATTTGACACTATTTTTTAATAAGTGCTTGGCAACAGTTAATTCATGATGATCTAGGCTGCTCATCAAAGTGCCCTTCAAATTCTCAGATTCTTCTTTTCACCATGGCCTCACAGATATTTTCACATGTTCCCACTAAAACTTGGCTTGAAGAGCTCCTGAAAGGAAAAATGGCAGAGATTCAGCAGATGCAAAATTTATTGTGATTCAAATTTGGACAAGACTAATCAAGTCTTGGCATGGGAAACTGAAGTACAATGTATTGAGGTGCGTTGGTTTCCTGATAACACTTAAAAAAAATCCAAATGCTACTGGCCTAATCAGACCAAGCTACCTGAGATATTAAAGATTTTTTGCATTTGATTGATTCTCAGTGGGAAAATAGTCCATGCATATTAGTCAGGGTTCTCTAGAGAAACAGAACCAATAGAATACATAGAAGATGATAGATAGATAGATAGATAGATAGATAGATAGATAGATAGATAGATGATAGATATTTCAAGGAATTGTCTCATGGGGGCTGATTAGTTTGAAATTTGTAGAGCAGGCCTGCAGGCTTGAAATTCAGACAAGAGTTAATGTTGCAGTCCAAATTCCACAGGGTAGCAGTGTGAAAACTCAGGCAAAGTTTCTAGATTGCAGTCTTGAGGAGAATTCCTTCTTTGGGAAACCTCAGTCTTTGCTCTTAAAGCCTTCAACTGATTGGACAAGGCCCACCCACATTATGGAGGATAATCTGCTTTACTCAAAGTCTACTGATTTAAATATTAATTACATACAAAAAATTACCTTCACAGCCACATCTAGGCTGGTGTTTGACCAAACAAACACCAAAATTTGGCACCATAACCTAGCCAAATTGACATACAACATCAGCCATCATACCATGTTAACCTTCAGTTCAAAGATCCTTCACATGGTAGAGTCTCAGTAAAAGCTGAACTGAGTAATATTAATTCTCAACCAAGAAAAATTATTCACTCATCTTAAATTTTGCATGATATTCCAATTAAGTTGCTCTTAGCTTTTCTCTTTTTGCTGGAAACAAAAGCAAGAGCCACAATTCAAAGTTCTATTATTAAATTCATTCATGAGAACAATCAGTATTATTAATGAGGAAGGAAACGGCAAATTTTCTTCTACTTCTCCATCCCTGTGATGCTAATATAAGTTATATTTGAGAACTGCTAGGGTAAAATCCCTAGATTAGGTTCGTCTATTAAATGTGAAAAATAACCTGATAATGCACAAAAGTGTCCTAAATGAAGTCGGGTCTGCAGTGTAGAATTGACCACATGTATTTCTATGGGACTTGAAACCCTCTTCTCACAGCTGGAAGCACTGGATTTCCACATACTAGAGTTTCTTAGAAAAACCCTTTCCTTAAGAGGAATTTAGGGAGTTGTATCCCAGCGTTTTGAAACACACCATTTGTCTACTTCCTTCTATTAGCTCTCACCCGTGCCCCAGTATTAAGAATCTCTCTGGCTCTAGAGCTGCAAATATGCATCTTGAGCATCCAGTCTAATTCAATGCCGATTATAATATTTTTAGCCTAACTGGCATCCCAGTTGGGTATCTTTCTGGGGCTGGTGCCCTGTCTGCTCTTGTGAGGCTTCCCTTCTTTCCAGGGATGGGACCCCTGCCTTTGGATTAAAGAAGAATAACTAAGGCGCAAGTTCCCTGCTCAGGAACCACTACCTGCTTGGATTTCCCAGGCCCAGCTGCCGGCCTCCCAGTACCAGCTACGTGCCATCCATCTTTCTGGATACTCCTGCTGCCTCAGGCCTTCCAGCGGGGGCTACTTTTCCAGGATGCGACCTTCTCTCTGTTGCTGTACCCTTCATATACCATGCTCTCTCCCTGAGATTGCGCTTCCTTTCTGGAAGCCAGTCCCTCTTTCCTCGCCCATCTCCACCCAAGTGTAGGTCTAGTTCTAGGTCCCCATTTCTTCCAGATTGCCTGTCCTCTAGCAGAATTCACAGAGTATTCTTACCCTGTTATAAATGTGCCTGGGCTTTCTCACCTGGAAAATTAGGAGACTGGACTAGAGATGACCCTTTCAGCTCCAACAGTCTTATGATTCTATAAATGCCTCTTCTATTTAATGATCCTTGACAGCACCTCAGAGAAAATAAAATCGCACCAGGTCCTGAGTAGATTATTTCCACTCCTACATATCCATGCCTAGCTCTTTTTTGTGATGACCAATTTCTCACCATTCCCTTGGAGTAATGCTTCTATTTCTTAGAAAGTACTATGCCTTAGATACTCTGTTTATGATCAGTTCATCCAATTTATTCTAGGCAGATCATTAAGGGATATGCTAAAGTTTTTCCTTCCGAATGTCTTACACAACACACATTGAACTTAACTGGAAAGCATTGCTAATCAGCTGCCTCCTGCCCCTCAGGAGCTTGTCGCTGAGCTTTCTGGCCAAGACCCATCTGTGTCTCTGGTACCGGGCCTGGTGGGGAGATGCTAGAGCTCGTCCACGTCCTCCGCTCTTTTGGTAAAAGAATATTTTATACACAGTGCATTTATTAGGAACCTTGTTCCTTGAGGCTTAAATGTAAATAGAGGATTAAGAGCATAACTAATTTACATGAGATACAAACACATCCACGAAAGCCTAACACATTTTAAATGATTTACTGAGAAAAAGCTAACATAGTTTTCCATTGCATATCAGAATAGGCAATTCCTCTTGTCATTCATCTTTCCTTTCAGAAACAAAGCTCAAAACAATAAAAATTTTCACTCCCTGAACCACTCTTTTTTTTTTCCAATCAAAGAACTTTAGAGACTGTTACAGGAAGCACAGTACCTATACTGCATGCATAAACTGAATCTAAAAAATGATGAGAGTGGTTCCCTTTCCTAAACAACTTAATTAAATTAAAAAGCATGATCAAGCTGCTTGGCTATACAGAAAGTCACTCATTAATATGGCTTTAAGAAAAATTCAGAAGGAAACAGCTGATTCAGTGGACATGGAAATACGGCCTCTGTAGATTTGAACTTGTCTGTCCCAAACCACATTTGAAGTTATTCCAATAGCTCTGAGCAAAACAGTGACAGGGTAATTGGCATTAAACAAGATAAAGGATATGTGTTCTTTGGCTATTATGTTAACAACTAAGTACATTGAAATATTATCAGCCAAAAATATAATTTCCAAAAAGAACATTATGGATATAATAAATGTTCATGACCTTTAAGACTTCTAAAGGTTTAGTATGGTTCTAGGAGGAAAATTAGGCATTCTTGCACTGCCATACCATCTACCTCAGGCAGGACTGCCTTGTGGTAAGAGGTCACTTTAGAGGGGCACTGAGAAAGCCTCCCTGGCCCCAGATCTCTCCCCCATCAACTGACATCCCAGCCTAAAACATCCAGTAAGGACGTTTAATATTTTCTGCCCTGCATTCCTGGGAGAAAAACCATATTTGGCTTCAAGACGGATTTGTTTATAAAGTTCTTTCCCGAGAAGCATTTGTGATGGACGAAAAGCGAGGGTGAGAAAGCATGAACATGTCGGGAGTCTGAAGTCAGAGGATGACAATGTAAGCAAGGCTGAGGAGGGGAGAAAGGAAACAAAAAAGGAAATATTGGGTGGTGAAGACACTTTATTTACTTCAATGTTGTATCTAGCGTCCATGCTGAACTTAGAAATTCTTAAGTTTAAATTGAAAATAGATAATGCCATGACCCAATAGGCTGAGAAAAAAATGGTAAAATGCTTGATGAAATGAGAAAAAAATACACAGATCACCAAGAAATCACCTCCGAACTAAATTAAAGGCCAAACAGATATCTGCAGAAGCCTTCAGATAAGTGCTTAGACTTCCTTGTAGCCAATTCTGTTCGTTCCTCTTCACATCTTAACCTTTTATCACTTGAGCTCTCTTTGGCGCTGACGCTCCTTACCTCTCCTTTCTTTTTAAAATCCTCTGCACTTGGTTTCTGTGACACCAGGCTTTTCTGCATCTCCTCCTACTCTCTGGCCATTTCTTTTCACTCTCCTCTTATTGTTGGTTCCTCTTCTGCTACCACCTCTACTCCCTGAAGTGCTGATGCTTTTCATATTCTCCGAGGAAAAATTTGTCCTCTCCAAAAGCAGTCTTTCAATACCAGTAGTATAGTATTTTGAGCCCATTTTTCTCCTCTGGGATATTTGGTATGTCCAACTGCCTATTGGACTTCTCTACACGGATGTGCTGCTCAAAGTTATACTCATCATTTTCTCTGTCCTCTTCTCCCCACCTCACTCCCTCTCCCATATTCCCTATCTGAGGGAACGGTACTACAATCCAGTTGCTCAAACTAGAAATCTGGGAGTCATGATTCTTATTTTCTAACAAACTATTGATTGTGTTGACTTCTCTCCATTCCTACTGCCACTAACTTCTGCCATCAGTCCATCTCATTCATCATTGCTATAATATCCTCCCGACTTGTCTCCAAGTTCCCTCCTCCTCCCACTCCATAGACGGAACATGGCTCCTCTGCTCACAATTCTTTCAAGACTCCCTGTCTCCTTCATCTCAGAGAATAAAATCTATCCACATTTGCATGTCATTTAAGACCCTTTAGGATATAATTTACGACTATATATTTATTTACTCCCTACCCACCCCACCACACACATACTTTTAAATCAGCAATACCAAACTACTTTACATTCCCAGAACACACCCTATTCCCCTCTCCCATCTCCACTTGATGTTCTTTTGCCTGGAATGCTTTTCCATCGCTCCTTGCCTACCTCCTTTTTCATTGTCAATCTCCTACTCATGTTCCTCACATCAAGTCTTTTCCCTCTGTGGGGTCTTCTCGGATTCTCCCCTGTGGTGTACCTTATGTGCATGAACCTCTACCAAGGCAGTTCCCATCTTTGTTCACTGAGCAGTCCCAGCATCTGGAAAAAATGACTGGCACATAGTAGGTGCTCAATAAATATTTGTTGAATGAATGAGTGTTGCTTATATTCATTGTATGTCTGTGTCTCCACTAGATTATAAGCTCCTTTGTACCTGTGATGGCTAGCCTGACAGAGTAGAACCTCCACCATTAAGTGATTGAGTCAGGTAATGTGAACTTACACATTTTACAGTCTTAACAATATTTCAAGTATTCAAAAATAGTAAGTGAATTATTATTAAGTTCTCAACAATATTCTAGCTAATTTTTAGAGAATTAATTTTATTTTGCTGAACAACCAACTTTGGCAAATACATATTAATGGAGAGAAGACAATATTGATAACAGCAAAGGACAAATAATAAAGGTAATTTATTTTGGAATTTGGAAGTTGGGAAGTGCTCTTTGTACTTACATTTTCATGTGGGAGTGACTGCTGACCCAGGAATTCAAAATACATTGAACAAATCTCCAATTCATACTGCAAAGTTCTGGCCAACTGGGTTCCCATCTCTGCCCTCTGACCCTGACTTTCATCACCTCTTAGACCAATGCCAAAGAACAGCTTAACTTCATAGACAATAGAATTGGGGATCTCTCTGCACACCTGAAGCAAGGTGTTAGTTCACAGCTGTCTGAAGAAAAACATTTTGAAAAGCCTTATTTCTAAGGGTTTCCATTATGTTAGAGAACAAAGGTCCTGTTTATTTTAACAGTCAATAAAATAAGTAGTGCACAACTTATCATATAAGACCAGTTAAGGCCACAAAAAGCCCATTCCCTATGGTATATTGGAAATATTAAACATTGGCAATAAAATTGTAGAAAACTATGGCTTCAACACCAGAATAGTTTTTTTTTTAACTCATTGAGCAATATCTTGAATATTGGCACACGAGGTTATATGGGCCTCATCCTGCAGTGAGGTTTATTGGCTCTTCCTAGAAGACTCCATTCTTGCCTGGGCTCCAAAGCAAGCAGCCTTCTCTGTAGGCCACCTGGGCACTCATGTCAGGATGAGCATCGGTGGCCTCTCCTCTGTATTACCCTGACATACAGCTTTGCTTCTCCTTTCCCCCCAGGGATCTATTTCATTCCTAAACTTCCTTATTCATTCACTCAACAAATGTTGACTGAGCATTGACTGGGAGACAGGCCTCTTTCTAGGTGCTGAGGATGCAGCATCAAACAAAACAGACCACAGTCCCTGTCTCACTGGAGATGTCTCTCCTTCCTTTCTTTATCCACCTCCCTCAATGAAGGTGGGAGAATCTGAATACATTGCTTCTACTCTTCAGATTAGCAAATGCGGTAGTCCACAGGCCATAGAAGACTAGTGAACTCAGAATACTTCTTCCATCTTCAGAGATTGGTCCACGTCTCAATTCTTAACAGGTTTTTTGTGAGTTAATGAGGGGTATCCCTGAAGTGCCTTGCCCGAACAGGTCTGAAGCCTGTACTAGAAGGAGTCTCCTGATGGAATAGGTTAACTGTTCTGATGAGGGTGGATGACACCGAGAACAGACTTCTTGGAAGACATCATCCACGAATAGAGAGAGAGGGAGGGAGTGGGAAAGAGGAAATGTGCATAGTAGGCAGCCTGGCTCTCTGCTCTGCCTGCATGAGGCAACGAAAAAAAGGGCAAAATGTCCCCGGGAGCCTCATTCCCATAGGTCTTGCTCCCTGGACTACTGAAGTTTCAAGCTGTTGGGAATCTAATCCAGAGACAGCAAGTCATCACAGCTGCTCTGGGACTGTGCCTTTTCTTTCACAGACCAGCTGAAGCAGGCTCCATAGAGCTGGGTCTCTACCTGCTAATTGCCATTAATTGCCCTTAAGTCATGCATTTAAAGGGCTAAAAGTATTTTATGAAATTTTGTAAATATGAATATTTATAAATTGGGGTTTCCATCTTAGGAGTGTCTGTACTTAAGGAGGGTTAGTAATAACATGGAAAAAAGTTGTGACTAGAGTTAAGTGCCCTGGATGACTAGAACCAACTGACATAGTGCTCTGAAGTGCTTAACTTTTTTCCAGTTACTTAATTCATTTTATTGGGTATGAGAATAAAATTTGTATACTGAAATACTTTTTGACTCCATTTCTTTCACGTCCCCTGCTGTGCAAGTGAGGCAGTGGGCTACAGGAATCGAAAGGATACGACTGTTCTTTTCCATCACAGCTGGTACATATTCAAAATGCAAACCTACCTGGGTATTTCCAAGGAGAAGATTCTTTCCATGTTGAAGCTGGAGTGATCTATTCTTTAGTAGAAATGACCTCTGTTTTCACGGCCTGATAACCAAGCAGTTTCATATATTTGGTGTATTTTTTGGGATCAGAAAAATATGTCACAGATCTTTTCTGAAGATTAGGGCAATAAGCCACCTAAGGCTCTCTGATCTTCAAAGGAAACTATAAATAACAACTACAAGGTAAATGAAAAAGTAAATTAGTACAAGCAACAAAAAGTCAGACTTATGCTTCATGTGATACTCGATGTTTTAATTCAAGGAAACAAAACTTTAAAAAATGACTTTTCTTTTTAAAAAGAAACCTAAAAGAGGCTTATGTGTAACTTAAACCAAACTCAAGGTAGTATCAGTTACTTCCAGGAAATGAAAGGAAGACAGAAAAAAATAACTATATATATTTTATTTTAAATAATATGATATTAAAGAATAAGGACTGTTTTGCTTATGTCACTTATGTGTTTAATAACAGCAGCTGCCATTTATTGAGCACCTACTAAGTGCCTGGCATTGTATTAAGTGTGTTACATACAACATGGTAGAATGATTAAGAGTGCATGCTCTGGAGTCAAACTGCCTAATTTTAAATGCTGACCACTTACTATCTGTGTGATCTTGAGAAAATTACTGAACCTCTCTGTGCCTGTTTGTTCATTTGAAAAATGGGGATAATAATAGTATCGACATCATAGGATTGTTTGAGGATTAAATGCATAGCATACTGTAAGCACTCAATATATATTAGCAACTATTATTATCTCATTTAAGGCATGTAGATAATTTAATGAGGTCCTCATTTTTTCCCATTTTGTAAGTGGGAATATGCGGTATAAAAGGTTAGGTTACTTGACCAAGGTTAACTACCCAGGTCAAACTCAGCTCTGTTAAACTCTTAAGACCTATAATTTTAACAAATACAGTCTACTATACTGTTAAATACACTGGGGAACCTCAAATCTTTTTGGACTTGGGCAGAGTACAAACACATAAGTTATATATGCTTGAAATTAGCAATATTTCCCCATAAAGAGCCATTGAGTTGCCATCACAGTTGCCAGTTTACTTCTGATGGGCTCATATGGGATACGATTCCATCCTACGAACATGCCCAGTTCATATCGCCAAATCAACTATAGGAAGAACTTAAAAAACACAGTTATGTGCATTTTGAAACTTAGCACTTAAACAACAACAAAAATGCTCAGAGTATCTCTTTATAAATACCAACGTCTAACATTCCTTCTTCTCGTTTTCTTGGTAGAGGCAACTGTTTCATACGGCTACAAGAGAGATGTTATTAGCACTGTACATTCACTCATGCTCTTTCGTCAGGTTTTGCAATTAAGAAGTTGAGTTTATGAGGGCAAAACTAAATCTATGTGAATTGGGGCTATTTAATTTAGAGCCAGGATTATGTCTTTGACTACTTGGTACAATGCTGGGTATCCTGTCAGAGCACAGACCATAATAAATAATAACCACGATAAATGTGCTAGGGAGCTGGTATAGAAGTTGCCTAGATTGATGAATCTCATTTGCTACCCTACATTACTCAGTTCCAGTGGAAATTACAATTTGCTTGCAAAGATATCTCATTTATTTAACTTCCATCTTTAAAAAATTTTTTTCTCTTTCTCTTCTAGTTATTTATATGTGTTCATCAAGTTTGTTTTTCCTTTTTAAACATAATATTTCTTTGAGGGGAAGTTAAAAGATTTAGCTTTGCCTGGTAGCATGCCAAGTAGAAGAATCACTATCATCAATTTTCTTTCCAATAAAAGATGATGCTCAGAGTGGTAGACTTAAATTCCCAGTCTAACCTCACAGTGTTGATGAGATTCTCAAACGCTACTAAATGGAGCAGGGTCTACACCAGGGAAAAGCAAATTTTTGTTGATGACAACAGTAAAAATTAAACCATTATATGTGGTAATAACCAAACGAGGAGGAAAGAGAAGTTTAAAACCAAAACAAAAGGATTATTAATGGCATGTTTTCATAAAGCGGAGGATAGTGGCCGTTTTCAGAAGATGTCAAGGGAAAAAGAAACAGTCCATGTACTTCTCCACTCCCAAATGCATATATTTGAGGAGTTTAAGAATCATTTGGATAGGGCCAGCCTAGTGGCACAGTGGTTAAGTTCACGCGCCCTGCTTCAGCAGCCCAGAGTTCACAGGTTTGGATCCTGGGTGTGGACCTACGCACCACTCATCAAGCCATGCTGTGGTGGCATCCTATATACAAAATAGGGGAAGATGGGCAAAGATGGTAGCTCAGGGCTAATCTTCCTCAGCAAAAACAGGAAGATTGGCAACAGATAGCTTAGGGCCCAATTCTCTCACCAAAAAAAAAAAAAAAAGAGTCATTTGGAAAAATATTAAGAATAAGAAGCAGCTCAAACAGTTGCCTCATTCAATCTTTCTTAAACTTTTTTTTTTAATGGTTGACACAGCCCTTCAACAATCTGCTGAAAAATAACGAATCTTCTGCCTATAAAAATACATGAGCACAAAATTTTCATACAATTTCAGAAGGCTTAAGAGAACCTTTGAAGCCCATGTATGGATTCAGGGACCCAGATTAAAAACCACACAAGTCTCAGGAAATCGCTTTATGCTTTATAGGGAGCAAGTCTGAACACTGGCCAAGTTAAATCAGCAGCCAACTGCAACAGAACTGTTACCAATACTAACAACTTTATATATATAGTTTTTATAGATTTCTAAGTGCTTTCTCCTATATGAGTTACTTGATACATTAGCCCAGAAGTAGACATCTTCTAAGAAAAAGGGTGATACTGAATACCTATTCTGTGCCATGTTGCTTACCAATGTCTGATACTTTATTCTACTCTAATTAAATTTTGTATAAATAAAAATGTTCCATCATGAAACATAAATATCCCTGGGTGGTTAACACTGAAGTGCTCAGCTGCTAACACCTTAGAATAAATATTTATTAGATTCTTTCCAACAAGAAACAAAATGCTTAGGTTTTGAAGGCATTAAGATAGACACCTAAAACAACAGTCCTCCAAGTTTTATCTGAGGACCAGGGGGAGGTACAGGAGGTCCTCCCTTTGCCATTTATTATACACCTCCCTCTACCTTGTGTAAGGTTAGGTTTTCTTCATATACTTCAACCAAAACAACATAGTGCAACAGATTGGAGGCAGAAGCAGATAGCAGAATCCAGCTATCTTCTATTAAGCCAGATATTAAAGAGATTTACAAAGATGGAAGCAATGCTACACTTCTCACTAAATTTTTTGTTTGAGAAAAGAGAGTTAACTTGTCATGCAGTTTTTATTCTAAACAAATTTACAATTATTTTAAAATTTTGGTTTAATTTCTAAATGGTAAATCGATAGATATGACCCACATAAACAAAAGCTCCTTGGAGTCCTTACCAAATTTTAAGTGTTTTTAAAGGGACTCTGAGACCAAAACGTTTGAGAACTTGCTGAGTCCCAGAAGACAAGTCTGGGTGGATGAGCAAGTGTAGGGGTGAGAAGGGCATGAATGCATCAGCCAAGGGACTGTTGAGGGCACTGTGTGTCTTGTCTCTGGGATACGATTCCTCAAGTGGTACTAAAAGTGGAGAGGAGAAGATGCAGTCCACAGTCTCCCCTCATTTTGTTTGTGGCCTGTCCTAAACACAGCAGTCATGGGCAGCACAATTTCTCTAAAGAGATCTCAAGACACAAGCAAGTAGAGCCTAGAATCCTAAAACTAGGAAAGACAACTGGAGATTGTTTAATGAAGAACTATGAAGCTGCTCTTTTTCTCCAATGAGAGTGGAAAACATTTTTGGAGTTCTGGGTTTTCCTTTTTTTTTTTTTTTTTGCCAGATGATACAAGATTTGTTAATTATTGGATTTTGCGTTGTTTGTTAACAAATTTTTTATCTTTTGGAATACCGCTTCCTGGAAAAAAATTTTAAATGGGACACATCGGTAGGGGATAGACTCAATGAACCTTCAAAAAAGTATGTCTTAAAATTTAACAGTTACCTACTATACACTAAGCATCGTGCTACTACAGAGTATGCTGTGGTACAGGGAAAATAGTCTTGAATTTGGAGTGAGAAAAATTGTTTCAAACCATTCACTTGCCATATCATTTTGGGTAATTTAACCTCTCTGAGTCTTATTTTCTTATCTATAAAATGTGGATAATATTTATCTCACAAGGTTGTTAGAGATTAAAAACAGATAATCTCTGTCAATAGGACAGCATAGTGCATTGTAGGTCTTCAGTGAATAGCCGGGAGAGTGCGTGTGAAGACCAATGACAAATCCAGTAGGGAGATAAGACGTGCAGACAAACACTAAAAACATAAGGCGAAGGTCTGACGTGCCAGTGTCACTACAAATGTATTTACAAAGTGCTAGATCTAAGGGAAGGAGGAGTTACACTTGTTGGGATGGGGGAAGATGTTTAGGGAAATTAAGAAGTGCTGAATGAACCTCCGCCCCCTACTTCTCGTCCCCCAAAGACAGTTCCAGCCGAGCATCCCGGCCCAGCTCCAACTACCTCCCCGACGCCGCGCGATGTCAAACCGCCTCGCGCGGCTTCCACGCCAGACTGGAGAAGCTCCACACTCCAGCCTTGACCGACTCATCCGGGCACCTTAAGCGTGGCGTCCAGCCCGAGCTCCCCAGCAGGCCCCCACACCGACCCGTGGCCGGGATCGGCCGCCCTAACCTGTGCCCACCCGCCCGGAGCTCCGCGCCGATATTAAGCGGAGACATGTACGGGTAGGGCAGAGAAACTCCCAAGATCACAGCTTCCGACCACCCACTCTCTCCGCACACGCAGCTACCCTCAGCCTCCCACCTGGCCCTCACATCCCCGCGGGGGCAGCACCGAGGCCCTGGACTGCGAACGAGCGCAGCAACCGGCCCCCGCTCCCCAGCCGGGGGAGCCCAGCGTCCGGCGTTCGCGCGCTCGCTCATCGACTGGCACTGCCTTGCTCCTCCGGCTCCAGTCGCGAGGAAACCGGTCCCGAGACTTGGAAAGTCCGGCGGAGCGCGGGGCGGGAACCAAGGCAGGCGGGCCAGGGGATTGCCGATCGCACGGATGAGCGCGAGTGCCGGCTCGCGCTCTGTCTGGCGGCTGGCGGCGCCGGCCGGTCTGTGCAGCGCGAGGGCCGAGTGGCGCGTCTGCCACCGCCTCGCCTCGCGCCGGCGCGCGCGTTGCCTGCCCCTGCCCCCGCCCCCGGGAGGGCCGCCCCGCGTAGGGCTCTCGCGCCGCCTGGGGTGGGAGCCGGCGAGCTGCTGAGGGAGGGCCGGAGGGAGGGAGGGAGCGCGCGCGGGCGGCGGCGGCCCCTCCCCTCCCCTCCCCCTGCCGCCGCCGCGGAGAGCGCAGGGAGCAGCCGGCGGCTCGGTGGCGGCGGTGTCTGGCCCCGGCTCCTCCTCCTCCTCCTCCTCCGTCTCCTCCTCTCTCCCTCCATCTGCCGTGGTTATGGCCCGTCGCTGGAGCACAAAAGAGTCTCCGCGGTGGAGGTCTGCGTTGGTCTTGCTTTTCCTCGCTGGGGTGTACGGTAAGTGTCCGCGTCTCCGCGCCCCGCTGACCTAACAAAGCTGGGGCGACCCCGGGCCCCGAGGCCTCCAGGACAGGAGTTCCCCGGGAGAACTGGCGAGAGACCCCGGCCACCGGCGGGACAAAGACCCGGCGAGGGGTGGATGCAGCGGAGGGGGCGTCCCCACTCAAAGATGCTTTCGTCCACTCGCCCCCCTCCAGGCCCTCGGGGTGTTGGAGAGGGGCTTGGGCATCCCGGCCGGGGGGAGCCCCGGTGTAGCAAGGGGTGGCGGGCGGACTCCCCGACCTGGACTGGAGGGCCCCCGCGGCCGGCTCCTCGAGGACTCATAGTCTGTTGCACAACCCACACACACAAAGATGTATGACTGTGTGAGAAAGAAGGGGAGGTCGCCCCCGCCGCTGCCGGGACGGTCCTGCCACCGCAAGCCTTCCGCGGTCAAGAAGTTCTCTCCCCAGTGAAATGCCCACTGCACCTACCCCCCACCTTCCCCACTCCCTGAGAAAGCGGCCCGCTGCTTGCTTCCCATCCCTGCACCTCGGGGGCCGAGGCTCTGTGATCCCGGGCGGGCAGGGTCCCGTGCCTCCCCCAGGGGCAGCACGCGCGACAAGGCCAGAGAATAGTTTCCAGCCCCACCTCACTCTCTCCGTCTTAGGGCGTTCGTGTCTGCCCCGAGTCCTCGTTCGTTTGTCATTTCATCCGTCATTGTCTGCTTATGTTGTAGCTGTTGCTTTATTCCATTCTACGGATTGCGTTACCTGTATTCCTTTGAGGTTAAGAGAAGGCTGAAGGCTGTGTGTGAGGACTAAGCTGTATATTACGTTGGGATCCGAGCAAAAGCTAAATGGAATTAATTGGAAAGAACATTCATCGTGTGAGACTTTAGTTCCACTTCTGACTTCACCGTTCTTAGTTTATCAGTGAAACACATTGAATAGGTGTTTCGGAGAACACAGTTAACTTAACCTTTGCTTTTTGGAGTGGTGCTTTGATTTCTTCAGAAGAAAATAATTAGAAGTTACCATGCTTTGGTGCATTTTACTTAAATTTGCGACAAACACTATTCCAGTAACGGTGGTGGTGATGGAGTTCAGTCAACATGTAATTCATGAGCAAGTATTATCTTTTTTGAAAGCATTTATCTGTGGATTTGAATGTGATGGTAACTTTTAAAACCTGAAAAATTACACTAAATGAAGAATTTAGTGAACTTAAATTGAAACTTACTGACAGCCAAGAAATAGTTTTTCGGTGTGATTCAGAATGCATTGAGCCCTGACCTGATTAATATATTATTTTTGTTTGTTTGGGGCTGGGAGTAGGGAGGGTGGTTGGTCCACATTTGATGTGGTCATTGCTGATGGTGTGCTTGTGTGTGACCAGAAAACCCAGTGCATGACTTTTGATTGTTAGTTGCATCAAGTGGCTGTGATCCCTACTTGCCTGATGACTTGTGGTTTTGGGTCTACACCAGAGATCAATAAGCTATTATGTTGTTTCTTCTAGCCTGAAGGTGGGTATAGTTCTGCAGTAGGTTTGGTGTAATGGCCCAGAAGAGAGAAAAAAGTGAGAGGCATCTTTAATCTAGGGTGATTAGGAGTGTCCAGCTTTGTCCTCTACTATAATGAGAATTGAATTTTAGTGATTTCTGATCAGAATGGATAAATAAATGGGTTCTTTTGCTCTTCTTTCATTAAAACCCATGTCATTAGTGTTTGAACTAAGAGTCTTTTTGCCTCTAGGAATAAGAGGCTGTGAACTCCGTAATTTGTCTTGGTGCATTCTTTTGTACTTGCACACAAAATGACTTTCTGGTAGGTGCTTATCAAAGATTTATGTTTTTGAAATTTGTGTTTAATGAGGAATTGTTAGTAGACAAAGACTGCAACTCCTTTTTTCCAGCAACATGGGACCAGATTATAAAATTAGCCAGTGATTATGCCAAGGGTTGATATTTCAAGCCACAGCAAGTTTCAAAGTATAAGAAGAAAGGAGGTAGTGAGCCAGGCAGAACATTAAACCGTGTGAGCAGTGATTAAAGGCACCCTTCGCTCTGCAACTGGGGAAATTCTTGTTACAGCTGCACTTTTTGTCCTCTTCTGTTTCTCCAACCATGTGCGGGTTTATATTAGAGGGAAAAAAACGCTATAACAGTAGTGTGGGGGGATGTGCTTCCGTAACAATAGTGGGGTTTGTTTGACTTGAATATACAGTAGTTGTGATGAGTAGTGGATGCACCCTGAGAAATACCCATTACCTTGGGCCTTTAGAACAGATATTGGCTGTAATTTATGAAACTGTCCCTCATACATCAAAAAGTGTTCTTTTTTTTTTTTTTTAGTGGCTTCAAAAATAATTAGAAAGCTCTGTTAAAACAACTGAGTGTTCAGAGTAACTCTTAACATAGACCCAGTGAAGAAATGCAGGATGATTGGCCAATATTTAGGCAGTTCCAGTACTAACTATTCAGAGTGACCCTTTCTTATGTATTAACTGAAATATTAAATGGCTTCAGGTTGTGCCTTGAATCTTTGAAACATTTCATATACCTTTTTAAAAAAATCTTTATTTTGGTGTTTATTCTCTTCACATAACTATTTTAGTGGACTGTGTGACTATTAAACACGTGACCATTTCAGTAGAAGAGTGTGACTGTTGTACTTCCAAGTTACTTTTCTGAATGCCATAGCCTTATTTTAAACTCTGAATTGTGATGTGGAATACAGTTAATGTTTTCTAGAGTAGTTGTTCAAGGACAAGTAATTATGTTTCAGGAGCTGCTGTATCTTAACTGCATTGAATGTTCCTGCGGGTTAGAAGACAGTCAAGATTGACCTCTGCCTTTGGAAGTTTGAAGGGATAAGAACATCCTTAAGCAAACCCATCCTTAAAATACATCATAAATTACTCCCAGTATACAGAACAAAACAGAGTTCATGAAATAATACTACCTCTTCATGAAATAATACCCTTCTACCTGTGGGCCCTCTGACATTTTATATTCTGTTTATCCTCCCTTGTTTCACCCTTTCTTCGTTTGCTGGTCTGGACTCATTAAATTAATTTTGGACCCAGTAATAGATTGCAGTCTGTAGTTTGAAAAAAACTGCCCTAGATGAAGCCTTAAAATGTAATTTGGAATGTTTGTTGTATTTGTATATCATTTTACAATTGCCAGGTGGTTAGTTTTTGGTTACTTGCTGCCAGAGCATTTGGTGTTAGTGAGAACTCTTACTGGCATGTATTGACTGACCTCTGATAGAATTCATCTTTAAACTGGTTTTCAGCTTATTATATTCAAGAGTCTGCTCTGCACAGTGTACTGTTCTAGATTTTGTGGTAGTACAAAATATTCTTTTTACTCTTGGATTTTATATCTAATGGGTAAATCTTTTCCCATGAATTTTATGGAACTTTCAGCAGCATTTTATAAATTTCCAGTTTAAGGATAGACTAGAAGTTCCAATTTTAGAAAGGTTGTAGAAATAACTGGAACATGAGGAAAAAAATCTAAACCAGATTCCAATTACTTCTAAAAAAGTCAAGCTTGATTACATAAAATATGTTGAATAAAACTGAATTAATTGCTTAACATAAGCCCTTCCTTGGGTTTAAAATCTAAATTATATCCATATCCTAGGGAGAATATGAAGGTATGTAGCACATTCCACAAAATCAAAGTGGTTATCTGGCAGAAGGTATTAAATGACCACTTTCAGAGGGGTACTGCGTTCCAGGAAGAGTATGGAGGAGATTTGAATGATGTGTGGTAAATGATTTAGAAGATTCCTAGAAAGTAAAATCTCTGAAGAAAACATAAAAGTGGTGTCAGGCTGAAAAGTGAGCAGTAGTTAACGAAAATGTTTGGAAAGAAAATACGCACTTTCGTGGTTAGAAAATTGAAAGCTTATCAAGAAATTAAGGGAACAGTGAGACCTTTTTGTGTTTCTGATGAGGTGTTTTTGTGGTGGTTGGGGTTTTTTTGTTGTTTTTATTTATGTTTTATCAGTGATATTACAGTTTAAAGAATGAAAGGTAAAAAGGAGGTAAATACATTTAATATAGATGAGACTTACATGAATTTAAGCAAATAGAAAATCTTTTTATTTTTTTTATTTTGGAAATTCAGAATGAGTATTACTCCTGTTATTGTTGCAAATCTTTGTGGATAAATGAAGGTTGTTCTAAACTTAGGAATTGAAGTTGAAGTCATAATTTCTAATTTCTAAGGTTACCTTTCCTTCCTGTTTCTCCTCACTGCCCCTCCTCCATTTTGGGAGGGGTGAGTAATAGATGTACACTACTCATTCCCGCTTTCTGAGGTATAGGATTAGATCCTGCAAGTACAGGTTCCCAATCTATCTGTTCAGATGCCTGTCATCAGTCTTTCTAAATAGATGCAACAATAGATGTATATATAAATAGGTCTATCTATCTCTCTATATAGTTCCAATACTGAATTAGCTGAGGGAATTCTCACTATCTAAGCTATAGAAGGAAGGAAAGGAAATGAGACATTTATTAAATTGTTTATAACTTTTATGAAATTAAGTTCAGATACTGTGCTTGGTCTTTATTTAATTACAGTTAATCTTCATTAGGTCTCATTTAGCAATCCTAGAAGGTATTTATTCCTTTTTTATAGAAGAGAAAATTGAAGCTCAGACAAGTTGTAGCTTATCTAAAATCAAACCACTAGGAGGTAGTAGAGTGGGGATTGCAACCTAATCCTGTCTCTCTCTTCACTCGTTCTTTCGTTTAGCAAATACTCCTTGAGCACTTCCTTCTGTCTGACACTGTGTAAGGCATAACACCCTGATAGACATAGTTTCTGCCTCATGGAGTTTACAGTCTAGTGAATAAGTTGTAATAAGTGCTCTGACGGAAACAAAGGGCAGAGGTAGTGAGTAACAGAGTAATTAGAGGAAGGCTTCTTTGTCAAGGAGAGGTTTATAAGACTTAATAGCTAACCACTTTATGACGGGGATAAAAGAGCTTTGCACCTGGGAACAACACGTGAAAGACCCAGAATCAGGAATAAGTTAATGTGAAAGAACTGGTGTGTTGCAGGTAAATGGATAAAAGCAGTGTAGCTAGAGCACAGTGGTCATGAGGGAGAGTGACGAGGTGAGGTTAGAATGACAGGCAGGAACTCAGGGCTTTGGAAACCGTGGTAAAGAGTTTGGGTTTTATTTTACATGTAACTATTGACGGGGTTTAAGTGACATATGATTTATGTTTTGAAGCAGTCGCTTTGGCCACTGTGTGTTGTATTGTTGTGAACTAGGCAAGAGTAGAGATGGGATGATCAGTTAGGAGGTTTTGGCTGTAATGCAGGTGAGAGAGACGAGAGCTTGGACCAAGGTAGTAATGGTGGAGAAAGAAAGAAGAGTATGGATTGCCCTTTAGATCAGGAAAAAAAAAGGTACTTCCTATCTTGTCACAAGAGGGAGGAGGAAAATTGGTGCAAGTGTACATAGGTCTGTAGGTTTTCGGGTGAGAAGATGGAGATTTCTCCAAGTAATAAGACGTGAGACTGAAGAGCAGTGCTGAGAGGCTGAGGGGGATTTCTGTTTCCACAATTCAGTAGAGCAGTTTATATCTATAGGAAGTTGTGTCTATTATTTAATCTGAAAAAGAGAAAGCTAAGAACATGCAGGGCACGAAAGGACATTGTGGTGCATATAATTGTCCCTTGGTACCTGCCGGGAATTGGTTCCAGGACACACACACATATCCCTCCCCCAGATAGCAAAATTCAGGGGTGCTCAAGTTCCTTACGTACAGTGAAACGCTGTAGTATTTGCACGTAACCTATGCACATCCTCCCATATTCTTTAAATCATCTCTAGATTACTTACAATACCTAATATAAAGTAAATGCTGTGTAAATAGTCGTTATACTGTATTGTTTAGGGAATAATGACAAGAAAAAAAAAGTCTGTACATGTTCAGTAGAGCTGCAGCCGTCATAGGCCTTGCGATCCCTGGTTCATTGAATCCATGGATGTGGAGCCCTCGGGTAATGAGGGCCGACTGTTGTTGTACAACACGTGACAAGAAAGGGTGAGGATATAAGTTACAAGGGGAGAAGTTTAAGAAGGGGGTCTGTGGAGAACTCAATTCTAAGGGCTATCATTTTTGTCAAGGAAATAAGTACAGAATATAACTTTCTACAGTGTTTTAAGAGTATTTCAGGCAAGAAGCAAAGAGTGGGACAGAAGTTAGATTTCAGGTACCTTTTTGCCGAAGTTAAATGCTTGATACTAAGTGATGGATAAAGATTGCTTTATGTCTTAGAAGACTCAAGACTATATTGGTAGCTTAGAGAATTTCAGAAATTTTTAGAAAAAGTGACCTTTTATCTCCTGGATTGTATAGTTTATTTACAGAAGACATAACGTTAGAATGTCCCTAAACTTCAAAATAAATTGAAGCTGACAGAACAGTTTTCTAGTTTTCTCTTAAATACTTGATAACTCACTGCTGTGCCAGTATCAGTTTGGTGAAGAAATGAAATTGTTTTACACTCATGTTCTTACCATTGAATGAGAGTAACTTGCTATCTACCTTTTAATTCACTTATATTTCAGTTTTTAGAGAAATGGGAAATGGTGCTAATCTTTTAATATTGAGATTAAATAGGACATAGTATGATGTTTAGTAATTGGGATTTACTTCTCAAATATAAGTAAGAAAGTAAGCCTTTTATTATCTGACTTAATTTCATTGGTTATTAAAGCATCTTTGAGGTTTTAAGTTAGTAAGATGTAGAAAAGGTGAATCTTTGTATATGGTATATTCTGAAATAGAATTCAGTTTTTTGAGATTATTATTGCCTGTACTAGTGGCATTAAAACTTTTTACCAAGAGTTAGAATACAGAATGCTTTTATAAAAACATGCCTTGCTTAAGTCCTCAGAATCACTCTCTGAGGTAGATATTATTATTAGAAGAAACCGAAGCTTTCCGAGTAGTGATTTTGCCTTAGGTTCACATCTCTGCTGCTGTTCTCTTTGTGTACGGACCCATTATTTTTTGTCTACACTGTTGGAACAGCCCCCAACTAATCTTGACTAGTCATATCATACATAGCAGCAGCCAGTGTGATGTTCCTAAAGTACAGATAGGATTATGTAACTTGCTTGCTTAAAATCCAACGGTAGTTCCCTATTCATAAAATACAAACATAACTCACTAGGCCCTTCATTATCTGGCTGGTTTTTACCTTTCTTGTCTCTTGTCACTCCCCTTCACCACTCCCCTCCGCTGCACCAGGTTCCTGCCACACTGAACACGTTTCTCTTCTCTCATGGTCTTTGCACACGCTGTTCCCTCTGCCTCGCTTTGTCTTCCTTCCTCCACCGCTTTCTTCACTAGGCTAACTCTTGCCTGTCCTTCAGCTTTCCTTTAGATGTTACCTCCTCTGGGAAGTCTTTCCTGGTTTCTCAAAACTAGGTGCCCTTCTCATAAGCATCTCAGACTGTTCTTATCTGCAGTATTAGTATTGGCCTGTTTAACTTCTCTTTTTCTCCCTGGAGCAGTGCTGTCCGATAGATATATAATGTGAGCCTCAAGTGTAAGTCATATATGTAGTTTTATATTTTCTAGTAGTCACATTATAAAAGAAAAAGAAACAGATGAGATTAATGTGAATAATATATTTAACCCAGTATATCTAAAATATTATCATTTTGACATGTAGTCAATAGAAAATAATTATTAATGAGGTTTTCTGCATTTTTTTAATACTAAGTCTTTGAATTCAGTGTAAATTTTATACTTATAGCCCCTCTCAATTAGATTAACCATATGTCACATGCTTAATAGCCACTTTGGAAAACATTGTTAAAGCTGAATGTAAACATGCGCTGTGATCTAGTGATTTCTAGCAATTCTACTCCTAGGTATAAACTCAACAGAAATATGGACATAATGTGCGCCAAAAGACATGTACAAGAATAGTCATAGCATCTGTATTTGTTATAGTCCCAGGCTAGAAACAGCCCCTATGTCCATCAGCAATAGAGTGGATGAATAAATTATCATGTATTAGCATAAGGAATACTGTACAGCAGCAATTAGCAAACTTTTGGGTCTCAGGACTCCATAATTATTGAGGAATCCAAAGAATATTTTTTATATGGGAGATATATGTTTTTAAATGATATCAGAAATTAAAGTTGAGAAATTGTTAAAATATTTAACTCGGTTAAAATGACAATAAGAAACCATTACATGTGACCGTAAATAGTATATGTTAAATAAAATTATGTAAAATTACAACTGTATTTTCCAAAACAAAAAAAATTTAGTGATAAGTGTGGCATTGCTTTACATTTTTGCAAATAATGTAATATCTGGCTTAATAGAAGACAGCTGATTTCTCATGTCTGCTTCCACAGTCAAGTCTGTTGTGACATGTTTTGGTTGAAGTATATAGGAAGAAAATCTGGCTTCACGTAGATATGTCATTGTAAAGGGAGAAGTATTTTAATAGCCTTTTCAGATAAATGGGAATATTCTTTGATGCTGCACCAGAACTCGACAGGTAGTCATTTTTTTTAAAGTTTAGTTGCAACATGGAGTCTAAAACCATGTCAACGAACGTTTAGTATTCTGTTAAACTCTGAAAGGGTCTTGGGGATTTCCAGGAGTCCACTGACCACACTTTCCAGAATCACTTGCTACATGGTAATGAAAAAGAACAAACTGAAAAAAAAGAAAAAGAAAAAACCACTGCTACCGGTAGCATGGGTGAATTTCACATAGTGATCAAAAGAAGTGAGACACAAAATTATAGATACTGCATGATTATAGTCTAAGAAGTTAGAATGCAGGAGAATAGTTTACCTATGGAGGAGGGAGGGAGAGGGGTAGTGATGAGATGGGTACCAGGTTAGCTTTTGGGCTGCTGATCGTATTCTATTTCTTGACCTAGATGGTGGTTTACACAGATAGGGTTTTTTTGGTGATAACTTGTAGAACTGTAAACTTTCAATTTGTGCATTTTTTGTATGTATATTTCAATTAAAAGTTATTAAGTAATAATTTTTAATTTTAATAGGACAGTGTTCAATAACAGTACCCATAGCTTTTCCAATAATACAGATTCTCTCTAGTATTTTGCTTTTTGTTTTTGTTCTTGTTTGATTTTGTTTCTTTGTGTTTGATAATTGAAAACAATTTTAAAACTTTGTACTTCGGAAAATTTCAAACACATTCAAAAGTAGAGACACTAGTGTAATTAACCTGATATACCCAACATCCAGCTTCAACAAGTGATCCTTATATAGCCAGCCTTGTTTTATCTAAACTTCCACCTACTCCCTAAACGCAAATGATTTTGAAGCAAATCCCAGACATCTAATCCAGTAATATTTCAGTGTGTATCTCTAAGATATGAGAACTTTAAAAAAAAAAAAAAAACTTAAGCCAGATACCATTATCATACTTAAAAAGTTAACAATTTCTAATTATCATCAAATATCCAGCCATGTGCATATTGTCCTGATGGTCATATAAACGTGAATTTTTAGAAACTGTTTGAATCAGGATCCAGATAAGGTCCATACTCTGCAGTTGTTGATATGTGTTGTCTTTAATTTAATGATTCCCGACTCCCTTTTTTTCTTTCTTTTTAAATTTTAAGTGTGATATTTGCTATAGGTTTCTGGTATTCTTAATCAAATTGGAGATGTTCCTTAAATTCCTATATTATTAAGTTTTTGAGAATAGGTATTTAATTTTGTCACATAAGTTTTTCATTTCCAAGATGATCATAAGGTATTTATGAGGGCCAGAGTTATGTGAGTGAAACATACCTAGCATAATGCCAGACATTGGTGAATAAATGGATTCATTTATCCATGGATGGAGTCAATTACATTCATGTGATTGGTAATGTTGAACTATAGGCCATAACAAGTTGGTAATGATATATTATCTTTTAAAATCTGCTGGAATACATTTACTCGTTTCTTTTAACGACTTTGTGTTTATATTGATGGGATCAGTCTCTTGTCAGTCCTAGCTTTCTTGGTCCCTCCACCCCTTTTCTTTCTCTCTCTCTCCTGTAACCTCCCCTCCCCTCTCCTCTGCCTGATTTTCATATCTGTTAATCCATTCTTTTAGATACTCTTGTAACCTTTTCTTGTTGATTTCGTTGGTCAGGAACAATGAAAAGATTTTAGTGTTCCAATTTTGATTATTTTGCCTTTTAAGATTAAGAAAGGAGAGTAAGTGTTTATGAACTGTATAGGTACTATGATAGGAAAGCAAGAATTAACAGCTTTGTCCTGCTGACAGGGGAAATGTTTTCATCCCTAGTGTGGTTAAACTTTGTTGCGTTAAGTGGGATAACAGAGATGAGCCTATAAGAAGTAGATCCCTTCCAAAAAAAAAAAAAAAGAAGTAGATCCCTTCTTATGAATGGGCCTTACGACCAAATAAGCCAATAAGATACCTTAGTGGAGATGGACTGGTCCCATGAGAAGTGGAATTCACATCTGAAGGAAGGATCTGTAGGGAAAAAACAGAGATACTAAATGAAGGTTGAGCTCAAGTCAGGGGGTAGGACTGCTGTATTCTGTCAGTTGAGTACTTCTAGTCTGTTGAGGGTGACACTTTAAGACCAAACTTATTTGCTCAAAAGGTAGCAGCCATAGAATTAACCAAATGTGGCCCCAGTACTGTCTAAGCCATGGCCTAGCTGTGTCACTAACATGATTACTTGTATGTGAGAATATTCACCCTAGTACAAAGGATGGGAGATTAAGGGGGAACTTGCTCTTGGTGCTATTGGAGTGGAATCACTACACAGAGTTCAGGTTCTGATGTCAATGAGTAAGGATAAAATATAGTTCTTTTAAAAATCCCTTAAATCATCTTCAAGTACAATATACATTTTTGTATATTCAATGCTGAATAGCATACTTTCATTAAGTACGAAACATCCAGTTTTTGCTCTAGCATTGGTAGAGAGGGTTTTTTGAGCTCCAGATAAAATGGTTGTATTTAGGGGCTATAAGAAAAATGAGTGAGTACATATAGATAACATTGCATAAATTAAATCTGAATAAGATTCAATTCCATGTTAATTTTTTCCACTGCATTACAATAAGGGACTGAGTGATTTGATTGACATACGTGAGTGTGTTACAGAGAATTTGAATTAGAATACATGGTTTATCCCTGCTTTTTATTTATTTTGTTATTTATTTATTCATTCATTCTTTTATTCCCTGACCTAAGTAGGGGGCTAGATACAGTAAAATTGGAAATAATAGAAGTTATGTTTCTTAAAGGTTTGTTAGAACTCTACCCTAAAACTACAAGGGCATTGTGCTTTGGTGGAGTAACTCTATCTTTTCAATTTCTACCTTTTTGAGTCAATTTTGCTAGCATGCTAAGTTATATTTTCCTAGAATATTGTAATTTCATCTGTATTTCCATATTTACTTTCAAATTATAAGTTAGGTGCTCTCAAAAATATTTTCTACATGTGTGATTATATCACTGTTGTCATTCCTAATACCTGTCATTCTTTTCTTGAGCAAACTTGTCACATGTTTCTCTATTTAGGTTTTCCCAGATTATCAGCTCTTGGTTTTGTGGTCTACTGATTTCTCTGTTTTCTCTTTTATTTTATTTTACTTTATTTTTATTTTAATTTATTTTTTTATTGTGGTAACATGGGTTTATAACACAATATAAATTTCAGGTGTACATCATTTAATTCCAATTTCTGTATAGATTACATCATGTTCACCACCCAAAAACTAATTACAATCCATCACCACACACATGTGCCTAATCATCCCTTTCTCCCTCCTCTCTCCCCACTTACCCTCTGGTAACCACCAGTCCAATCTCTGTCTCTATGTGATTGTTTGTTGTTTTTAACTCCTACTTATGAGTGAGATCATATGGTATTTGACTTTCTCCCTCTGACTTATTTTGCTTAGCATAATACCCTCAAGGTCCGTCCATGTTGTCACAAATGGCTGGGTTTCCTTGTTTCTTATGGCTGAGTAGTATTCCATTGTGTATATATACCACATCTTTTTTATACGTTCATCCCTTGATGGGCATCTAGGTTGCTTCCAAGTCTTGGCTATTGTGAGTAATACTGCAGTGAACAGAGGGGTGCATGTATCTTTACATATTGGTGTTTTCAAGTTCTTTGGATAAATACCCAGCAGTGGAATAGCTGGATCATAATCTGTTCTTAAATTTTTGAGGAAACTCCATACTGTTTTCCATAGTAGCTGCACCAGTTTGCCCTCCCACCAGCAGTGCCTGAGAGTTCTCTTCTCTCCACATCCTCTCCAACACTTGTTTCCTGTGTTGTTAATTATAGCCATTCTGACTGGAGTGAGGTGATATCTCATTGTAGTTTTGATTTGCATTTCCCTGATAGTTAATGATGTTGAACATCTTTTCATGCACCTGTTGGCCATCTGTGTATCTTCTTTGGAGAAATGTCTGTTCAGATCTTTTACCCATTTTTTAATTGGGTTGTTAGTTTTTTTGTTGTTGAGGTGTATGAGTTCTTTGTATATTTTGGAGATTAGCCCCTTATCAGATATGTGGTTTGCAAATGTCTTCTCCCAATTGTTAGGTTGTCTTTTTGTTTTGTTGATGGTTTCCTTTGCTGTGGAGAAGCTTTTTAGTTTGATGTAGTCCCATTTGTGTATTTTTTCTATTGTTTCCCTTGCCCGGTCAGACATGGTACTTGAAAATATGTTGCTAAGACCGATGTTGAAGAGCGTACTGCCTGTGTTTTCTTCTAGAAGTTTCATGGTTTCAGGTCTTACATTCAAGTCTTTAATCCATTTTGAGTTAATTTTTGTGTATGGTATAAGATAATGGTCTACTTTCATTCTTTTGCATGTGGCTGTCCAGTTTTCCCAGCACCATTTATTGAAGAGACTTGCCTTTCTCATTGTATGTTCTTGGCTCCCTTGTCAAAAATTAGCTGTCCATAGATGTGTGGGTTTCTTTCTGGGTTCTCAATTCTGTTCCATGGATCTCTGTGTCTGTTTTTGTGCCAGTACCATGCTGTTTTGGTTACTATAGCTTTGTAGTATATTTTGAAATCAGGGAGTGTGATGCCTCTAGCTTTGTTCTTTTTTCTCAGGATTCCTTTGGCTGTTTGGGGTCTTTTGCTGTTCCATATAAATTTTAGGATTCTTTGTTCTATTTCTGTGAAAAATGTTGTTGGAACTTTGATAAGGATTGCGTTGAATCTATAGATTGCTTTAGGAAGTATGGACATTTTAACTGTGTTAATTCTTCCAATCCAGGAGCATGGAATATCTATCCATTTCTTTGTGTCATCTTCAGTTTCTTTCAGCAATGTTTTGTAGTTTTCAGTGTACAGATCTTTCATCTCTTTGGTTAAGTTTATTCCTAGATATTTTATTCTTTTTGTTACAATTGTAAATCGGATTGTATTCTTAATTTCTCTTTCTGCTACTTCGTTGTTAGTGTATAGAAACGCAATTGATTTTTGTATGTTGATTTTGTATCATGCAACTGTACCGTATTCATTTATTATTTCTAAAAGTTTTTTGGTGGATTCTTTAGGGCTTTCTATATATAAAATCTTGTCATCTACAAATAGTGACAGTGTCACTTCTTCCTTTCCAATTTGGATCCCTTTCATTTCTTTTTCTTGCCTGATTGCTCTGGCTAGAACTTCCAGTACTATATTAAATAAGAGTGGTGAAAGTGGACATCCTTGTCTAGTTCCTGTTCTTAGAGGGATGGCTTTCAGTTTTTCACCATTGAGAATGATATTAGCTGTGGGTTTGTCATATATGGCCTTTATTATGTTGAGGTACTTTTCTTCTATACCCATTTTACTCAGAGTTTTTATCATAAATGGATGCTGTATCTTGTCAAATGCTTTCTCTGCATCTATTGAGATGATCATGTGATTTTTATTCTTCATTTTGTTAATGTAGTGTATCACGTTGATTGTTTTGAGGATGTTGAACCATCCCTGCATCCCTGGAATAAATCCCACTTGATCATGGTGGGATCTTTTTAATGTATTGTTGTATTCGATTTGCTAGTATTTTGATGAGGATTGTTACATTGATGTTCATCAGTGATATTGCCCTGTAATTTTCTTTTTTTTTATGTTGTCCTTGTCTGGCTTTGATATCAGGGTAATGTTGGCTTTACAGAATGAGTTAGGAAGCTTCCCTTCTCTTCAATTTTATGCAAGAGTTTGTGAAAGATAAGTATTAAGTCTTCTTTGAATGTTTGGTAGATTCACCAGGGAAGCTGTCTGGTCTTGGACTTTAATTTTTTGGGAGGTTTTGGATTACTGTTTCGATCTCCTTACTGGTGATTGGTCTATTCAAATTCTCTATTTCTTCTTGATCCAGTTTTGGAAGCTTGTATAATTCTAAGAATTTATCCATTTCTTCCAGATTATCCAGTTTGTTGGCGTATAGCTTTTCATAGTATTCTCTTACAATCTTTTGTATTTCTGAGGTGTCTGTTGTAGTTTCTCCTCCTTCATTTCTGATTTTATTTATTTGAGCCTTCTCTTTTTTTCTTGGTGAATCTAGCTAAAGGTTTGTCAATTTCGTTTATCTTTTCAAAGAACCAGCTTTTGGTTTCATTGATTCTTTTTCCTATTTTTTTTTTTTTTAGTCTCTATTTCATTTATTTCTGCTCTGATTTTTATTATTTCCTTGCTTCTTCTGATTTTGGGCCTTGTTCTTCTTTTTCCAGTTTCTTTAGGTGCACTGTTAGATTGTTTGTTTGAGACTTTTCTTCTTTGTTGAAGTAGGCCTTTATTGCTATAAACTTCCCTCTTAGAACTGCATTTGCTGTATCCTATAAATTTTGGCATGTCAAATTTGCATTTTCATTTGCCTCAGGGTATTTTTTGATTTCTCCTTTGATTTCTTCATTGATCCAGTCGTTGTTCAGTAACATTTTGTTTAATCTCCACATATTTGTGGCTTTTCTGATTTTCTTCCTGTAGTTGATTTCTAGTTTCATACCGTTGTGGTCAGAAAATATTTTTGGTATTGTTTCAGTCTTCTTAAATTTATGGAGACTTGTTTTGTGGCCTAATATGTGATCAGTCCTGGAGAGTGTTCTATGTGCATTTGAAAAGAATGTGTATTCTTCGGTTTTTTGATGGAATGATCTGTATATATGTACTAAGTTCATCTGGTATAATGTGTCATTTAAGACCATTGCTTCCTTGTTGATCTTCTGTTTGCATGATCTATCCATTGGTGTAAGTGGAGTGTTAAGTCTGCTACTATTATTGTTACTGTCTATTTCTCCTTTTATGTCTGTTAGTAATTGCCTTGTATATTTGGGTGCTCCTATGTTGGGTGCATAGATATTTATAAGTGTTATATCCTCCTGTTCCCTTTATCATTATGTAGTGCCCTTCTTTGTCTCTTGTTACACTTTTTGTTTTAAAGTCTATTTTGTTGGATATAAGTATTGCTACCCCAGCTTTCTTTTCATTGCCATTTGCATGGAGCATCTTTTTCCATCCCTTCACTTTCAGTTAGTGAGTGTCGTTAGATCTGAAGTGTGTCTGTTGTATGCAGCATATATATGGGTCTTGTTTTTTTATCCAATCAGCCACCATATGCCTTTTGATTGGAGCATTTAGTCCATTGACATTTTAAAGTGGCTATTGGTAAGTATGTATTTACTGCCATTTTTTCACTTTTTTTCTGGGTGTTTTAATAGTTCTCCTCTGTTCCTTTCTTCTTATCTTGCTCTCTTCCCTTGTGGTTTGATGGCTTTCTTTAGTATTATGTTTGGGATCCTTTCTCTTAGTTTTTTGTGTATTTATTATAGGTTTCTAGTTTGTGATTACCATGAGGTTCATATATATAGTAATCTATGTATATAGCAATCTGCATTAAGTTGATGGTCTCTTTAGTTTGATCTCTTTCCAAAAGCTCTATTCTTTCACTCCCCTCCTCCCACATTTTATGGTTTTGGTATCATATCTAATCTCTTTTGTGTGTGTGTGTATCCGTTACCCTCTCATCATGGAAATAGGTGATTTTAGTACTTTTGCCTTTTGGCCTTCATATTGTCTTTTTAGGTGGTTGATCTGCTACCTTTACTGTATTTTTGCTTTTACCAGTGATTTTATTACTTTTTTGTTTTTTTTGAGCATTTTCTTATTCCTATTTGTGGTTTTCTCTTTCCCCCTTAAATAAGTCCGTTTAGCGTTTCTTGTAAGACTGGTTTCTTGGTGATAAACTCCTTTAATTTTTGCTTGTCTGGGAAACTCTTTATCTCTCCTTCCATTCTGAATGATAACCTTGCCGGATAGAGTATTCTTGGCTGTAAGTTTTTTCCTTTCAGCCCTTTAAATATATCATGCCACCCCCTTCTAGCCTGTAAGGTTTCTGCTAAGAAATCAGCTGACAGCCTTATGGGGTTTCCTTTGTATGTAACTTGTTGCCTTTCTCTTGTGGCTTTTAGGATTCTTTATCTTTAATTCTTGGCCTTTTAATTATGATGTGTCTTGGTGTGGGCCTCTTTGGGTTTATCTTGTTTGGTGCTCTCTGTGCTTCCTGTACCTGGATGTCTGTTTCCTTCTTTAGGTTAGGGAAGTTTTCAGCTATTATTTCTTCAAATAGATTCTCTGCCCCTTTATCCTGCTCTTCTCCTTCTGGGAACCTGTAACATGGATGTTAGCGTGCTTGATGTTGTCCCAGAGGTTCCTTAGACTGTCCTTGTTCTTTTTGATTCTTTTTTCTTTTATCTGTTCAGCTTGGGTGATTTCCTCTCATCTTTCGTCCAGCTTGCTGATCTGTTCTTCTATATCATCTACTCTGCTTTTGAGTCCCTCTGGAGAATTTTTCATTTCCAGTATTGTATTCTTTGTTCCTAGTTGGTTCTTTTTTATGTTTTCCAATTCTTTGTTGATGTTCTCACTGAGTTCATCCATTCTTCTCCCAAGATCAGTGAGCATTCCTTTGACTTTCTGTTTGAACTCTTGTCAGGTAGGTTGCTCATTTCTGTTTCATTTAGTTTTTTTTCTGGGGTTTTCTCCTGTTCCCTTACTTGGAACTTATTCCTTTGCCTCCTCATTTTGCCTCTTTCTCTGTGCTTATATCTGTGTATTAGGTAGGTCAGCTGTACTTCCTGATCTTGGAGAGGTGGCTTTATGTAAGAGATGCCTTATGAGGCCCAGCAGTGTGCTTCTCTCTCATCACCAGTTCCAGATGTTCCAGGAGTGACCCCTGTGTGGGCTGCATGTGTCCTTCCACTGTGGCAGGGTCGCTCTTGCTGCAGGTGCCCAGGGAGGCTGGGCTGTCCCCCTGGCTGGCTGGTTTTAATGCTCCACTGCGTGTGGCTGATGTGGACCCTTCAGTCACTTTATCGGGTGTGGGGGCCCCCAACACAGTTGGCTGCAAGGTCTAATAGTACATTCCTATTGTAGCTTTTCTGTTAAGTGAATAAGACCCCAGCATGGCTGGTTGCTAGGCTCAAGGGCTTACAACTGCTGTGGGCCTCCAGCCTACAAGGCTCTTGTCAGCTCTCTCAGGATTGCAGCTGAGTGGTGCTGGCCCTAGGCACGGGAGCTCCCAGTGGTTTCAGGCTTTGGAAGGTGGGGCCAATCCCCTATGTGGCTATTTGAGAAGCACAAGTCTTCTGCAGCTGACAAGCCCCACTGCCCACAGGGCCACACACATCGTCAACACAGTCCTGCCCCATGCACGCACCCTGACCCCCTGAAGTGGACCCAGTCGCCCCAGTGCCGAGGCCCCACACACTCCACCAACACTCGACACACTGCACCCTCTCCTTGTGCACACCCTGCCCCACAGAGATGGACCCACTCACCCGGCTGCAGAGTTGCCAGGTACCCAGCCTTTGCAGGCCCACAAGTTGCTGGAGGGCTTACTGTTGGGTGGGGCTGGTCCCTAGGGTGGACTTCCTGCCCTGTCTGAGCTGGATTAAATCAGTGCTCTAGTGGGTGGGGCAGACCCTGGGCTAACAGGCCAGGGGAAGAACTCCATTGGCGTCTGTCTGCCAGCGTCTGTGTCAGCACGCCTGTACTAGGTCACAATAATGGCTGCTGCCAACATCTCACTCCCTGGAGAGGTCTCACCTCTCAGTGAGATGCACCCAGAGCCTATCAAGTGAGTCTCTTTTCATCAAAAGATTGGCCACCTTTCTGGTGATTTTAGGTTAATTTCTGAAATGGGTGAATTTGTGCATGGACCCTTTAAGAGTCAGATTTTTTTCCCTTATGTCCAATAGCTTTTCTGGGGGTATTCATCATTGTTGTTAGTAGCTAGCAAAGCCAGATATTATGACACTTGTGTCCGTTGTGCTGAGTCTAAAGGACGCTTATAGGGGTAGTGCTCCCCCGCTCAGGTCCCTCACTCCTCCAGGGAAGGCTGCATACTTTTGGATTGTTCCCTGGTGGCCGTGAAGCACTGCAGTTTGTAAAGGTGGCTTTTTTTTCTTTCCAGAAAGGAATTTCTGCCTCTTCCACCTCAGTCAGGACTGTCCCTTGTTGTGGGGGTTCTTTTTATCCAGTTTTCAGTTCTCTCTCAGGGGTAATTGTTCCAAGAGTAGTTGTAAATTTGTTGTGTCCGTGGGAGGAGGTGAGTTCAGGGTCCACCTATGCTGCCACCTTGACCTCACTCCTGTTTTCTGTTTTATTAATTTCTTCTTTTAACTTAATCTTTTTTTTGGTTTATTTTGTTTTTCTAGCTTTTTTTTTTTTTTAATTATTTTTTCCCCCAAAGCCCCAGTAGATAGTTGTATGTCATAGTTGCACAGCTTTCTAGTTGCTGTATGTGGGACGCGGCCTCAGCATGGCCGGAGAAGTGGTGCCTCGGTGCGCACCCGGGATCCGAACCTGGGCCGCCAGCAGCGGAGCACGCACACTTAACCGCTAAGCCATGGGGCCGGGCCTGTTTTTCTAGCTTTTAAGCTGATTGTTTATTTTTTTAATTTTTTTAAATTATCATATTATAAAAATCGAGTCTTTTTCCTTTTAGCGTACAGTTCTCTGAATGTTAACACGTGTACAGATTTGTGTAGCTACCACCAAAATCAGGATACATCACCTGAGAAAACTCCCATTGCTATTCCCTTATAGTCACACACTCTCTCCACCCATAATCTCTGATAACCACTCATCAATTTTTCATCGCTATAGTTTTGTGTTTTTGAGAATGTTGTATAAATGGAATTGCACAATATGTAACCTTTTGGGACTGGCTTCTTTTGCTCAGCATAATGCCTTTGAGATCATCCACATAGTTGCATAGATCAATAGTTTATTATTGCTGATCAGTATGCCATTGTGTGGATATACTGCAGTTTGTCATTTCATCTGGTGAAGGACATTTGAGTTGTTTACACTTTTTGACTATTATAAATAAAGCTGCTATAAACACACATGTACATGTTTTTCTGTGGTTATGTTTTATTTCTCCACAGTAAATACTTAGGAGTGGGATTACTGGGTCATAAGTTATACATGTATGCTTAACTTTATAAGAAACTTGCCAAACCATTTTCCAGAGTGGCTGTGACAGTTTGCATTCTGTTGAGTCATGTGTCAGAGTTCCAGTTGCTCTTCATCCTTGCTAGCACTTCGTATTGTCAATACTTTTTATTTTTTTTCTAATAAGTATGTAGTACTATCTCATCTGATTTGAATTTGCATTTCTTTAATGACTAGTGATGTTCAACATCTTTTCATATACTTTTTTGCTATCTTTGTATCTTCTTGGGTGAAGTGTTTAAGTCCATTAACCATTTTTAGTTTGTTTTTTTACTGTTGAGTTTTGAGAGTTTTTATATCTATATAGATATAGATATATATCTCCCACAGGTCTGTAGCTTGTCTTTTTATTCTCTTGACAGTGCCATTGGCAAAGCACGTTTTTTAATTGATGAAATTCAGTTTATCAGTTTTTTATTTTATGAGCTATGTTTTTCACATCATTTCTAAAAACTCTTCACCTAATCCCAAATCATGAAGATTTCCTCCTATTTTTTCTTTAAAAGTTTTGGAGTTTTATATTATACATTTAGATCTAAAATCCATTTTGAGTTTATCTTTTTATAAGATGTAAAGTTTAAGAAGAGGCTCCATTTTTTGCATACAGATAACCAGTTCAAACACAATTTGTTGAAAAGACTGTCCTTTCTCCATAGAGCTGTTTTTGCACTTTCATCAAAGGTCAGATGGTCATATTTGCATGGATCTATTTCTAGACTTTATTTGGTTCCATTGATCTGTGTGTATCACTTTACTGTTACCACACTGTCTTGATTACTGTACCTTTTATAGTAAGTCTTAAAATTGGGTAGTGTGATTCTTGTAACTTTATACTTTTTCAAAATCATCTTAACTACCCTAATTCCTTTACCCTTCCATTATAAATTTTAGAATCATCTTGTTTCTATCTACAAAATATCCTGCTGGGATTTTGGTATTGTGTTAAATTTATAGATCACTTTGGGAGGAATTAACATCTTCACTACATTGAGTTTTCTAATCCATGAATGCAGGATCTCTCCATTTGGTTAGGTCTTTGATTTCTTTCATTAGTGCTTTGTAGTTTTCAGCATATAGATCTTTCATATGTTTTGTAAGATTTCTGTGTATTATTTTTGAGCTGTTGAAAATGGTATTTTTTAAGTTTTAGTTTCTGGTTGTTCTTTGCTTGTATATATGATATGTGATTGACATTTGTTTGTTGACCTTGTATCCTGCAACCTAACTAAACTCATTTGTTAGTTCTAGGAATATTTGTGTAGATTTTTCTGGGATTTTCTACATAATTATGGCATTTGTGAATAGGGAAAGTTTTATTTTTGTCTTTCTAAACTACATGCCTTTTATTTCTTTTTCTTGCCTTATTGCATTGGCTAAAACTTCCAGTATATATCCACTAGGAGTGATGAGAATGCTTCCCTTGTTTCTCATCACAGAGTGAAAGTATTCAGTTTCCACCTTTAAGAACATTAACTGTAGGTTTTTTGTAGACTCCCTTTATCAAGTTGAGAAAGTTCCTCTCTATTCCTTTATCATGAGTGGCTGTTGCATTTTGAAAAATGCTTTTCTGCATCTATTGATGTTATTATGTGATTTTTTTTTTTCGATTTTTAGTATAGTGAATTACATTGATTGACTTTTGACTATTTAGCGTTTCATCTTGGGGTAAACTACTTGGTCATAACGTGTTATGCCTTTTTAAAAATAACAGTTTTATATAGTGAAGTTCAACTTTTTTAAGTGTATAATTCAGTTTTTTTTTGTGTATTCACAGAGCGTTCCACCTACCACCACTGTCTGATTCTAGAATATTTTTATCAGCTAAAGGAAACCCTGTACGTTTTAACAATCACTACCCATTTTCCCTTCCCCCATCCCTTAGCAACCACTGAGTAACTTTGTATCACTAGGGATTTGACTATTCTGGACATTTCATAGAAATGGAATCATATAATATGTGACCTTATGTGTCTGGCTTCTTTCACCTAGGGTAATGTTTCCATGGTTCATCCATGTTGTACCATGAATCAGTACTTCATTATGTAAAAATGGCCAAATAATATTGCATTGTATGGATAGACCACATTATGTTTATTCACTCATCAGTTGACAGACATTTGGGTTGTTTCTACTTTTTGTGAGTAATACTCTATAAATATTTGTGTACATGTCTTTGTGTGGACATATGTTTCAATTCTCCTGAGGATATACATAGAATGGAATTGCCAGGTCATATGGTATCTCTGTGTTTTTACCTTTCTGAGGAAATGCCAAACTGTTTTCCAAATGGCTGTACAATTTTACATTCCCACCAGCAATGTGTAAGAGTTCCAGTGTCTCTACATCCTCACCAACGCTTGTTATTGTCCATCTTTTTATTACAGCCATCCTAGTGAGTTTGAAGTGGTATCTTCTTTAGCGTTTATATTTGGTCTCTGGTCCATTTTGAGTGAATTGTTGTATACAGTATGAAGAAGGGGTCAAATTTCATTGTTTTGCATGTGGATAACCATTTGTCTCAACACAATTTGATGAAAAGATTATTTTTTCCTCATTGAATTATCCTGTCACTCTTGTTGAAAACCAATTGCCTATAAATGTAAGGGTTTATTTTTGGAATCTCAGTTCTATATCTTTGATTTAACTGTCTATCCCTATGCCAGTAGCACACTGTCTACATTATTTTAGCTTTGAAGTATGTTTTGAAATCAGGAAATGTGAAACCTCCAAATTTGTCACAATTGTTTTTGCTCTTCTAGATTTCTTGGATTTCTGTATGAATTTTAGGATTAGGTTGTCAAATTCTGGGGGAAAAGGGGGCAGCTGGGATTTTGATAGGGATTGCATTGAGTCTGTAGATCAGTTTGGGAAGTATTGCTATCTTAGCAATTTTAGTCTTCTGATCCACGAACATGAAATGTCTTTCAAGTTATGTAGGCCTTCTTTAATTTTTTCCACAATATTTTGTAGTTTCGGAATATAAGTTTTGTACTTCTTTTGTTAAATCTGTTGGTATTTTTTGTGCTATTGTAAATGTAATTGTTTTCTCAATTCGATTTTTAGATTGTTCATTGCTAGAGTATGGGAATACAATTTTTCTTACATCCTGCAGCCTTGCTGAGCTTATTACCTCTTTTTTGTGTGTGTGGATTCCTTAGAATTTTACAGAATTCTAAGATCATGTTATATCTGCAGACAGAGATGGTTTTAATGCTTCCTTTTGGATATAGATGCCCTTTATTTTTTTTTTTCTTGCCTTATTTGCCCTTTCCAGAATCTCTAATACAGCGTTGAATAGAAGTGGCGAGAGCAGATATCTGTATTTTTATAATCACCTTTAAAGCAGATGTCTTAAAGCATGTCATTTTTGAAGCTGGGAGGATGGGAGGATGATACATAAGGACCTACTGTATACTGTTCTCTCTATTTTGTACATATATGAAATTTTACATAATAAAGCCAGAAAAAGGTGTTAAGATATTTCTCCAAATTAATTACATTAAAATTTCATCCCCATTCTCAGCAATTATTTTGATTTTATGTTTTCTTTCCTTCTCCCTTACCATTTTTTTGTCCTCTATCATTTTTTTGAAGTCTTTAATTAGATTGATTTTTTTGTTTTCCTAATGTGCATTCTTAAATTGTATTCTCTCTCTCAGTAAGAAATATATATTGGTTGTATTTATTCTTAGCTATAAACAGCTGCAAATGTTTCTTTATTTTACCCTCACACTTGAATAATAGTTTGGCTGGGTGTGGAATTCCAAGTTCCAGTATTTTCTGTTCAGAATTCTGTGTATGTTACTTGATCGTCTTGTAACTTTAAGTTGCCATTTTTGTTCTCATTCCTTTGTTCCTTTGGAAGCTTATAATAATTTCTTTTTTATCTTTGGAGTTTACAGTTTTCACCAGTATATGTTTATGTGTATATCTTGTCATTATTACTCGTTGGTATTTGGTGGGTATTTTATCTGAACATAATCTAGATGTATGTTCTAAAGATATTTTTCTAAAACATGTATATGTGTGTGTGTATATGTGAATATACACAAACATATGTATATACTGTGTGTATGTATACATATGTATATATGTTTTAACTCTCTTTTATCCTATAAATTTTCTACTTTTAAACTCCTGTTAAGTAAATATTAGATATCTTGTCTTTTTTGCCTCTTAGAGTTTTATATCCTTGTCTTTTTATTCTAGATTTAAAAATTCTTCAGTTTAGTCTTTTAAGTTACAAGTGTTTATTGTACAAATATAAAATATTTGTCTTTACAAATAATTTTCCTTTTTTGTAGTGACAATTTTCTTGTTTTCAATTAGTTATGGAACTGATTTGTGTCTTTCTCACCTCTCCTGTGAGTTCTCTTACTCCCTACCTGCCTTTTCCACTGCTCACACCCTATCCCTGAGAATATGGCAAGAACTATAGGTCTTTTCCTCAGAAAATAATCCACATATGCACATTCACAGAAAATTGTATATAATATCATGTGATTTCAGAATTCTTAAAGCTCATTCATGACTGCTAATAGTGCTGTTCTTATGCATTGGTACTACCTGGGTGGTGGTTAGAAATGCAGAATCTCAGGCCTTGCCCCAGACGCTGAATTAGAATCTCCATTTCAACAAGATCCCCACTTGATTTCTTTCATATTCAAGTTTGAGAAGTGCTGTAGGAGGTTAGAAACCTCTGGGGTGTTGTGGTGTATGTGATCTATATTGCTGTCCCCTCCCCCTTTTTTTTTTAGATACCATATCTGGCATATCATCAGGAGCACTTTAAAAAAAAATCATACCTTGATCACCCAAATTGTGCATGAGTAATTAAAATAGAAATATTTTGAAATAGTTGCAATACAATATAATATTTGAATAGCAAGCTATACTATATAAAGTAGCAGGAGACAAGGAGGGACTATTTATAAACTCATTTTTGTATCAATAGCAGACACTTTATATAGTAGTTACTGTGTGCTAGGCAGTGTTCTAATCACTTTATTTGTGTATGTATATGTGTATATATGTATGTGTATACACACACACTCATTTTCTTCTCGTAACAACCCTATCAGCCTAGATGCTATTACTATTTCCACTTTACAGATGAGGAACCTGAGACACAGAGAAGTGAAGTGTATTAGCCAAGGTCACACAGTTAGTAAGTGGAAGAGCCAGGATGTGAACCCAGATAGCGTGGCTCTGGAATCGGTGCTCGTAACCATTATACTATACTTCTTCTTTGTAGCTTTATTTAGAGGCTTCCCTAAACCCAATGCAGCTTATACGCAAACTGATTAATTCCCGATACATTTGCTCTTTTAAATTCATACTAGAACTCATCTGCTTGTAGTGCTGATAGATGAGCCACAGATGCCAGATCATTAGTGTTTTCTGAATTAATTTTGGTTTGCTATTAATTGAGATTTCTAAATAGCAAGATGCTAGATTATTGAATTTTATGCTACCTACCCACAAGGTTTGTTGTGAGGCTATTGAATAACTTATGCAAATACTTTCTACATAAAACGTTAATTTTTCTTCCTCAGTAGATGGACAAAAGATAATTTATAGAAACAGTAGTTGGATGGCTAATAAAGTTAGGAACAAAAATTAACTTCACAAAGAAATGCAAATAAATACCACATACTAATTTAATTTAGTAAATAAGTAAAAATCAAGCTGTTCTTTTAAAGTGTTCAAAATGTTCAATAAAGACATACAAATCAAAAAACGGTTAGGGTGCCATGCAATGAGCGTTCATACTTGACTAGTAGAAATGGTAATCTTTGACTGATGGGTTTATTGGTATTACTTGACATGTCTTAGGCGTTTTTCCATATATACTTTTTCTTCATAAACTGTTTCCCTGGTGTTGAATATTAGATTGTTTACAGTTTTGTTCACATTTGTGAATACTGTAATTGACCTGCTTTTATTAATTTTTATCTTAATTTTTTATTATTTTCCTTGTGATTAAGTCATAAAAGTAGAATTACTAGGTCAAAAGTTGGAGTATTTTCAAAGCTCTCAATAAAAATAAAAATAAGGGGCTGGCCTGGTGGTGTCGTGGTTAAGTTCATGTGCTTTGCTTCAGCGGCCCGGGGTTTGCAGGTTCGGATCCTGGACGTACCACTTATCAAGCCATTCTGTGGCAGGCATCCCACATATAAAGTAGAGGAAGATGGGCACAGATGTTAGCCCAAGGCCAATCTTCCTCAGCAAAATGAGGAGGATTGGCAACAGATGTTAGCTCAGGGCTAATGTTCCACACCAAAAATAAATAAATAAAAATAATAGAAATAATACCTGATTTTTGTTGAGTGCTTGCCATACGCTAGTCATTGCATTAAATGTGTTATGTATGTATATATTTTTAATTCATTTAAATCTTTGTATCAGAACTCTGAGATGGGCCCTATTTTAACTCCATTTTACAGAAAACTAAGTCATAGAGGAATTAAATAATTTCTTAAGGTTACACTGTTAGAGGCAGTGTACTTTAAGCTTCTGCTGATGAAATTTAAGATTATGTATCTTTTTATACCTTCATCAGTGAAATGTTGTACTAACAACACAATAGTAGTGAGCACAACTAGAACCCTAATTATCATCTCTAAATGCTATTCCTCATTAAAAGGATCCAAGGGTCATGGATGAATGGCTGATTCCAGTCTGGGGCAGAAAATATGCAAGATGAGCCTAGGACATTCTGTTGTATCAGAAAGCAAGGAAACTCTCAAAGACTAGTGATTCGTGCCAAAAGGACACAGAGGCCAATATAAACAGGTTCCCATTGGCCAAAGATGAGAGAACTTAAGTATCAAAAAGAGTAATGAAGACAATTGGTTGAAATTCACTGAATATAGAACTTGGTTCATAACAACAGACTTGTAATAAGAAACACACACCACTACAACAACAAGTTACTGGATACCAGTGGTAATAAATAGGGCACTAACTCCATACTCTGTAAATAAGCAATTATAAGGAAAGAATTAATCATTTATTCTCCCTTTTTCTGTGTGAACTGTGTTTCAGGGTAAGCAAATAACGTTTGTTGAGGGAAAGTTCTTTGCAGAATTTCAGTTAATCAATGTATAAAGAATGGCAGGATTAGAAAATCATTTTGCAACCCCTAATGAAATACTTTATTCAGGCTGTGATCATCAGTAGATGAAACTGTTAGACAAACGATGATGTGGGAACTTTACAATGGAGAGATCAGGCTGCCCTACCTGGACCTATTGATTAATCTCAGTCTTATGAAAAGTAGGGCAGGCAGATAGTGTGTGCCTCCTGCTGTGATACATACAAAGCATTCAGCACCAGCTCTCAAGTATTCCAGCCCAAAATGTTGAACCTGTGTCAAATCCAGCTTCTACAGCAATGGTTGAGAACTATGGCATTTGAGCCAAGTCCAGCCCACTGCCTGTTTTTTGTTTTTTCATAATGTTTTATTGAAACACAGCCACTCTGATGTGTTTGAGTATTGTTTCTGGCTGCTTTCGTGTTAGAGTGTCAGAGTTGAGTAGTTGTGACAGGGACAGTATGGCCCACAAAGCTTACCATATTTACTATCTGGCCCTTTTAAGAAAAAGTTTGCTGACCCTAGTTAGGTAAGAGAATGTCTGTCTGTGTTTTTACAGATGCATATTGAAGTGTACAGAGGTGAAATGATACATGGCATATACTTTAACATACCTCACAAAAAACAAAAAGAAAAAGAAAATAAGTAGCAAAGGCAAGAGTCAAACTCAAGACTCTTTGATGTCAAGGCTCTATGTATGCTTTCCACTGTATCATCTTGCCATCATATACTATCTATGGTAGATTTTAGTATTGCCTTCTGCATTACTTTTACCAACTACTGACCTAGCTTCTTAAAGTTCCCTCATCTCTTGGAATCCTTGTCAATGTAAGTACACCCTTGGTTTTCTCCTATTCCATTATATCTAGACATCATTAAGAGAGGAGCATCTGTCAAGGATGGATCTACATCTTCTGATCTTAGTAGCAGAGGAGCCTGGTATTCCATACTTGATTCTGCTTTTCAACAGCTATGAGATTTAGTCCTGTCAATTTAATTGCTGAGTCTTAACTTTCTGGTCCTTAAAGTGGGAATATCAGTTACTCCTGGGATTGTTTTAAAGTTAAGGCTATGTCTTAGGGAAGTGTTTTGTGCATGATGAAATTATTATCTAAAATAGAGCCCATTTATATTTTGAAAAGTACACTAAGGGAATTAAATGTGTGACTTTTGTAATAAGATAGACGTAGGTTTGGATACTATTTCTTAGCCGTGTCGCCTTGAGCAAGTTATATACTATTTCTAAAGTTTAGTTTCTTCCTTTGTAAACTAGAGACTATCTACCTCAAATATTTGTTCTGATGATTAAGTAAATTAAAATTTGTGAAACTACGTAGTATAGCAACATACATACTAGGTAGATAAATACTTTTTCTTTGTTCACTTGAGGAAACACCTGTATAGCAGGGATAGATATATTTACATTGGATAATTTTTTAAAGTTATGTGAAGAAAATAATCTTCAACTTCATATATGATACTTCTATAGGAAAATACCAAGTTGACAGGATAAACTGCAAGATACTATTTTAAGATTCTGTGAAAGAGTAGGTAAGTTATGAGATGAACCTCAGTAGAAGTAAGTGAAAAGCTAGCCGTTTGCTCAGAGAGAAAAAAAGAATTCTTTAAATATATTTGTTAGATTGATGAGCTATAAGCTATTAAGGACCCAGGAGACATTGAAGATCAAAAATAGTAAAAGCATTATGCCTTTGGCTTAGCATCCTCTCCCCCCCCCAGCAAGTTGCTAAAGCTAATGCAGAGTAGAGACCCTTGCAATCTAAAGACTGAAGGTGCTCAAGAGCTTTGAATGGTCATTTACCAGATATTTTACATTTTGAAGGCAGTGATAAGAAATAGCTCTCTAAAGCCTATAATTCAGGTGAACAATTGAATCTGAAATCTCTTTCCTCTTGTGGGTTTCTAACTTCATTCACTAATGAAAGAATGCCTGTCTTCCTCTTTATATTTCTCCATCCTTTTCCTTCTTTCTTCTTTCTCTCTGAACAAACTATAACATGAAACCAGATTGTTAATTATACAGAAGGTGTTTCATGCTTAATTCAAAATCTGATAATTTTGATTCATTAAATCAACAAACGTTTACTGAGATCTCACTCTGTCAGGAACTGAGGGATAGTTGCTAGGGAGTAGGAAGGCAGGGAGAAAGAGTGAAAAAGAGGAAGAAAAAGAGGAGGAAAGAGGACAGAGAGGGGGAAAGACTTTCTTTGCCCTTCAGACACTCAAAATTTGGCATGGGAGATGGGCAGTTAAACCTTAATAGGATGATAAGGACTGTGGTAGTAATATGCTCATAACTCACTACCAGTACGATATACTGTAGGAACCTTGAGGAGGGCTCCTAACATCCTGAGATGGACGGAGATCTCTTTTCTGAGCTGAGTTGAAGGAGTTAGGCGGGTAACTGGTGGCAGTACACTAGGCTGTTCTCGGCAGAGAGAACATCACGTTCAAGAGCATCACAATTTCAGAAACTGTATGTACTTCAGCAATGCTAAAATCAGAATATATGTATAAGATAAAAGCAGATGAGGAGCAGTAAAAGTTAAGGGTGAAGAGATAGAGAAGAGCCAGATTGTGATGGGGCTTAGACGCTCTTAATACATATGAAGAGCTGAATCAGTTACAGTTTTATAAGCTGAAGATTTGTGTCGGATATGCCTTTAAAAAAGATCTCGAGTAGCATTGTAAAGAATGGATCAGAGAGCTGCAAGACCAAGGGTAGGAAGCTTACAAGCTAATTCAGTTATTCATACATTGAGCAAATGTTTATCAAATGTCTGCTATGGGCCAGGCGGTATTCTATGCTTCTGTCTTTGTGGGGCTTATATTTAATGCATTAAAACTGGGAAGAAATATCAGTGACGTGAAGGAAGGAAATAGTAGTAGGTTTGGAAAGAAGCAAGACAACTTAATATGTAGTGCATGAAGGAAAGAAGGGAATGGTAAAGAAGAAACCTGGAATGACTTAGAGGGAGAAGATAATATGCCGAAAGATCTCTCAATGGTTGGCAAAGGAGATAACTTACCAAGAGTATTGGCCAAGGAAGTTGTTCGGAGGCTCAAAGAGAATAATGAAGGACTAATGTAGTTTTTGAGGGAATTGGAGATAGAGCCGAATAAGGCTTTATTAAAAGATTATACTCCGGCATTGAGTATCCAGATGAGTTGAAACTATGGATTTATAATAACACTGTTCCTCATATGATTTTCTCCAACTATCAGAAAGTTGGAGTTTCTGAAGTTTCTGAATCAGAAAACTGGATTCAGAGTTGATATTTTTGAGGATAAAGTGTTTGATAGGTAGGTCATTGGTAATCTTTGCCATATGAGTTTCAGAAATGTGCGAGGGGTGAAAACTAGACTGCGGCAGGTTCAGGAGCTAATGATAGGTAAGGAAGCTCCATTACCGAGTGTAGAGTCTTCTTTCAAAAAAGTTGGCTGAGAAAGGAAAGACCAAGTTCGGAAAGCAGAAACAGAGCAGTGCGCCGGTAAGAAAGAGGTTTTCTTTGTTAAGACCTGAGAATATCAAGAAGAGACAAAGGAACCAGCAGAGAGGAAAGGTCTGAAGGGAAAGGAAAGAGAGAGGGACTAATGAATGACTCCAGGATCCAGAGAGATTTTAGACTTACTCTGTCCCTGCCTGCCATGATAGAGCCTCTGATAAACTTGAGAACAGTCTTCCCTATCAGTGAAATACTTACCTTCATAATTTCCTGTTCTCTGGTCATAGATACTACTAGAAGTAGAAACAGACTACTGTCTCATTTTTCATAAATAATAATAGGAAAAAGACAACAGTGTGGACATTTGGTGGAAAAAAAGACAATAGGGTTAATGTCGAGTAAAACTTAAATCTACAAATGGTATTGACTATGATTTTAACAATGTAGTAATTTCTTTTAATATCGTTAAAAGTATACTTTAAAAATTTAGATGGTTACTGATTTTTAAATTCTGCTTTCTTTATAATTCTACCTCTAAATGGCTGTTTCCCTGCAGTCTACTACATTGAGAATCATTTATCTTTGTTATTACAAAAGCCAACACTGTTTCTGTGTGTTTACTTTAGTCTGTGCATACACACCATAGTGTTATTAGTGATGTCAGCAAGAATGGGAAAGTTGCAGCCACACATTAGTTTTGTTATTGAATCTCATGTATAAGAACATTTTTTAAAGTGACCTGTTGCTGAGGGTAATGCATATATTTTAGTATTTATATCAAATGATAGTTCTTGTACCAATTCATCAATAATATTAAGAAAAAAGACATCACCTATAATCATTTTTCAATTATAATGTTATAAAGAAAAACTTGAAACTACGTAGCTACAGAATTTAATGTCATGTTAATTTTTTTCTGAAGGTAGCATTCCAGTACATAATATTCAATGTAATATTCAATCCACATGAATTAACTTACGAAAGCAATATATACTTTAATAAGTCAAACATAGAAATGCATCAAGAACAGAAGTTAATCATTTCTTTCCCTCCTTCTTCCTGTCTTAGGAAGTAAACAGTGTTAGCTGTTTATTTTGTATCCTCCCATACATTTTTCTATTCGTGTAACTTGAACTTACAAAATACACCAGAGGTCACAAATTCAAATGCTGACAAAGACCAGGAAGGTAACACAAATGAACTAAGAGGGCATGGTGTCAGCATCAGGTCAGAATGACAATATTTGGTAGTCGGGCTGTGGGACACCTAAAAAAAATGCATACTTCTCCTAAAAGAGATCAGCTCAGTAGGTTTGCATGCACGAATACATGTAGACATTCAGTTTTTTTCAAGGGAAGCCAAGAAATTCTGTGTTTTTAGGTGAAAAGTCTCAATTTTTAATGTTGGAATTAGGTAATCTGGATGCTACTTACTACCTAAAGAATCTTGTGCAATTTATTTAATCTGAGTCAGTTTCCTCATCCGTTAACATGGGGATAACAGTATCTATTCTTATGACTTTAGAAGGAAGATTAAATAATACAGCACGAGTTCAATACAATGCATAATGCTTATAAATTATAAATTATAATGACTGTCTATGATCAGTAGTTGTCTGGCTTTAGGAGTGTGGGAAGGATATTGACTGCAAAGGGGCCCAGAGGGCGTGTTTGAGTGATGGAAATGTGAGTCTTAATTGTAGTGGTGGTTGCAGGGCTGTATGCATTTGTTAGAACTCATCGAACTGTATACTTAGAATTAATGAATTTTTTGCATGTAATTTATTCCTCAACAAAGCTGATTTTAAAAAGATAACTGCCTTTCCCTTCTCTCTGTACTTCAGTTTCATCAGCTATTAAAATAGAGTTGACATGAAAGGTTTCTAACATTTTTGTCACCAGGCTTCTCCTACTGTCCTTTCCCAACCCCAGTCACAGGCCCCCACATTGTGAAAGATTTTGCCTGTTGGGAAACAAGAAAGAAAAACTACCTTTGTTTGTCTGTCACACTTTTCTCCTATGCTAAGCTGACCATGTACTGAATTTACCTGTTTGGGTACTGTGCCTGGTACATCATTGAGTAAATCAGGCCACTAGCCATTTTCCAGAAATGTTATGATGTAATCATCAAGCTAATTACCTGCTGTTCAGTAGTAAGCTATGAAGTTTAATAAGCCAAGAAGAAAAATTAGAAGCAAAAACAATATACTTGATATTTCTTTAAATGAGAATAAAATATATAAGTAACAGTACACAGTGTGTGCATGTATTTTTGTATATTTGTGTATATTTATGGGTGTGTGTATATATTTGTGTGTGTGTGTACATATATATCCTTTACAAACTCATGCCAACTCATACTATAAGGCCAGTATTACCCTGATATCAGGAAAAAACTACAGACCAATTACACTTATGTATATAGATGCAAAAATTCTCTAACAAAATACTGGCAAACCAAATCCAGCAATATATAAATGAGATTATAAACTATGAGCAAATGAAATTCTTCCCAGGAATGTGAGGTTCAACATAGGACTGTCAATCAATGTGATACACCGTATGATAGAATAAAGGACAAAAACCCAGAGTCATCTTAATAGATGCAGGGAGAGCACTTGACAGGAGCCAACACCATTTCATAATAAAAACACTCAACACACTAGGAATAGAAGAGAACTTCCTCAGCCTGATAAAGAGCACCTGTGAAAAACCCACAACCAACATCATACCTAATGGTGAAAGACTGAAAGCTTTCTAACATCAGGAACAAGACAAGGATGTCTGCTCTCACTACTTCTGTTCAAAGCACAGGCAACAACAACAAAAAATAGGTAAATTGGACTGTCGCAACATCAAAAAACACTTGTACTTCAAAGGACACCATCAAGAAAGTGAAAAGTAAAACTATAGAATAGGAGAAAATATTTGTGAATAGTATATCTGATAAGGGGTTAATGTCCACAATATATAAAGAACACTTACAACTTAAGAACAACAAAAAGACAATCCAACCAATTAAGAAATGGGCAGAAAATTTGAATAGACATTTCTCCAAAGAATATACTTAATGGCCAATAAACACATGAAAAGAACCTCAACATCCTTACTCATTAGGGAAATGCACAGCAAAACCACAATGAGATACCACTTCACATCCACTAGGATGGCTGTAATAAAAAGACAGAAAATAACAAGTGTTGGTGAGGATGTAGAGAAATTGGAACCCCTACACATTGCCTATGGGAGTGTAAAATTATATAGCCGTTTGGAAAACAGTTTGACATTTCCTCAGAAAAGAGTTGCCAAGACCCAACAATTCCGCTCTTTGTATATGCTCAAGAGAATTGAAAATGTATGTCCACACAAAGACTTGTACACAAAAATTCGTAGCAGCTTTATTCTTAGAAAGTGGAAACAACCCAAATGTCTGTCAATTGATGAGTGGATAAATATAATGTGGTTTATCCATACAATGGAATACTATTCACCTGTAAAAGGAATGAAGTATTGATTCATGGTACAGCATGAATGAACCATGAAAACATTATGCTAAGTGAAAGAAGCCAGACACAAAGGACACATATTGTATGATTCCATTTATATGAATTGTCTAGAATAGGCAAACCCATAGAGAGAAACTAAATTAGTTGTTGCTCTGGGCTTGAGGAGGACAGAAAGAGGAATAACTGCTAATAGGTACAAGCTTTCTTTTGGAGTTGATGAAAACTGGTGGTGATGGTTGCACAACTTTTTGAACATAGTAAAAACTGCTGGATTGTACACTTTAAAAAGGTGAATTTTGGGCCAGCCCTGATGGCCTAGTGGTTAAAGTTCAGTGCATCCCGCTTTGGTGGCCTAGGTTCAGTTCCCAGGCCCGGAACCATACCACTCGTCTGTCAGTGGCCATGCTGTGGTGGCGGCTCACATAAAAAAGAGGAAGATTGGCTACAGATGTTAGCTCAGGGCAAATCTTCCCCAGCAAAAAAAATAAATAGGCAAGTTTTATGGTATATGAAGTATATATCAATAAATCTCTTATGGGAAATATAAGTGTGTAATTTCTTCCTTTTTTTCTGGAGTTTTGAATCCCTTCAAACCTTCATATTTAATCTTGTGAACCAGAGGAGTCATAGATAGGAACCTTTGAACTCGTAGTCTTTAGTTCTTTCTCATTTATTTGTGAGTTCTTACATTAGTGGTTCGAGTTGTTTTAGAATAAAGAAAATTATTTCTGTCTGCTTGAACACTGTCATTGAGGTGCTCAGTAGTAGAATTCATACCTGCATGTTCTTTAAAGGATATGATTCATTCTCTGAATACTGGGAACTTGTGTTTGTTTAGTGTTTGTACTTTGAGTAATAGTTCATTGTCATCATACCCTTACTTGAAGACATTTCAAATGTAAAATCTTTGGAACATAATACACTACAGGAAGTCTAAACATACAAAAACATTGAACTCCCAATGTCTCTTAAAAATGTGGTTTGAAAATTAGAATGTGTATTTCTATAAAAAGGAATATTACAAATTATCATTACTATTATTTTAAGTGGCAGGTAGATTCAGGTAAGTTCATAAAAGTCTATTAAATCCATAATGAATGGCTGCAATTAAAGAGTTGTAGAAATAATACTTTTAGAATACCAGTAATTAAATAAAGCAGGAAAATAAACTCTATCTCCCAGGGATTTCTTAACCTTTTTATGCATGAAACATCTCATTATAGATATTTGTTAGGTACTGTAGAACCACTCTTCAGAAGAATGTACTGAATGTTTCATACACTTTCAAGGGATTCACACACATCTTGTTTCAGCTATAACCAGGGAAAAGTGTGCGTATTAGTCGGCTTGGGCTGCCATGAGAGAATACCACAGACTGGGTGGCTTAAACAACACAAACTTATTTCCTCACAGTTCTAGAGAATAGAAGTCCAAAATTAAGGTGCCATCAGGGTTGGTTTCTGATGAGGTCTCTCTTCCTGGCTTGCATTGTCCTTCTCGCTGAGTCCTCACATGGCATCTTCTCTGTGCACAGGTGGAGAGAGAGATTTCTGATATCTCTTCTTAAGGAAACCAGTCTTATCAAATTAGGTCCCTACCTTTATGACTTCCTTACCCTCTTAAAGGTCCTGTCTCCAAATATAGTCATATTGGGGGTTAGCGCTACAACATATGAATTTTTCGGTGACACAATTCAGTCCATAACAGTGTGCTACTCTATACCTTATTTTGACCAGACAGAAATAGCTATATTATAATCACTTAAAAAAAAAAAAAAGATGAGAATGGGCACAATCAGAGCTTAAGACCTATAGATTCAAAAGTAATTTACAAAACAAAATATTAATATGCCTCAACAACATGAAAATCTGGAAAGAAACACAGTCGACAGAGGTTATTAAGATCTCAAAAATGGGGGCCAGCCCAGTGGTGCAGCGGTTAAGTGTGTGCCCTCGCTTCGGCAGCCCAGGGTTCGCAGGTTCGGGTCCTGGGTGCACACCAACGCACTGCTTGTCAAGCCATGCTGTGGCCTTGTCCCATATAAAGTAGAGGAATCTGGGCACGGATGTTAGCCCAGGGCCAATCTTCCTCAGCAAAAAGAGGAGTATTGGCATTAGATATTAGCTCAGAGCTGGTCTTCCTCACACACACAAAAAAAATCTCAAAAATGATTTCTGGTTATTAAAACCACAAACAATCCCAAAAAGGAATGAATGGTGGAGAAATCTAAAGAAATTAAGTGATTGTCCAATGACTTCAGACTAATGAAGAGCATATTCCCAAGGTAGAAAGCATATTTAACCAAGAATAAATTATAAATATTAGTAATATAGAGAAAACTCAAGATTGAGTTGAGCAAAAATACCAAGGACAACAAAATTGGTCTTTGAAACATTTATTTGTAGAATAAAGAATAACAGGTGTATAGGGTTGTTCCTTGGGCATATAGAGTAATATTTATGTTCCCCCTGTCAAACATACTCTTCAAACTGAAAGGATAAGATTAACCATTTCTGAAAACCTTCTTGAAGAAGGTGGGTGCAAAGATTATTCAGGTATTCTGAACAACTTCAAGAGTTCTGACTTACGTACTAAAATACTTCCAAGGAATGAGAGAAAGAAAGAAAGGTCAGATGACTGGAAACAGGAAATGCAATTTTGATTTTCCAAAACAGGGCAGGAGGGATGAGAATTCCACAAACCAACCGTTAGTGGTGATGGCTCTAGGGAAGATTATAAATAGAGAATAAAAGAAGTGGTTTAGGAAGACCTGGGAGAGGAAATAAATCTGTAAGCCATATGAATTTGGTAATTATAATGTTATAGAAACCTTATTTCCTTTGTAGATTGATACTCAAAATGGTAGAAATGTTGGAGACAAATGCATATTAGTTTCTACAAGGGTTTTACAAGTTGTTTGTAAACAACTTGCACAATTTATAAAAGTTTGGTCTGGGTGCTAGAAGAATGTCTAATACAGTAGCCAACCTAACTAGAAACGACTGCTTCTTTTAAATTCCTACGGTCAACATTTTGCATCCTTTAATGAATAACACACAAAAACGGAATCTAAATGAGAAAGAGTGAAGATAGTTTAACGGACTTATGGGACAACATCAAGCAGACCAATATATGCGTTATAATTACATCATCAAAAGTTAAAGCCAAGGAGAGACTCTTAAAAGCAGCAAGAGAAAAACAACTTATGTACAAGGGAACCCCTGCATAAGATTATTAGCAGATTTTTCAGCAGAAACTTTGCAGTAGCATGATATATTTGAAGAGCTGAAAGAAAAAACACTTCCAACCAAGAATAGTTTACCTGGCAAAGTTGTCCTTCACAATTGAAGGAAGAAGAAAGAGTTTTCCAGACAAGCAAAAGCTGAAGGAGTTCATCACCACTAGACCAGCCTTACAAGAAGTGTTAAGGGGACTTCTTCAAGCTGAAATGAAAGGATGCTAATAAGGAAACACATGAAAGTATAAATCTCACTGGTAAAGGTAAATATATAGTTAAATTCAAAATAATGGTGGTGGGTAAATCACTTATAACTCTAGTATGAAGGTTAAAAGACAAAAGTATTAAAAACAACTGTACATTTTTTATAGATATGCAAAGTAAAAAGATATTGTGACATTAAAAACGAAATAGTGGGGAAAGTAAAAATGTAGAGCTTTAGTATGCATTCAAAGTTGTTATCAGCTTAAAATAGTGTTATAAGTATGTTTTATGTAAGCCTCATGATACCCACAAAGCAAAAAAAGTAGATACATAAAAGATGAAGAGAAAGAAATCTAATCATACTGCTACAGAAAATCATCAAATCACAAAGAAAGAGAGCAAGAGAAAAAAGGAACAAAGGAATTTTGTAAAACAGCCAGAAAACAATTAACAAAATGGCAGTAGTAAGTCCACTTTGGATTTCTTTCTGCTGTTGCTGGTCGGAACTTCAGCATTTTCCAACTCTGTGGGATTGAAGTTTTTAAGCTTCCAGCTTCTAGTAGTTGTTCTTTGCCTGTCCTTGTGAAGTCTCACCTTATACGTGTGCAGCTTAGCATTCAGCCTGAGACTAGAACCTTGATGCAGATTTTGGAGATGTTTTTTTTATGAGGTTCATCCCTCCCTAAAACTCAGAACATTTCAGCTGCCTCAGCCTCTCTGAACTCCAGTTTCTGTCTCCTTACCTTGTCAGGAACTTAGGTTCTTCTTCCATGTGCTAGGGTCCAGAAGGTCTCCAGGCAGAAAGCCAGTGCAATAATAGGGTTCATCTTAATTTGTTTCCCTTTTCCCAGAGACCACAGTCTTACACTGCTTGTTGTCCAGTGTCTGAATTTTTTTTCACATATTTTTTCCAGCTTTTTTAGTTGTCTGTAGCAGAATTGCTGTTCCATTACTGGTTACTCTATCATGACCAACAGCAGGAGTTCTATGTCTGAGTTTTTAAAAATTTTTTTTTGTTACTACTACAAATGAGGTCTTTTGCTGTATCATCTGACTGGCTATTGTTTGTATTTACAAAGGCTTTTGATTTCTGTATGCTTATTTTATATCCTGCTACTTTACCAAATTTTCATATTGTTTATAATTGTTTTCCTGTTGACTGTCTTGGGTTTTCCAAATAGATGTACAATCATATCATCTACAGATAGATACAGTTTTGCCTCTTCTTTTCTAATTTTTATGCCTATAATTTTTTTCTTGTCTAATTGCATTGGCTAATATTAGTAACTATAGTGGACACCCATGTGTTCCATTCTCATTTTCAGTAGAAAAGCCTCTAGGGATTTCCAATTGAGTAAGAAGCATGCTAATTTTATTTTGTTTTTGTATTGTTTGCTTCTGTTTCATAGATTTTTTATTATTTTCTCAATAGATTGTCAACTCTTTGGGAGCAGGGACTGTACCTCTTACTTATGTATCGACTTACCATTCATTCATTTACTTGAGCAGATATGGACTAAGTATCTCCTATTATGTGCTATGTTCTGTGCTGGTCACTGGGTTGCAAAACAAAACAAACCCAGCTATGTCCCATCACATCACCCTCCTTTCCCCCACCAAGATTAAGAGCTTGTGGGAAATATAGACATTACACAGATAACACAAGTGTGATAAATTTTCAAAAAGTGACAGTGTTGGATACCATAGAAGCCTGTAACAGAATGACCTAACCTAATATGGGGGAATCAGGAGATGCCTCCCTAAAGAAGTAATATTAAAGGAAAATCCAAAGGCGAGAGAGACAGCTGACACTTTTCTGAAAGAAATCCAATATTTCTGGAGAGAAGAGATAAAGTGGAAAAGTGGATCACAAGAGATGGAGCTTTTGAAGTAGTTAGGAAGAACCAGACCGTAGAGAGTTTGGTAAGCCCTATTAGGATTTTGAACTTTTTCCTTAAGTTAGTAAAATAGAACGATGTTTGCTTTTGGGTGTATATATGTATGTACGTATTTATATTTGATAACTGTTCTCAATGCACAGTGAAAATGAGATTGTAGACTGCTGAGCGTACAACTTACTTGTAACCACTGCTCATTAACGTGTAAACCAATTCCTTTACAAATTGGGAATGGTTGTGGCAGATGGATTTTAACTCTGAAAGCTAAGTACTCTTTCTTTTATAAGCAAGAAACATATTCATTTCCGAATTCTTTAAAAAATAAGGAACACAGACTTCTTAATGCCATGGGAATTGCTATAGGACCTGAATTCTTTTTTAAAAGTAAAGAACACAAACTTCTTAATGACTGTGGATTTGAATTTTCAATCCATCCGATTACTAGCTCTTTGAAAAAAATTACTAAATTGCTAGAAGCTTTGGTTTTCTCAGCTGTAAAATAAACTGTTTTAAGGATGAGCTGAGGGAAGGCTTGTAAGGCACTTAGGATTTGGCTGGCACATATCTATCAGATCTTAGCTGTATTTATTAGCTATTCTTTAAGAATTTTAGTCCTTAAATAAAAAAACAGATATAAAACAGATACAAAGCAGTGGGGATGCAGAGACCATAAATTTAGATCTTCTCTTAATGATGACGCCCTGATTATTCAGGTGAGTAAACCAACTTAAGAGAAGTAGTATAATTAAGGTTCATGACTAAATAAATAGTAAAACTAGGGTTCCTAAAACAGTATCTCTTGGAAGATTCTTTCTGTCTTATATTGCTCTCAAAATTTGTGACACCATGTCTCAGCTTGGCAAAAAGAATGGGGATGATTAATCACCTTTGGTATTTGGTTAGTGGGACTGAAAAAAAAAATTAAGCCATAAAAATTATTTCCTGATTTAGATGATAATGAAACTTTTTCTTACTTGAAAACTATTTTTTTGGAGTTCTAGTTAATTAGCTGGTCCATTGACTGATTAGTCAGCTGTTAATGTATAGTTATAGAAGTAGTGTTTTATTAGACTATATTTTTCCAGTATGTGCTACCTCTAAAGGGTGACTTCTATGAGAAATCTAATTTCGCTGCACTGCAGTTATAGTAAGGAGGTAGTGTGTGTATATTATATTAATGGGGTCGTCTTCTCTTGGATGTTGGGGGAGGGGCATTAGGGAGAATGTAATTAGCTTTGTATCAACAAAGCAATTTGGGGGGGCTAAATGCTTATAACATGAAAATAATCGTGTTATATAAGTGGCATCTTAGTAAAAATACTTTTTAGAATGGCAATACATGTAAGTTAAGTGGCCCACTAACTTCACGTGATACTCAGAATAAGAAATATCTAATGTAACCAAGAAAGGGGGTGGTTATTTAATGTTAACAGAAATTATCATTGATTTTTTTAACTTCTAAATAGGATTGTTTTTAAGTTAGGGTCAATGTATGGGAAATTAGCAGTATCATATTTTATGTTTTAAGGTATTGTTCATCAGTTTTAAAAATCATTAATACTTTTCTTGAATTATAATGTTTTATAACGTTTTGCACAATATTTATCAGACTTTTGTTTATTCAGAATGGTGGAAAATGAACTATATTCTCTTCACCTATTTTTTTTTGGTAATATGAATAAAGTTTTTAAAGAAATCTGCACCTGTTGTAACAAATTCAGTCAATGCTGAAGAATACAAAACAAGTCTTCCTCTTTAATTCCAGTTCCAGAGGTTTTCTTTCACAATTTCTTATACCCTTGGACTTGTCAATTTTTATATAAATACATATACATACATATATCATATGCTTATCTAAACATGCATATTAACTATACATATATCATTTTAAAGTTAAAATTAGATCATATTCCAATGTTATTCAGAAATGTATTTAACTTAGTGTGCATATCTTTTTTAGTACATATAGATTTACTTAATTCAGTTTGTTGAATATTTTATTCAGACGTATTATACAGTCATTATACAGACTTATTCAACAATAAGTTTGTATAAGTTTATTCATTTGTATGCTGATGGAGATTTTGATTAAATTCTATTTTTTTCTATTATAAAGAATTCCACTAACCCCTGTAAGATAGGTATTATCTTCTCCATTTTAGAGATGAAATTAAGACACAAAGAGGTTAGGTAATTTGCCCTAAATTGCACAGCAAGTAAGTGGTGGGGCTGGTATTGGAACGCACAGTCTTAAATACTATATTATGTTACTGTTTTCCTTCTGCCGACCTTTACTCTGTTTACTGAGTTGGAAAAATATTTTAATGTATAAAATATATCTAATATTAAAACTCTCCTGAGGATAATTTAATATGCTACCTTAAGGATATTGGAAACTTTAGGGTCACAAATTACACAACTATAATTTGTAGTTGTATCTAATATAGAAGTAGAAGGTTTAAGCCAGTGCTTCTCAAATGTTAATATGCATTCAGATCACTGGGAGTAGGGGAGGATCTTGTTAAAATGTAGATTCTGATTCAATAATCTGGGGTAGGGCCTGAGAGTCTGCACTTCTAATGAGCTCCTGGTGATGCCAGTACTGCTGATCCAACTTGTGAGTAGCAAAGGTTTAGGCAATTTATACTGACCTTTGGAAAATCTTGTTAGTTGTTTTGTTGAATCAGTTTCTTATTTTGTTTATGCTATCAGTTTTTATAGGTTGTGTGTGTTAAATAAGTGGGGGCTTTCTAGTAATTTCAATTTTATGTCTGTAGCATTTAACATTGCTGGAAAAAAATAAATCTTGTTTTCTCTGGTATTAAGGTACAGCACCTAACTATAATCATATCTCTTTTTGTGCTAAATACGGCTTACACAACTATGTCACCATTTCCACTGTATCGTTGTTAATGGAGAGAAACATAACATTTCTTTTCATTCTGAAGGCTATAGCTGTAGTTGAACAAAAAAGGTTGCTTTGTCACTATTATTTTATTTTTTAGTAATATTAATAATATATTTTACACAGTTACAAAAATGAATACGTGTTCAGTACTATGTGCCAGGTACTGTATCAAGTGCTTTAATTGGCATGATTTCATTTAATCATCATGACGTCCCTCATTTATTCATTCATCACCTCTTTGAGCACCTGCTCTTTTCTAGGAACCGTGCATACAATGATTCTGCTCTCCTAGAGCTTAGTACATTTGGGGGATGCTATATAATAAGCAAGCAATCATACAAGTGTGATGGTTGTAAAAGAAAAATTGTTAATTATAATATTTGCTATTGTCTCTCTTCTTTCAACCGTCAAAGAGAATTCTGCTTTTGCCCTCTAAGCTTCTCCCACCTAGCTTCCTCCCCTAACCCATCCAAGGAGAATTCTTTTTCTGTCAGCTGGATTCCTGAGCAAATCAACCTAATGAGTAGAGAGAGACAAAATTTCAGAAGTAAAGATGAGCAATTTATACAAGAAAAGAAAGAACAGAAGTAGATGAAATAATTATTATATAATAAAAGTAAATTAAAAAAAAAAAAAAGAATACCTGGGGGCTGGCCCTGTGGCGTAGCAGTTAAGTTCATGTTCTCCGCTTTGGCAGCCCTGGGTTCATGGGTTCAGATCCCAGGCATGGACCTACACACCGCTTATCAAAGCCATGCTGTGGCGGCGTCCCATATAAAGTAGAGGAAGATGGGCACGAATGTTAGCCCAGGGCCAGTCTTCCTCAGCAAAAAAGAGGAGGATTGGCAATAGATGTTAGCTCAGGGCTAATCATCCTCAAAAAAGAATGCCTGAAGGGACACTGTTAACGTTAATTTGAAGGAGTAAATATCCTCAGTACTTTAAATGGGAGTCTTTTTTAATACAACACTTTTATTTTATTAGGTGACACTCAGTAACTCATTTCAGTAAGTTATTTGAATACTTGCATGTGTCCAACTTTGTGATAAGAGGTATAGAAAATCAGGGGCTACCAAAATAGGGTATAATTCTGTCCCGACTCTTGAGACTGTTAAGAGTTGTTGATGAGCAAAGTTTGAAAGATTTAGAAGACAATGCAAGACATTATTTTTTTTTTAAGTACCAACATGTGTGACCCTAGCAGAAAGCACATTGTGGACTGATGGAGCATGCTCTTAGAGGAATGCTGTTTTTAAAAAGTATATGATTCTCTCTTTTCTAGTAATAGTATTGAGTTCTCTTTTGACTATTCACTTGATAGAAAATTCTTTCTGGTATGATTCAGATCTATATATTTGACCTCTATATATTACCCTACATTGTTGTGATTTCCAAAATGTTTTGTTTTCCTTACTATGACTATAATTTTGCTCTTCATAGTATTGTTTTGAAGATTACTGTAAGGGACTTTAATTTAGTTTCTGAATATTACAAGTGGCTCTCTATAGTTGTTTTTCTTGTAAAGGGAGAATCTGAAAAATTTTTATAAATTTTATCTTGGAAATTAGTTTATTCATTATGTTTAATTTTAGGAAATGGTGCTCTTGCAGAACATTCTGAAAATGTGCATATTTCAGGAGTGTCAACTGGTAAGTCATTTTTTGTAATGTTTAAATTTCATGCATGACTTATATGGTAAATATTGAAAGCCACCTGGTATCTTACGAAGTGATATTTGGCTATAAAAATTATTACTGCTTTTTGCAGCATGTAATAAGGAATGAAGTAACTGGAACATGGAGAAATTCTCATAAGATAAAATTGATACTTGCATGCCCATGGATTGGTTATACTTTTCCAAATGGACTGCATAATTATTTTTCATGCAAACATTGAACCAAGAGAAAAGTTAGCTCAAGTTGAATTTGTATTTTCTTTCCATACAAAGTTTTTTATGAAATGAAATTTATTAAAATGTAATTTTGAATGCTGTTCCTAATATTAGAGCCTTAGAAATTAAGCATTTTGCTTGATTTTTAGATGAGAGTACTACTATACATAAAACGGTAGTACTTGAGTGCACAATTTATATGCTATTGAAAAACAACCCAACAATATATTTGTGTCCATGAAATTCAAAAACTCCTTGAGGTAAATGCGCTTTTTTCATTCATATAAGCTTTTATAACTTAATAATTACTTAAAGGCCCATAACTATTAAAATTTTCCTTCTTAGGTGATTTCCACAGCTTTGTTACCATTTTTGCTGTATCAGCTACAGTTACTAGGAGAGCAGAATATTTTATTTTTGCATATACTGAAATAGAGTTTCTTACCGTTATTTTATTATTTCCATATATTCTTGATAAGTTTTATGTGGTTTAAAAAATTGCGCTTAGTGCATTTATCAGTCTACTGATTGATTTCTTCGTGTCATCTTCTTCATGTCATCTTGTAATTTGCTTGTTTATTTTCATGAAGCAAAACTGAAAGTTTCCTCTTTTGTTTTATGTCTGATTTTATATTCAGAAAATTAATAGACTTAACAAATACTCTAAGTGTTAGTAGGCACTAGCCTAACAAATTGATAAGCCTGTTTTCCTGAAAATGAAAAGCAGGTGCCTTGGTAGCCTGTGTTAATTCTTTCACAGTTTGTTTCACCATTTTCATATGCTTTCAAATGGTATATGATTATATACATCAAGGAAAAATAAGGTTGTTTTAAAGATAATCTTAATTTTCTATTTTGAATAGCTAATAATAATTATGGTTACTTTTCCATGTTGTAACTATGAAGTAAGAAGACTGTTTACAAACATTTTAATTTACACAACCAAATGGTTATTGTCTAATGCAATGATTTTTCAGAATTTTTGGTCGCATGATCCCTTTTAAGCTTTTAAAAATATTGAGGACTGTATAGTCTGCTAGGGCTGCTGTTAGAAAATACCATAACTGAGTGGCTTAAATAATAGATATTTATTTTCTCACAGTTCTGGGGGCTAGAAGTCCAAGATCAAGGAGCTGGCAGGGTTGGTTTCTGCTGAGATATCTTTTCCTGGCTTGCAGATGGCCACCCTCTTGCTGTGTCCTCACATGACCTTTGCTCTTTGTGCTCTGAGAGAGAAAGTCTCGGATGTCTCTTCCTCTTCTTATAAGGACACTAGTCGTATAGGATTAAGGCTCCACCCTTGTGACCTCATTTAACCTGAGTTATCTCCTGAAAGGCCCTGTCTTCCAAATACCGTCATATTGGGGGTTAGGGCTTCAGCAAATAGGTTTGGAGGGGGACACAGTTCAATCCATAACAAGGACTTCAAAGAGTTTTTGTTGATGTAGGTTATAGCTACTGATATTTACTACATTAGAAATTAAAACTGAGAAATTGCTTAAAAACTTAATTCATTTGCAAATAACAGTAACAAATCTATTGCATGGTTACACCAATAACATAATTTTGTGAAAAAATGTATTTTCCAAAACAAAAACATCAATAAGAAGAATGGCATTGTTTTGTAATTTTGTGAAACTTTTAAAGATTGGATTAAAAGAAGATAGCTGGATTCTCACATCTGTTTCTGCACTCAGTCTTTTGTAACATGTTGCTTTGTTTGACATATATGAAGACAATCCAGCCTCATACTGATGGACAATTTGAAAAGAGAGGAGTATTTTAATAGCCTTTTCAGATAATTGTGAGTATTCTTCTTTGATACTATACCAAAACTCAACAAGTGGTAGTTTCTTAAAGGTTAGTTGCAAGTGGACTCTGCAACCATGTGAGTGAACACTTTATTCTCTGTTATGTAAAAATCCAATGGCCTTTCTTGCCCTTTGAATGGATTTCTTTTTTACCATGCATCATTTTGTGATATACATTAGTTATTTGCAAAATACTGTTTTTCTGAGTTATGCATAAAACTTATTATATGGAGTATAATAAGTGGAAATTTGGACAGATCCAGAATTTGCTTAAATTCTGAATTTTGCTTCAACTCATCAAGATTAGATTCTACTTATATTTATCTGTTTGCTTGAAGTTAGACTATGTTGCTCTTGTTGAGCACTGAAATTACCCTTAAATTCCTATTTGGAAAAAATTCAGCAGTTTAAAAAGTCATCACTTAGAATATGTAAAACATGTTTTGCATATTTTAATCTTGTTTATTTTCTTTACTCTTGCTTATTTTCTACTTCTGTATGTCAAACATATATTTAGAAATGTGTATTAGTTTGCTAGGGCTGCCATAACGAAGCACCATAGACCAGGTGACTTAAACAATGTAGTTTTATTTTCTCACAGTTCTGGAGGCTAGAAGTCTGAAATCAAGGTGTTGGCAGGATTGGTATCTTCTGAGGCCTCTCTCTTTGGCCTGTAGATGGCTGTCTTCTCCCTGTGTCTTCACGTGGTCTTCTCTCTGTGTATGTCTGTGTCCTAATCTCTTATAAGGACACCAGTCCTATTGGATAGGGCCCCCTCATCCGACCTCATTTTAATTACCTCTTTAAAGATGCTGTCTCCAAATCCAGTCACATTCTGAGGTACTGAATAATAGGAGTTTGACATAAGAGTTTGGGGACTGACACAGTTCAGCCCATAACAAAATGTGTGTTTTAATTAAGGGTATTTATCCATCAATAAAATACTTAATTTCAGAGGTCAATGGAACCTTATTAATGACTTATTTTTTTTCCTGAAGGTTGGTCCTATAAAATCTTTCTTCTATGGAAAGAGAAGTATAATATGAAATCTATTCCAATTATACCATGAAAAAAATAAGTGGATGCTGTCTCAAAAGGTGCTTTTGGATATACAGATCCATTGCAGTTTTTCTTTGGTCTATATGGAGCTATAGAAGATGTAATGCTTGATACAGTATAAGCCTTCTGGATTCCTTGCATTCCCAGTTGAAACGAGAGCCCCTTCAGTGCTGGTCTAAATGGAGACCTAGCCTTTGAAAGAATCTCTACATGTAGGACTTGCTTTCTTTTGAGACCAAGCAGCAGAAGTGGTGAGGTAGTTCAGTGTTCTGTGGTGCTACCTGTTTCGGCTCCTCACCTTCCCTTTTCACCTCTGCTACTCCATTTGATAGAGGTCAGTGCCGTAGGCCATTCATATTTTGCATTCTGGAAATTTTAGTGGCAGTTTTAGAAAGAATTTTAACTTGTCTCCAGTTAGTGTTTTCATGTAATTTATTGTCCAAATCAGGACACTTTGAAAGTAAAAGGGTACACTATTTTTAATTATGCTGACCGCCACAGACAAAACTAGGACTGTCTCAGACAATTCAGGATGTATAATCACCCTATCTGTAATGAATTAAATTCATTTAGCATGTATTAAGCACCAGATATGGACCTTGTGTCAAAAAGAGTTGAGAGTAAGCAATGAGTAAAATATTCTTGTCTCAAGGAACTTACCATTTAATGAAGGAAATAGACATGTGCAAAATATACCTATAATGTGGTCTTAATGTAGTAAATCCGGTGGTAAATAATGAGCATATTAAGTTAGATAGATTTATAAAAGGCCTAGTTACAATGTCTGGTGAGTAATCAATGACTTAATATTTTTCTTATTCATTATGAATAGTACTAAATGCTTAGTTTTGCTTATCCAGGTGAATTTTTATGAGAATCGTTAATTTCTGATCGACAATATAGTTTGGGTTCTTATGCTTGGGGTAATTTGTTCTATGTCTAATATTCTATTCATTTTCATCTTCTTCCTCAAATCTTTGCAAAGAGAGGTAAATCTTTGTCTTTTTTCTGGTTCTTATGCTACAGGTATTGGCATAAGAAAACGTCAATTATCAAAAAGTGTATATGTAGTGACTATATAATAGAAAAGAATTATTGGATAAATTCTTATTTTTTATATTTTTTCCTTTAGTTTAGAACTTTTCGTGGTCCAGAATTTTAAATCTAGTTTTTTATATGCAATAGAGAAAGGAGAAAAGACAAACGATATTTTTGTAAATCTAATAGTATGTGAAAATCATTGTGAAGTTATATCATAGAAACTGTCAAGTAATTTAATTGTATGTATGAGAGAGTAGGAAGGCCGTTTTAATATTCTTTTTTAAAAGTGTCTAAGTTAAATGTCTCATGTTTCTTTTTTAAATGTCTAAATTTTTAAAATAGCTAAGTTTTACTGCTCATCTGCTACACAGAATGAAACTTTTTTAGGTCAAATTGATTTATAACAAGACCTTTGCACACATTAAAGAAATATATTTGACTTTTTAGATATATCTACTTTTAAATTGAATTTTACTCTATGGTCTATGATATTTATTTGAATCAGAATAATTCTAGAAATAATTTGATTATGCCCTCCCTACTCTTAATTATTACTTCCAAATTAAGTTGTTTATTCATTATATGTTTTATTAAACATTTATAAAAATTGGAAAAAGAACAAAAAGATTAAGAAAATTACTCATTAACCCTGAATTCTTAGTATTAATTAATAGTATTTTAATTTTTTATTTGTCCTTTTTCTGTGCATACCTTGAAAATAATTGTATGTTCATTTAAATTATAACTGATTTTGTCTCCTGCTCCTTCTGTTTAACATTTTATAGAATACATTTTTTTCATTATCATTGTTTTAATACTTGTATAAAATTGCCATCCTGTAGCTGTATTATAATGTTCTTAAACATATCAATGAATTTTTTCCAATGGGTTCTCTATAGTCTGGGTCATGTTGCCTGGGACATATTAATGTATATCTAGCCCTTTTTTATTTCTAAGGCTATTTCTTTAGCATAGATTTCTAGAAGTGGAATTACTGTATCAAAGGTCATAAATAATTTAATGATTCTAGAAACCTTTTGACAGATTGTTTTCAAAAAGGATTGTACCAATTTTTACAGCTGTCTGCAACAAATGAGAGCACTTAACGTAGAGTATGATCATGTTTTTCCTATTTAACTTTTTTCTTACCGTGTATGTATTAAAGTCCCAACCTTTTATTTTCCCCAGACTGTTCAGAAATGTAACTGTTTACCTGTCTTCTTGATTCATGGCCTGGAGTTATAACGTCGCAAAGAATAGGAGAATGAGATTGGCTTTCCTTTATAGTTAGGCAAAAACTACCCTGAAATATAAAAAAAAGATTTTCTGGTTGCTACTAGGAACAGATATTGGGGCTTGCTGCTTTCTCAAGTAGAACATATGAGGTTTAACACATTACTCCCAATTCACCAATGATACAGCTTCTAAATGTTCCTACCTTATAACATCCATAGCTAAAAGCTCTATCTGAGGTTAGCTTGATCTTGAGTCTACTTTACATTTGACTTGGAATCTTTTGTCAGGCAAAGCTGACATTTCTGAGAGCTGAGAAAGAGAATGTCTGTTTAGGAAGTTTCTTTCTTAATCTTTGTTCATATTAACTGAATTAGCAGAGTATATAAAATGGATTTCAAGTAGTTTTTAAGTGTTCTCCTTTATTGTCAGAATTTTTATTCCATCAAAATCATCACCCTTTCTTGCTTTTGTGTATCTGCATTTTATAGTTCCTTTTCTAGTACTCAAAGGCCTAGCTGGTCCTATAAGCCTTTTGAAACTAATAATTTAGTTGTGGCCTTTTTAATTAGGATATTTTTTTCTAAATTGCAATTAATTTTCTTACAAATTAGCAACATTTTACAGTAGTTTAGAGCACTATAATAAAATGGCTTTTGTTCTAACCACAGTTTGAGGCTTAAATACTATAATATGGTATTTTGACGTTTCCCTGAAGAATATCTAATCTGATAACACTTTTATTATTCTAGACTTTGCAGATCTTCCAAATAAAGAATCTGGAAGAAAATAAAGCTTAAACTATAATTATTTTATACAGTTTATAATTATTTTTTAAATACAGAAAAGTTGCATGAATAAAGCAGCAGGTACAAGTGGTCTTTTGTACCTTTCCTATATGATTTTAGTATTATTTTCAATTATTTAATCAATACCTGGACCTCTTGCTAAACTTACTAAAAAGAATTTCACGAGTTCTTTTGACCGATATTATGTGGTGTGTCTTTTGTCCATGTTTCAAATGAAGAAAGGAAGGAAAGCTTATTGTATTTTAGGTGATAATGAATTCATTAGGGTTTTTAGGATTTCAGGATATAGAAATAGAACTTAGTGTGAACCCACGAAACTATCCTTCAGGTGAAGAAAGTGAGTGGAGAATACAAGACAAAGTACATTTTTAAAAAAAGAACACATACGTTAGTTTAGGATACTATTAATTTTTAGAGGCATTGCCTGCCTTCAGAGAGTTTGTTTATGAGACACTTAAGCTTTTGGAGTAGAGCACTCCCTGTAAGTTTTAGAAAAGAAAATAATGGTAGAATTATAATTTTTATATATTATACTTTTATATATAATATTATATGATATAGAATTAAATCTTATTTATAGTGTATTGTTCAGTAATATTTTATGTGAAGCATATTTCTCTATTACATAATCATAACATTTCATGTATTATCAAATATTTATTGAACAATTATATTTTTATAATAAGATTATTATATCTTGTAATTTTATATTGCATTATTATAATAAACAGTAAGTACATTCAGCGTTAGAACAGTAAATGTGAGTACCAGGAACACAGACAGAACAGGTTGTAATGTGACAGAAGTGTGTGACGCTTAGATGGTAGAAGTGAAGTTCATCCGCTCACGTGAGTGGGCCAGAGCCAGTGCAGGTTTAAAAACAAGTTACATTCAGACATTTAGCATTTTCCTTTTCACTCTATAACTTTGAGAATAATCCTTTTTCACCTTGAGAATAATTCTTCAGTGCGATATCATGTTGTTTGTAGCTTTGCTAAGGCGTGAATTTGAATTGGATGCCCTGTACAGCTCTTGTGCAGAAGCCAGTCACTCAGCAGGTGAGCAGACTGCACCTTGGTGTTCAGTTGACTAGTAGCCTGATCTAAGTTATGGGGTGACTTGATCTTAAACTGCGCTACTGGAAATACAACATCCAGAACAAAGGAGATGATAGTTGTTCTCTACTCCTCCCCTAAACACACTCTGAGTATTGTGTTTATTTCTGGATACCACCCTTGACAGAAGACACTAAGACTGGACCACACTCAGAAGATGTATCCTAAAAACCGTGTCAAAGCTGATAGAGTTGGCTTAGAAAATGGTGAGCTCCAAGGCCAATTTATCTTTGCTCAGGTGCTGATTTCTGCCTTACTTATTCTGTGCTTCCAGCAAGAATCACAGTAAACTTCAAAAATTAATAGTTTTTTTACCATTCAGGAAATAGAAGTAGTAGCTTGCTTATTAGCATTTTAGTCTTCTGTAGTGCTTAAAATTAGAAAATGTAGGTACCAGATATCAATAGTTTTTATGCCCTTACAGGAAAAAATTGCCCTTTTATGCCCTTAAAAAAAAGATATAAAAGGTTGAACCTTCTGTATTCATCTTATTTTATGCTTTGCTAGCAAAATTCAAAGTTATTCTTACTTGTTAGAAATTTTAGGGTAAAGCTAGTTAGATAGTTCCATTAAAAATTCTCTCCTCATCTTGTTCAGATTGTGCTGTGACCTACTGGAACTAGAAAAACTGTATGTTTTTTCTATTTTTCTTCTGTCTTTTTCCATATTTTGTGCCTCTTTTGACTCTTTAAAAATACTTTATTTTACTGCTGTGTAGCCCCTGATTATTATTTGTTTGTTCTGGACCTTGGCGACCTTCAACAAATGAAGGAATTACCTGCCTTGACTAGAGCTAATGACCAAGTGAAATATTTTGGTCCTTAAAAAACATCACTAAATAATAGGAATAAATATATTGCTGCATTCATTCTTACAAGTATCTGTGCTAATGCGGAGGAATATTCATTTAATTATAAGCAGCTGGATGTAGGATTTCCTGCTTGCCATAGAAATATGTGATTTCTGGTAACAGGTCTGAGAGCAATGAGAGAGAGTGCTGAGTGTGAGTGATAGATTAATATAAGTTTTTCTGCTTGCACTGATTCTTACCTTTTAAATGATAATTAAAAGCTTCCCCATCTTAGACTAGTAAATATTGCTATAAGTAATTGTTTCTGTAAAAAGAGAAGGTCAATTTTCTGACTTCTTGAAAAAATTGGAATGAAATTTGGAGTAATTCTAAGGGAATACGACTCACGTACAGTGTCTTCTTCCAGCTCTGTCCATCCTCAGTGTGTTGCCAGTTCTGACGTTTCCGTTATGTCAGAGCTCAGAGGTATTCAAGGAGTCTGAACAACAAAGGGTCAAAGAAATCAAGGCGCTGAGTATGGGCGACAAACCCAGTCAAGTTGCAAGAAAAGAGGCCTTTCAAACTGAAGTCGTTTCTTCCTAGCCCTGGACTTATGCTTCCTGTTAAGATTGCCGGGCTTAGCTGTGTCGCATGGGACAGTCTGACAGAGGGCCACTCTTGTACTTAACTTCATTCATCTTGCAGATTCTAACACTCACTTGATACTTGCCCTGTGTTCTCAGTGGGCCACAGACTTCATAATCAACATGTTTGCTTTCTAAGCTCTGACTCTCTGTCCAATATTAACCATCTTTAAGAATACTACCACTTTTCATTATCACCCAGCCTTCTCTTCTTGTCTCCTTCTCTATTCCTCTTTCTTTTCCAATATCTCCCTCAGCCTTCACTGCATCCCCTTGTTGCTACTATTCTACCCCATGCTCTAACCATCTTACCTATAATTAATGTATATATGTACATTTTCCTTATTATTAAAGGTAGGTTCTAGAGTATGTTCATAAAGTCTTGTTTAATTCCAAAGAGACTAAGAAGCAGTTTAGTCCTGCCTGTAGTCCCTATATAGCTTTGTAGCAAATAGAAATCAGTCTTTAGAAGCTTTAAAACTAAGTAAACCCTCTTTTTCTATGTTATCATCAATTCTGTGTCTTTGCTTTCCATGTTAATATAGGACTAGAGATCTTTCTTCCAAAACAGATCGCTTTTACCTTTATTGCAATTCTATTCAGGCAGCTCTCCCCGCTAATTATCCAGTGTCATAGGGAGCTCCCCACTGGGCAGTAGTGTGCCTTGGTGGTTAAGAGTGTAGCTTCTGAGCCTGTTGCGTGGCTTCCAATCCCAGTTGTGACACTTTTAGCTTTTTTGTGATCTTAGGAAAATTGCTTAATTTCTCTCTGCCTCCATTTTTTCCTCATCTCTTAAATAGGGATAATAATACGAAGAATTAAATAAGAAAAGACATGAGAAAAGGAAGTACCTGACAGGTGGTAACATCATCAGCCGTGGGGTCCACAGGCCTGACCACATAGTCCTCAGTTTGATTATATCACAGGCCTTGAACTCATGAACCATAAACTTCTACCTTGCCACAGAAATCTCATCTTCAGCACTGTGCACCGTACTTAGCTTTTAAGTTTTCAAACTGCTATCCTTCTCCTAATTAACAGTGGGCCAGTAGGTGTCTGGTTTTCATGCTAATCATGTCTACATATTCTAATTTTTCCATGTCTCAGTGCCTTTTATTGCTTGCATAGGCACAATATTTTCCATGAATTGCATGATTCACTTGTTACCCTTCAGAATCATTCTTACTCTCATCCCATGTAGCTATTCAACAGTCATACTTGCTTACTAATTTTTATTTTGGAAATGGTATTTTTTTTAAGTACATTTATTTCCGTTGGAATCAAACCCTTCTTACTAGTGTTTTCAACATTTGGAATTGCTTTTGTATTCATCAGCCATTAAGGAGTTAATATTTATAAATCACTCTATGCTCTGAAAAATGAGATAGCCAAACGATAGTGACCACCGTGGACTATAAATGCTGTCCTTTGCTTATAAACAGGTTGAGTGTGCTTTTGTTAGATAGTGAAACTTTCGTAGTTAAAATTTTGCAGGTAAAGGAGCTTCTGTTTTTGCTTTTTGCCTGATTTCTTTACCTCCCTGGTTTTTTTTCCCCACAGGATATAGCATTGCAAAGTAATCTTTACAAAATATTTGCATCGTATCACTTCTTTTCATAATAGCCCACCTTGGCTTGACTAGTGTCTCTGGAATTGAGTCATTAAATTCGTATAATTGGGAATATGCTCTTTATTCTGGCTCTATATACTTCTGTTCTATGAAAGAAATCCTATGTTAATAGTCAGGTAAACCTTCCCTGTTCTATACTTACATAATGCTGTTTTGGGAGGGGCTTTGTTTCTGTTTAATAATACCATATGCCCTTTTGATACATTGTTTAAAATTACTTTAAATATGCATTGTATCATTTAGTACTGTATTGTCTTGTATACTCTCATAAGTGTTTATATGTTTCTTGGATTCAGTTAATAAACATATCTCATTACAAAACTACAATTTTTATGACAGCATGAATTCTCTTCATGCTCTTCTTTTGTGCCTTTTATATGTATCTTATGTTCTTAGGTGGTCAGTAAGCGTAGCTGGTTTTTGCTTGCATTTCAGTTTTGTGATTTATTAAAACCAAAAGCCCAAAGATTTCATGTCACTTTTAGTCTCCACTGCTTGTAGTCATAAAGAGTCAACCCTTCTCAGTTTTGAAAAGAAATCCAGTTCTTCATCTATAGAACAGGAAATTATACTTGTTTTTCTTTTACAAGTAGTTCAACTCTAATAAATTTCCTTGCCTTCCTCTTTTTTTCAGGCTTTAAAACATGAAATCTCAAATCGAAGGGCAGTTTATTTGACATTATTTGGAAGTCATCCTCTCTTCTCCCTTGTGTCCTCTAAAATAGAGGTTGTTTGAACACTTCTATTTTTTAAGTGATTTCTTTAAAGATAATAGTTATGATGCATTAATCTAGTTTAAAACTATAGTTCTTTGCTTTTCTTTGAGATTACTGAAACAGTGTCAGGATAAACATGAAGAAGTATTGAGTATTTCTCCATCAGTTTTGTCCTTTTTCTAAACTATACAGTGAGATCTTTGTATTTTAAACCAGACACTAATATCAAAGTTTTGTGAAGGACTCCATCAGAAAATCTCTACCTATTCATTCTTCAGTTAATTCTCCCTCTCTTAATTGACACTATACAGGATAAATTAAAAACTGTATGTATTTAGGTTCTCCTTTTAGTGTAGCTTAACCACTAACATTGTAATAATACCATTTTCTTTTATTTTTCATTCTAGATGTCCTGTGCACTAGAACCACTATGTATTAAATAGCCTTTTTAAATCAGATAACCTAATTACTGTGTTCTTCTATGAAGAAGATGCTGTCCAAGTTGAAAGTTGCTGTCTTTTGAATAAACATTTGGAACCCCTTTAATTTGGGAGTTTCTATTTCTGGAGTTATGGGAAATTTATCAAAAGTAGAGATATGTATCATCATCCTCCAAAATACTTGAATGTTTGTTTACATCTAAAGATATAAATGAAGTAAATTAAATAGATATGGTTTTTTTGGAGATTTTTGTATTCCAAGAACAAAAAGTTGATACTGGTTATTAAGAGATAAAAAAGAAAGGAAAAGTAACAAAGACTAAAATATAGTCATTTCTGCCATAATGCCATGTATATGTTCCTGGAAAATCTCACATTCTGCAAAATCGAACACTAAACTAACAGGGGTCATGAGAAAAGTAGTGTTGGTACAGATCACTCACAACTATGTGCCTTTGTAGGTATAGCCCTAACAAATAAAACATCAATCCAAATACTCGCCCAGTCAGATATCCCGATATTTACACCTAGAATCAGTCCATAATTTGCAGCCATATACTCTGGGGTTCATACTTCCTCTTAAAGACATTTGCTTCTAATGGAGACCAGTTTAATCAATTAAAATATAATTTAGAGCTATCCTTCATCAATTAATTTGTTTTGTTTTGTTTTTATAGCAGGGAAATGTCTTCTCCATCTATATCTGCAGCCTCAGAAGATAGCTTTATATAGAGGAAAGTCAAGCAGTTCTTTAAGCTAGTAAAGTAACCACTTCTTGTAATAAAGGAAGGCCACTCTGTAGAGTTTTTATATTTTTTCTTAAACTGTGAAAACTCCTGTCTCTTGTTACTTCAAATCATTAATATGCTGGGAATAAAATTTTTCACAGCTTTGCATTACACTGACAAGATTCCTCTATTTGCCAATTACACATAAACTAATTCTCATTGAAGAACTAATCAGACTGTGGCTAAAATAATTATGTATAAGCAATAGAGAAGGTATGGGTAGAATAAATGTAGGTAAAAGAATGTCAGATTTGGTATATCCTAAATTGAGAGTATAGTCAAAATCTAGAAAGATGAGGTTCAAACTAGCAAAATCATATAAACACTTTAGTTTAAAACAATAAGATTTGTTCCTGTAGCAATCTGTTGTATGTATCCCAACCCCATTATTACCCTGGCTTCTACTGTATCAGATAACCAGTTAATTGTGGCGTAATTTCTCATTCTTTCCAGAGCATAGTGGTGCCCAGTACATATGAAATGAACAGTCACTGCCTGCTTTCCCACTTAGTCTAAACACAGCCTTAGTAGCCATCTCAATATGGCATTTCAGGCATTATCATATGCTGTTATTTGTTGACAATTGACTGTAATCCAAGCAGTGTGCTAAGTCCTTTACCAAAATAATTGTATTTAATCCTTGCAGTACTCTTTGTGGTAGGTAGTGTTTTAATCCTCATTTACGAGTGAGGAAATGGAGGCTTAAGTATTATCAAATTGATTGCAACAATAAATCATTTCAAATCTTTTATATAAAAAGGTATAATATATTATACCTTTATTATAATAAACTATATTATAATATAGTATAGTATGTATAATTAATACAGTATAAATATAATAAACTAGGAGAAAAATGAAATTACAGTTGATGGTAGGTGCTTGAGCTGAAGGGTTATGATGAGTTGGGAATGGGAAATCATTAGAAGACACTGAAATAACAAAAACATAAGAGGTCTCAGAGGAAGCCAATTGGGATATTGGAGCAGATGTTAGGAGATAAAATAGGCCTTGAATTCCCTAAGATGTGATGAAGGCAGGCTCAATTTCTGACTTTGAAATTTCTAGTTTTAGTCACCGTGAGACCTGACTTTGCTTATTTCTTGTGCTTGAAAATCCTTGAGATTGTGGTAGTCTTAAAGTAAATTTCCTATTTGTTTGAATTAGGTGAAGTGAGTATTCTTTTAACCAAATGATGCCTAATACAATAAAGATTCAGACTATAGGATAAAGAGAAGGATTGGGAAACACACAGTTCTGATCATGTTGAATTTGAGGTTAGAATGTCCAGTGGGCATTTGACTGTGCAAAATCTCTAGGTTAGAGACTTTAAACCCATGAACCATAGACCATAGCTGAAAACGGTAGGAGTGAATGAGATCTTGCATAGAGAGTGAGACGAGCAGAAGGTTTGGGAATGAACCGTGGACACCAGCGTACCAGGAGCTGACTGAGGAAGGAGGCTCTAGGGCTAGAGAACTAACACAGAGCAGTCAGAATTAGGAGAACCAGAACAGGTGTTGTCAGTGAAGCCAAGGTAGTACAGTATCAAGAAGAAAAAAAGAAATCACTGTCAAGTAATTCAGAGAGATCAAGTACCATGGGAACTGAGGGTCCATTGGATTTGGCAGTGAGGTCAATGATGGCCTTTGCTTGCTAGCAAGGTTTTTATGGAGTTAAGAATTGGACGTCTGATTTCATTGGGTCAAAGAGAAAAGGCAAAGTGAGAAAATAATGAAAAATTTATCAATGCATCCTGATGAGCTATCAGAAATATAGTGGAAATGTATCATGATGATGAGACAGGGGGCATGATTTAGGGCTGAAATAGACCTTAGAGATATTCAAATAGCAACTCATTATTTTAACACATGTGGAAACCAAGACCAAGAAGTGTTAGTAGTTTGCACTATAGCAAAGCCAGTAAATGGTGGGTAGGACAGACAGCATCTAGGTTTTCTGATTCCAAATCTACCCGTGTGTATATTTATGCAAATTCTTAGCCAAAAAGGGAGGGAAATTTTTTTAATGGGTTCTAATGTTAATCTTACTCTTTTGGCATTTGAATTTATTCCTTCTCCGATATAGAAGGGAATAAGTTAGGGTTGTGCTAGAGTATATTTATCTACATGCCCAATGTGTTGTACTTGTAAAAATGTGTTAGTAAAAAGCCACTGGCTGGATCTGAAACAAAATGCCAAACTCAGTCATGTTGCAAATGTGCAAAATTAAAATATGTATTCATAACCAATTAAGGGAGAAACATGATACTATAGTTTTGGTTTTAGTACTTATTGAATTAGAAATGTAAAATACTGAATCTTAACCATTCTTATTTATGTGTGGTGTGTCTTATCCTTAGGCAGTTGTGTGAATATAAAATATTCACAACAGTATTTTTGAGCATCCATAGCAGAACATAACTTATTTAGTTTTTGGTAGAAGAGCACCACCTATGGGTTTCTCAGATATTTGGGAAAAAAATTTTAAACAAAACCTAATAAAATTCTTTCTAGTTTTTCCCTGTAGCTAGTCCATCCATTTATTTAAAGGTTAACAATTATCTGCTTTGTCATAAATCATTTTCACCTAGTTTATGGATATATCCCACTGCTGTTAAATCAGCTAGTAAGTATTTGAGTACTTAGATGGCAGTACAGTATTATAATACTAAGTTAATATAATTGAACTCAAAATTGTATTATTCTCTTTAATGTAGATGAATCTTTTAATGAAACAATTTTCTACATTCTGGAGTAGGGGTAGTTTTTGCCTGTTTATTTGTATGTTTGCTTGTATCTTCATGAACTTTAGAATTCCTTCAATATACTACTCCCGAATGCTTTGGCAAAAGATAATGAAGAAAGAACAAGTTCTTATAAATGACTTAGGGTATCTTTTCGTTAATTATTGTGGTGATAACTCATTAGAGCAAAATTGGAAGCAAAATTCTGGTACTTCATTGTTAATAAGTTCTTAAAATAGAATTACATTTGGATAAATTTAGTCTTTTTCTGAAGTGTCATTCATTAAAATTTAAAAAATTTTTGTAAGGGAAATTTTACTCTTAAACTTAAAAAAAAATTGGAAGCTTTGACTGTGGATAGACAATAAGATGTATGCTAGGCCCTTGATATATTATATCCTTGTGTTCTGTGCCTTTAATCTCTACGATCTAAAAGTGATTGAAAACAAGATCCTTTTGCAATGTACCCTAATTCCAGGGTAGACCCATTTTAGGCATGAACATTTTTTCTGCAGTAAAATATATTTTTAAAACCTTGATTGCATGTTTTCTTCAGGGGATGGGTTATTCTGTAGAAATAACTCTTTAAGCAATGACTCTAAAATGACTCTTTAAGCAATTTAGCGTGCTTTATTTTGATCCTTATGAATAAAAACTTTTTAAAATTATATAGTATACTTCCTAGCATTCTTAACCTAAATTGAACAGACTGTAACCTCTATTACAAAAAAAAGGTCATTTTTCCAAATTATAATTGTACTAGGGAGACTTGCCTATCTATAAATTGGGTTATCTAGTTTTTAAACTAACGGCAGAACTCAGAAAGCATAGAAGTTCAGGCCACATATCGTACCAGGCATTTTGCTTGCAATGATTCATTTATTTGTTCAACAACTCTTTTAGCTAGGTATAACTGTTAATCAGTTATTATGATATAATGAGAATCTTCTCTTACCTTTTAGAAGATGGGCAGTATTGCACATGTTCTGAGCTCTCGTGTTTTTTGAGTTCAGCACATACTTTTTATTATTTTTCTGAAAATTACCCCCATCACTCTGATAACTATCTTTGTACCCCTGGCAGCTACTCTCCCAGCTTCTAATTTGCTGCTTCTAATCTGCTGTTGCTTTAAAAATCAGATAATCAAATTTGTCAAAATTGTATCGAATAAGTAGTTCTAGGATTTTAAATTCTACTGAAGGTTTACACATTCGTCACATTTTTTTGGAGCCCAGTGACTATTTTTTATTTTTTTATTTGGTTTTTTTTTGTGAGGAACATCGGCCCTGAGCAAACATCTGATGCCAATCCTCCTCTTTTTGCTGAGGAATATTGGCCCTGGGCTAACATCCATGCCCATCTTCCTCTACTTTATATGGGATGCCACCACACATGGCTTAACAAGCCGTGCGTTGGTGCGAGCCTGGGATCTGAACCTGTGAACCCTGGGCCACGAAGCGGAGCGCGTGCACTTAACCTCTGCGCCACCGGGCTGGTCCTGTGACTATTTTTTATTTATTTATTTATTTTTGTGAGGAGATCAGCCCTGTGCTAACATCTGCCAATCCTTCTCTTTTTTTGCTGAGGAAGACTGGCCCTGGGCTAACATCCGTGCCCATCTTCCTCCACTTTATATGGGACGCCGCCACAGCATGGCTTGCCAAGCAGTGCGTCGGTGCGCACACGGCATCGGAACCAGTGAACCCCGGGCCGACGCAGTGGAGCACGCACACTTAACCGCTTGTGCCGCCGGGCCGGCCCCGTGACTATTTTTTAAATTGAGGGAGAATAAGTCATCAGATTATCAGCTGAGTTCTGGGTAGGTAAGATGTTAAGGTATTACTGTGAGAGTTCAAGGTAATGCAAGGAGAACAATCAAGGAAAGTGGTGGTAGTAGTATGAATTTATTCTTCTGTGATAGTCAGATGTCTCATTGTGTAATGACATTTTAATCACTATTTCAAGCCTTTATTTTTTAAATAATTTAGGATTCATTGATGACCCTGTAATGAAATTTGGAAGTATTAATGGAACAAATTGCAGAACTACTTTGCAGTAATTTTGAAGTAATGTTTTGCTTTATCCAATCATCCACTAACTTCTTAACAATCCAGCATCTTACTATAATGTTTATTAGTGCTTTTTAGTGCTCTCCCTTAATTGTTTTGTTCAGAAAACTATGTAATATTTTATTTAAAGTGTCCCAAATGCAACATGGTGCTCCTAAGGATCTAAACATAGTAATTCGGTAAATATTGAATTTTAGGTAGTTTATAATAAAGAAAATAAATTTTAAGAGGTGAGTTTTGAAAAAAGATAGATGATGGATGGGTAGATGAGTGGATGGACAGATGGATGGATGGGATGAATTGAGAGATCCATCAATCTCTGTGGCTAAAGCTAGCAGTCCTGACAAACTAATTCGAAGATCCAATTTGAAAACATGTACTTAGTTACAGTGGGATACTTTGACTAAAAGGGAGGAAAATAAAATATCTCATTAGAAAAATAAAAGCTTTTTAAGGTTGATAATACCATATTTTATTGCATATGATTTGATGTCTGAAGTGTTTTTTTTTTTTAAATAAACACTGATTTACTTAATGCTTTGTTTGAAAGTATAATAATTACCTAAGATTGCTTTGGCTATCTTCCAGCTTGTGGAGAGACTCCAGAACAAATTCGAGCACCTAGTGGTATAATCACGAGCCCAGGCTGGCCTTCTGAATATCCTGCCAAAATCAACTGTAGCTGGTTCATAAGGGCAAACCCAGGGGAAATCATTACTATAAGGTAATTCTGATACCTTTCTGTGGTATTCTATAATATTTCATTACACAATATAAATTCAGTTTCCAAGTATCACCATTCAACATGCGGTAACATAAAAAGACGATTTTCAGAAAATGAAATAAATTATAGTTATCAGTACCAGCTTAAAGGGTAGGAATAATGGCCCATCCTTCCCCTACTATTAGGGCATGTGTTTCAAATATTTTCTCATTGTGGTCATAGATTTGCACTGGGCCATCCATATTTTTCCAGGCCACTTTTTAACAAAAGGAACACATTCACAACATGGCATATTAGGATCAAGAGTAATCTTCAGCCGTGGAACAAATAAACAAAACTCACTAATCTGCTTGGAGATCTAGTCTGTAACCTTGGTCTCATTAGTAGAGTCCTCTACCTTAATGAGTTAAAACATGATTGTAGGGTGTGTCTGTATATGTGTATGTATATATAATAAGTTGAAATAAGCTGATAATGGATAAATACTGTGTCTAGAAAAATCTCTTTTCATAACAGTGAAACAAAGGAACATTTGTTAAGAATACAAAGTGAAAGTTATTCCTGGGGGAAATAACCATAAGTTTAAGATTCTAAGAATAAATATGGTATAAATAAGGAAGATTAAGATTCGTTTTAAAAATATTTAACACTGCAGAGAAAAACTGCGGGAATAAGGTATTAAGGAGAAAATATTCAGTGGAACTAGGTATTGCTTGCTTAAGGAAATTATATCAAGGCTATTAGAAAAAAATTTTACCTGAAGGGCAGAAAAAAAGAATAATGTGCCTACATAAAGAACTATAGTTGGAACTGAAGCACAAATAAGAATGCCATTCCTATCACAGAGACAGCTTTCTGCACCCGCACAAAGGCATGTTCAACATTCTTTCATTAATAACATTTTTATAGGTAAGAATCATGGAATTTTAGATTTAGAAGAGACTTGGCAGATCACAGACTCAAATCCCTTCATTTTACATTTTAAAAAAATGAGATTGCAAATTTAACCTACTTTTGAATCTTTCCGTCTTCCTTTTTTATATCCATTAACTAATGAGAGAACCAGTCACTTGAGAAACACAACTGTAGTCTTTCCCCTTTTTTCTGTGGAAGCCATAAAATGGGGACCATGTAGTTTGTTTTCCTTTGGTCCCCTCGGCCCCAGGCCGCATCTTCTGGAACACTGGAGCTGAGCTTGTGTAGAAGCTGTTCCACTCCTCCGTGAGAAGTATGATTCTCTTGCCTGATGGATTGTTAGGGTGTGCCATTAAGGTTATCCTTCTACAACAGTACCAATGTTGGAATCTGAACAATAGGCCTATTTTCTGTTACTTGTAATATGACTAAGTATAAATGTGTTTACAAAGTAGCATTTTTATCATAAGGATTCCAAATATTGGGGGTTTTTCAACATAAAACTAGATTTTTGAAGAGTTTTATCTTTTAACGTCAAAAGCCAACCCCAAAATTAAATTCGCAGACTACCAGCTCAGTCATATAAAACTTGGAAGTTCTTGCCAGCTCAGAGGAGGTTACACGGAATACTGCTATCTGGTTCTGATCATATATTGGATCTTTGAGATTTCACAAAGTAAGCTACACTAAAAACCAAGCACAATACTGAAATGCAGAACAAAATTAGAAGTGAGCCTCACATCTAAAGGAAGATTTCCTGAATTCTAGAAGGAGTTAATGAATTTGGATTTACATAGCCTAATACAATCAGAAAGTGATTTTAGTAGTTTTCCTAGTTCTTATTGAAATAATTATCATGGTAATACCAAACTTTAAAAAGATGACACACACGTATACACAAAAACAGTCAAATTTCACTTGTGAATATTGATGTAAAACCTTAAATAAGTTGTTTAAAAGAACTTTATACTATCATCAGATGCAGCTAATTATGCATACAAATGAGTCAATATTAGGAAATTTTTAAATTAATTTACCATATTAAGAAGTCAAAGAAGATGGGGGCCGGCCAGGTGCATGCGCTCCGCTGCGGCAGCCCAGGATTTGCAGGTTCAGATCCCAGGCTCACACTGATGCACCACTTGTCAAGCCTTGCTGTGGCGGCATCCCGTATAAGGTGGAGGAAGATGGGCACAGATGTTAGCCCAGGGCCAGTCTTCCTCAGCCAAAAGAGGAGGATTGGGAACAGATGTTAGCTCAGGGCTAATCTTCCTCACGAAAAAAAAAAAGTCAAAGAAAAAGTATGTGATTATCTAGAATAGACAGATGTTTTAAAGCATTTTGGTAAAAAGAAAATCACTATTCATTCCCAAGTTTAAAATAGAATTAAATTGGGGCCGGCCCGGTGGCGCAAGTGGTTAAGTTCGCGTGCTCCGCTGCTGTGGCCCAGGGTTCGGTGGTTCAGATCCCGGGCACGCACCAACGCACCGCTTGTAGAGCCATGCTGTGGCTGCATCCCATATAAAGTAGAGGAAGATGAGCACAGATGTTAGCTTAGGGCCAAGCTTCCTCAGAAAAATGAGGAGGATTGGCATCAGATGTTAGCTCAGGGCTGATCTTCCTCACAAAAATAAATAAATAAATAAATAAAATAGAATTAAAATCTAGATAAAAGAGGGAAACTAAAATTACAGACTATAAACAATACTTTTGGCTCTCCTAATAAACTGGTTAAAGATGGTGATATAAAGGCATTTTTACTTCAGTTCTCTCCCTTGAAACCTACCAAAATCAACAAAGGCCACCTTATCCATGGAGATAGAGGGTTGGGTTCTGCTTCCTGGCTTGAAGCCAACCACTGGGTCAGGATATTTTGCTCAAGAAAGGAGCAACTCTATCAACAGACCTAAAAGAAATGTACCCAAAACAGTTGTATTAGGCCCCACCCACACCTCAGGATACTGCTCTGAAAAAAAACATCCATGAACCACTGCTTGAACTTGTATGGGGCTGAGAGGTTAGAGAGATGGAAGAACATACCCTAACAGATAGAAATTTAAGCCACCTGTTCATTCCATGACAGGGTCTGTAATACCCTGAACCACCATGTTAAGACTGGTTCTGGAATGGAGACCCAGGCGGAGGTAGCTACAAAACTGTCGCAGTGGGGAAATATAGAGGGAGAGGATTAAAGAGAGAGAACCAAAAAACCTTCTGCAAAATAAGCCTGCAACCCAAATTTCCGGAATGTATGAAAAAAATTAATGCTAACAAAAACAGCCAACAAAATCAAGTTGCAAGACAAATTTACTCCAAACATTATAAACTTGATTATATTGGGATTTTTTTCTTCTTAGCCTTCTTTATGCCATGAACGCTTTGGTAGTTTGGTGAAACTTAAAGATGTTTTCTGAGAACAATGTTTTTAAATTCGTAAAATAAAATACATAGCATTACAAAGGGAACCAATTATATTGAAATATAGCTATCAGATATTTTTTAAAATTTATAACATAGGACAGTCATGCATCACTTAATGACAGGGATACATTCTGATAAATGCGTCAGGTGATTTCGTCATTGTGTGAACATCATAGAGTGTACTTACACAAACCTAGATGGTATAGCCTACTACACACCTAAGCTATATGATACTAATCTCATGGGACTACTGTCATGTACGCGGTCCATCATTGACCAAAATGTCTGTTATGTGGTACATGACTTAATATATGCTCATTTATTAACATATTAGCGAGCAAGCAATGGTTCTAACAGCTACTATAATTTCAAAGTGGTTTTGAATGTAAATAGTTATTCTGGATATCTATTAAAACTGAAATGTAATGTGAAATCTGTGATTTCTATTGATGATAGGGTGACAGGTACTGTAAATATTATCATGGTTTGTTCTTTATAAGTGAAAGAAATGCTAAATTTTACTTCAAGATTAGTGAAAATAAACTGATAAATTTTTCCACTGATTTTGAGAATTTGAGAGGAGAATAGAAACAATGAATACTCTTACTTGGACTTTATTAGAATGAAAGTGTGTTTTAGTGTTTGAATTACAACATCTAAAGATAACTACTGAAAAAAATAGAATTAGCAATCTTAAGCATCTAGTAAAGGAAAAGAAACTTTAAAAAAAGCCAAAAATCTATCAATACAAAAGAAAATGGGAAGGGAAGAAAATGGGAACTTTCCCCCAAATAGAAAGGCTATTCAATAAAAAACTCATCTAACCTTTAAAAGACAGATTATCTGATTGGGTTTATTGGTTGGTTGATTGGTATGATCCCCTATAAAGGTCTTATAAGAACATATGTAAAACAAAACTAACACAGAAAGTCTAAAAAAGGGGAATGGAAAAAGATAAGCTTTGGAAATACTGACCAAGGGAAAGCTAGTGTAGGAAGATTAACGTTAGATATAATTGAGCTTAAGACATGAAATATTAGTAATAAATGGAATAATCCACCACGAAGATATAATCGTGGTAAACTTTGTGTACCTGACAACACAGCCTGAAATATATGACAAAGCAAAATGTGGGGAATTACCGAGCAAGTTTAATCCACAGTTATAGTGGAAAATTATACCTTTAATCAGAATTTAATAGATTAAACAGAAAAAAATTAGTAAAGATGCAGAAGATTTGATAAACAAAATTGACAAGCTTGATCCAGTAGGAGTATGTATTATATATGTATGTAATGTTTATTCCTATTTCAATGAATAGAGAATATGCTTTCTTTTCAAAGATGTGGAACATTTATAAAAAATTGATCATGTATTAAATCACAAAGAAATTCTGAATGCATTTCCAAGATTTTACATCATTAGATTGTGTTCTCTAACCACAATACAATTAAATTAGAAACCAACAATAAAAAATGAGGGGGAAAAATAACAAAACCCATTTGTTTGGAAGCATATTCCTAAATAACCTGCGTTAAAGATGGAAATCACAGTGGAGCTCATAAAATATTTTGAAAATAACCATAATGAAAGTATTATATATTAAACCTGCTGGAACACATTGAAAGAGTACTTAGAGAAAATTTTACAGCTTTAATGCATTGATTTAAAAATTAGTAAGATGGGAAATAAACAAGTGCAGCATTTACTCAAGAGTTTAGAAGAACTACAGGGTAAATCTCCAGTAGAAAAAATGAAGATAAGTTCAAAACATAATAGAAAAAATAAACATTCAGATTAAATAAAACAACAACTGGCTTTCTGAAAAACTGGGGAAAATAGACAAAGACAAATCGTAAGGCAAGGCTGAAAAAAAAGAGAAAAGGTACAAATAAATAAAAACAAGAGTAAAAATGTCTATAATTATAAATACAGTAAAAGAGATTTTAAAAGTCATAAGAGAGTACTATGAATGGTTTATGTTAATCCTTTTATACAATTAGATGAATTGGATCATTTTCTAGAAAATGTGTATTACCAAAATTGATTCAAAAAGAATTAGAAAACTGATTAAATCCATAGCCATTAAAGAAATTGGATCGACATTCAAAATAAAGTTCTACACCCAGATACTTTTACAAGCAAGTTTTACCAAATGAATAGAAAAGGAATTTCCTTAACCTGATAAAAAGTATCTGTTAAAAAACATTTTTAAATCAAACTTATATGGAAGTTATTTAGCACCAAAGGCCAAGACAAGGATGTGCACGCTTTTCACAGCCTGTGCTAGAGCCCTCAGTAAATGCAACAGGACAAGAAATAGAAATTTGTGATAAAGCAGTGAGAAGGAAGAGGTGAAACTCTCCTTATTTGCCAATACTGTGCTTATCTACATAAAAAATCCAAGCAATTTAAAGATCACAGATAAGAAAATTTTTAAAATTGTACAGAAGGTCTATGTACAGCTTTATAATAATAAGTTTTACCATCAAGATACAATGATAATTTCTAAGAAAATTTAAATTATCCAAATTGACTCAATTAAAGTTTAGGAAAAGCTGATTAAACCAAAAACATGAAGAAATTGAAAATATCTACCCTAAATCTACACTCTAAAGAGGCAAAAGGCACAGGTATGTGAACAGTGTCTTTGTTACATAAACTAACAAAGATAAGCTTTGGAAATACTGATCAAGCATAAAAAAAGAAAGACTGAAAAGTATTTCCACTTATAAGTGTATTTTTAAAATCCTAAATGAAATATTAGCAAACCAGATCCTGTACTGTATACGTGAATAAAGATTGATTGATTGGTTATTTCTTTTGTTCTGGACAAGGTCTTTGCTTTCATAAATCTTAAAGATTTTAGTGGATTAAAAGTATGTTAAGGGATTCCCTAGCTTGAGTTGAACTAGCCCTCCCATAAACAACAATTATCAAGTTTGGATAAAATTTTTTTAAAAAACTATTTGAAGGCAGTGGAGAGTAATCAAAAGCTGGCAGAAACTGGAGGGAATTCAACCCTTGAAAGAAGAGAACCACACTGGGTGAGATGTGTTTGTTTCCTCTTTGCTCCCCAGTCCGTGCAGAATGGAGAGACTAGAACTCAAGCAGATCACGGCAGTCTTGTCAGCTGGAGGTGTCAGAGGATGGAGTTGAGGCTGTCAGAGTGGCTGGAAATTGAAAAGGCAAATCTGGAAAGGAGAGAGCCACAAAGTAGAAAGCCCTTATATCTGCACGTAAATTCTTCTCAAATCCTTGGCTGACCCCTGAGCTGTGCATGCTTAAAGAGACTCCAAGGAACCCCGTAGGAAAAGCTGTGCAAGGATTTCAACTGCTTGTGTACTGCAGGTGAGGAAGAATTTGGAGTTGGAATCCTGTCCATCACAGGGGACACAGAGTTTGGAGTTTGAAACTTGCTGAGTTTAGGGGCTTGGTAAATACCTTGGAATTTTTATTGAAATCCCAGAAATGTCATGCTTTATAAGAAAAGACAATGTCTAAAAATTAAGAGCTCACCTAAGACTTAGAGCAAAGCTGAACCAAACTCACTAACAAAGTGTAAAACCAAACCTCCACAAGTTCAGGGTGATCAGACAGTAATTTAACAGCATGATAGAACAAAAAATTAGTATAGGAATCTCAACCTATCCCTGAGAACACCCGATAATTAATTCAAGATAAATCCTAGCTATGAGCGTAAAAGCTAAAACTCTAAAATATTAAAAGAAAACATGGTTGCATATCTTTTGGATCTTGGGGTAAGCAAAGATATCTTGGAAAGAACACTAAAAGCACTAGACAGAAAGAAAAAATAATAAATAAATTAGACTTCATCAGAACTAAAAGTAAAAACTTCTGCTCATTAAGAGATACCCTTGAGAAAATGAAAAGATGATCTATAGACTAGAAGAAGATATTAGCAATACATATATCTAACAAAGGACTTGAATCTAGAATATGAAAAGAATTTTTATAACTCAAGAAGACAGCCCAGTTTTTTTAAATAGGGAAAAGACTTGAACAGACACTATGCAGAAGTTGTAAGAAAGGCCAATAAACACGTGAAAAGATGTTCAATGTCCTTAGTCTTCAAGGAAGTGCACATAAAACCACAAAGACAGATGCCATTACATGCCCGCTACTGACTAAAATTGCAAAGACTGACAGCGCCAACTACTGGAGAGAGTGTGGGTGTGGATATGTGCACATAACAGACATGCCAGACAGAACAGTATGTGTTTATACTCTATAAGGAGCTCTTAAATAAATAAGAAAAACTTGTAATGGATGAAGGATATAACAAGACAATTCATGGGAATAGAAATAGAAATAGCCAATAAACATAGGAAAAAGTGTTTCAATCTCAGTAAATAAGGAAATGCAAAATAGCACAAGGATAAATCTTTTTTATCCACCTAATTGGCAACAAATTTTTTAAAAATAGTGTATCATTTTTGCCAGAGTTGTGGGATATAAGGTACTTGCATACACACTTGGTGGAATTGTTTCTTTTGACCTAGCAATTATACTTCTAGAAATATTTGTCCTGAAGAAATAACTTGCTCATGTGTATATAGAGAGATACACGTATAAGGATTCTTTAAAGCGTTGTTCATAACAGTGAAAAACTGGAAACAAATTGTCGACCTTTGTTATTGTTTTTCAGAATAAAGAGGTGATATCCTGATATAATCATTGGATAATTAATTTGATTATCACTTAGTTTAAGGCAGAGGGAAGGCAATAAAGTCAGATCTTCACTTTTTGGTGAGACATATTATTGGAGAATGATATTTTGGTTTCTTTTTTTTCATAGCAGTGGCTAATTTTGTATGTGCTTTTATTTGACTTTATTGCCCTTTACTCATGCTCATATGTTATGATGTACAAGATAATGTTTAGCTATAAAGTAATTTGTATAAAAAATGTATTCCCAAATTCAGGGACTTTTCAAAAAATTTTTTGTTCATTTTAAATTTTTTTACTTTGCTGAGATTTGTGCTTTTTGCTGTCCTGAAAATGTAAGCTATAAACTTCATTAAGCAAGCATATGAAGCAGTCTAATCTGAGAGAAGGCTGACTTTCTGTGTGTACTTTACTTCCTCAGATTATGGAGTGGTGTTTCTGCTTCAAACGCAGAACAGTTTAGGATGTTCTGAATTAGAAGTGGTCATTCCTAAACACAAACACACAGAGAAGGAAAAGAAAAAAGATGCCAACTATCACCTTTTTTTTAGCATCATTTTGGAATCTGGTGTTGCTAATGAAGAAGTATTGTTCTGGAATCTGGGAAAGAGATACAAATATTGGGAACATAGAAGCAGTATTATTATGTGCTGATGATTGGTTGTATGCTTGGAAAACCCAGGAGAATCAATGAATATATGGAGGCTTATAATAAAGTCCTCAGTTACATTGTATTATTATGAAATTTTTTTCCAAAATTACCTTTTTTAATGTATTTTCTGACATCTTATTTGTAGTTTTCAGGATTTTGATATTCAAGGATCCAGAAGATGCAGTTTGGACTGGCTGACAATAGAAACATACAAGAATATTGAAAGTTACAGAGTGTGTGGTTCCACAATTCCACCACCATATATTTCTTCACAAGACCACGTCTGGATCAGGTTCCATTCCGATGACAGTATCTCTAGAAAGGGTTTCAGACTGTCATATTTTTCAGGTGTGTTTTTAAATAAGAAGAAAAATATTGAACAGAATTCTGTAGTGTTAAGTGCTCAGTCACTTTGAGCTAGTCTTCTAAACAACATCCATTTAATTGTGACTAAGTCCTCAAGGCTGCTGAGATTGAGGAATTAGAAGCTAAAGGTTCAGATGCCCTGAGCTGGGTCTCAGAAAGGTGTTTTGTATAATCCTAATAAAATTAATTTTATAAACTAAGGTCAACTGTCTTTTAAAATATTTTAAATACATTTATTGTACATGTAACTTTTTCTCCCTCAAGTGCTTACCCATATCCTGAAAGTTACTTCAGAATATATTTTTGTATAAGGTATAAATTACCATTGTCTTTACACCTTCAAAAAAAGACATAACTAATTTCACCTTCATAGTTTGTAGTTTCAGAAGTCTTCTGTTGGTATTCTTAAACTTTGTTCAAAAAGAGTGACTAGATCATACAAATGTGAATAACTAAGAACATTAGAATTATGTATACTTTTTGCTGAAAATCGTTTTACGTCTTCTGAAATTACATGATCTCGCTTAGCAAACATGCTGCTTTTTTCTTTTTTCTTAAAAACACAGTCTTTGTAATATTTATTTAGCTTCTGAAGCACATTTTCTGTCATCTGTTTACCAATAATTAGTTGTTAATGGAGAAGTAAGCATTGGCCCAACATTGTCAGTTTGGGGACTGTAGAGATCTAAAGTTTAGTTTCTTTCCCCACCTTATTATTGTTACCTATTTGGATGGTACACTAAGATAATTAGAATTCTATAAGCATTTCATTTTTTTTCTCCTTCCCTCTACTATTTTGATGAATAAATTTATACCTTTAGCTCAGATTCATGCAATATTTTGCAGTTGTGTTAAAAACAATAGAAATTATAAAATGAAAGCACTGTTTTATGGTTACATGAAACATTATGAACAGTATCAAGTTAACCTTATGATAATCTTAGCAAAAATTTGAATCTAAATAATGGGCTTATGAAATATGCTATGATATACATAGCAAAATATTGTATATATATAAACAACTACAAAAGAACATGAAAAAAATGGATTTGAAAAGGTCATTATTGTGGATGAATTTTTCTTCATTTCAAAATGTCTGTTATTTTAATGATGTTTATACAGTAGGTTATTTAAAATTCTTAGGCAGTATATCCTCTTGGCTCATATGTCTTATGTCATTTTACTAAATGTTCTGCAGTAAAATAGCTCTCTGCAGAAACAGAATTGGTCCCTTTTCTTTAGATCAAACTGTAAAGATCTTCATGGAACACATCATATGTGTTTAATAAATTGAATTGTTGAGTAATTAATGAGCCAATATTAATTTGCCATCAGACCTTAACTTATTTTTTTTTTTTGTAAGGAAGATTGGCCCTGAGCTAACATCTGCCAATCCTCCTCTTTTTGCTGAGGAAGACTGGCCCTGGGCTAACATCCATGCCCATCTTCCTCCACTTTATATGGGACACCGCCACAGCATGGCTTGACAAGCGGTGTGTCGGTGTGCGCCCGGGATCCAAACCAGCGAACCCTGGGCCACTGCAGTGGAGCCCACGCACTTAACCGCTTGTGCCACCGGGCCGGCCCCAGACCTTAACTTATTTTTAAAACAAGACCTTTTAAACCCCTGTCACTTGGGCAAATCCACATTTGTTATAAAAATATCACTTGCTGTTATATAATCTTGTAAAGAGTATGTTTTTTTCTCCTTCCCTCTGCATCTCCCTCCTCCGCATGTCCTTCCAGGGAAATCTGAGGAACCACACTGTGCTTGTGATCAGTTTCGTTGTGGTAATGGGAAGTGTATACCGGAAGCCTGGAAATGTAATAACATGGATGAATGTGGAGACAGTTCTGATGAAGAGATCTGTGGCCGAGAAGCTAATCCTCCACCGTCTGCTTCTTCTCAACCCTGTGCTTACAACCAGTTCCAGTGTCTGTCCCGATTTACCAAAGTTTACACTTGCCTCCCGGAATCTTTAAAATGCGATGGGAACATTGACTGCCTCGACCTAGGGGATGAGATAGACTGTGATGTGCCAACTTGTGGGCAGTGGTTAAAATATTTTTATGGTACTTTTAATTCTCCCAATTATCCAGACTTTTATCCTCCTGGAAGCAATTGCACCTGGTTAATAGACACTGGTGATCACCGTAAAGTCATTTTACGCTTCACTGACTTTAAACTGGATGGTACTGGTTATGGTGATTATGTCAAAATATACGATGGATTAGAGGAGAATCCACACAAGCTTTTGCGTGTGTTAACTGCTTTTGATTCTCATGCGCCTCTTACAGTTGTTTCTTCTTCTGGACAGATAAGGGTACATTTTTGTGCTGATAAAGTGAATGCTGCAAGGGGATTTAATGCTACTTACCAAGTAGATGGCTTCTGTTTGCCGTGGGAAATACCCTGTGGAGGTAACTGGGGGTGTTATACTGAGCAGCAGCGATGTGATGGGTACTGGCATTGTCCAAATGGAAGGGACGAAATCAATTGTACCATGTGCCAAAAGGAAGAATTCCCATGTTCCCGAAACGGTGTCTGTTATCCTCGTTCTGATCGTTGCAACTACCAGAATCATTGCCCAAATGGCTCAGATGAAAAAAACTGCTTTTTTTGCCAGCCAGGAAATTTTCATTGTAAAAACAATCGTTGTGTGTTTGAAAGCTGGGTGTGTGATTCTCAGGACGACTGCGGAGATGGCAGCGATGAGGAGAATTGCCCAGTGATTGTGCCTACCAGAGTCATAACTGCGGCCGTCATAGGGAGCCTTATCTGTGGCCTCTTACTGGTCATAGCGTTGGGATGCACCTGTAAGCTTTACTCTCTGAGAATGTTTGAACGAAGGTCAGTGTCAAGACAGAACTACAGTGGTTATGCTCTCCGCAATAAAAACATGGCCCGAATATTTGCAACAAGTACTTTAATGTGATTAGCAGTATATTTTTGTTTTATACTATTTTAGAAATAGATAAATATTGTTTATGATTTATGAAATTACTGTGAAAAGCCTACAACTCAAAAGGCTAAACACATTAAAAAACAGATAAATACCTAGAGTTATGATGTGAGAAAAGCCAAACCATATTTACAGTTCCTGTTTTCAGATTAATCTGTTTCATAGGAATTTTGCAAGCTGCAACTCTCAGTTGCAGTTTTTTAACCTGGGTTTTTATAAATATTAATTCGACAATTCCAGATATTTTGAGAAACTACTATGTTCAAAACACTGTACAGATGAATAGAAAAATGAGTAAGGTGTTATGTTACAGGCAGTTTACAGCTAGAAAGAAGGAATTGGTGGGTGGAACAAGATGACAAAAAATATAAGTGTTGTAAGAGCTATAAAACAAAATGGTATAAAAGTCAAAAGATGCCTAATCTGTTGGGAGGAGGGGGTGAAAGACTTTTCATTGAAGTGCCACTTGAAATCTATGAGTAGAATGTAGAAAGGGTAAAGGTATTATAGTTGAAAAAAATAGCCTAGGAAAACACATAGAAGTAGGAATGCCCAGCATTGCTCGGAGAGTAAGTACATAGTTCTATTTGTCTAGAGCCTAAGACACATATGAAGGACTAATAGGAGATAAGACTGGAACCTGAGGGCTAGTGTCCTGTTGTGGAGCTTGGTGAAAGCCATGCATCAGAGTTCTCAGTTAAGTAAGAAATGGTTACATTGTCTTCCATGTGGTAGAGGATAGACTGGACCTGGGGTAAGTTGATGGCAAAGGCCCCCTAGGGTGTTGGAAAGACAATGAACCTCCCAGTCCCAGGAGAGTCACAAACAATAGATTCAGCAAAGCACTTCACATACCAGACAGCTGAGAATGGATGCACACAGATGCACAGAATCACAATAACCATGCTTTGTCTTTTCTTTGGATGAGTATAAATGGCCAGAAAACTTTTTATGACATGCAACATGAGAGCACAATGAAGAGTCAGAGGTCTTGAGTTCACATTCCAGAAAGTGTATTGGTGACTCATTTCACTCTTTTCCTAATCTGAAAAATAAATGTGTTGGACTTGATGACACTTTATGTGTTTTCTAAGAGCTTTCAAGTACTTTGACCTAAAGTCTCGAGCCCCCTGTGATCTTAGGGGTTTAAAGATCTAATACCTTTACCTTTTACAGGTATTTCTAGTTTATTAAAACTTAGTGATCCAGGCTTCTAGTGTAAAGCCCGGTGAAGACAGACTCTCTACTTCATCTGTGTATTCTCAGCATACGGGTGGTATAGATATTCAGTAAATGTTGGTTGACTAAGCTTTAAAAATGATCAGCTATATTAAAATTCAGATTGTTTTAATTGTTGGTAATAAAAAAATAATGTTTTGGCTTGCCTTTTTTTTAACCCTTTTTATCCCTGTTTCCTCTCCAAGGTCATTTGAGACACAGTTGTCAAGAGTGGAAGCAGAACTGTTAAGAAGAGAAGCCCCTCCCTCTTACGGACAGTTGATTGCTCAGGGTTTAATTCCACCGGTTGAGGATTTCCCTGTTTGTTCCCCTAATCAGGTATGTTGCAATTTATGATTTCTGTTTCAGTGCCTCTTAAACTGAAACCTATACCCGCATGTATGGTAAAGCATCCTTGACTGTCAGAATTTTTGCGGTCAAGTCAAGGATTAAATATATGGAGGATTTGAAATTACAATGGTTTCATTGTATTTTAACAAATACTACAGAATATAGAAGTATACTTTTCATTCTTTACTTCCAATTAGGTTATGTGATTCTTAAGCATTTTACTGTATAGGATAATTTAGTGCATTAAAATTCAAAAGTAAAGTTTGGCAAATTATTTTCTACTTGAACTGAACATTCAGAAGATTTAAGAATGAATACTAAAATTAATATGCTAGTACTATATTAGTAACATGCTAGGTTAACTAGTTATAAGTAAAAGTAGTTGAAATTAAGTTAACATTTTCACCGGACTTGGGGGAAAACTTCTTCAGCTGGATTTTACAGTGCTTAAGAATTCACACTATTTTCTTTAAATAGTCACTCATTCTTTAATGTTTCTGAATTCTTTAAATTTCTGTTGGTGATTCTTTTTTAATTTCTTTTGTAATGCTTAAGATGGTGCCAAGGTTCCTAAGGGCATAGGGTTTATAAATTTAAAATGTAAATTCATCCAGAAACATTTAATAAAATTGTTCCCAGTATTAGAATTAAGAAAAATTGATAAACAGTGATTTAATTCTGTTCAAAATAGAAGACCATTTCCTTTTTGGTAAATGAGATTTCTGATTAGAGTCTGTTGCCTTATTTAGGAAATCTTTGGTGAGAATCTGTAGTTTTAAAACATTTCTCTGGATGTAATTTGCTAATAAGTAAATAATTCAGAAGTTCCACTGGTTGGAATTTTATGTGCAAAATAGAGAAAAAACCTACTTTGTGGTCTGGCCATGGGTAAGGTTTATTTTTAGGTGGGAATTCAGACGATGGTTAATTCCGTTCACGCACTCTACCATCTACCCCCCACCACCCCTGCACCTTGAGGCTACCTTCAGGAGTTTAGCCAATTGTGAGATTAGAGGGAGCACAATCCACACATGACAGCCCTCACTTCTAACACCAATTGCAAGTTCAGGGGTTCCCAGAACCATCCTAAGGTTTGGTAATTCACTAGAAGGACTCGAAAACTCATTGAAAGCTGTTATACTCACAGTTGCCTTTTATTACAGGGAAAGAACCCAGATTCAATCAGCCAAAGAAAGACACATTAGGACAGGGTTCGGGAGGGTACCAAACACAGACCTCCCAGTTGTCTTTTCCTTGTAAAGTCAGGACAGTGTTACTCTTTCGACACAGATGTGTGACAGTATGCACAAAATATTGCCAGTTAGGGAGGCTCACCCAAGACTCAGTGTCCAGAGTTTTTATTGGGGCTCCATCACATAAGCAGGATTGGGGCTCCATATTGGGGCTCCATCACGTGAGCAAAAGTGGCTGATCTCAGTCTCGAGCCCCACCAGAGGTTGGCTGGTACTGCTGACCCAGAGCACCCCCCCCACCTACATCACAGTGTTGGTGTGGCTCAGAGCCTCCGCCTAAAACACACTGTCACTATCTGGGTGGCCTAAGGCTCCAGGCAGTGACACTTCCATCAGAGATGACATTCCAAGGACTGAGATCATATCCCAAAATAAAGGACAAAGGTCAGACCTCACTTTGGGTAAGGTTTACATCTTTATTACATACTACACCATTCTCTAGGGTTATAATTTACCCTTGTGATGGAATTCTACTTAAACAAAGTTTTAAGATAAAACATGTTTATCAGTGGTAAACTAAACTTTATTCAGTTAATGAGATGAAACTCAAATTTGAAACTTTGGGTAACAAATTATCAAAATTCCATAACAGTTTTTAAAAAGAAAAATAATCTTCTAAATTACCATCGCATTCAAAATGGAAATGCTTTCTGAGGAATGCTTTCTTTTGCTTCATAAACTGAAGAAGTGTATAAAATTATTTCTAAAACATTCATGAGATCCCCTCATAGTATCTAATGTTAAAATGGCAGTCCTTTAATTAAACAGATACTGAGCTAAGTCGAGAGCTGCACCTCACCATGATAGACTGTAAGGTGAAAGTCAGCGTTCAAGTGTGCTAAGGGTATTGTTGATCTTGATGGATGGTAGCTGCATGAAAGGGAAGGATATCTGAAGAGCCGTTTGTGTACTGCTGACTGTAATAACAGTGCTCACACCAAGCCTTAGAGTCTGCATGCTAAATGGTGAGGGCCAGATCTATGGACAAGTTCATAGGGATGTGAACCACTTTTTTTTTTTTTTTAATTTATAGTTGGGTACTTCTTAATTGGTGAAAAATCTTACTCATTTGTGTAGCAAATCTGTGTGTGCTGATATCCATATTTCTTACTGACAGTCTGTGCTTTACCAAGGATAGACTATGAAATATTCCTGTGATAGTAACTTCTTAGCTTTCTGTGAATTACATTCCAGGGATTATGTTCAAAAGGCCTATATGGAAATCACAAATAGATTCAATACCAGTCACGAAGAGAGATGAAGAACATATGCTATCACATCTTCCTTTTTCTCCTTCCCTCTTTTTTTCTGTGGGGAAAGGCAAGAGCCCTTCCTTTTGGCAGAGGGAAACTGTATCATCATTTGCAAGGGAGTGTAAGGGAGTGTATCGAGTCACCATTGTTTCCTGGAAATACTGTAATTTCAATACTGAATGCCAGATTGATGAAAGCTGTGTCTGTTCCAAGTGTGAATACTTCTTTTTATAACCACTAGATGGAGCTTAAAAACTGTTTTATATAAATGCTGTACATTTTTAAAATGATCTGTAAACTCATTCATCTAGAAAAAAGAGTAGATTTTTCTTTCAGTTGGGCAATATAGTCACCTCCCATATACACTAAGTAAAAATCACCAATTTTCAAAGAATAAGGATATGATAATTTATGCTTAACACTAAGCTGTAGAAAATAAAACTTAATCTTTAAAGATTGGAAAGGAATCCAGATGTCTCAGATACCATTGTGTAGTGCTATAAATGCATTAATTTCTTTGGCTTGTTTGTTTCCTGTTCTGTATTACAAACATATTAATTCCTTTATGTATGACAATATAAATAAGTCCTCAGTATCCATTCATTCAACAAATCCCTGAGATCAACTGTGAAATATAATTTTCACATGTTTTGGAAAGTTTCAACCTTGTAAATCAAGTCTAACTTGCTCTGTGTTTCAACAAACAAAAAACAGATAAAGAGCCTGGTTTTCACGCTGCTGTAGGTCATTTAGTGAATTACGGTAGAGATTCTTCTACCTTCCTAGCTAAAGAAGTATCAAATAATTCTGTTTTCCAGCTTTGGTACACTTGTATTTGAAATAAAATAGCTGTTATAATTGACATTAAATATAATTTTAAAGTTGCATATATAAAATGAAGTGTCAAGAAAATCTTAAACACAGTGAGCAATGGTTCAAGTCACAGATTAGATTCTGTAGTGGGGTGAACCTGTGTAGACAAGAGAATTTAATTCATCCTCCTTAGACGCTAACAATGAGTAATAGAATTTTTAGCCACAACACATTCTTAGTAGAAAGGTGTTTTCCATCTCAATACCTCGTTGTTAGCTATCTTCTTTTCTTATTTTTGTAGGCTTCTGTTTTGGAAAACCTGAGGCTAGCCGTGCGATCCCAGCTTGGATTTACTTCAATCAGGCTTCCTATGGCAGGCAGATCCAGCAACATTTGGAATCGTATTTTTAATTTTGCAAGATCGCGTCATTCAGGGTCATTGGCTTTGGTCTCAGCAGATGGAGATGAGGTTGGCCCTAGTCAGAGTACCAGCAGAGAACCTGAAAGAAATCATACTCACAGAAGTTTGTTTTCCGTGGAGTCTGACGACACAGACACAGAAAATGAAAGAAGAGATACGGCAGGAGCATCTGGTGGGGTTGCAGCTCCCTTGCCGCAAAAAGTCCCTCCCATAACAGCGGTAGAAGCAACAGTGGGAGCAAGTGGAAGTTCCTCTGCTCAGAGTACCCGAGGTGGTCACACAGATAATGGAAGGGATGTGACAAGTGTGGACCCCCCAAGTGTGAGTCCAGCACGTCACCAGCTCACAAGTGCACTAAGTCGTATGACTCAGGGGCTGCGTTGGGTACGTTTTACATTGGGGCGATCAAGCTCTGTAAACCAGAACCAGAGCCCTTTGAGACAACTTGATAATGGGATAAATGGAAGAGAAGACGACGATGATGTCGAAATGCTAATTCCAGTTTCTGATGGAGCTTCAGACTTGGACGTGAGTGACTGCTCCAGACCTCTTCTTGATCTCGCCTCAGATCAAGGACAAGGGTTTAGACCACCCTGTAGTGCAACAGACCCTGGGGTGAGGCCAAGTAATCGAGATGGCCCTTGTGAGCGCTGTGGTATTGTCCACACAGCCCAGGTACCGGACACTTGCTTGGAAGCAACACTGAAAAATGAAATGAGTGATGATGAGGCTTTGTTACTTTGTTAGGTACAAATCACATGAGGGAGGTTGTATACAAGTTGGAGCAATATCCATTCATTGTCTTTTAACTTCACAATTAAACTAGTTTTAATTTAAAAAGAAAAAAGATGCAGGGTGATTTCTTATTGTTATATGTTAGCCTGCATGGTTAAATTAAACAACTTGTAACTCTATGAACTTTAGAGTTCACTATTTTAGCAGCTAAAAATGCATTATGTATTCCTATTGTTCAGTAATGTTCTTTCATCTGTTTCTAATTGTTTTTATCCTGGTACTGTAGTTCACGGTAGAAATACAGCTGCTGAAACTCATTTGACTGTCAGTTTATCCTATCTTATGTTAAAAGGTTTGTTTGTACAAAATAATTCCTTCTTTTAATTGAACCTTTATGCTTTTGCCAATACATCTTGTAACTTAATATACTAGATGTTAAGGTTGTTAATATACAAAAAAAAAACCTTATATTCACCTGTGTTTTTATTTGTATAACATTTGTCTAAATATTATTGGATTTCATCATAATATGAACTTGTCAGAGGGAAAAACACTTTGTCTAAAAATTTTTCTCTTCTGTTTAACATGCAGTGATGTGAAATTTAGATAGAGTTAGATAAATTAATGGCAAAAAACAAAACTTTTATAGATTTTCTAATGTTGACTTTAATACTCTAATATGGTACAAACCAAATGGTAAAATCCAAAATCATTTCTTTTTTCATCTCTATTTAAGGACAGAATTAAGCAGATGAAGATACTCTACTATGCATTAAATCTTGAACTTTATAAAATATGTACAAAAATTGTACAAGATAAGTTCCAACTGGTAATGTCTTTCCCTGATGCAGGGTTATGCTTGTATTGGACCCTAGGGATTTGCACTAAAATCATATCAAGGTCTCAGATGAGTTTAGTGCACAAGCACTATCACTTTAAATACTATTATTTGCTATCATAATGACTATATATTTCCATAGCTTTTGGGTGGTAAGGGGGAGCATTTTTATTACAACTTGAAATTGCTTTGCTCGTTTCATATTTATTTGTTGTATTTAAAGATTACATTGTTGTACGAAAGTGATTTTTTCAATATATTTTATTCATGGGGGGATCATGCTACATTATTGAAAAGCAAATTCAGAAATCATTCAGATCACCCCCCTTTTTAAGTAAGAATTGCAAAACCTGCATTTTTTTATTGTCAATTCCTGTTTATTTATTCTTTAGCTGTCTGTTTTAGTAGCTTGATGATTGAGTATGAAAAATGTATTTGTGTGTGATTATTGCTATTTATTAAATTTTAAATACTTTGCTGAATGTCATTTTAAAGCATGTTTGAGGTCTTGTGTATTTGTCGTGTTATGCTGTCAGGAAGAACTGACTGAAATGTTTTAATAAGTATCAAAAATTAAAATGACTTTTTTTGTATTGTCTTGAGGTACTTTTTAAATCAAAATTGCTCTTTATTTTTGTTTCATTTTGGTCTATATACAAATTCAGGTCGCAAAATATGCAGTTATATCTAGAAGAAAAATTAAGAGGAGGTTATTGTTTCTTAATTACTTTATAGTAAAGTAGTAGCTTATACCAGCACTCGAGGGTGAAAATCCTTGAGGACCTGAATAATATTTTGCTTTTGAGAAAACTTCCTCTTAGTTGATATATCTTGTAAGATACAGTCACGCAATCAGTTATCTTTTTGTATTATTTTCAGATACATTTCAGACTCCTATAGATTATTCTACTGGCAGATTTTGGCTTCCCAAATTAATCTTGTTAGGTCCTACTAATAATATACTATCATATAGAGGTTTTTTTTGGTTTTCTGGCATATGTTTTATTTATTTATTTTTTTTAATTAACACATACATCTTTCTGGGTCAAACAGTAAAAAGTAAGGCTCTTTCCTACCCCTGATGCCCATCTTTTCATTCCATTTCAAAGAGACAGATACCAATACCAGATTCTTACATACCCTCCAGAGATAATGCATAGATACATAATATATCCATATATATAAATGCCATATATAGTAACGCAAATTTTAACATACTATGCATACTTTTTCGGCATGGTTTTTCAAGGGAAAAAAATATATCAGAGTTTGAACATTAAAAGTAAAATTGGGCATTTCTGTTATTTGATTTTTCACATTTAAATCATTGATCTATCCTAAATTTAAGGCTACACTTTTTTTCCAAGGTAATTACCATAGTTACCGTATGTTTATTACATAATCTATCCTTTCTTTACTATTGGAAATGGCCCCTTTATCATATTGTTAAGTTTCATATTATTTGGATATGTTTCTAGGCTCTGTTTTCTTCAATTGATCTACCTTTCTTTTTTGTACTGTTCAGTCTTTTAATAACTATAATTTTTAAATGTTCAAGTATTCTTATTTTTCCATTTGAACTTTAGAATCAACTTACTGAATTTCACAAAACAAATCCATTAGTACTTTTTTTTGGACAGTTTTATAGATTAACTTAGGGAAATTTGACATCATTATCATATTAAAGCTTCTGTCTAAATCATGGTGTCCTATCTAAAAATGGTTTCCATTTGTTCAAGTCTTTTGTTGTTGTTGTTTCCTTCAGACACATTTCCCATTTTAGTTTACAGAGATATTGTACATTTTTCAAGAGTTTATTCTTAGGAATCTCATGATTTTTGTTGCTATTATTAAAGAAATCCTTTCTGTTTATAGTATAGTCTGATTTTAGTATAGGTGAGGGCTAATGATTTATTTATGTTAATTTTCTACCCAGCTACCAGACTTCCATTTTCTTCTAGTTTATAATAGAGTTTCAATTAATTCCTTTGTATTTTCCAGTTACACAGTCATGTCTTCCAATTTGCATATCTCTTTATGTCTTAATTGCATTGTCTAGTACTACTAGAATAAGGTTAAATATATTGGCTATAATGAATTGGGTTGAGATAGATACACTTAATCATGTTAAGGAGTATCCGTTGATGCCCATTTTTAAAAAATTTTTAATTAAGAATGCATGTTGAATTTTATCACATGCTTTTTCATTATCTATGGAGATGATCATATGATTTTTCTCCTTTGATTTTTTAATATGATGAATTTCGTTAATATATTTTGTAATTTTGAACCATCCTTACATTCCTGAAATAAACTCTACTTGGCCATGTGTATTATTCTTTTAATATTGCTAGGTTATGTTTCATACTTTATTTAGGATACTTGCATCTGTATTCATCAGTGAGATTAGTCTGTAGTTTTTTTTGTGTGTGCTATCTTTAAGCAGTTTTGTTAGTAATTTTATCCTGGGGAATTTAGAAACTTCCTTCTTTTCCTATGCTCTGGAGCAGTTTAAATAGCATTGGAGGGCCGGCCCCGTGGCTTAGCGGTTAAGTGCACGCGCTCCGCTACTGGTGGCCCAGGTTCAGATCCGGGTGCGCACCAAAGCACCGCTTTTCCAGCCATGCTGAGGCCGCGTCCCACATACAGCAACTAGAAGGATGTGCCACTATGACATACAACTATCTCCTGGGGCTTTGGGGGAAAAAAAAGGAGGAGGATTGGCAATAGATGTTAGCTCAGAGTAGGTCTTCCTCAGCAAAAAGAGGAGGGTTAGCGTGGATGTTAGCTCAGGGCTGAGCTTCCTCACAAAAAAAAATTAAAAAGATTGAAAAAAATAAATAGCATTGGAATTTTCTGTTCCTTAAAATTTCAGTAGAATTACCTGAGTCTAGTGGATGTTGGGCAAGTAGCTCTGTGACAACTTTGTTGGTGTCTTTTACGGTGCTGGGTCTGTAGTTTTTATATCTTAGCTGGGATCATAAATCATCCATTTCACCCAAGTTTTCAAATTTATTTGCCTAGAGTTGAGCAAAGTTATCTTCTCCTCTTTTGTGCTCATAGCTCTGTTCTGCTTATTGTGTGTTGTGCTTGCTTCCTTATTTTCTTAAGATAGCTAACAGTTGACCTATTTTTTATTGTTTTTCTTTTGTTTCCCCCAGAGTTGTATGCTTTGAATGTGTCGTCATAATTTTCTGTTTTTCAATTAATAGATTTTCACTTTAATAAATTTCCTACTTTTTTGCTTTCCTTAATTTATTTTGTTGGATTTTCCCCTAACTCTTTGAGTTAGCACTTCATTCATTCATTTTTATTTTTTCTTAATTATTAATATGAGATTTAAGGTGTGCACTCAATTCTGAGCACTGCTTAAGGTGAATCACTTAGATGTATTAGTGTTGCCATTACTTTTATATTCTAGGTGTTCTGAAATTTCTGTTTTTATTTCCTCTTTAACTCAAAAGTTGTATAAAAGAAGGCTTTTTCCTTTTTTCTTTTCTTCACTGTATTTTCCCCCAGATAAAGGGATTTTTGGTGTGGGCAGTAGTTTTGTTTTCTGATTCTTTTATTAATTTTTATTTTTATGGCATCAAGATCAGAGAATGTTGGGTGTATTAAATCTTCTTTGGGGAGTTTATTGTCTTTCCTCAATTTTTCAGATGTTTCAGGAGCACCTTAAAAAAGTGTATTCTTTGTTTACAGGGTACAGATTTTAGTAGATATTACTCAAGATTTATCGTACGTCATTTAGATCTTCTCCGTGGTACTTTGTCTTGTCCTATCAGCCTGTCAGTCAGATCCCCAATATTAGTATGAAAGAGAACAGAAACAAAAGGGACTGGGATTAGAAGCTCTGTGGGCCGGCAGCCCCAGCCGGAGCTCATGCCATAGGCTAGGACTGAGAACGTAGCACAGCATGAAGCAGGAGTCGGGGGGGGGGGGGGGGGGGGGGGGGCAGGGGAATCACTCTTTCTACCAGCTGTTGTGGTTTTAGTTGCTGCTACTGCCTACCACCATCATCCACTGTTAAGTGGAAATAAATGGGTAAGACAGGTTAAAAGGATAAAGGAAAAGAGTAGATTCAAGTCTCAAAGTATTTATTGAGTGCTTACTCTAGACCCAGTGTTGATGGCAGCGTGCCTTCCTGCTGCTCTCCATGCAAGCTGCTCAGTCATTCCTCACACGCTTTCTCCTGGATGCCAAGGGAGACGATGATAGCAGCTTGATAGGACCTGTTTTACTCAAGTGAGTCTCTGTTTAAAAATTGATGGAAGCAAGCAATAGAGAGAGGTTTTCAGAATAGCTTGTTCAGGAATAGCATACAAATTACAAATTGCATGTAGCTAATGGCATGGGTCATAAGTTGGCTGATTGCATTTTTTTCTAAGGTACTCCACAGTCAAGGTGGTAGAATGAGGCAAAGTAAAATTAACAGAATTTTAGAGCTGGAAGGAATCTTTAAAACCGAGATAGTAAAACACAGCTGATGAATCAGGAATGTCCTCAACTTCAAAGAAATCTGTATTATGCACCATGTAACAGAGGCCATATATGCATACATAGTTTATCATTATGTGATGTTAACAGGATTTTTTCTTTAAAACATTAGGTAAAGAGGCCGGCCTGGTGACGCAAGCGGTTAAGTGCGCGTGCTCCGCTGCGGCGGCCCAGGGTTCGCCGTTTCAGATCCTGGGCGCACACCATGCACCACTTCTTAAGCCATGCTGTGGCGGCGTCCCATATAAAGTAGAGGAAGATGGGCACGGATGTTAGCCCAGGGCCAGTCTTCCTCAGCAAAAAAGAGGAGGATTGGCATGGATGTTAGCTCAGGGCTGGTCTTCCTCACAAAAAAAAAAAAAAAGGTAAATTCTTTGGACATTTTGACACATACCTGACCCTAAATGTGAGTGTGTATCCCATGTTCACACTATCAAAGACCATTTCTGAGAGTCCTTTACTGCCAGCTACTTGTTCATCGCAGGAAAGAATTCTCAAAGCAAATAATATTTACTCATTGCTGAGTGCCTACCATCTGCCAAGTCCTGTATATGTATCTTTGGAATCTTCACAGTCCTATAACATGTAACCCACATCTTCTGTTTGCCCAAGGGCATACAACCACTAAGGGCAAAACTAAGAATTGACCTTAGCCTTGTCTGACTCAACAGTTGTCTTGTGAATGAGATGGATCATAAAGTGAAGTAATGTTATCAGTCAGGAGAAATATCCATCAAATTGGAGCCAACAGACCTGGATTATTATGCAAACTCTCTGAGCTTCAGCGTCCTCATCTTAAAATCAGGATATTAATAGCTCCTTTATAAGATGATTGTGAGGAATAAATTAAGACATTTGTAAAGGCTGTAGCACATGTTCTGGCCATCTCTTATTGTGTAATAAACTTCTCCTAAACTTTATGCTTAAAGCAACCACAGTCTCAGTTTGCTCACAAATCAATAATTTGGGCAGAGCTCAGTGGAATCAGCTCATCCTACTCTTGGCATCTGCTGGGGCTGGAGGATATACTCCCCAAAGAGCTCACCTGCATGGTTGGCAAGTCTGTGCTGTCAGGACTTGGGATCCTCTCCATGTGGGCCTCTCCATGGTGCTTGTGTTTCCTTACAGTACAGCAGCTGGGATCCAGGAGTGAGCATTCCAAGACACTTCTGCAGAAGCTGCAAGGCTTCTCATGACCTAGTCTCAGGAGGCCCTGAATGTCACTTCTGCCACATTCTATTGTTCAAACAAATCACTGAGGCCAACCTAGATTCAATAGAAAGAGAAACAGACTCCACTCTCAATAGTAGACATAGCAAAGAATTTGTGACATCTATAATCTATCACAGCACATTACCTGATACATAAGAAACACTAAATTGCCAGTATTAATATTTTAAGCAGAAAAACAGTTTTACAGTCCCAGTAAGAAGCTGATTTGCTAAAAGAATATCAAATTAACTCAGCTCCTTGTCATACGTCAAGTATGTTAATTGTGCATGTCATATTTATTACAGATTATTATAAAGCAATTTGCCTTAGCATATTATTTGAGTCAAAAATCATAGCATTGATGCAAATTTAAATAAACATATTTAGGCAGTTGGTAAATGTTAACAATTAGTTATTTTTCAACTACGTTTGAAATAACTTCTATTTCAACATGTTATCATAACCTATAAAATTTTTATTTTTAAATTTATTAGAGGCAACATGGTAAAAATCTGGAGCCAGATTGCCTTGATTTTGTGTATGTGTGTGTGTTTGTGTGGGTGAGGAAGATTAGCCGTGAGCTAACATCTGATGGCAAGCCTCTCTTTTTTTTTGCTGAGGAAGATTGGCCCTGGGCTAACATTCGTGTGCATCTTCCTCTACTTTATGTGGGATGCTATGGGATGCCACCACAGCATGGCTTGACAAGCCGTGCGTTGGCGCATGCCTGGGATCCAACCTGCAAACCCCAGGCCGCTGAAGTGGAGTGCGCGCACTTAACCACTGCATCACCAGGCCGGCCCCAGATTGCCTGGATTTTGATCCTGTCCTGCTCCTTACTAACGTGTGATCTTCAGCAAGTTAATCACTCTGTACTTCAGTTCTTCACCTGTAAATGAGGATGATAGGACTGTTGGAGGATTAAATAAATCAATAGACGTAAAGCTCTTGGAGCAGTGCCTGGTGTATAGTAAGCGCTATGTAAGTTGTTGTTACTGTCATTGTCTGGATGTTAGACAGAATGTCTCTGAAGCTTGAATGAAATGAGATAAGGTATGTGAAAAGTCCAAAAAGAGTTGTGGTTTCTGAAGATCCTGAAAGTGTGCTTACGCCCAGTGCTTCTGAGTGCAGCCACTTCCCCTCGGATCATGGAAGTGAGTTGCAACCCAGAATAAAAGTCAAAAAGGGAGAAGAAACTGTAGCAGCCCAACTGTGATGAGTTGAAGGGAATTCCAAGACCGAGGAGACAGGATCCCGCTGAGCTCAAGGCCCAAGGAAGTCACCTTAGTGACGAAATCTGGAGAGGTCCTTACAAGACTCCTAGAACCTAGTGATTTTCAGTCCACTTAGTTCCCTCATCTCAGCAAACACTGCTAGTTGCATACCCAATGTCCAGGAGGAGAGAGGCCTCGTTTTAAGGGTTTGGGGAAAGGAAGAGAAAAAGCCTGATATCTCCGAGCAACAGCACCAGCCTTGGTGTGGCTACCTCAACTATGGTTACCTGAAGCAACTGTAGTAGACTTCTCAGCTCCCCACAGAGTAATACATTCCTAACTCAACGAGTGGCTTCTTAAATTGGGAATAATAACAGTGGTTTGGAGGATTAAATGAGACAGTGTATATAAACCAGTTAGAACAGTGATGGTTAAGTACTCAGTAAATGTAGCTATAGTTGATGGTCGGGTTATCAATAAACTGCTCACGCTGCTCTCTTCCAACAGCAGCTCTGTTCATATCTCGGACTTCTGTATAAGATCTCATTTGAACCAAGGGTTTTGAGAATTAATAAAATTTGGAAACCAGTGCTAGAACATACAAGACTAAGTCACCCTGTGCTAACCTAGGGCACACATGGTTTATTGATAATGAAATATCTTTTGAAGAATTTACTAAGAGTGATTTCAAGTAAAGATACTGAGATGTCAATTAGAGTGGATTTTCCCATGTGCTGGAGGGAGGATCAAGCCCAAAGAAGTTTAAAATCCTCCTAAAAGTCACGTGGAAGCTTTACTAAGGAGAAGTAATAGAGTAAGATGGAAAAGCACGGGCTTTGGAGTCAGACATGTAACAATTTGAACCCTGTCTCCACTGCTTTAAGAGTTTTATAACTGTGACTAAATCACGTGATCTCACTAAGCCTTGTTGTCTCATCTGGAAAATGGGATAACACCTACCCTTAGGGGTTACTGTAAGGATTAAACGGGGGGGGGGGGGGGGGGAAGACTCTGCAGACGCCTTTCCCAGAGCCTTAAACATAAGAGATTGAAAATAAATTTTAGTTGTCAACATTAATGGTTCATTTTCCAAATTAAAACCATCTTTTTTTGAGCTTCCTTCCACCATGTGTTATGCATTTTGTATATTAGTAGCACTTTCTGAAAAAGCAGATTTCTTATAACAGTCATTGTCCTGTTTTCTTGATCATAAGGCAACTTATGGCTCTATCTCAATGAAAAGTAGATTCACAAAACAAAGGAAGTGGGTATCTTGGCACAGATTTCTTTATTTTATTATAAAAAGGCCCAAATGAAGAACTTCCATAGAGCCCCAGAACAGGAAAGATGTGCTATGGGCTTAGTAACATATGTTGAGTGAGTATAAATAACAGAAATACAGAGAAGTTATTTCTATTCAAAATTATGGTAAAAAGCAACATACAAACCTATTCAAAAACTTTTCTCAATTTTACTACAGGAGGATCAAGTTTTACCTGAATATTTTATACATTTCTATCTTATCTGCTGAGCTCTGATTTCAAGGAACATAGAAATTCCTTATCTAATTTGGCTAATCTATTAGATTTAGTTTTCCTAAATCTGATTTAGTTTAAATACAGTTATGTGTCGCTTATCGATGGGGATATGTTCTGAGAAATATGTCATTAGGTGATTTCACTGTTGTGTGAACATCCAGAGTATGCTTACGCAAACCTAGATGGTATTGCCTGCTACACACCTAGGCTATATGGTACTAATCTTATGGGACCACAGCTGTATATGCATTCCATCATTGACTGAAGTGTCGTTATACAGCACATGACTGTATAGATTTTGTATTTGTTATTGTGCGTCATGTGAATTTTAACTTTGTTGTGTTCCTATTAGTTTCCATCGGTTGGGCTTTGTTTGCATTATTGCTGTTTTTTATTGCGATTTCCCCATGTAACATAATTTCCATTTCTCTAGCTCATGAGTTGCCATTAGAGTTGTTAGCCAAGTGTGCAAAGCAATTCTTTGTAACCATTTTCTTGATTTGGAATGAAAATAAGCATCCATGTATTGAGTACTTCCTGATATTCAGGAAGTACTCAAGTACTAGATGCCATACATACTTCATTCTAATCCTTAGAACAAATCTGTGTGATAGATGTGAGTCTCTCAAATATCAACAGAAGCATCAATAAAGCCTTTGTTATTGGGATTGGAAGCAGTATAATTCTTGGAACTTGAACTAATTCTTTACTGTGTTATATTTTCACACAGAGAATAATGGAGAGATTTTATTTTATATTTAAGATTTTATTACAGCCACATGGTAAGGATTTCTGTTTTATTTTGGAACCATATTTGCTTTATAAAAAATATAACATAAAAAGATTGGAAAACAACCACTTCACAATCACCAGGATGGCTATAATCAGACAGACAGGGAGGGAATAACAAGTGTTGGCGAGGCTGTGAAGAATTGGAACCCTCATACACGGCGGGGGGAATGTCAAATGGTGAAGCTGCTTTGGAAAGTGGTTTGGCAGTTCCTCAAAGGTTAAATGTAGAGTTGCCATATGACCCAGAAATTCCACTCCTAGGTATATACCCCAAAGAAATGAAAACCTACATCTGCATGAAATTCATACATGAAAGTTCCTAGTAGCATTATTCATAATAGACAAAAAGTAGAAACAACCCAATGTACATCATTTGATAAATGGATAAACACAGTGTGATATATCTGTGCAATGAAATATTATTAGGCAATAAAAAGGAATAAAGTGCCAAAAGATACTACAACAGGAATGAACTTTGAAAACATATGCTAAGTCAAAGAAGCCAGTCACAAAAGGACCACAAATTGTATGATCCTATTTATACGAAATGTCCTGAATAGACAAATCTATAGGGACAGAAAGTAGATTATTGATTGTCTAAGGCTAGGGAATGGGGGAGTGGTTAAGATTGGTGACTACTAAAGGGTACAGGTTTCTTTTGGGACTGATAAACATATTCTGAAATTAGATTATGTGAACATTGCAAAACTGTAAATATATTAAAAACCATTGAATTGAACACTTCAAATAAGTGGACTTTGTGATATATAAATTATGTCTCAATAAAGATTAGAGAACAAAAACACAAATAATATTCCCTTTTTTCCTATTTGCTTTTAGAATTGGGTCTAAGCTATTGTTCTAAATAATCTTTCTTATTCTGCAGGAGAAAAGTAGTTGTTTTATCAAATTAAAGACAGAAAATACTGGCTTCATCTACCTGGCAGTATAATGTAGTGGATGTGTGTGCCGCTGGCCTTGAAATCTGATCAACTAACTGTTACTTTGGCAATTAACCTGTCTAAGCCATACTTTTTAGATCTGTAAAATGGAAGTAATACTTCCTACCTCACAGAGTTCCTGTAGAGATGAGATAACATATACAAGGGCCTTAGCCTAGTGCCTAGTGTATTCAAATTCAACAACAAATTACTCCATAAATATTTATGGAGGGACTACTATATGCTCAGGAATCATGCTCAATCTATCTGCTGTTTAAATCATTATGTGAAACTTTGTTTAATGTGAAGAATATATTTTATAAATCTAGAAAGTCATAATTTTATAATATGAAATTGTACTTGTACATTATAAATGTCCACAAAACAATGCATTAGTCATATTCAAGGGAACAAAAAAACAAGCTATTCTCCTTTCCAGTTTTAAAGAAAGGATAACATCTATATATCAATAGAGATATAAGGAGTGGCTTACTGTTTACAGCAAATTGCTGAGCAAACCAAAGGAACAGTTGGTCTTTTCAAGAAGCCATCTGGTGGTTTATTTCAGCATTACAGTTATTTATTTTGCAACACAAATAGTTCAATACTTGTTTTTCGTAACACTCAAATGAACTTTTAACTGTGTTCTTATTAATACAGACCAAATGCTAAAAAGCCCCTCTGCAGAGTCCCATACTGTGATGTTGACAAGGTGTAAATGAAGCTAGTGAGCTCTTCTTATGCACCACCGTGCTCTGAGATAGATCTTTGAATACAAAGGTAAATATCATGCAGTTTGCATTTTCCAGAATCTCACAGGTTAGTGCCCCTAGGTACACAGTTATGTGACGGGTGGGTAGTTAGGTGGTATTTCCTTGACCTTCAACATTTTCACTGTTTACCTCGTCTGGTACAAAACACCTCTTACATCAAAAGAGTAGTTTTCTCCCAAGAAGTGTTTTTTTTAAGATGAACACCATTTTTAATGAAGAAGGAAGATAGACAACTCTATTACCTTCTAGTTATAATAGAGAAATAAAAGTGTAAAATTAGACGGCATAGAGGTCAGATGATTTGGCCAAGGTCACATAGCAGTAAATGTTGGAGATAAGTCTTTCATTTCGTAACCTGTAATTTACCCATTATGTGCAAAGATAGGAGGGTTCTAGTTCAGAGGGCGTGGGCCTGGGTGGGACGAGTGCATGTAAAGGCGCCACACGTTGACTGCTGTCTCTCTGTATCTCATGCTCTTGCTTTTACACTGATTCCTCCAACATCTGGGGCACCAGTTGCAACACTGTCATGTCCACATCACTTCAAACAATGTTGTGAGGGGTCCAGAATAGCACCCAGCTGTGGCCCGGCCCGGGGCCTCCCAGCATTCCTGAAAAAGTTGCAGTAAATCCCAGTGAGGTCTGCCTCAGAATCCCTTTTGCCTTAGACCTTGACAGCATCCAGGGCTTTTGCTTTAGATGTAGGGCACAGGAAGAGTGCCACTAATTTGCAAAGGACTTTTAGAACCGAAGTAGGTAAACTGTCCTGCAGACACCCTGCAGCTCACTTTGCATCTCGTTTACACCCTCCCGGATTCAAGGCAAGCAGGAAAACACAAGCTCCCATCTGCTAGACCTAACAAGGGTCTCGGGCTCTGCTCTCATTGAGCACAATTAGTCGGCTTGGGACAGGTGCCCATCCCTGAGCCCACCAGCGTGGCTGTGAGGATTTCCTGCCGTGACTGGCAGAGCCTCAGTGAGCAGGTCAGTCCCAGAGCCAGGGGTCCCATCAGTTCCACCAAGGCAAGTGTTCTGAGAACACAGGCGGAGGATTTCCCGCCAAAGAAACTCCAGTGACTGTTACCAGAATAAGCAGGAGAACAGGTGCTGGAACAGCAGGTGCCCCCCCGTACTCTCCAACCTTTCTACAGCATTCAGTCTTGGTGCCCTTCTTGAAATCCCGCATCCCTCCTTCCCTCACACAGCGCTCCCGGGCGTCCCTTCTCTGACTGCTCCTCCTCTGTCTCCTCTTCCTCCTCCTCCCCTGTGAGGAAAGGGGGGTCCACGGTTGTCTAGCCCTACCCCCCCCAGCTTAACCGCACGGAGTTCAGACTCACTTGCCACCACCTCCTCTGTGCCTTACCCACCCTGTTCCCTTGACCTGTAACGTCATCTCGCCTCCCACCTGTCATCCCTATGTGTTCACGTCCTCTATATCTTGTGAAATATCTCTTTGTCAATCTTCCATATCTAATTTTCTCCACGGCAGAAATAAACTTTCCCTTTCCTCTAAACTCTTATTATCCTCTCTCAAAGAGGATTTTCTGTTTTATATATTCTGTTATATATTGAAATATGTACGTGTGTCACCATTGGCTCTTAGCTCCTTGAGGGCAAGAATATTATCTTTATCACTTAACTCCTCTATCCAGTTCCCTTCCATGGCCAGTCCTTATAAAGCTAGTATTTGTCACATAAATTTGTATGGTGCTTCCCATTTTATTAAAGTGCATTCACATCCATCAGCATATTTGCTTCTCAAAGCAAATCTGGAAGGGAAGAACAAGTATTACCTCAGCTTTATACATCAGAAAACTGAAGAACCAAAAGGATCAAAGATTTAACCTGAAGACTCTAAGCGAGTTCTTTGAAAAAGCTGGGAGCAAAAACTTAGATCCTTAGAGTTACATTACCTGCTATTTTCCAAGAAAAACTTGCTGGTGTGTATTATATCATTAAAACCTGGAGGATAGTTGATACCAAATTGTTTTACTTTCAAATAGATTAAATATTTCACTCTGAACTTGCACACTGCGTCTGCCAATTACTGGGATTGTATCATGATTTGCTCCTCGTATAGTTAAAGAATATTTAAAGGAAATCCAGACCAACTGGTTCATTCTGGCGTAAGTGTTTTCACTGTTGCTGCTGGTGGCGGTGGTTGGGCAACCCCAGTTTCTCTCTCTCTCTCTCTCACGCCTTCTCTCTCTCCCCCTCCCTCCCTTTCTCTCTGTCTTTTGCGACAGACACACTTCTCATCAAGGGAAGGGAGGAAGTGGATTTCTTTCCCCCAAGCGCCTTTTCTTATAACGGAAAACAAACGTCTCCCGTTCAAAACTCCAAGAGCTCCCCCTTCCATTGACTCAGAGCCCCGGGTGTGCCGTGGATTCCGAGCCACAGAGCATTCGCGGTCTGAACCTGTCCTGCCCCAGGCTTTCGGGCCAGCCCAGCCCTCCCGGGGGCGGAGCCGGCATTCCCAGGCCGCTTCACACACCCGGCGGGAACACTTGAGCTCGGGCTCGCCCGCCGTTTGCCGCCGCAGCCGGAGTCCGGGACTGTCCTCGGGGACCGTGCGGCCGCGGGCCCTCGCCATGGCGGCGCCGTCGCGGCTCCTGATCCGCGGGGGCCGCGTGGTCAACGCCGACTGGTCGCAGGAGGCGGACGTGCTGGTGGAGGACGGCGTGGTGCGCGCGCTCGGGCGCGACCTGCCGCCGCCGGGGGGCGCCCCCGCCGGGCTGCGGGTCCTCGACGCCGCCGGCAAGCTCGTCCTGCCCGGCGGCATCGACACGCACACGCACATGCAGTTCCCCTTCATGGGCTTACGATCCGTCGACGACTTCCACACGGGCACCAAGGTAGCCACCCCCGCCCTCCGCTCCGGGGGGCCCCGCGGGGCCCTCGGCCACCTCCCCGGAGCCGAAGCCCCGCCACCTCGCGCCTGCAGCGAGCCGCGGCGACGGACGGGCGTGGGGCTGGGACTAGCGTTCCCCGCGCTGAGCTCCCTTCGTCTAGGGACTCATCTCCGTGGCATCAGCCCGGCTCTCACTAAGCCGCAGGCCCCCACTTCTCCCTTGAGTAATTTGGCAAGCTTAAGGCAACCTATTCCATTGCCCTTATTTCTCTACACCCAGACCCCCCATTTTCACTGGTGTTCTTGGACTTGGAAGCCCACACGTCTTCCATACCATCTGCAGAATCTCTTTGTTAAGTCGGCACTCCCAGCCTTTCTCCCCATCCTCCATCCCCAGCCAAAACCAAATGAGAAGCCCATTCACCTGGTGGATACTGCCTTAACTCAAAGTGAGCAGTGTGTGGTGGGTGATGAGAAGTGGGCTTCCAGCCCACCATGTCCACAATCTTTGCCTCCACCCTCCATGAGAAAAAATATTCCAGAAATGGCCTCCCAGCATTCACACTCCACCAAGGCGACCTGGTCCCGTGGGGACATCAAATGCAGATCTTGATTCTTCCTGAAGCTTCGCTGGTGGTGTAGGAGGATCAGATCACTGGTCCCCAGGTGAGGGAGGCTTGGATTTCTCTAGCTACAAAGGCCTAGAGGCTCAGGTCATTGAAAAGAAGCTTAAACGTTTCTCCAAAGCTCCTGAAAACAAGATCAGAAGATGAACAGGGTAGCTTCACGGAAACATAGAGTTAAAACTCCCCTCTCAACACTTGGGCTACAGCCAAACCCACACACCCTCGTCGAGGCTTGCGTTTGGGATTGTGGTGAGAGAAATGGCTCCTTGCAAAGTGAAAGAACTGACATCTTCAAGGCTAAGCTCCTCACTGAGGGATGTGCGCGACGCTTTCCCTGACGACCGCGCCTTGATGTGTGAGGAACAAATCGGGCTGTTTAGTCCGGGTATAGACCGTGCAGGCTTTCAAAGCAGTTTTGACGATCTATCCTTTACCCTATGGGTTTCTAACATTTTTTTAAACCGATTTTTACTCTCCCTTCACCTCCCCCCTCCACGTTGCCCAATCCTTTATGATTGACCAGAATGTTCAACAGAAAAAAAGAACCGTTTGACCCAGAGAGAAGGGTCTGGGGCAGGCTTCTCACATCAACATTTGGAAAGCTTCGTCTAGTTACTAATTATCAACCTTTATCATCAGGGCAATGGTCAAAGTGTTTTGTAGGACAGATCATTACTTGTTTTGAAAAAAGGTGAAATTTGCTCAATTTGATGAACTTATTATTACATTTTAAACAAAATTTTCAGATAGCAAAGTGATATATGATTATAGAAAATTGGAAAAAATAGGAAGGTAGAAAGAAGAAAAATATTATCCATAATCTCCTACTCAATGACAACCAATGTTTTGGTGTATTGCCTTTGTGCTTTTTAATCTGCTTTATTTTACATAATTGAGGTGTATCGTGCATGTGTGATGAGTACGTGTGCATACGTGTATATAAAATCTTGTAGCCTGCTGTTTTCAGTTAGAATACACACACTGTTATTACAGACTCATCGTTAACAAAGTTAGTGGCAGGGCATTCCACTGACACCCCCTTTTTCTAGTTGGGGAGCCGCTGTTGCTGACCGTCAGTTGCCAGCCCACTGGCATCATTTCCCCTTCTTTCATCAGGGTTCTAGAAGAATCAGTCAAGAGGGGTTGGAATGCTGTTGGGGAGGGACATTCCCTCCCTTTCTCGAGATTGTCTGTGCGTGCCCCAAGGCCCTGGGAGGTGGCTCTTGGTTTTCTATCTGTTCCTTGGCCATTCTGAGATTCTTAGCATGGAGAGGTTTACAGTTCTATATTGCGAAGTCTTTGTAGCAACAGTCTGTTGTCCACAGCAGAAAGAACGTATCGGCCAGCTGATTCTCAAGGCGTTTCTGTACTTAAAGGTTGTCAAACGCTAAACAAAAATATGTTCTTCGTGAGCCTAGGATCTTAAGCAGGAAACAATATGGTCAGAGATATTAAGGTCAAAGATTTAGCAAATACTAAATTCATGATGAATATTAAACAGTATTCACAAGGGGGCAAAGTCACAAAAGTCTACTTCAAAATTGGCAGCTTGGATCCCAGGAAATAACCGCTCCCACTCCCAGAAACAGATGAGGCTCCATAAGGGGAAGCAGATGGGTAAATATAGATAAAATATAGATAAACGTGAGCATTAAAGTATTGGCCTGAGTTCTGAAAGGAGGGCATTATGGAGTTATTTTGTCCTCTTTTCTAGCGTCTTCACGATAACTCCCAAGGCAGTGTTGGTGGAGTTTCTGGTTTGGGGAAATAAGGACAAAGAAGTCTTTTGTAAATGCTGGTTGTGTTATATATTAAACCTGAAAAACATCTTATTAATACTGTTAAGTAACATTTATTTTATGAAGCACTTGCCGTGTACCAGGCCCTGTGCTAAGCTGTGCGTTGTCTTCCAACAACCCCAGGTGCCATTATCCACTCTTTGCAGTTGAGGAAACTGAAACTTAAGTCACTTGCCTGAGGTCACACGCCTAGTAAGTGACCAAGTGGCTCTTCAAATTCAGTTCTGCCTGCTGTCGCTTGAGCTCTTACCTTTCTGAAATGACTATTGAAAAAACATCTAATGTTTAGTTTTGTCAGGGTGGCAAGTGATGGATGAAAAAGCTGTGTAAGTTGCATGCTAATGCAAGATGGCTTTTCTCAAAAATAGAGTCATCTTTAAGAAATACCTTCCCAACACTGGAGGCAGTGAAGGTCATCAGCATAAATATACATTATAGGGATGAGGTTTGTGAGGCCTTTGTTTGTGCATTTATAGCCGCATCATCTCTAAGGGTCCAGAAATGGGTACCTTAAGTACTGAAAGCCATAAAGTAAAATGATTTATTATGCTCTCAGGAGACGGGCCCCAAAAGATTAGACCAAGAGCTGTTTGCTTTCTGCATCCACCAGGCTGAGCATTTATAATACCTGACAGATAGAAGGCAGACTCTTTGTGGTATTCTATGTACTGCATTGATCACTAGATTGTGATGGAGTCCAATTTTAAAAATGAAATATAGGTCAACCAATGGTTACGTGTTTTGTAAACCTAATTCATGTCAGAGGTTGATTTAAAGCCTATAATTGATTTACTTAATTATAGGTAAAAGCTTTCTATCTGATGTAACTAATGGAAATAATGTTCTGCTTTAAGGAAATCATATTTCACTTTGTTGGTCTATACTAGAGGTAGAGTGGTCTTCCAATAATTCAGTATCTGTGAGGAAAGACAATGGGATTTTTTTATTCAAATGGATATTGTGAATTAGATAAACTTGAAGGCATTATGACTTTGCTTTTACTATATCCTGTGATAAGAGAATGAATCACAAGAGCTCGGCCAGTTTTCAAATATATATATTTGTATTCAGACATATATGCAGCTTGGAGTGGGTGGACTCACATTAAAAGCCTGGCAGCATCTGTAGCTAGCAGAAGGATCTTTTTTTTTTTTTTTTAAATTGGGAAAACAGGCAGAACACTTTTCTTAGTAAAGGACAAAAAGCCCTCCAACTTATCAAGAAAGGAAATTATACTTTGCTCTGGAAATTTTTGGGAAGATGCCATCAAGGTGATTACTTGTTATACGGCAGTGGAAGGTGTGTGATTAAGCCCACATTTATGGTTGTATTTATAGAGTGTCCTCACCTCGTGGAAGACTGTGCTTCACAAAACTTGGTTGCAAACCAAATCCCTCTTTCTGGTGCTGACCAGAGTCCCTGGCTGGGCTTTAGATGCTGTGTGCGCTGACTGTGTGACCTTGGGCGAGTCATTTCCTCTCTCCGGGTTGTCAGCATTTCCTTATCCGTGAAACAAGGTGATGGTTAGCATAATTTCAGGTAAAAAACATTTTTAAAAATAGTGAAAGCTGTATATATTCATCATCCAGGAAAAGGCTGGAGCATTTATAGTTGCTCAATGTATGTTAGTTGAATGAAGAAACTACTTTTTTAAAAAAAGGAAAATACAGAAGAGTATAAAAAAATAATATTTAAATTACCTATAGTTTTAGCATTTTGCTTCCCATCCTTTCAAGTTTTTCTTTTGGGGGTTAAATGGGGGGCGTATAAACGTTTGTTCCCTCTACTAACAAGTTGTGCATCCTCTTTGGAGTCAGCCTTGTTCATTAAACATTTCCCCACGACCTTAACTATCATTGGAGAAAGTGATTGCCACGGCCCCATTATCCTCTTCAAGGCGGAGTTCCAGATCTTTTTCTCTGGTTCTGGTATCTCTTAAGCATCAGGCTGCCATTTCTGCCTGTCTGGTGACATCATAAGCTGGATGTCCCAGAAGCACCTCAAACTCAGAATGATCCAAACCAAATTCGTCCTTCCCTCCCATTGCACAACCCATATCCCCCCGTTTCTCAGACCGTTAACAGCTCCACCCTCGTCCTCTCTGTGTTGGAGGTTTTGGTGATTTCCAGTTTCATTTTTTGTTTTTGGTGTGTGTATAACAATGTTGTGATGTAAATCATCATTCAGATTCTTGACGATTGACTTGGAAGTGACGCCTCAGAGTGAAGTGCCTGGGCCGCCGAGGATTAGACACATCGTACAGGAGTTGAATACATACATCCAGGCTGCTCTTCACTTTACGCTTCCACCAGCGATACATTATAATTCCCATTTCGGGGCCGGCCCGGGGGCGCAAGCGGTTAAGTGCGTGCGCTTTGCTGCGGCGGCCTAGGGTTCGCCGGTTCGGATCCCGGGAGCACACGGACGCACTGCTTGGTAAGCCATGCTGTGGCGGCGTCCCATATAAAGTGGAGGAAGATGGGCACGGATGTTAGCCCAGGGCTGATCTTCCTCACAAAAAAATAAATAATTCCCATTTCACTGCATCCTAGCTAATTATGGATATTGACTTAAAAAAAACTGTGCCAATTTAATAGGAAAAAAACATAGAACTTCTTAATGTTTTTAAATGAGCCTTTCTCTAATTGCTGGTGAGGCTGAGCTTTGAACGCTCTTGTTGTGTTGATAGCCTGTGTGCTCAGCTCTTAGAGTTTGTAATTCTATGATTTCCTTCAATGGCTATTTACTGATTACAAAGTTAATCTTTGCACTAATCAGAGGAAGAAAAAAAACGTCTCAAAGGTTGATTTGAAACCACTTGATATTAAATAGGTTTTCGCCATATGGAGGGTGTTGTGTGTTAGGAATACTTTCACGGAACTTTATACAATCTGGGGCTTGCCTTCTTTCAGTTTTCCTACTTGAATTCTCAATGCTTTTCACTCCCACCGCTTGTTTTCTCCCTCATTTGTCTGGACTGAGCTTTTTCAATGTCTGACAGCAGTCTAGAAATCAAGGTTTCCTTCAAGATGCTGTAAAGGGAAAAACTTTTCCTCTAACCTCTTATGTTTAGTCATGGGGTCCTGCAAATTAAACTGACAAAAGACAGACTAGCAAGAGAAAAGATAGATTTTTTAAATTCACATACATTCTTGCAAGTTTACAGAAAAATGTAGCTCAAGGAGGTGGTTAGAATTTGGGGCTTATATACCACCTTAACAGGGGAAGAAGAGGAGAAGGACACTTGTGGAAAAACAAATGACTTCTTAATAGGAGAAGGAGAGGGAGTAGAAAGGGCATTTATGAGAAAAGGCAAATGAGTCCTTAGGAGGATGGAGAGAAGATATGATAGCTCTATGACAAGGTCTATTTAGGTGTGGCACAGGCTTCTAGCTTCAGGTGATTAGAGTCGTCTTCCTGGAAGGGGATTTATGACAATTGAATTCTTTGAGGAGGCTCTGCTTTTGGGCAGGTAAAGCAGTTCAGACAAAAAAGCCTATTCTCAAATGCCTTCAGCTCAAAATGATTTTTATGCCACAGTGGCACATCCTAGACCCTGTTAATGCCACCTAATATGGAATAACCCTAAGCTAAGGATTTTTCAAGTTGATGGTTAGGTTTCCTTAATTAAGTCCACAAATATTTCTTGGAAACCCACTAAGGGCCAGGCATTGTGGTTGGGGTTATAGAGACGAAAACCATGGTCTTTGTTTTCAATGGCAGACAAACTAGAGGCATAGGAGCCACTAATTTATCCTGGCTTTGATACTGAATTATATACGGGGGACTTGTGGACTTACAGACTTCACTCTGATGATTGGGACTGCTTTTGAGTGAACGCTGGAGGCCTGGCATCGTCCCTTTTGCAGAGTCACGGCCCATAGTGGCTTGCGTCACTGAGCCGTGTTTCCGAGCAGGTTATCTGGCTTATAAATAAGACTTGGCAACTGCCCAGCGTCTGCTCCTCAACACCACTTTGTGCTCTTCTTTGCACGTGTCAAGTAATGAATTGAGGGAGGACACTTCAATTTTTCAGGATGTTTCTTTGCATCTAATAGAGCAATTGCATATTATAGCGATAGTCGTGAGTTCCTGAGCCCCGAGGATCTGTTCATACATAAAAGCAAGGACCTTAAAAATTAGCTTAAAATAAAACAAACTGTCACCTTTTTTTAAAACAAGAAATTATTTGAGGCATAGATATAGAAATAGACTATAATTCCGTTTTGTTAAAAGTCCTCGTTAACACTGATTAGGTAATGGGCTTGGGACAAAACTGAGCAGTCAGCTTTCAAATGTACTCAGAGTCCACATTCCGTATTAAAATTTTCATAGAAGGATCTAGGAAACTGCATGGCCAGGGCTACCAATATTTTTGAGAAATGAAATCTCACGTTAACATGCAACTTGCACAGCTTTCTCATTTTGCTATTGGAAAAGTGAACCATCATAATTATTCTCTCTCATAACTTCTGGGAGAAATTCATTGGTCTCTCTCTTCTTTTCTCCATTAAACATTTGAAGAATATTGAGGTACCAGGCACTGTAACAGGCACAGAGCATACAGAGATGAAACTACATGAGTTAAATCAGCATCTCTGGGGATGGGATAAAAGTTCCCTAGAGGATGCTGGTGTGCAGCCAGGATTAAGAATCACTGGACCAGGGGGCCGGCCCCGTGGCTTAGCGGTTAAGTGCGCGCGCTCCACTACTGGCGGCCTGGGTTTGGATCCCGGGCGCGCACCCACGCACCGCTTCTCCCGCCATGCTGAGGCCGCGTCCCACATACAGCAACTAGAAGGATGTGCAACTATGACGTACAACTATCTACTGGGGCTTTGGGGAAAAAATGGAGGAGGGTTGGCAATAGATGTTAGCTCAGAGCCGGTCTTCCTCAGCAAAAAGAGGAGGATTAGCATGGATGTTAGCTCAGGGCTGATCTTCCTCACAAAAAAAAAAAAAAAAAAGAATCACTGGAGTAGGTAGAGGAGGGGGCTGAGGAGGGAAGAGCACGGGTGACGTGTCTCTCTGAGGTGGAGAGGAACTCAGAGCTCTCCAAAGAGAGGGGGTGACAGTGTCACTAGAGTGGGGTGAATGAGTTGGGACGGGGATGAGTCAATAGAAAGCTGAAGATAAAGTTCAGATCGTGCAAGCCTTTATGGACTGTGTAATAATTGTTCTCTTCATCCTAAGAGCAAAGAAAAGTCAATGAAAGATTGGAAGTGGCTAGCATGGCTGGGGACGAGGTGACAAGCAAGAGGCTCTTCTCCAGTCAGATGAAGGTGGCACTGAGCAGTGGAGGCGCGGCTGCAGGAAGTGAAGAGACTCATGGAGTGTCTAGGAGGTGGCCTGGGGGAGTGGTGGGGGAAGGCTGTTGCTGGATTGGATTTGGGGATGTACGGAAGAAAAGAGGCAGATGTTGCCGGTGACCTTTGAGTCTGAGATTTGCACAGCTGGAAGAATGGTGGTGTGATTACTGTTTCACACGTGGAGAGGCAAGGGGACAAGTGTGGAGAGGCAACATGGAGAACATCTTTAACAAAGCCGGATGTGCTTCTGGAGTTGGAACATGAAGTTTGTTTTCATAAGTCTTAGTGACAATGAGAAAGCTGAAAATTGAGCCAAATGTTTTCTCCCTAAGGCTCAAGTGTACTGTTGGATTTCTCTTTGTTTTACTTGGGTGGAGCAGGCCCTGTGATTGCTTTTAGTGAAACAAAGTCACTCGTTCCAAGGTGAGCTTAGAAATGAAAGTTCAGTGACTCCGTAAAAGGGAAGAAAACGCTTGGGATGCTTTCAGTAATGATTTACGACCTAATACATTCTGAAATAAAATCTTGTGTTATGTAATATTATGGCCCCACTGTTGGTGAGAGTTTATCTCAATTATGTTCTATCACATTCGCACCTGAGACAGGGCATGCTCGCCTGCCCCCAAAAGAAGGTTTTAGATAAATTGAATGGTTTTCAAGGGAGAACAGCCAAAGTAATTAGAAGCTGAAAGAACTGAGCCAAGATTAGAAACGGTAAATGCATTTTGTTTGGCTAACTGATAAATACAAGTGGAGTGAAATCCATCAGCAGTAAAAACAAAGGAAACAATTAGGTTTTATATAGAAATATGAAAGAAATTTTCACCTTTTACTAGTTCTCCCTCCCATCCCTATCCTCCCTTCGCTCTTCAAATGTTAGGTAAATCTTGATGAACATTTTGGGAAGTGAATCTAGAAGCATCTGATATTAAAAGCAATTAAATGAATGCTGAAAATATCTAAGGTGGGCTAGGCATGTGGTGTTCTGATCAGTCGGTTTGCTGGGTACAGTCGACTATCCCATGGATAATAGGTGTGTGAAGATGAAGAAACTATTATAGGGCTCTTCTTTGTAACTCTTTTAGGGGCACATTATTTCAATAGCGATTGTCACAAGGATGAACATCAAGGGAGCTTAATAAAATTGCGTTTCATTTGTGAATTTACAATTTATAGTTAGATGGCATTTGTTATGTTTTGTATGGCTTTTGGTTTCCTAGATGCTTGGTTCGTTTTACCAACCTATGCATTTCTCAAAGCAGTGATTCACTGATGCCCTGGGGCAACAGGCTGGAAATCAGGCCTGAGATTACACTAAACGGAAGACGGCTGAGGGGGAATGGCCTGCATGGGATTGAGGCCCAGAGCAGGCTGAATGTAAGACCTCTTGCTCGAAGTTGTGTCTTCCTCCATGTTACCAATGAGAATTTACCAGCTGTGTGACCTTGGAGAGTCATTTGACATCTCTGAGCCTCAGTATCTTCAACTGTGAAATAAGAAAAGCAATTCCTGCCTCTCAGGGCTGTAGCAAGGATTACTTAAAGGAGCTAATGTGTGTATAGGATGCTTAACCTAGGACTGGGCGTTTGAGCAAGCTCCTCTTTCAAGGCAAATACCTCCCAGGAGGAGCAGGTCACCTTCACAACTTTGGGGGGTCCACTCTAATTGGGATTGCAGATCTGCAGCTCTGGGACATGGCCCCCTGGATCCAGTAGAAAGAAGGGAACATTTCAGATGTTGAAATAATATTTGGGGCTTTGAGATAACTTTGGGCACGGAAAGGAGCCTGGGTGACCTGAGAGACAAGATGAGGCAGGAGGAACAAAGAGGTTCGAAGGAGGCTGGGGAGCAGACGATGCTCGGCGACTGTCCGCCAGGGCCCGGGGTAGCGGCCGGGGTCCCTGCAGCGGGTGGCTAATGCCCCAGTAATTTAGAAAAAGGCAGATTCCATTTTTCATCCATTTGCCCACACTGGCCCAGACCATCCTCTCCCATTCACTACAGTTTCTCTAAATCAGTTTCCATTTTGAGGGTGAGGAGAGGAGAGAGTGGGGAGGAGAAACAGAACGAGAAGAAAGAAAGAAAAGAAAAGTGGCTGTTCCTGTCCTCTCCTCTCCTGCCTCTTTAGGGTGTTGGAGCATTTGTGATAAATCCTTATTCAGGAACTTTCAAATTGCAGCCCCGGGAATTTCGATCTGTAGTTTTAGAAAATGACCCTTTAGCCATCACATCTCCAGTCTAGTAAGAAGGCCATCAACGGTCTGTGTAGTCAATTTATACAGCATATACGTGTATTTGTATCATATATCTGTAAAATCTTTTTTTCTTCTTATAAAAGTTATGCTTTATTATGGAAAATTTAGCAAATATTGAAAGTAAAATTTAACCAGAGGAACATTAAAACAACCTATAATCATGCCACCCAGAAACAGCCACTGTAAATGTTTTGTCTTGGCTTAGTACTGGTCTTTTTTCATGCTAAGTGTTGGTATGTTCTGGAACATGTTACTGTGACTCATATTATCATGTCTCACTTCCCTCTCCCTTGTCATTTCCGCCAACCTCGGGATCCCTTTGGCATCCTCTCCAAGGGGACTGCCACATCTTTCTCCTGCCCTCGATTGCTCTCCAGCGCCAGGTCTGCGTGTCTTTCTGTCTGTCTACAGATACACAGAGTGGACGTGTGTCGGAGCACCTCACGCTCAGGATGTTCCACACTGAACTCACGCTCCCTCTAAACGCCAGTCTACTCCTCTCCTCTGTCCCCTCCTCTGCCACCCTCTCAGTCAAAATCAGCTCCCGGAGGACTCCCGTCTCCCCTGCAGACAGACAGCCACCGCCCTGCCTTCCTCCTCTGGGAACCATCGCTTTGCACCGTCCCCAGTCATCTTAATTCCACCCTTGACCACTTTCTGCTCAGCTGCTGGCTCGTCCTCATGGGCCCCTTCCTCAGAGCTTCCCCCCGGGCTGTTGGCTGTTCCTAAAAGCACAGGCTCCCGTCCTGCGTTGGTCACTCGCGGCTGTGAGACTTGGGGCAAGTTGTTTGATGGTGCTGTGTCCAGTTTCCTCAACTCTAAAACGAGGTTAACGATACGACCTGCTGCAGAGCTGGTGAGATGATTACAACGGTGAAAACATCTAGAACATCAGAGTAGTTCCTGACACGTCATAAGCACACTCACTACAAGTTAGATAGTATTGTCTTATTGGCAACTTCACGTGCATGTCCCGATGCTAATTTAAACCCCAGCCTCCTCTGGTCTCTGAGTTGATCTTTCCCTCCTCTGAAGTCCCTGCGTTCTTTTCCCTGGACCTCTTCCAGGGAGCTTAGCAATTTTTAACTCTCTCGCAATTTCCATGCTACCGTTTATTGTAGAAGTAAACTTGCTACTTATTATTACAATCTGAATATTTTAATTATTTATTCATTTTTCCATCTCCCCTTTTAGACTGTAAACACCCTGAGGGCAGAATCTTTGTCTGATTATTTGTGTGTCCTCCCAGCCCCCTCACTCCATGTAATGGCTTGCATGTGGTAGACTTTTATTTTGGTAACAATTTCATTAAGATGTAATTCATATATAATACAATTCAGCCTTTAAAGTGCATAGTTCGATGGTTTTTAGTATATTCACAAAGTTGTGCGACCATCACCACAATCAATTTTAGGGCATTTTTGTCATCCCAAAAAGAAACTCTGTACCCTTTAGCTATCCGACTCTCCCCACTCCCTCCAGCCCCAAGCAACCACTATTCTTCTCTGCTCTACACTATTCTACGCAACCACTAGTCTACTCTATGACTCTATGGATTTGCCCCTTCTGGACGTTTCATGTAAATGGAATCATATAATACGTGCTCTTTTATGACTGGCTTCATTCATTTAGCATAATGTTTTCAAGGTCCGTCCATGTTATAGAATGTGTCAGAACTTCCTTTCTTTTTTACGGCCAAATAATATTTCATTGTATGAATATACCACACTTTGTTTATCCATTCATCAGTTGATGGACATTCGGATTGTTTCCACTGTTTAAAAAAGTGATTAAAGAAGACAATTTAGGTTATACGAACAAATTGTAACACCTTATGAAGCAGGCAGTCTCCTTTTGGAGATCTGCAAAATGGGGTGGAAGGCGGGAAGCTTTTATAAGATAAAGAAGAAAGAAGAAGGAGGAGAAAAATAGAAAATATCTAATTGGCTGGGGTCACAAGTCAACCTTCTTTGGGGTGAGAAGGAACAAGGCATTAAGCATGGAGCCCAGAGCTGACTTGGTGTTTGGGGCTTGGCTGACTGGATATACTGCATTTCTGGTCAAGTGGAACGTTTTCGAGGACAAGAAAGTCGTCTAGGTTTTGGTTTGCTGACATGGCGTGCTGGGCAGGAGAAGCTCCTTCTTGGACCTGGAAGTTTATTTCAAACCACTTTTTGGCCATTATGAATAATGCTGCTCTGAATATTTGTGTACTAGTTTTTGTGTGGACATGTCTTAATTTCTCTTAGATACGTACCCGGGAGTGGACTTGCTGGTTCATATGGTAACTCTACGTTTTGCTTTCTGAGGAACTGCCAAGCTGTTTTCCAAAGGGGCTGCACCATTCTGTTTATATTTCCACCAGCAGTGTGTCTAGTTTCCCCACAGCCTCAAGTTTTATACTTTTAATATGGAAAGAATGGAAAGAGTGGTTCTTTAAGCTTGATCTTCTAGTTCAATGGACACTAAAAAAGTACTTTCTTCTAACACTTTAATTAACAGCACTTGCTATTAGAAAAATGCTCTTCATCCTCCAGGGATGTCTGTGTGGCATTGGGAAGACACTTTAAGAAAGAAGAAGGTGGGAAGATTAATCTGCGTTCAAATAAAAATACAGAGCCTGGGGAATTCTTTCTAGTCTTGTCATTACACCAATAGCGATTTCTTAAGAAATGCAAATATGTATTGTTTTGCTGTGAATAAAGTGATGTTATCTAAAGGTAGAGACAAAGTACAGGATCCTGTACAAAAAGTGAGATTTTTGAAAGCAAAAAGAATTGGAGTGGGGCCAAGTGACTTAAGAGAAAATAAAAATTTGTTGAAGTAAGATAAAGGAGGTAGAATAGCGCAGGGGGGACGCAGGAGCACTCGTGTGTCTGAGCGGCTGTGGAGGGTGGAGGGTGCGGGTGCAGTTGGAGGGACCTGGGAGAGGCAGGTGGCACCCCTTTCTGTGTTGTAGCAGGGCCACATTTCTGGAGGTGAGATGAGACAATGCACGCAAAGTGGAAAAATGCCTCATTCTGAAGCAGTGGTGTGGCAGCTCATGGCACATTGTGAGCTGAAGCTTATAAAGCGCTTACCACGACTGAAACACTGTATTAGGCAGTTTATATACATCACCTCAATTTCATCCTCCTAACAACTCTATAGTTTAGGTACAGTTGTCCTCACTTTAGAGATAAGGAATCAAAGGCACACAGAGGTTAACAAATTGCTATCTGCAGTCCCATGTTCATTGCAAGATTATTCACAGTAGCCAAGACATCATGGAAACAAACTAAGTGTCCATCGACAGAGGAATGGATAAAGAAAATTGTATATGTATGTATATATGCAATGGAATATTATTCAGCCATGAAAAGGAAGGAAATCCTGCCATTTGCGAAAACATGGATGGACCTTGAAGACATTGTGCTAAGTGAAATAAGCCAAATAGAGAAAGACAAATACTGTATAATGTCACTTATATGTGGAATCTAAAAAAGCCAAACTCAGGGGCTAGCCTGGTGGCATAGTGGTTAAGTTCAAGCTCTCTTCTTCGGTGGCCTAGGGTTTGCAGGTTCGGATCCCGGGCACGGACCTGCGCGCTGCTTATCAAGCCATGCTGTGGTGGGTGTCCTATATAAAATAGAGGAAGATGGGCATGGATGTTAGTCCAGGGCCAATCTTCCTCAGCAAAAAGAGGAGGATTGGCAACAGATGTTAGCTCAGGGCTAATCTTCCTCACCAAAAAACAAAAAAAGAGAGAGAAGGAAATAAAGAAAGAAATTGCTCAGGTACCACAGCTGATAAATGCTGGATCTGTGCTTTGTGCCTGGAGCCAGTAAGCCTCCTCAGCTGGTGCCCTTAACCACTGCGCACCATACCTTTCTGCCTGTGTTTGTTTTCTTCACCTACATTGTTTGAATACAATAGTTAAAAGCACATTAAACACCTTGTTATTTTAGTTTAAATAAAATAATTGCCAATAGGTAGTCAAAAGACACTTGATTTAGTAATTTAGTTTTTAAATTAGTTGTAATGTAAGGTAATATAATTTGCTAAGGAGAACGTAAGAGTTGAGGTGGATCGTGCGGGGCCTCATAGATCGCGTTAGGAAAGTTCAACTTTCTTCCAGAGGCAGTGAGAAGCGTTCAGTTTTAAGCTTTGGCATCAAGGAGTCACATTTGTGCTTTGGAATATCTCTCCAGTTGCAGTGAGGGGTTTGTATTGGAGGCAATGGGAGTAAACTGGAGACACACAGATCAAGGTGAGAGATGAGAAGAGTCTGACCCAAGACCAGAGCAGTGGGAATGGAGTCGCCAGTTGGTTGTGGGGAATGAGGGTGAGGTGGGAATCACGTGAGTCCCCAGGATTCTGAGGGGATCACAGAGTAGTTGGAGAACAATTCACCAAGATTGATTCTAATGAAATGGGATTTTACAATAATGAGTAGAGTTTCCCTGAGAAGGAAAATTTTTCAATCTTCTCCATTTTTCCATTTCGTTTTTTCTTTACAGTCCTCATTCTGTTTTCTTTGGGTCAAAGCCATTTTCATTTCATCAGCTATGTCATTCTTTCTACAGAAGCAATTCCAGCAGTTTTAATACTTCAAACTCTAATTTATGGAAAGTCTATTCAGGTCCCTCTGTGTCTTTTAAACAGGCAGCATCTTTGTCAATTTCCCGGACCCATTGAGTTTGCCCACGTGCTTGCAAATGCATATTGTTCGAGGAGATAAATGACTTAACTAGAAAATGGATGACTAACCTGTTGAAACCCTCTTGTGATTCCAGGCTGCCCTGGCAGGAGGCACCACCATGATCATCGATTTTGCCATCCCTCATAAAGGCGGCTCCCTCCTCGAGGCCTTCGAGACCTGGCGAAGCTGGGCTGACCCCAAAGTCTGCTGCGACTACAGCCTTCATGTGGCCGTGACGTGGTGGAGTGACCAGGTGAACCATCTGGGGGTCCAATTTCTTCCTTTTAGTTCCCTAGTCCTTGCTCTGTACCAGATCAAGAAACTGGTAATGTCAAAACGTAAGAAACTGGTGATGTTTGTTGCTATCTGGATGACTAGAAATCAGAACTGGAGGGAAGACTTTCCATTCCATTTTCTTTTGTACCTTTTGAATTTTGAATCCTGTGAAGTATTATCAATTTTAAACACTAAAATTAAAAAAAGATAATATAAAGATGATGGGATAAATCCTTTACACTCATTCACAATAGCCTTTCCTAATATTTAATTCATGAATTGTAAATATTTTAAATGTAATTTTAAAAAGTACTGATCTCCCTTTTTCTCAACATCAACAACTTCAGACTCTTTTAAATAGTATTTTTCCTCAGATTAGAACTTCAATTAGAGGGCCGGCCCCGTGGTTTAGCGGTTAAGTGCACGCGCTCTGCTACTGGCGGCCCGGGTTCGGATCCTGGGCGCACACCGACGCACCGCTTCTCCGGCCATGCTGGGGCCGCGTCCCACATACAGCAACTAGAAGGATGTGCAACTATGACATACAACTATCTACTGGGGCTTTGGGGAAAAAAAAAAAAGGGGGAAGATTGGCAATAGATGTTAGCTCAGAGCCAGTCTTTCTCAGCAAAAAGAGGAGGATTAGCATGGATGTTAGCTCAGGGCTGATCTTCCTCACAAAAAAAAAAAAAAAAAGAAGAACTTCAATTAGAAATGTTTCATACCTGGAGAAAAACCAAGGAGGGAACAGACTGGGAACATTTTCAAGGCCTTCTCCAGCTGTGTGGTAACCTGGTGTTCTTCCTACACTGCTCTGCTAATATCAACATCTGGTCAAATCATTTCACGATACAGCTTAGCTAATAACCTTCCATGTCCGCTAATTACTTAGGCCAGAGCAGAAATGATAACACGATTCAGATGGAAAAGACAGTTTTGAGACATGTTAAAATATGTGTTCATTTCTCCCCATAAAAATATGTGTGTGTACTTTGGAAGAAATTTTTACTTGTGATTTAAATCAAGAACATGTTTTTCCTTATTGGACTTAATCAGAAATCTTTTTACCAGAAAGAGTTCACTAAGGGTGACTTTATTTGAAGTTACCATGCAACTTATGCCCCTACTTCCCCCCAAAAATTGGGCTTTAGACACCAAGTTAATATAAAACAAATAATCAATCTTGAACAGATAGTTCAGCAAACAATAGCAAGGTTTATAGTCCACAGCTAAAGTTAATTTTTCTCCAGAATGCCGTTGTAAGTGCTGCAGCTGATCTCTTTTGTGCTTTTAGGGTCTTCCTGCCTTCCCTTCTTCCTCCCTCCCTTCCTTCCTCTCTCTTATTTTATAAGATAGAGCAAGGTGATGATGTTTTCCCTTACCAGTGTTTCTCATGCTTCAGTGTGCTAATTGTTACCTGGTGAACATAAAATATAGATTATGTTCAGTAAGTGTGATATCTTGCTAAAGTTGCTGTAACAAAGAACCACAAACTGGGGGACTTAAAACAGAAATTTATCGTCCCACGGTTCTGGAGGCTAGAACTTCAAGATCCAGTTTGGTGGGGTTGTTCCTTCTGAGAGCCTTGAGGAAGAATCTGTTCCATGCCTCTCAGCAGCTTCTGGCGGTTTGCTGACGATCTTGGGTGTTCCTGATTTACAGAAGCATCACCCCACTCCCTGTCTCCATCTTCACGTGGCGTGCTCCCTGTGTGTGTCTGTGTCCAACTTTCCCCTTTTTATCAACACCAATCACACTGGATTATGACCCTACTGACCTCATCTTAGTTAATTACATCTGCAATGCCCCTATTTCCAAATAAAGGTCACATTTGGTACTGGGGGGTTAGGGCTTTATAGTATGAGTCTGGGGGGGGGAACACAAGTCAACCCGTAACAGCAGGTCTGGGCTGGCCTGAGATTCTGCATTTCTGGCAAGCTCCCAGGTGATGCTGATGCTGCTGGTCCGGGTACCACGCTTTGGAGTAGCAAGGCTTAAGCTACTGTGCCTGGGAGCAGTGTAATGGGACTTACCCGTGGCTGTGGACGAGAGGAATGATCAATGGGGTCGCCCTTGGAAAGCCTCTTCCACAAAGGCAGTAATAGGCATTCATCTGAGCAACACAGATCATAATCGCCTTTGGGAAGCCCATCATGTGAATATGTTAACAATATTTAAAGCATTTTTTTTGACTATAAAAATAATATACTTGTGGTAGAAAATTTGAAACTATAGAAAAGTAAAAAAAAAAAACAGCAAAACTGTGTCGAGTCCTATATCACTGTATCAAATTCTGCCCTTGCCTTGTCACTTAACATATCGTAGAGCTCATTCTGTCATTTTGGTGATGACCACTGTCAACATTCTGGTGTTTTTTCACTCCTTTTTCTCTCTCTCTCTCTATTCATTCATTCATTCATTCAGCAAATAGTCATTGTGTGCCCACTATGCACCAGGCACTGTTCTAGGATATAAAGGACAAACCATACAAAGCCCCTGCTCTCATGGGGCTGAAATTCTAGTGGAGGAGGCAGGCCATGAACAAGTAAATTTATAATGTGCCAGGTGATAGTAAGGGAATAGATAGTGATGGAAGTGAGTAACTTAACATGTTATATTGTCATTTTTAACCTTTGCTGATTCAGTAGAAAAAAACTGCATTGTTTTATTTTGCACTTTTTAATCAGTAGGAAGGTTAACATTTTTTCATATTTATTAGTCATTTGTATTTACTGTTTGAATTGTTGGTAAGATTTCTCACCTAGAATGTTAGGGTTTTTCTTATCAAGTTGTAAGAGCTTTTACCAACTAAGAGCAATAATCCTATGCCTTCTGTATATATATATATATATATTTTTATATTTTTGTTATATATTTTTGTTTTATATTTTATATTTTTATATATTTTTTATTTGGTGTGTATGTGCGCATTTTAGCATATGGAAGTTCAAACAATTTTATATGGTCAAATCTTCTAATTTTTTTTTTTATTTGTGAGGAAGATCAGCCCTGAGCTAACATCCGTGCTAATCCTCCTCTTTTTGCTGAGGAAGACCAGCTCTGAGCTAACATCTATTGCCAATCCTCCTCCTTTTTGTTTTTCCCCTGAAGCCCCAGTAGATAGCTGTATGTCATAGTTGCACATCCTTCTAGTTGCTGTATGTGGGACTCGGCCTCAGCATGGCTGGAAAAGCGGTGCGTCGGTGCAAGCCCGGGATCCGAACCCTGGGCCGCCAGTAGCGGAGTGTATGCACTTAACTGCTAAGCCACAGGGCCGGCCCATGAGTTTTCCTTTGAAGTTTTTAGTCTTTATTGAGGCAGGAGTTAGACCTGCAAGGGCAATTACTAAGCCAGTTTTGATCTTAACTTGTCTCTTACCATTGGCATGATATTGTGATCTATAAGAAATATATGTTTGGTCTTCATCCGTGTTTCTGGCACAGAGCTCCTAAAACGCTTGGAATTTTCTAAGTGATGACAGAGACAAAGGTGTCGTTTGTTATGTTAATTGAGAGACTTTTGGACCCCACCTAAAGATGGAGTCTGGTTGCCAGAGGAGCCAACCGTGTGATTAGAGGGTTAGAACTTTCAGTCCCACCCCCCAACCTCCAGGGAGTGGAGAGGGGCTGGAGGTTGAGTCAATCACCAATGGCCAATGATTTAATCACTCATGCCTATGTAATAAAGCCTCCATAAAAACCAGAAAGGATTGGGTTCAGAGAGCTTCTGAGTTGGTGAACACCTGGAGCTTTGGGGAGAGTGGCGTGCTTGGAGAGAGCATGGAAACTCCATGCCCTTCCCCATACCTTGCCCTACGCATCCCTTCTATCTGGATGTCTGTCATCTGTATCCTTAATTATATCGTTTTATAGTAAACCGGTAATCCAGTAAGTAAAATGTTTCTCTGAGTTCTGTGAGCCACTCTACAAATTAATCAAACCCAAGGAGGGGGTTGTTGGAACCTCCAATCTGTGGCCTTCAGTCAGAAGCACAAGTAATTACCTGGGCTTGCAACTGGCATTCGAAAGAGTGAGGAAGGGGCATCAGGGTGGTAATGCAGTCTTGTAGGACTGAACCCTTAACCTGTGGAAACTGAAGCTATCTCCAGATAGTGCCAGAATTTAATTGAATTGTACGATACCCAGCTGGTGTCTGGAGAATCGCTTCATGGTGTGGGGAAACTACCCCCCGCCCCCACCCCCCCCAGCACACACACATTGGAATTGGTCACCAGAACCTTTTAGTTGGCAACCCTGAAGGCTCTTGAGGATTTCCACTGGTCCAGAGTCTCTCACCTCCTAGGAGCTGCCGATGGGTCAAGGTACATCTTCTACTTCCAACATCTAAGAACTCATCCTGTGGGTTTCGGATTTGAGCCCAAACCTTTACCTCACATTTGCTTTGAGTTGTTCTAGAGACATGATTGCTTCTGTTGCTGCCAAATGACTGTGTTTTCATTTTCTAGAATAATTTCCTCACATTGGGAGATGAATGCTGAAAACTTTATATCTAAGTATAGAAATGAAGTACTTTGGGGAAACTATTAACTCTTTCGTGATTTAAAAGTAGCATAGCAGCAACAATTCATCAGAGGCAACGGGCTCTAACCTGGGGGAAAGATCAGGACCTGAGTTGCATTGTTCTGGAACTAAACTGGTGTCCTTATTTTACTTAATTCTCTTCCAAATGCAACATTTTGGAGAATGCTGAAATTATCTTTAAATTGAAGAGTGACATTTTGGTGTGGTTGTTCTTCGCTTCTAGGTTAAAGAAGAAATGAAAATCCTGACCCGGGATAAAGGTGTGAACTCTTTCAAGATGTTTATGGCCTATAAAGATCTGTACATGGTGAGAGACGTGGAGCTGTACGCTGCCTTTTCTCAGTGCAAGGACATCGGAGCAATTGCTCTGGTCCATGCGGAAAACGGAGACCTGATTGCAGAGGTAAGCATTCGCACTCCAGAGCTTTTACAGGAATGAAAACGGCCGTAGCTTCAGGTGGAGATGACTGGCCCCAAGTAGGTAACCTCATTTAATGCATTGGAAGAATGGAAATCCAGAAACTAATTTTCTTTGACTTGGAAACCTTTGACTCGGATTCCTTGATTGCCTGCTCTGAGTTTTATTCAGGTGGTATATGCATTTGAATAAGGATTTCCGTTTTTCAAACCAGCTATTAGATCTCAAACGTGTTTTCTTATAAAAACACAAATATTTTTCTTTGTGTCCCCAGCACTTTTTTTTTAGTAGCTCAGGCTGTTGGCTCAGAATGCCGATACGTGGACATCAGTGGAATCTGATGACTTAAACAGTGTATCAGGTAGCTGTTTAAAGCCTCAGTCTTCAGAAACTGGGTATTAAAATGTGCTCTGGAGGAATTTAGATGATATTTATTTCTCGTGTTAGTTCTGTTATTAATGCCCAAGGGGTATACCAGATGCAAGATTTAAAGAGCTGTCTCTTACCCTTTATCTTAGCTGATTTTTTTCTCTCCCTAGGCTCAGTTCCCATTAAAGTCAGGGAGATTGAGGCTCAGTAGCCAGGAGGCATTGGGGATAATGAGAAAGGAGCACGAGCAGTCATCTTCAACAGACCAGGGTTTAAACTTGACTTCCACTTCCTAGCTGTGTGATGATACCAGCAAGGCATTTGAACACTCTGAGTCCTGACTCCCTGCCTTTTTTGTAAGGAAGAAATAACATGGAGAGGGGAAATAACTGGTCTAATATCACTCGGTGGGTTGGGGGAGAGGGCACTGAAGACTATGATTCAGTAAAAAGTAGAACTAACCACATAATATAATCCCAAGAGTCACTACAGCTAACACTGGGGCTAGAATATTTTGTTTGTTCTGAACCAATAATAAGTCTTTTTTTTTTTTTGTGAGGAAGATCAGCCCTGAGCTAACATCCATGCTAATTCTGCTCTTTTTGCTGAGGAAGACCAGCTCTGAGATAACATCTATTGCCAGTCCTCCTCCTTCCGCAAAGCCCCGGTAGACAGTTGTATGTCATAGTTGCACATCCTTCTAGTTGCTGTATGTGGGACGCGGCCTCAGCATGGCCGGAGAAGCGGTGCATCGGTGCACGCCCGGGATCCAAACCCGGGCCGCCAGTAGCGGTGCGCGAGAGCTTAACCGCTAAGCCACGGCGCCAGCCGGAATAATGTCTTAGTATGGACACCGTTTTTCAGAGAATGGGACTAGAACTAACCTCATATCTTTTTCACCTTTTCAATCAAAGTAATTTAATTGTGAAATATGTATGCGAAGAATTGACGGATGCTATCAGAGTATTAGCACACTGTGTGTACACACACACATTCACACACCTATACTTTACATATCTAACAGCCTAGCAGCATATTTATTTTACAATAAAATAATGGCATTTGTCATTAGTAAACTTTTCTTGCATGTATGTATGTTCCTGCTGCCTTTTTAGGGAGTGAAAAAGATGTTGGCACTGGGGATAACAGGCCCCGAGGGCCACGAGCTGTGCCGCCCGGAAGCGGTGGAGGCCGAGGCCACGCTGAGAGCCATCACCATAGCCAGCGCTGTGAACTGCCCTCTCTACATCGTGCACGTGATGAGCAAGTCTGCGGCAAAGGTGATCGCCGATGCGAGGAGAGATGGTAATTCCTGAGCTCTCCCCTCAGATAGCTCAGGGTTAGCTAAGGAGTGACGTCAGGGAACTGCATCCTCTGCTTTTGCTTGTGGGAAAGTTGCATGTGAATTTCCACAACTTTTCTTCCTCCCTTTTTATTAGCATCCTTTCTGTTTTCATTCATCCTGCATGTCTGTTTTTGTCCTTTTTGCTCACCTTTGTGACTGCTTCTCTTCCTTCGGGTTATTTTTTTGCCATCTTTGGAACCTCAAGGCATTTCCTGCAGTCACAAGTCCCCACCCTGAACACCAGCAGCAGCTCGATTTTTAATCTGATGGCTAAACGCAAAGTCTCCAGTTAATTTTAAAAAGGCTTCCCTATCTCTTAGGCATCTCCTCTGTCCCTCCAGAACCTGGATCAGGGTAGGGCAGGGCACATGGTAGGTGCTCAACTAATTTCTTTTGAGTTGAACGGATTTGTCTGATAGCAACTTGGATGTTGGCACAATTGAAGCAATTATCCAAATAGTATTTTCATGACAGTTATTTTAAGATTTTAAAACCAAAGTTATTTTTACCCCAAATTGCCTAATTGCCTCAGTTATTTAGTTCCATTTAATATGTAAATATCTTAAAAGAAAGAGAAAATCTTCTATTTTCGATAAGAATTGGGCAGAGAAATAATTTCATTCATTTGCAGTATTTATAAAGGAAGGACAAAAAATGAATAAGGTGCATTTTAATCATTGACTGTAGACCCTCCTGGGATGTGCCAGTAGTTTTTATCGTCTCACTTTTAGGAACCCGAATAATCAGAAATGGTCTTGTAAATCATCCTGGCTGTTTGTTTGTCTGTTTGTTTAAACTGAAACTGGCTGCATTTTTATAATATGGGTTATACAAACTATGAAAATAGATTTTGCATGTCTATAATTGACACTAAAATAAATTTTTTCAGAATTGCTTATTGTTGCATGAAACTTTAATAAGGAGTTTGTGCAAACTGAATGGATTTTTAAAATGTAATCCATCAATACCTTATGTTAAGAGTAAACTCAGTTTCACATAGGAGTTAATAAGGTCTTCACCAACCATTTCTGGTTGCCTTTTCCCCCACATCAATTTCAGAACCTATAAAAGAGCACAGCACTTCAAAAAGAAAGTGCCATTTTAAAGTTATAGTATTAGACTTTTGCCACCAGATGGCGCAGTTGCTAACTCTGTGAAATTGGTTCTATAATTGCCTGCATCGTTATGTCGTATACCATGTCCTACAGCCTGTCAGTCAGGTCCATTAGTGTCAGAATATGACTTAAGAAACAACAAAATCAGCAGAAATGGGCGATCTTAACCCACCAGTGAGCTACAATTTTGATAGTTCTATCAGGAAACAGTTTCTTGATCTTGGGTATTTATTTTGCACTGGGATAAAATTCCATTAGGAGCAGAGTAAAAATCTAGAGAAGGTTTTAGAATGCAAATCATAGGCAGAAAACTATTAAACTTGTGTGGACATTTTAATTTTATTTTAAAATTTAATTTTATTTTTTGACCATGTAAAACGTTTACATGGTCCAAAAATCAAAATTGTATGTTAAAAAATGTGTTCTCAGAGAAGTCTTATTCCTTCCCTAGCTCCTTCATTCCACACCCCATAAGTAATTATAATTTATTTTTTGCCTATCTTTATAGTGTTTCTCTGCACAAAAACAGACTATATGTATATTCTCTCTCTTACATGAAAGGTAAAATACTATACATAGTGTTCGGTATCTTGCTTTTTTTCTACTTGAAAGTATGTCCCAAAAGTCAGCTCATATTAGGTATAGGGAGTTTCCTCATTCTTTTCTACAGAGTATGCCACTGTATTTGTTCAGCTAGTCCCCTACTGATGGACATTTGGGTTGTTTCCAATCTTTGGCTGTTACGAATAAAACTTTAGTGATGGCCTTATGCATATGCTATTTCATATGTGGAAGGTGTATTAGTTCTCTATTGCTGCTGTAGTGAATTATTACAAACTTAGTGGCTTAAAACAACACAAATTTATTATCTTATAGTTCTGGAAGTCAGAAGGCTGACACTGGGCTAAAACCAAGGTGTCACCGGGGCTGTGTTCCTTTCTGGAGGCTCTAGGGAGAATCCCTTTCCTTGCCTTTTCCAGCTTCTAGAGACCACCCACACTCCTTTATTCGTGTACCCTTCCTCCATCTTCAAAGCCAATGATGGTGGGTTGAGAACTTTGCAGTATCTCCTCTTCTGCCTCTCTCTTCTCCTTTAAGAACCCTGGTGTTACATTGAGCCCACCTGATTAATCCAGGATAATCACCTCATCTCAAGTCCTGGATTTAATCACACCTGTGAAATACCTTTTCCCATGTAGGGTAACATATTCACAGGTTATGGGGATTAGGACATGGACATATTTGGGGCACCATTATTCTGCCTACCACAAGAGGGTATCCTCAGGGTAGAGTCCCAGAAGTGAGACTGCTGGTTCAAAGGGTAAATGCATATGTGCTTTTTGGATATTGCTAAATTTCTTTCCAAAGGGATTGTAAATTTGGAATATCTAAATGTCACCCCAAATGTTCTAGTTGAGTCAGACTTACTGTAATAACACTTGTGAAAATACTCTAATGCATGATTGTCAAAGAGGCAGCAGAGCTCCAGAATCGATTAACATGAGAGATTTCCCACCCCAGCATGTGATCAAGGCATGTGATCCAGCAGGAACAGGAAGGGAGCAGCAGGGAGGGTTGAACATAAACAGTGCCAAATCGTTCCCGTGGTGACAGCATCATCAGCAACCCAAAGACCTATCCCAGGAGAGTGCAGAGTGACAAGAGCTGGTGGACCACACTGATGTTTTACAGAAGATCCATCTACTCTGTCTGTAATCGTTTATTATCTAACATAATTTCTTAACGTAAAAGAGCAATACAAGTCTATTATTATCTTGTTTAAATAAGAAACAATTCAGCCTTACAGATTATAATATGAATATTTCCAATCTGTAAATACTTTTGCCAGCCCATTCTATCATCTAGGGCCTTGCCATTCAGACTGTGGTCCTGAGAATGCAGCCTCAACATCTCTTGAGAGCTCATTAGAACTGCAGAGCCTTGGACCCCATCCCAGACCCCCTGAATCAGAGTGTGCACTTGTAACTAGAACCCCAGGTGATTCATATGCATATTAAAGTTTGAGAAGCACTGCTCCAGGAGGCACAAAAGATATCCAGTTGTTAATTGTCTTTATTGCAGTGGCCTAGAAATGCAATGCTATTAAGTGTGGTTTTATTGTTGAATTGCCAACTATATACCCAGAGGAAAGCAACATGAGGGTTAGTGATTATAACAACCAACATTGTTGATGGCTTAATATGTGCCTGGCACATATTTTAATATACCTTATATCGTTTCAGGTTTTATTGTATATTATCTCATCAATGTGCATTTTAATATACATTATCTTTTAAAATGTCATAACAATGCTTCAAGCTAAATTGTATCACTGTTTTGTGACTGATGAAATTGAGGCTTGGAAAAGTTTGGTAAATTAAGCCCAAGGTCCCTTTACTAGTAAGTGTCAAACCTGGAATTCAAGCCCAAGTCCCTCTGACCCCAAAGCCCCAATTTTTTCCACTACTCTCCACTCTGTTCAAGGGGAAATTGGCTTCAGAATTGAGAAATGTGGATAGCAAGTTTATACCTAATTGGTTTTGTTTTGGGCCTTACATGTTTAAAAACTTATTTAAAACATTATCATTTTGTTATTTTTAAATCATTATTAAAAGAAAAACATGCCACGAATGGAAATGATCAAGAATGTATTAAATAGAAAGTAAAACATCCTCTATCTCCCTCAACTCAGTCCTTGGAACTAGAGATTTTTAACCATATGTCTTCAGTTTTTTGGTGGTTATCTCCAAAATTCTAAACCATAACTTTGTAAGTAGTAACTTATAATTTTTAACAGTATCCGTTGACTCTCAACTATGAAAAATGAGCAATTTAATTCATGTAAATCTTACCTGTCACCTCATGAGTTTTGTTAGTAATAATTGTCACTTCAAATAATATACTTGAATTTATGTGTTTTGACTATGATTTTTAGTGGTATCTCTTCATTCTCTGCTAGATTGGAAATGAGTTTAGAGGCCCTGCATCACCCTCTCTGCCTCCTCCAAACTTCTGTCAACTGTGTTATCATCTTTACACGGTCAGGGATTACAGCCTTTTCAGTTGGCTCTGTAGCTACCATTAGGTCTCCCATGCTTTGTCTATAGGTTGTCCAAAATTTAGAACTGTGACAATGTAAGAGTGTGGAAATAGTCTTCTCTGTAGAAACAATTAGTGAGAAGAGAACCTCAGAGAAATTTATGTCACTGCCTTGGAGTGCAAGCTAGTGTCATTCAAATTAACTCTCAGAGAAGCAACTGCCAAGTGTCAGGGTCAAGTGGGTTTCCTTTCCAGCCCTCCAAGGAGATTAAAAGCGTGCCTTATTTTAGTTTGCTGCGTATTTAGACCATTATTGTCTTGTAAAGCTTTTTTTTCCCCTTGGGATTTTTCCAATTAGCTCTTTTTAAAATAGGTTCAGAAAAGTGACGTGTCTTCTTTACTATATCATGAAGATTTTCCAGCTGCTTCATCATACCTTCTATTGAGTGGAATCAGCTTCTAGTGAATGAGATCAGCTCTTCTTACAGAGATTCTTTTGCAAAGGATCTTTCTTAGAAGAATCTTTTGTCTTTCTGTTTTATTTTTGATGGTTACTTTCCAAGCCCACTGTAGAGATGTCTTCCTAGGATTTCTTTTCACAGCATCCTAGGTTGGATGTACTGTTTCCTGGTTCCCACATCTCCCCTTTCCTTGAAGTATATTGAAGATTCTCAGGTAATTTTTAAAGGAAGAGTGTTGGAAGGTAAATTTTCTGATTCCTTGTCCTCAGGCGTGTTTGGCAATTTGAATGGGCATAGAATTCTAGGTTCAGAATTATTTCCGTCTGAATTATAAGGGTACCATTTCACTCTCTTCTGGCATCCAGTGTTACTGATGAACAGGCAAATGCCAATAAAATTCTTGTTCTTGGTCACTCAGTTTTTTCACCATCTGGAAGATTTTTGTTTTTCCTCTTCATCTTAGAAGTCCAGAAATTTTGTTAACAGTATATTTAGCAGCATGCCTTTTAAAAATTCACCCTCATGTACAGATGAATGTTTCAACCTAAAGAGTGATCTTTGATTCTGAAAATTTTTCTTCTATTCTTTCTTTCATGTTAGTTTTCTCTGTTCCTTCTCCTGAATCCTCCCTCATCAGACCTCTTGAGTTAATCCTCCGTGTCCTTTACCTATTTTCATCTTTTTAAAAAAAAAAATCTGAATTTTTGTTCTACATTTTGGAGAAGGTTTTTGTCTACTTTTTCTGCCCTTCTAATAAACTTTTGTTTTGGTGATCATATTTTTATTTCCAAGAAAACATTTTTTGTTCTCCGATAGCTCTTTTTCTCCACAGTTACTTATTTTTTTATTTCAATAGATACATTATCTTCTTTATCTCTGTAAGAATATTAGTGAAGATTTTTTAAAACTCTTCTATTTTCTGGATAATCTCTGTTTCTTGCTGAGTCAGTTCTTCAGTTTTTTAACATCTTGGCCCTGCACTTCTTTTTGTGTTTGATTTTTCTTCAAGTGTCTGGTCATCCTGGGCTTTCCATATTCGTGACTGGACAGTTCAGGTGATTAGACTAGGGAGCTGGTGTGGCTCTCCTCTGCTGCTGTCCAAGTCTGTTTCCTGAGCAGGCCCCTGCCCTGAATGAGAGCAATGACTGAGAGCATTGTGAATGTAGGTGGGGCGTGGTCACTGGGGAGCTTCAGTTTCAGGTGTGGAGGCTTCACTCTGTAGCGTCAGCACCACCTTAGGAAGCTTTGTTCCCCAGGCAGAGGTGAGGGTGGGTGCTAACTGCCCCCACTTGTCCCCTTCCCTTCGCTGTTACTGCCCTTTCCACCCTAGGAAGAATGTTCTTCATGGCACTGTCTACTCCTTTGAGTTCAGGTGTAGCTCCCTCTACTTGCCTTCATTAGCTGTTGCCGTCCCATCTGCTTTCTGTCTTCCTAAAATCAATCAAAACGTCTGGTCAGCCATGGTTCCTCTTTCATTCTCAACGCAGCCATGGATATTGTTCGTCTTTTGTCCGTCTTCATCAGGGTTTTGATGTGAACGGGGAAGGCAGAGATGGGAATGCACATCCAGTCCGCCAACTTTGATTTGGAGCCTGAGGTTTCCCTTAGTTCATACCCTGATATTTTCTTTTAGCATTTAGCACCTGTGATAAAAAGTGAAAAGCAGGTTACAGGAAAAAGAATAAAACATTCACATTCAAGCCATTAAAAACTGAGTTGCCTTTGACAGTTTGCAAGGCATTTCAATTTCATGCTTATTTTAAGTTTTAGTTAATCTAAAGTGAGTAACTAGAACTAGGTTAGTTTGCATCCTTCCTGTGACAAGCCACCTTGCAAAAATGAGGCAAGGGAATCAGAAGGCTGTGCCTATGGTGTTATCCTTTCCTTCCAGAAGCAGAGTCTGCCTCCCTTGCTGCATACCCCAAGTGTAAAGTGGGACAAACTAGCTGCAATCGTGTCTCGTATGGGAGTTCCAGTCTGCCCAGCCCAGACCTCTTTCACCCAGCGCAGTCTAGTCTTTGTCAAATACTATAGGTGTCAATATGTGCCATTGGCTTCAGTGACACTTTATTTTAGTTTGAGTAGCTTTGATTATACATGTTCCTTTTCTGCCACGTGTTGGCACGTGGAATTGTTAATAGTCTTTTAAAAAATACATTGCTCACCTCTCCTCCCCACCTCCCAGCAGAACTTGCATGCACATGGATACATGAATTCACTATTTTTCTGGTACTTTGCTTAGAATGGTGGTGATTTCTCTCAGCAACTTACTTGATGCTCTACTTGCTATATATCTGTTATAATTTGTTTCCCAGTTATGACTGAAATTTTTCAAAGCTTTTTTTTTTCAGTTTCCAGTTGAACTTGTCTATTAATAAAGTTCAACTCTATTTTTATATCCATATTCCTTTCTTTAGGGTATAAATATGACTCTCATTTGAACTTATTAATAAAATATTTTCTTTATAATTTTCATAGAAAAAACAAGTTATTGGACACCAAATAGGTGCTAGGCACTGGAGTTGCAAAGATGATTAAGATAATTTTGGGTCTCAGGTAGCTTACAGTGAACTCGGCTCCATTGTGGTTGGGGTTCTGTTTGTTTGATTTGGTTTGGGTTTTGGTTTTCCCTTATCGGAGAAAGCTTTATTTTCCAGGCTTATTGCTGTAAAATGTAAACTTCTCTTACAGAGTGGTTTTAGATGTCCTATTTTCCATTTTATTTAAACTCTGGCTCTGTATGTTCCTGTTGTGTTTGGGGAATAAGGAGGAGAAGGGTCCACTCAGTGGCCGTTCTCTCTCCATGTGGTCGCACTGACCACTGCTTGTCAGTGCTGAATAGATTTGTTTTGTAAAACAGATCTCCTTTACACGAGTATGATGACCTGATGCTTGGTAACCAGTGCTGTTCCTAAGAAAGGATTAATGTGTGGCTGAGTCCAGGTGGATTTGAATCTCAGGCTTTCTTTGTTCTTTCTTGTATGTGATCATCTGACCACCCCTCCTGTCCTTGAAATTTAGAACAAGAGGATTTACCTTATGTCTAGTTGCAAAGCATTGAAAACTGGCCATTTAAAAACATTTTTTAAAGTAGAACGGTGTACCCATAAGGAAACTGACATTTGTGGAATGTATTAGTTGGCTGGGGCTGCTGTAACACATTACCACAGACTAGGTGGCTTAAACGATGGGAAATTTATTTTCTCACAATTCTGGAGCCCAGAAATCTAAGATCAAAGTGTTGGCAGGGTTGGTTCTTTCTGGGGGCAGTGAAGGAAGATGTGTTCCAGGCCTTTCTCCCTAGTTTGTAGACAACTGTCTTCTCCCTGTGTGTTTCCTCTAGGTGTGTCTATGTCCAAATTTCCCCTTCTTATAAGGGTCCCAAACACATTGGATTAGGGCTCACCCTAATGACCTCATTTTAACTTAATTACCTCTGTAAAAGACCCTTTCTCCAAATACAGTCACATTCTGAGATACTGGGGGTTAGGACTTTAACATCTGAATTTTGGCAAGGGACACAATTCAGCCCATAACATGAAGTGACTCCAAGGTCCTAGGAAGATGCGGGGTACTTTCATATACACTAATTTATTTGATCTTCACAAAATTGCCACACTAGAGGGACACTGTGATCTCATTTCATAGATGAGAAAAACTGAGATTAAGAGCAAGGACTCATCTTATGCAAGGTCATCGACTAAAAAGTAGCAAAATCAAGACTTGAATCTAAATCTGTGTGATCTACTCTGTTATGCTGCTTCTGTGTATTTTCCTTCTCAATTATTTTCTTCCTTTGTAAATGTAATACTTTTAATCAAAACAGAGCCCAGGAAGGTTCTACTCTATCCTTCTAGCTAGGAAAAATTATTTTTATAAATGTGTTTGGCTTTCTGTTTGGCAGCCAATGCCTGCACTCCTGGGCACCTATGCCAGCTTCTCTGCATCTTTCAACCTTCTCTAGCAGACCCTGTGACTCAGTTAACTGCTGCTCCCAAATCCACATCAGGTGTTAACATCCGCTCTGTTACTTTCATCTAATAAGCGAGTTGTCTGGTTGGGGGAAGTTTGGATTGGTTTGATGTGTTTCATTATTTGGAAATCTTTAGAATTTCTCCAAGAGCAAAACTCCTTTAAGTGAGAGATTGCATCCTACGTGCAGAGTCTTTTTGGGTTTTGAGCCAAAGGATGGAGAAATAAGGAGAGAACACTTATAGGTAGACAGGGTACAAAGTAATGTGAATCTTGCTGAGACGGTGGGAGGAGATTAATGATGAAGATGGACGATCTCCCAAGAGTTGGTGAAACCATCTGGTCTTGAATGCAATCAGGAGAGTACCAGACTAGGATGGATATAGCACTTTTATTACCAACCTGCCAAGCGTAGATAATGAAACCAGTAAGTGAAATTGGAAAATTGTTCAGCCACATCCACAAATAGCTTGTGGTTGACTTAACCATTTAAAAATACATGCTTTTTACCAAGAAATGAAAAATAACACTTTTCCTAGTAACGTGCAGAGTACTAGGGTTCTAATTCTAGTGTACCATTTACTACTCATATGTCTTGGGCAAATTAGTCTCATTGAACGTCAGTTTATCTGTCAAAGCAGCATGAAGGTAGCCTTGAAGGTCAAATGAGATATGACCTTTAAGCTATATTTGCAAACTATAGAGTGCTCTACTTATGTTAGCTATTTTTATTATTACTTTATTTTTGGCCCAAATCTAACAGAACCCACAATTATGCTGAATTATCCAGTTTGATTTTCCAGTTTATAGATTATCCAGATTGCTTGTATTCTTTCCCCTTTTTACTCTTGCATGCTGTTTAATTCTTTGAAAATATCTTAGAACCATTGTGAAACAGGAGAAAGAATACTTAGGAATTTTTACTTTTTCATTGCAAAAATATATATATTTTTTGATATTTACAGATGCTTAATGGGGAAACAGTTGATAATAGCCCAGATAATGAAGAGCTTGTTGTATATACCAAAAAAGTGGCCTGTCACATTTTAAAAGCACTAAGGCCTTCTGAGGAAATGACCTGTCATCTGGTTTTGAAACAGTCCTGGCAGACTCCCGGTAGATGCTGACACTTTTAATTTTTCCTGAGAGCTATTAAAATTGTAGAACTTTAGAACTGTATTCCCATATCGCCTTGATGGGCCAAATGATTGAATAGAACACGTGATAAGAATCTTTCCTCTATGATGAAGCACCACGGAAAATCCTGAGTTGGCAATTTGTAAAGTGACTGCAGATCAAGTCTCTCAGTTTCTCATTGTCCAAGCATCTGTAAGAAGTTCTCTTGGAATAGGAAGGTCTCTTCATACCTGCAAATAAAATATCATGTCCCTCCTGTTATCTCGCCAGTAAAGAGTACATTACCTCTTAGCTCACATTAAAAATGATTGCTTCTTGTTCTACAGACCAGAACAAGATAGGAACAGCATTTCCTCTTTTCTGGGACTAGGACCACAAGAAACAGGAGGGGGATGGGATTCACTTAGGGTAGCGCATCGTGAAGGCGAAGGATCTTAACAGTGGCAAAGTCCTTGGGGGATAATTTTATTGACCACAGCCTGATACTTGGTTACTTAAGAAGTGGAGTTTCTTAGGCTTCAATAACCTTGCTTTCATGGTTTTTCAAATTCCTAGGCAAGCCAGAGGAAGGTGGCTAGTTTGGGGAAGAAATGATCTGTGAGACAATAGGGTGCTACATTCCAATTTAATATGACTCAGACAGCTGGTGGCCATCCACTGTCAGTACTCTCTGAGGAAATCAGTTAACTGCAGTTATATATCAGGATTTTAACTAAAATTTGGCATCTGGTTAACCAGAGTGAACTAATTTGGTATGCCAGCATCTCTCTTCTGTGCACTCTCCTTTATGACTGCATGGATATGATCAGGTTGATGCCAGGGAATCTATTATTCTGACAAATGCTAATCAGAGACAGGAGTCTGATTTTAAATTCAAATTCACTATGCACTATTAACTTTTCTAACATTGTGTGCTTTTGATGGCCTCATTTGCATGATTTTTAAAATGTGCATTTCTGGCTATAATTTTATTATCTGAGTGTTCTTTTATTTAGTATAAGTTCTTAGACTTTCTTTTCTTTAGAGTGTGAAAAGATTATCAGTCTATTTGCAACAGAGATATGCTGTGATTGAACTTCATATGACCATATGATAATTGTTATCAGGGTACTATAGCATGGAAGTTAGGACCACTGGAGTCAAAATGCCTGGATTCAAATCCCACTTTTCCATCCCTTCTATGTTGAGTGCATGGAATGTAATTGTAGAGAAGTTATTTAACCCCATAAGCTTCATCCTCATCTTTTAATGGAGATAATAATAGCATCTACCAGATAGGATTTTTGAGAAGATTCCATTAGAATGGCACATGTGTCAGCCAGTTTTCACTAGGTTATGCTGCAGTAAGAAATGAATCTAAATTATCAATGGCTTTCAACTACGGAGGTGTATTTCTCATTGATACTCATGAGTTGGCTCTGCCTCTGCTCCATATTCTCTTCCTTCTGAGACACAACTGAGGGAACAGCCTCTATCAGTCTCATGACACAGGGAAAATGGGGATGGCAGAACTCATTGTGGTTTTAACAATTCCTGCTTGGAAGCAGCACATGTCACTTCCATTCATATTAATTGGCCAAAGTAAGCCACGTGGCCAAGGCTAACATCAGTGAGTGGGTACAGTCATCTACCACAACATGCAATGCACATTGACTGGAACTCAATCAACAGTTTTGGTTTTTAAATCCTGTTCATAAAAGATAAATTATAGTTGGAGATTCATGTTATCCTTTTCTAGGACTGAGAAGACTAATATTTATGTGTTTGTCAGATGATTCACTTAAGGGCAAATTAAGGTACTGAATGCTTCCTTTGAACTTTCCAGGGAAGGTGGTCTATGGAGAGCCCATAGCGGCAAGTCTCGGCACCGACGGCACTCACTACTGGAGTAAAGAATGGCACCATGCAGCCCACCACGTGATGGGTCCACCCCTGCGCCCGGACCCTTCAACACCTGACTTCCTCATGAATCTATTGGCTAAGTAATCATTTAGCAGATGATTGTGAAGTCTTTTGTCAAAACTAGGTGTTTTATGAGTCTCAGGTTTGAGTATAGGAGATTCTGTCCTACCATCTGCACCTTCCATTGACGTCCTGTTCTACTTGACCTCTTCTGTTCTATTTGACCTGACAGGCCCTGGGAGGCCCTCATCTGGAGATCAAAGAGCATTCACTTAATTATTTTATGATATGGTGTCAAAACCTTTCATAGACACAGAGAAATCAGGTCGTTTCTACTGAAATTTTACTCATTTCTCATTTTTTCCTTCTCTTTTCTATCTGTTGTTGCCTAGAGCAGGTCTCTTCATTATGCCTTATTTTTATCATTCAGAATATTCTTGAGTTTTTTTCCTGTACTGATGTAACCTGAGAACCAGATGTGCCTGTTGTGTAGGTATAATGGGTTACGATCTAGGGCAGAGCCACTGTAGGAGTGAAAGGCAAAATCCTGCTCTTGTGGAGACTATCTTAATGAAAAGCCATCCAAACTATTTTCAGAGACACAACTTTTTGGCATGTTATGATCGTTTTTCTTGAAAATTATACCATTCTTGGACATCTTGACACTCCTATTCACAGATACTTAGGTTCATGTTAAAGAGGTTTTCATAACAGACTGTACAAGAGATCACTTGCCCTTTCCTTTCAGCCTCCTCCCTCCTTCACACTTTTATATCCCCGAGATTATTCACAAGCCAAAGCAGAATTCCTGTTGCTGGTGACATCAATATCCTCAGCCAGTGTCACATCTCTGCTCATCCCAACATTGCCATTTGGCCAGGGGCTGCCTCTGTTCATGTGCATTCACCATGGTTCTCTTCATGTAGTACTCTACTCACAAGGAATTTTCACTTACATTATTGCCAGTGATCCTGAAATAATCATCATCAAGTACATGTAATTATCAATTTCTAGATGAGAAACTGAGCATTGGAGAAGCTCATAATCACGGAACCAGTAAGTGATGGAGCTGAGCCTAGAACTTATCATCATGCTTCTTGTAAGAGTATTATTCTCCAAAAGTGCTTCCTAGAATAGAGATGGGGATGGGTGAAATATGTACTTGAAAAAGCTACTCATTCTGCATTGCAGTTTTCTGACTTTCAGGTGAGAAGGGGGTCAGGAGGTTAGGAAAGGTTATGGTAGTTTCCTTCTGACATATTCTGTCTACTCACCCTCATCACTCTCGTGTGTTTTTCTTTTACAGCGATGATCTAACCACAACAGGGACTGATCACTGCACTTTCAACACCTGCCAGAAAGCTGTTGGGAAGGATGATTTTACTAAGATTCCCAACGGAGTGAATGGTGTTGAAGACCGGATGTCAGTAATATGGCAAAAAGGCGTGGTGAGTTTTGCAGGATCCAGCCTGTTTTGCCTAATTCTTCAGCCAGGATCTAGCCCATTTTAGGACCAGAGAACCACAAACCTTCATAGAGAAACTTTTTGATTGTTTTTACTAGAGTGGAGACTGGGAGTGCAACACCACCACCACCATCACCCATCCTCCAGGATAATTTCAGCAAAGAAATAATTTTCTTCTCTGCATAGTTTAGTTTAGAGGATGTATTGCACCATTTTGCAGACAGTAGGGGATGAATGTAAATTGGGTACCAAAAGGATTATTCTTGAAGTCTTTGAAATGTTATAGTCCTTCTACCTGATTTCTCGTGTTCTTGAATCCCAGTTCCTCATGGGTCACTGATATGAATACATGGAATGATTGAAAATACATGAAGGATTTTTATTATGTTCATACCTCCTTTTGATGAAATCTTTGTAGATATCCCTTTTATCATATTTTAAAAACTGCTGTATGAGGTCACATAAATAATCCAAAGTCTAGAAAAAGACTTTCCATGATTTAAAAATTTCTGCATGAGAATGGAGAAGAATAAATGAGTAAATATTCATATGTTAACCTGTCTAGCCAGTTGGCATGTGTAGTTGTAAAGATCAGCAGCTGGAGACTTGCCTGGTTAGACCTGAGGTCCCCATTGACATGCCGTTCTCACCCATCTCTCAGAAACCCTCCCTTAGGTGGCATGTTAATCATATCTCACACCTCAGAATCCCCCACACATTTCTAACTCTAATTATTTACCAGGTCTTGTCAATTTTATTTCCAAAATTCCTCCTTATTTCTGTCTTCATGTCTACCACTCTAGTTTGAGGCCCATCTCTTATTTGGACCGTTGCAGTAGTCTCATAGCTGGTACCTCTGCCTCCAGTCTCTCACTTGCTTAGTCTATTCTATACTCCAGTACCAGAGTCGCCTTTCAAAAATGAAGGTCTGTTCATACTGCTTTCCTCCCTAAAACCTTTCAGTTTTCTCCATTACTTATAGGATGATATTTGAACAATTAATTTACATTTAAAGATCTTCAAAATATCTATAGTCCTGTCTTCTGCTAATCATCCTCTTCACTCCCTTTTCCTCTACCGTAACTCTAAGTATCCCAGATGACTTCTCTTCTCTTTCTCTTTGCTTAGATATCCTTTTTTTTTTTTTTTTTTGGTGAGGAAGAATCTCTCTGAGCTAAGATCTGTTGCCAGTCTTCCTCTTTTTTCGCTTGAGGAAGATTAGCCCTGAGCTAACCTCTGTGCCAGTCTTCCTCTATTTTGTATGTGGGTTGCCGCCACAGCATGGCTTGACGAGTGGTGTAGGTCCAAGCTTGAGATCCGAACCCACGAGCCACCGAAGCGGAGCATGCCGGAGTTAAGCACTATGCCATGGGGCCAGCCCCCTAGATTTTCTTGATAACAGTGCAGCCTTTCTCTTTGAATTTGTGTTATTATAATGAGTATCTTCATTACAGCAGATCTTCATAATATATAAAGTGCATAAATGGCTTTAAAGTAATCAAATATTTCTTAATAACATAAAGGAAATTATGTTATTTTCTGAAACTTTAAGATGGTTTACTTATGGGAATACTACTTTCAGGATAGGTTCTTAATCATTTTTTGAGACAGGGATCATTTGATAATTAAATAAACCTTAAGGATGTTCTTGTCATATAAATGTACATAGGGATAAACTCTCAGCATTTTTAAAAAAATCATTTTAGGAGGATCACATCCCTTCAAAGTTTGTCCATATCAAAATCTCTTGCAATAGACTATCCATGATTGTTGGTTCATGTAAATTTCAATAGCGCAAAATTGAACCTCTTGAGTTGATTTTCCTCTTTCTAAAAGCGTTGTTACCTGATTTAAAGGTCTATCTTATTTTAACTCTATAAAATTCCATCTAATGTCTCCATGATCATCTCATATATCTTAGGTCTGCAATAAATAAGCCAGATCATAAATGTAGTAGATGGTGGTAGTAAACTTTAAACAGGAATTGAAAATACTATTGCCAACATTTAGCTGTTGTCTGTGTGATTCTGGGAAGGATGGGAAAAATTAGTGGGGGTGTTTTTTTAAGCTGATAGGTTTTTGAAAAGTTATCTTCAGACCTCCATATGGTACCCCATCATCCCCATCATTATCATTATGATTGTTTAAGACTTATCAGCATCCACAGCTGTGTTCCACTTCACAATATAAGAAATTAAGTGCAGTTCTATTTGGCTTTAAGAGATACAAGTCTTATACGTTTATTGATAGGAGATTTTTAGTATTTGATCATTAGAACAAACACATTTTCTTCCTTGACTTGTTTTACAGCATAGTGGTAAAATGGATGAAAACCGATTTGTGGCAGTCACCAGCACAAATGCAGCTAAAATCTTTAATCTCTATCCAAGAAAAGGAAAAATAGCTGTGGGATCAGATGCTGACATTGTGATTTGGGACCCAAAAGCCACAAGGTGAGTCTAAGTTCTTGTATTCCTTGGCTTCCCCATGGAGAAAAAGCACTAACTTGCAAAGAAAGTCTTCATTGGCCTTAATTAGCCATTTCTTATTAGGTGACTTATTTAGCCACGCTCAGGTATTTCGAGCCTATGCACAAGATTAATGTTTTGATGTGCGAATATTCCTTTGTTTTCCTTGGCATAAAGGATGCAAAAGTTGTGTTGCTTGCCATTCCCTGGAAATGGATATGTGTATAAAACCAATACGGAGTTACCACTTCAGTGCTTGGCTGACGCCTGAGTTCACATGAAGGAAAGGTACAGAGCAATGAAGAAGATAAAAGGTTTGGTTTGAAAAGGGCTGAATTGAAAACTCAAAATAATTACAACCTTTTTAAACCTTTCAGATAGAAAAATTTCAGCACAAAGGATGTCACTTTTAGTTAGCCAAATTTTCCAGCTGAGTTCATCTTGAGCGTATCATTCCCAGTAGACTTCAGGTTTTGTTTCCAATTTCCATAAATTTATGTTAATATTGCAGGTTTGGCAAATTCCACCAACTCAGAAAGCATTCAAAAGAGGCTGAAGCTCTGTTAATTTCTCCTTATAGGATGTTAGCAGAGACAACATCTGCATCCTGATTTGTGTTTTTCTATAAACTGTGTAGTTGTAATAGAGAAAGTCCTGCACACTTCGACACTGTGTGTGTTTGTGTGCATGCACGCATACATGTGTAAACAGGGATGCAATAAGACCTTCTACCTTCATTGAATAGACATTTATTCAAAGTCTCTTAGATTTTTCATTGTAGTAAGCAAAAGTTTATAGTTTCTTGGAGGTGATATTGTCACAAAGACCCAGTTTCAACTGAGGCGCTCCTGGGCTACCCTATGGGGAAAAGAAGACCATGGCTACCATTGCCATGTGCTTAAAAACAAGCCCCAGCTATTTCCTTAGAAATACCTGTCTTTTTGAGCTTGACACCCTCCTCTGGGCACTCACTGTCCCACCTCAGGGACCAGTTCACATAGTTGGCCATCCACGGTCATTGCAAGTAGCTTTTAGTGAACACGTATCACCTCGTCTTTGGTTTACGATCCGTGCGACACAGTACAGGGTGGTAGGAACATCCTATTTACATATATGTCCCAAGATACCAACAAGACACAACTCAGGGTCTTTGTTATTATGTTAACAAGAAACTATTGCCCATTTAAGGGCTAAATATCTGGTTGTCAAATAGTCTAGACCCCCTTCCCTGCGTAAGAAAAGAAGACATGTAAAACTAAATGTGGGCAGCTTCTCTACTAGGCTAGAAAAATTGCCCTTGGGAAGACAATGGGAAAAAATTGCTTGGATTTGGATTGGTCCGTGGATGAATTGAGCATGCTCTGTTGACAGAGCTCCTGATGTTTTAAATATCCCTCTGCCTGGGCTGTTGTATGCTCAGCAGGGCCCTGCCCAGAGTCATCTCCATTGCAATTCAAGCAGTCTAGGCTGTCCTAAGGTTTAGGTCTTTTGAAATAACTTGTGGCTTAAGGAGATCATGACACTTAATCAGAATACCTAGAAAATTTAGAAAGGGAGAAAACTATCACGCAGAAGAAATATTTGTGAAAAATAGTGTTTTTGAAGCATAACACCTGGGAGAGTCATAATAATGATAATAATTAGTAATAATTTGCATTTGTACAGCTCTTAGTGGTTTTTTAAAATGCTTTGGTGTTTAAAATGTGACTTACGTGGTGAGACAAACATGATCCCCTTACGGCGATGAGAAAACTATAGCACAACAGCCTGTGTGACGGGTTTGATACAAGAACCCTGATCCACGTCTTTGACTTCGCGAGCTCGAATGCTTTTCATGAGATTCAGTAGCATGCTGTCTCCTGACATCAAAGCAGAGCACTTTATATTCTACTTGATTGTCCACTTTCCACTTTTTCTTCCCGTCAAGTGGGCCAGTAACTAAAAGCTTTTTTGGATTTGATTCTATTCTCTGTTATTCTTTTTTTCAAAGGTGAGAGAGAAATGAAAATACTCTACTGAGTGATGTGACTCTCTAGTCTAACTCCTCATAATGTGGAGAGCCTCGGGAGGCCATTCCTGTGGTTCTTCTTTGTAACTCTGCACCCAAGCATCAACAGCAGCACCCAACCTTTCGCATCTCCTCAGCTGTTTTAATTTCTGAGGACGACATCATCTCAGGGGTAAAGCATTGTTTTCCTTAGTCAACTGGACAAAGAGAAATGACCTGAACCTAAGGTTGCGAATAATTCGCTTACTTTGTTTACCGCATATATTGTTGCTTGGAAGCTATTTATAGGCTGTGATTATGGCTCTTTGAGTCATGTGCTGAGGCTGTATAAATTTAGACCACTTTCTCACAAGTATTAGCTACTGATTTCTATAACATTGTTTTGTCCTTCCTTTCCTGTTCAGTTGTTTCAGAATAGCACATAATGATCCAGATGTTTACTTTTTCTTTTTTTTTAAGATCTATATATTACCTGCTTAATATCCTTCATTTCTAGTCTAAGAATAACTAACTTAAGGTCAAACTAAAAAGTTCCTGTGCTTCTAAGTTTCTTTCTATTTCTTTCTCTCATCAGCTCCTTAAAATTTCTTATATAATACCTGTCCTTCACTTTATAACAGTAATGATAAAAGAAAATTAAATATTTACATTTTCATATATATGTCTTTTGTGGTAAAGATACAAATTGGCATTTAATTATTAGCACTAAGTCTGCTTTATCTACATCTGTTTATTGTACACACCTAGACGCTAAGCATAATGAAAATCCAGACAGCTCAAGAGCCTGATGTATGGGTTCTGGTCCCAGCTCCATTGATGCCAAGCTCAGGGACCCAGGCAGGTCATTTAAGGTCTCTGAATATCTCTCTCTCATCCAACCTCATATGTAAAATAAGGTTATTAATAATTGTTATGCCTACCTCATTAGGTTTTTCTTAGAATCCAATGAGATAATGTAGGTGAAAATGCTTTGTAAACTAAGAAAGTGTTACACAAAGACAAGATATGTATTATTATGGTTATTTTCTTTTTTTTTTGTGAGGAAGATCAGCCCTGAGCTAACATCCATGCTAATCCTCCTCTTTTTGCTGAGGAAGACCAGCTCTGAGCTAACATCTATTGCCAATCCTCCTCCTTCTTTTTTCCCCCAAAGCCTCAGTAGATAGCTGTATGTCATAGTTGCACATCCTTCTAGTTGCTGTATGTGGGATGCGGCCTCAGCATGGCCGGAGAAGCGGTGCGTCAGTGCGTGCCCGGGATCCGAACCCGGGCTGCCAGTAGCGGAGCGTGCGCACTTAACCGCTAAGCCACGGGGCTGGCCCGGTTATTTTCTATTTATCTAGTTTGACTGGTGTCATTCTTTGCAGTACATTTCATTTTTAGATGTTCTCAGCTGTTTACCTGTGGTGACCAGGGAGGCAGATGAACCATAGGGTTCCATTTCTCTGACCCTCAGATTCTTTAAAAACACTAGAGACCTTTTCATTTTTCTTTTCTTTTTTTACTGTCCTTTTGAAAAATGGAGAAATCTTATCTTTACTTGGCAAGATTTATTGAGATGATCTAGCTCCCTTTGGATTTCTTTGACTTATTCTGCACCTTGCTTTTCCAACCCTTTAATTTAAGAATTTCCCTAAGCCACTGTAGGAATTTCTTTCTATCATTATTCATCTTTTTCAATGTGAAAATTGCAGAATGTGGGAAACAGGAGAGGAGGGGCAGTTGAAGAGGAGACTTCATAGAATAATGAATCCAAAAGAATATCTGAACAAGGAAAAAGTGCGTTTATCATGGTTCATACTAAAAGAGAGAGAATTTTGCAGAAACTGTATGCTGGTTCCTTATCTAGGTCGGTCACAGCACCACCTTTCTCTATTCTTGGTTGTTATGAGAAAGTTGCTCATCCGGGCTGGCTGTTCCTGATCAAAATTTATGCTAATGACCTCAACTAGACTTTTCTGATGTGCGATAATATTTTTAGCCTTCTCTAAGTGTCCGTACATCATCCATAGCTTCCCACTGTCTTTAGGCACTCCCCACCACCATCACAGCCGGCCTCTTCTCGCCCTGCAGACTGAGTTCTATTCACTGCTGCACAATACCCTGCCACAGTCTTTATTCACTGTCTTTCTCCCTCGTTAACATTCTTCAAGTCTAATTCCATTTTTTATTTTTATTTCAGAAAAGTTTTAGATTCATAGAAAACTTGCAAAGATAGTACAGAGTTCCCATATGCCCCATACTCAGTTTCCATTATTACCCTCTTACATTACTGTGGTACATTTGTTACAATGAATGAACCAATATTGATATGTTATTACTAACTAGAGTCCATACTTTATTCAGATTTTCTTATATTTTACCTAGTGTTCTTTTTCTGTTCCAGGATCCCATCCAGTATCCCATCCAGGATACCACCTTACACTTAATTGTCATGTTTCCTTAGGCGACTCTGGTCTATGAGCGTTTCTCTTACTTTCTTTGTTTCTGATGACCTTGACAGTTTTGAGGGTTATTGGTCAGGCATTTTGTAGAACGTCCCTCTATTATGATTTTTTTGGTGTTTTTCTCATTATCAGCCTAGGGTTATGGGTTTGGGGAGGAAGGTCATAGAGGTAAAGTACCACTTTCATCCCATCCTTTCAAGGGCACATGCTATCCACATGACTGTTGATGTGAGCTGGATCGGCTGGCTGAGGTAGAGTTTGTCGGGTTTCTCCACTGTACAGTTACTCATTTCCTCCCCTTTCCATATTGTACATGTTAGAAGGAAGTCACTGTGTAGAGCCCACACTTAAGGAGTGGGGAATTATGCTCTAGATTTATGTTTTAATTGATTCCATATCCCCAGGACGTGGCCCAGTTCAGCACAGAGTAGAAACACATTAAACGTTGAACAGGTGAGTGGAGAGGATGCAGCCTTCCACACTACACGGAAGACTCATGTGATCAAGAAATGGCGTAAACTATATTATATACTTGAAAGTTGCTAAGAGAGTAAATCTTAAATGTTCTCACCACAGAAAAGAAATAGCAATTATGTGACTTGATGTAGGTGTTAGCTAACGCTACAGTGGTAATCATTTTTCAATACATAAGTGTATCAAACCAACACGTTGTGCTCCCTAAACTTGCACAATGTTATATGTCAATTATTTCTCAATAAAACTGGGGAAAAGGAAAGAAACAGCATAAAGGAAAACTGGAAAGATTTTACTCAGCAACAATTATGATGAGAGGAAAATTAAGAATAGCATTTCCTCACCTCATGCTTTTAACTTATTGAAGTTATCAATAAATAATTGTTGAAAGGATGAATGAATAAAGATGAATGTAAGTTGAAAGGTTTTCCAAGGAGAGGAGGAAGAACAGCTTTACTGGTCTGATTTTCTTTGTGCCCCCTTCATTCTTGAGGTTGGGGAGCAATCAGCTTATTAAACAGCTCTTATAAAGAAGAAAATGAAGCCTTCTTATGCTCCTTCATTCACGCATTCACTCAGCTCGGGGGCAACGCTGTGAGCCAGGCGTGAGGGTCAAGTTTGTACAAGATCCAGGTCTTGCCTTTAGGAAGCTGACAGTCTAGGGAGAGCAGAGGAGATATAAAGGAGATGAGATAAGGAATATGTTAGGAACATCACATGAAAGCCAGAAGCAACATGCCGTTGATGTTCAAAGAAGAAAGGTCATTCTTGTATTAGCACAGTCCTCGGCATAGGACCACATTAGAGAGGAGAGTAAATGAGCCATGTGGCCCTGACTAAACATGGAGGCGAGGTAAATGGAGGCAGGGATGGGAGGATCTGGGAGGAAGCAGTTAAGGCCTGGGATTACATGAGAGAAAGAACAGGTTCAGACGTGGAAGGGAGCGGGAAGGTGAGGAGGTCATGGGCTGCCTCTTGCCAGTTTTAATGTTGTTTATTACAGACAGAAACAATTTTAAACAGAGCTCATCTAGTTGGGAAGCATTGTTTAATCAAATGAATAAATGGATATATCAATAGGGATTTTTTCTTGCAAAATATTCCCTTTTATTTTACCTACCTGATTTTAATATTAGCTGAGGGCTGGTGATGTGAAGGCTTTCCGTCTGACCACACCATTAAAGGTTGGCCAAAAATTTCCTTGGAAATTTCCTGAAAGTTTTTAGCAAAAATATTGCTCAGCTGATGACTTAGTATCTCAAATGAGAGCAATATGCATTTCTCCCCAGACCCTGCAGGGGGCGCCCACAGCCCACACTGAGCTAAGGGCCCCAGTGAGGCCATTGGAGCTGCTGGTTATGCAAGAACAAGCCAGCCTCTGGAGAATGGATGCATTTGCTAATGATTTTCGGCTTCATGGTACACAGAAGTTTTCTTTTTTTGTTTTTCCAGTTGTTCTCGTTACTTATTAATGGCATGTAGAAGTAAGTATGCTTGTAACACCGTCTGTAACCTTAAAAATAGACTGTATTAAAGTACTGAGGGAGACCAGGGGGAAGAAGAGCACTGCAGCCATCCTGTTTTTCTTTTAAACCTGTAAAAAGCTGGATGATTCCAGGGTGAGGAGTCTGGCATGTGGTGATGGATGGTGAGAGAATTGGGCGTGGGAGTCTGTCGAGAAGGTTTGGACATCCCGATGAAAGATTACCTAAGACGTTACCAGCCTGTAAAAAGTTCCTGCAACAATCAGCTGCAGTAGCTCCTCTGCGTCGTTGCACAATAACAACAAACTGCATTTGGTGCTTATGGAGCATCCACCTTTTTCAGAAGTAAAAAGAGTCTGCTGGATTCAGCTTGACGGCTCATTGAGCCAATGTCTGTTGCTTGTGACAGAGGTGTGCGTCCTAACGCTTCACTACTTGGGTCAAAGCTTCAAATTTAAGGACACATTCCCTATCTAAATGGTTGGCCCATCTCTGTGGAAGATCTAAGAGTCAGGGGGAAGAAATCCAGAGTATGATTTTCATGCGGTATCAGGACAAAATCTTGTGGTATCACATGGTCAAGACAGAGACCGGTCAAATCGTCCAACTTGTTAAAAATCTTATTAGAGAGGATGGCGTGTAAGTTGCTTGCAAGCCCATAGCAGCAGCAGTAACTCATGTTCTGGCAATTTAAGACTGTCCTGTGAGCTTCAATTCTTTGGTATTCATTAAATAGCACTTAGTTACTATGGCAACTGTCCTTTTCCAGTATTTATGAGCTACAGGGTATCTCCCAGAATCTCAAACACGCAAACACATGGCTACCACATTGTGTGCACTGGAACATTTAATGAAGACTGCTAGCCAGACTGTATTCTGCAGAGCAGGCAGATTTTTCTCACAGTTATTTTCGTTTATGATTTTTTAACTCAATTATGGCAGGCTTTGACCTTGAATACACCATTCTGGAAGGCATTGTGCCGTCTTTCCTGCTTAAGTTCCTTCCCTTTCTCATTGAAGATAGAGATAAATGAATTTAACTTTGTATTCAGTGAAGAGTAATGACTTGCAGCTTATGAAAGTGCCCCTCTGGATTGTAGACGGGCCTTGTGTGTGAAAGAAAGCAGTGGAAGAATGATTATTTCATCCTTGGGTAGTGGGGACTGTGGGGTGTGGGGAAAAAGAAGAAATAAGAGTAAAGGTGCCCTTTTGCAAAGAGTGATAATTATGGCTTGTTATTATAGCTGTATTATCAGTAGCTATTTCACAGGAGCTACTGGGCATTTTCCCTTGCGGTTGCGCACTGTGTAACATTTGACTAATTTGTACACTATAATCTTCCTCCTTCTCAAAAGAAGCATATGCACGCACACGCACTTGCACACACTCACACACATGCACAGAAGCACAGCAGCCGCGTTTCTGCTTATAAAAGTTGGTCAGCCTGAAGACTCTGCTTTTAATGCCTGGGTCTAAGAGTCTTTATAATTAACTCCCGCCCGAGTCCCCAGAGCCACACTATTGCAGTGTACACTGTGGGAGGAGGGGATGGGAGACCTAGGCCTTGTACCAGATGCCTGGGTGGAAATGAAGATGATTTATGCCATGACCTTTCACTGGGCTGTCTTGTGTATGTTCATGGAGGCAACGTGGCGTCAGGGTCTTGTGGTGTCAGGACAACCTTTAAGGTGGTCCAGGTTGTATTTTTGCACAGCTTCAGGGGCACCTTTTGCATAGGAGTTACCATAGATTTATATAGTAACCAGGAGAATGTTCTGGCAGATGATAGCAGAGTATCTTGAGAAATAAGTCTTTTGCTAATCCACACAAAATCCAACCTGCCATCTGGGCTGCTGGGGGCAGGAGCAGAACCACAGTGTAAAGAGAAAGGCTTTGGGTTAAATTCCTGCTCTGCCACTTACTAGGTAGGTGTGACCTTGGGAACATTACTTAATTGTTCTGAATTTCAATTTCTTTATTTGTAAAACAGGGATAATGATGGTATTTATTTCATAGCATTGCTGTGAGTGTTTAAGATAGTGTTCGTGAAATGCTTGGTGCATAATTAATGTTCACCAATGCTTGGCATGCAGTAGGTGCTCAGTTAGTAGTAGAAGGTGGTCAGCGGCAGTAGGTGGTCAATTTATCAAGTGGGAGCTATGATTAGCGACAGTTGTGATTCAGGTGTCCTTGCAGTAATGACTTAATTCAGACAGGACCAATGGTACTAGAATTTTATATCATAAAAAAGCTGCATCTCCCATGTTTCTTGTACACCTCTAATTTTCACCAAGAATGACTAAAATGAGAAGCTTGGATGGATTCTTTTTGCCTAAGATAACTTGATTAAATCAGAACTCTTAAATGCCACCAGAACTGACTCCTTTGAAAAATTATTTGCAGTGAAACTGTTCCAACAAACCACCCAAGATTCATTTTGTGGCCTTCAGAAGGCATTTGCTTTCAAAAAAGTTTTGCATTATGCATGAAAAATGCTAGCTTTGTTGATTACATACGGATAAAATTTTAACCACTATTTATTCCAGGTTGTTTATTTAAACATGTTCTTATGCAACTGAACCTTGCAAGTGAACTAGAAATGATTTCCAGGGACGTGACTACTAATAGCTGCATTTTTTTTTTCAAATTATAAAAGAAAAACAGCTTAGGAATAGATCACAGTAACCCATCCTATCGTTGATCATTTGCCATTGCCAGAGTCAGCACAGTTTATTTTCAGCATTAGGATTTGGGCAAAAAATAAGCATGAAGGGGAGGTGGTTGGTAAAAGGCATAGGCTTTTCTAACCAAGCACCTGCTAGATTTTTTCTTGCTACCTCACATATATTACATATTTTCCTGTCTTTGGCATTGCCTGTCTTATTTACAGCTGTAGCCCTAGGTTCCAACACAGAGCCAGGTACACATGGGAGCTCAATAATTACTTGTTGAGTGGATAAAACAGATACCAATAGTCTTGGGCCAGTGAACAAATGTGTGATTTAAAAATTTCAATCGGGCTTTATCTGCTCCTGGAACTGCTTCAAGATCCAGGGTTTACATTTTTTCCTTTGAATTAAAAAAAAAAAAAAAAATTCTTGGTACTTCTACCTTCTGTGTCCCCAAAGCAATGCTTGAGAAAGATACATTCCGGAGTCAGTGGCTGGTAGCATTGCCAGACCTGGCCATGAATGTGGCTTAAGCCAGGTTGGATCTTTTTGTGGATCAATAGCTCTGTTTTTTGGCCTCAGACTCACTCTTAATTCTGGCCAGTTATTAAAAACACGGGCCCTTGGTTATGGAGGAAACAGCGGATGGAGTGAAAATGGATCAAATGACGTTTAATATCGGTACCTGAAAAGAATCCCGGGTCTTTATATTCTTCCAGCACAGCAAAGAGCCATGGCCTCCTATGAAGGCCTTGGGGGAAGGCGTCAGTGCAAGTGCACCCTTCCCTCAGAAGAGGCTCCCAGCGGAAGTCGGTTTGGAGGCAGTGAGTAATTTAGGGAAGGGCAATCTTTTTTAATGGCCTGAACAAAACAAAAAACTGAATGTAAGCTGACTTACATTTTTTTTTAAAGAGCAGAAGGCTCTCAAAGTATGGTCCCTGGGCCAGCAACAGCAGCAGCATCTAGAAATTTATTAGAAATGCAAATTCTCAGGCACCACCCCAGACCTGCTGCCTCAGAAAGTCTGTGGGTGGAGCTCAGTGATCTGTGTTTTAACAAGCCCTTCCAGGGGACTCTGATGCACACTCCAGTTTGAGAACCACTGGTTTAGAGTTACAGAGTTAGATAAGACTTTGGAACTCATAAAGTCCAGAGTTCTCTGTAGCCTTGCTTGATTACTACTAGTTTTAGGGAGCTTACTACCTAACCAAACAGTTCCGTCCTTTCTGGATGGCTGTAATTGCTAGGGTGTTCTTCCTTTTGTTGCATTAAAATTTACCTCCTTCCCGCTTCTAACATGTTTGGCCTCTGGAGCTTTGCAGAAAATATCCACACTCTCATATGACAGTCCTTTCTTGAAGAAAGTCATTGGCCCCCACCAAGCCGTCCAATCACCAGAGAAGCATTCTCAGATCCCTCAAGGGTGCCTTCAGTCCATGATTAGCAGAATCCCCGTGTCCTGACCATTCTTCTGCTCACCCTTCTCTTGACACACACTTGTCTATATCCTAAGAAGGTGTGAGTCCAAGAACTGGACATGATTCTGCCTGTAACACCACTAAAGCAAGAACATGGGAGGCCGATTAGTTTCATAACTAAATGTAGAACTTTGCATTTCCTTTATTACATTTTCTAGGATGCACCTTATGAAATTGCTGTTTGTAGGTTAAAAACAGTGAAATGTGAGTGATTGCATGAGGTTCTAATATCTTATCACATTAGTTCAGTCAATAATTTGAAAACTTGTATTAGGTCTTCATCTCTGATGTTTATGTTAAGATGACTGGGATTATACTAAATGGTTGCTTTTCTATATCACACTTTTAAATCCACTTGAGTAGACAGTAATTTACAATGTCCATAATTTTTAAAAGATGCAATATTTAATATAAACAAAACGTACAAGGAATAATGCAGTTAACGCTTGTGCATTAACCTTCCCAAGCCCATCTCCTTTCCTCCCCACAACAGCTATCCTGGATCCTGGGTTTGATGTTTATTACTCCCATGCATTTCATTCTATTTGTACTATATATATGAATGCATTCCCAAGCCATCTATATCTATATCTATCTAATCCATCTATCTATCCACACACATACACACATATATAAAATTTTGTGTATTTTTTGCTTGATATGAATTGGATTGTACTATATGGATTGTTGTGCAACTTTCTCAATATTATGTTTGTGGGACTTATCCATGTTGAAATGTGTAGGTTTTTTCACTCATTTTCACTGCTATATAGTATTCTATTTTATGAATATAGCATAATTTATTATATACTCTTTGCTGGTAGACATTTATATTGTTTTAATCTTTCACTATTTCATACACTGTGTACATCCTTGTATAGATGTGGGAGAGTTTCTCTGGAACATCTATCTAGTCCCTGATTTGTTTTATACCAAATGCTGTCAAATTTTTCCCCTGTGGAAACATATAAAAATGCTTGATTTTTGTAATTAATGCAGAACTTTACGTTTGTCTCTATTACATTTTAACTTGTCCCATATTCTTTTATTCAGTCATTAAAAAATCATATATTGGGCCCGTGCCATGTGCCAGAGACCGCAGCAGGTGGTTGAAGACAAAAGTGAGTGAGGCTAACCCACTCTTTACCCAGGGTGGCAGGGGCAGGGCTAGTGGAAAGGTGTGGCTCTTGCTTTTCGCTCCAGTCATTGTGTTTTGGATTGTGAGCCTGACATTCCAGGTATTAGCTCTCACTGCCAGAGCGAGATGGGATGTGGAGCTGGGATGTGGGTGGGAAGGCAGTGGAGTTAGACAACTCAGGCTCAGGACCCCTTCCCGTCCCTGGAGTGTCTCTGCAAATATTCACCTTTAGACCTGGGTCTGTACCTATTTTGTTGTTCTACCTGCATACCCGATCTTTGACTTATAGGATGTTGGCACCCACCCAAGACACATGCGCACAGACATATAACTGTTCCCCTATTAATCAGGGCCTCTGGTTACAGCCACACAGATTTTGCACAAGCACACATGTTGGCCCTTGATTTCCCGACTCTCATCACATATAAGCTGAGATTGAAGAATTTGCATCTATAGGTTCATGTGGAGCCAGGAACTGGGGTGCTGAGCAGCTGCCTGTGAAGCCAAGGTCAGAGCTTCCTCGCTGCGCTGCAGGGCAGCAGATCACACGCTCTGTCCTTGTGACAAGTGTGCACTTGGCCGGGGTGTGGCATGGGTCCCTGCAAATCGGCCAGCGCTCCTGGATGTCACTTCCCAGCACATCCTGCCGGCAGTGGGATTCTCTGGACACCAGAGGGCAGTTGACGTCTTCGTTGAAAAGATGTTGTGTGCCTGCGGAACTCCTAGTCAGCGCCCTCCCAGAAGAGTGGCCTGTGCAAACCAGAGAGAGCTTGAGGGGGAGAGTCAGGGTACATGAGGTTTATTTTGCAGCTGCACTTGGAGTCGCATTAAACCTATTGCCTAATTTCCTTTGTCTAACATGATTTCTCTGTGGTCAGGAGGCAAATGGATCAATATTGTTTTCTTTGCTGAGATTATGTTGCCTGAAGGAAATTTTCCATCGTTCACTGTGCCTGCCTTCAGTCCTGTCATCGGGGCTGCGTGCTGTCTGGGCAACCAGGGGCCTCCCCAAATATGCACGTGAGGCTGCCATCTGCACGGAGCCCACCGAGAGCGCCCTTCTGGAGGGGGTCAAACAGGCTGCCCTCTCAGGGCAGAGCTTGGCATTTGTGCTGGAACTTTTTGCACGTTTTTCGGCCCATACTCTAATACAGACAACTTCGGTTTATTTTTTTTCTTTCCCATGAAGCCCTTTTCTCTGCGTCTTTTTCTGTATTTGGAATGCCCTCTGCCTCTCCAAAATTTCTTAAAGGTGGTTTCTTTACGTTTCTGTTATAATATTTTCTTCCTGTCTTCCCCTCTTCCCCACCCCTACTGTGATTCTGCCCTTTTCTCATCCCCAGGGGAGGGAAATGTTCATACTTTGCTCTCGGTTCTGTTCTCCTCCCAGACATTTAAGGAAAGCTAAGATTCTGGAGGCAGAATAATGAGAAGGCAATTTACCCACAAGAAAAGAAATTGGAACATTTATCTGTGCAGAAGGGTATCTGAATTCCTCACATTTATGTCCCCCACATAGCTGAGTGCTGTGGGGGACATGAATATGTGGTGTAATACCTGCCATCAAAGAGGCTGCATTCGGGGCCGGCCCCATGGCTTAGCAGTTAAGTGTGCACACTCTACTACTGGCGGCCCGGGTTCGGATCCCAGGCGCGCACCGACACACCGCTTGTCCGGCCATGCTGAGGCAGCGTCCCACATACAGCAACTAGAAGGATGTGCAACTATGACATACAACTATCTACTGGGGCTTTGGGGAGAAAAAGGGGAAAAAAAAATGGAGGAGGATTGGCAATAGATGTTAGCTCAGGGCCAGTCTTCCTCAGCAAAAAGAGGAGAATTGGCATGGATGTTAGCTCAGGGCTGATCTTCCTCACAAAAAAAAAAAAAAGAGCCTGCATTGGACGGTTGGACAGACAAGACATAAACCTGGGAAAGGGTAAATAACTCTTGGAAGAAGAAAATAATAACAGTTCCGCATATCAGTTCAAGAGATGGGGAGGGTCTCGTGTGCTTGACTCCTTGACAAATGAGTGATCCAAATAATTGTCCTGAGCTGAAGTCATCAAGACTTCACAGAGACTGGGGTGGGCTTGGGAAAGGGCTGTGAAGTAACTGGATCCTTGAGGGTGGCTCTAGATAAGTAGAGAGGGGGCAGTAAAGCCATTCAGATGGAGAAGTCAGGTAAATCAGGGAAAATGAGAAAGATACATCCAAGGGGCGATCAAGAGATTGGAAAGCCTGGAGCAGAGGGATCAGGATGGCAGGCAGTTGGAGACAAGATTAGTCCTGGCCAGACTGCCAAGACTTTGAATGTTAGTTTAAGCATAGAAGATTTTCTGTTAGGCGGCATGAGCTATTGAATGTCTTTGCGTGAGGGTTTGAATTGATCTAAATTTGGGGTTCCCAATCTTTACATGGCACAAGCAGAAAATGATGTTATTTGGAGAGTGCATGGCAGTAAAGAGAAGGAGATTTGGAGCCTGGGAGGAGAATGTAGCATAACCAACTTGTCCTGGTTTGCCCAGAATTTTCCTGGGTTAAGCAGCGGAAGTCCTGTGTCCAGACAAATCCTTCAATCTAAGCCTACACCAGGACTGCTTGTCGCCTGGGAGGATGCTTTTGGTCAAAGGTGACTAGTCAAGGGGCTCTACCCACACCTGGTCACCCTGGGATCTGAGAGTTTTGATCTTGCATCTGGGCTCCTCAGTTGGGAAACTCTGATTAAATGGTATGTTAGAGTGATGAGGGTGCAGGATGGATTGGAGTCAGGGAGAATGGTCAGGAGGCTATTGGTGGAGTCTGGCTTGAGGGGATAAGAACTCAGGCAAGATGATGGCATAGAAAATGAAAAAAAGGAATTGATTCCAGAGACTTTTTTTTCTTCTGGGAAGAGAAATCCTCCTTGACAACTTGGGGAAAGATTGGAAATTGAGTGAGGCAGAGGAGTCAGAAGTGATTTCACAACAATGGCAGCTTTGTTCATTGATGACCCAAGCATTTATTGAGTGCCAACTGGGTGCGATACATTGTACTCAGAGTTGAGTGAGAAATGTCTTCCCCTAACTTAGGATCTAATTGGACAGATAAAAACATACTCCAAATAATTGTAATATAAGGTAAAATATCAGGATGTGTGGCCCAGTGGTTAAGGGGCATGGGATTTAGAGCAGGACTGGGTCACTGGATTCAAGCCCCAACTAGCTGCCTATACTAACTATCTTGGGAAGTTACTCACCTGTCCGAAGCTCAGTTTCCTCTCGGTAAAATGTAGATATGCTAATAACAGTACCAACCGCTGAGGGTCCTTGGAAGGAGATAATACCTTCAATATGGTGCATGGCACATAGTAAAACTTTAAGCAAATTAATATCATTGTTATCATTATCACACACAAAATGATAAGACACTAGAGATTTATGAACTAGCAGGGAGGTATCAATGTAAATGACTTTTATAATGTGGGATCCTAGAGAAAAAGCTTAGATAAATCAACAATAGTTCCAGAATTCCAGTTTGTTTTGTGAATCATAGTTTCACGTCTGTTTATACGTATCTTCTTCTGCACATGTATTTGTAATTGGTGCATCAATGGGGCACAATTGTAACTGCAATTTCAGTAGAATGCTCCTTGGACATTGCATCTCACAGGGATGTTAAAACACTTTTGGACGTGTGACAGCGCGTGACTATGGTTCCAGGGAAGGCTGTCTATATCATTTCTTTGTATTAGGTCCTTCATTCAGGTTACATAGTAATGGGTAACTTTTACAGTTTTTAAAATTTTTTGCTGAATCCAAATTTCTGATTATTTCCATTGGATGGATACTAAAAGTGGAATTATGAATGAAAGAGTATGCACATTCAAGGGCTCTCTGAGTATGTGGTTACCACCTCAGGATTCCCTACCAGCTCTGGGCACAATCTTTTTATTTTTCCTTGACTTTCCATACTTTTGCAGGTAAAAATTGTTACCTTTCAGCTATAAATTGCATATATTTGAGCACTAAGGAAGTTGAATAGTTTTTCCTGTGTATTAGTCATTGGGGTTTTTTTTCTTATAAAGAAATATCTGTTCACGCCCTTTGGGCATTTTTCTTTTGGTAACATAATATTATTTGTCTTTTTTTAAAAAAATCGTCTGTCTGGGCCGGCCCGGTGGCACAAGCAGTTAAGTGCACACGCTCCACTTCAGCGGCCCAGGGTTCACAGGTTCGGATCCCGGGCGCGCACCGAGGCACCGCTTGTTAAGCCGTGCTGTGGCAGCGTCCTATATAAAGTAGAGGAAGATGGGCATAGATGTTAGCTCAGGGCCAATCTTCCTCAAGAAAAAAGGGGAGGATTGGCATCAGATGTTAGCTCAGGGCTAGTCCTCCTCACACACACAAAAAATCATCTGTCATATTTCTTGCAAATTCCCCAAGGTTCTTTGGAGGAATAAATACTATAGTTGCATGACAGTGTTTTGCATAAATTGTAAAGCACTATATGCATGCTAGTATTATTGAAAATTTGAGTTTGTTCATACGTTAGAATCACGTTATAACAAAGAGGTCCTTGAACATTCAGAAGTAGGTGTGACTGGAGTGTGAGCGTCTCTCAGGAGGGGAGTTTTGTCTGTTTTACTCACTGCTCATCCCCAGTGCCTAGAACAGAGCGTGGCCTGGATCAGGTGATCAATAAATAAACACTAAATGCATGAGTATAGGATCAACCCATAGACAGACAGGGATGCTCTACGGTGTTCCACCAAGATGACTGCTTCATTTCATTTTCTTTTTTGCCTCAAGCCAGAAATGAATAGAGTTGTCTATAGCTGGTAGGCCAGAGCTGTGCAATAATGGTCTTAAAATTCTGAACTGAGGAAACTCATTTCTTAGAACCTAACTTTCTTTACGGTAACATTGTCAACCTAATTAGTAATTCTACCTCATTTATTTAAGCAATAAACCAGAGACAAGAAGAGTTTAATGATGCAAGCATGACTCTCAGCAACATGATAAAAGACCCAAGTTGTTTTGTTTCTAATATACCAGCATTTCTAATTCCTAAATATATGGCAAACCTCCTACTCTTCCCATGCCTCATTTGCTGTTTTCTAGCACCTATGAGAATAAATTGTATACAAGGGCTAAAAGAAAACATGACGATATGCCTTAAAATTGATTCATTCTTTGGTTGTCTATTTTTGGGGAAAGGTTTTGCATAGAAATTTATGCTGATGAGTAGAATCTCCTGTATAGACCTAAATTCAGCTACTCACAGGTGCCTGGTACCATCTTCTTTTCTAGAAGTTTTCTGTTCTGTTTTTATCCCTAATTATTCTACCTTGTGTTATGGTTTCCTTTTAAGGTGCTTAGTATTTCTGGAAGAAGATGGGGTAAAATTTCATATAAATGTGCGTTTTACTCCAGACTTACATTCTGGATGGATCACTTGCAGTGGGAGGCAATATTTATAGTGGGCAAGCACTTAGTATTTGAGTCATATGGACTCATTTATGATCTTAGGTGAGTTACTCAGCTTCCTCGAGCCTCAATTTCTTCATTTATAAAATAGATATTTTAAAAAACCCTGCTTCCGTAGGGTTGTAAGGAGGATTAAATAAAATAATTATGAAAAGATTCTAGCATAGGTTTTGACATAGAAGCATGGAGTAAATGGAAGCTGTCACTGAATATTATTATTTACCATCTCCACGTTCATCATAGATGACTTGGCCGTGGCTTTCAGTCACTGAGGTGCTATTAGTAAATGTAAGAAAAGAAAGTGAGAACGTCAAAGGTGCATGCTTTTGGATGACAAAAGACAAGGAAAGAGAGACCCCTGCAAGAAACTATCCCAGAACTAACCCGTACAGGATACATCAGTCAAGGTTCAAACAAAGAAGTAGAGCCTCTTGGATATAGAGATAGAGATAGAGATAGAGAGAGAGAGAGAGAGAGAGAGAGAGAGAGAGATAGAGATAGGTATATACACACATATACACATACATACACATACACATGTGTGCAATATATATATATGTACACGTATACCTATGTGTATGTGTGCACGCACATACACATACACATATGTGTATGATTTGACCTGCTACAGTTGTAGGAGCTGGTTAAGCAGTGTCTGCAAGGCTGCTGTCTTTGCCTGTGGTGCTGGAGCTTGAAGTCCAGTGGGCAAGCTATCAGGAAGGGAAGATGGGGGTAAAGTGGGAAGAGCAGGGACAAGGTGGAACCACAGGCATGAGCTGGAGCCCCACAGGGACGGAGTGGAACTTGTGCCAGTTCTTGTTGCCTCTGTCCTTGGTGATTGTGGTGTATCTGCCTTTGTCACGGGGCCAAACACACACCTGGCCCAGGAGTCAGAGCGGCTGAAGGAGGATCCAGGGGACAACAGAGCAGGCGCAGCCCCCATGGCTCCTCACACCACGAGATGAGCCAGCAGATAATTTGAGATGCAAATTGGTGGCTGCTTCACTTCCACCTCCACCCTCTGAGGCATAGATGCCATTACCAGTGTGGGTATCCATTTTAAGGACGAAGACACTGAGGTTCAGAGAGGTTAGTCATTTGCCCCAAATCTCACAGCTGGAAAGGGCAGAGCTGGGATTCAGAGCAGGCCTGGTTGACTTCAGTGTCTAATCTCTCAAACACTGCAAAGTTACACTTCCCAGAAGGGCAGGAAAGGAAGGAAGGGGCACCTACAGCACAGAATTAAGACTTGGTCTCTGGAGCCAGACCTCCTGGGTTCATATCTGGGTTCTCCACTTACTGACAATGTAACCTTGGGTGAGTTACTTATCCTTGGTCTGCCTCAATTTTCCCGTCTGTCAAATGGGTATGGTTAAAATACCCATATCAAAGGCTGCTATGTAGAGTCAGGGCTTTAATATTTGCAAATTCTTTGTAACAGTGCCCAGGGCTTTGTGCACCCCGTGAATGTTGGCAGTCATTACCCAGTTTGCTCAAGTCAGCAAGTTTCCACGCATCTGCTGTAGCAGATAGCTTGTCAGGCCCTCATTGAGTGTGTTCCCTTTCCCCACCTCCATTATGGATGAGTTTGCCCTTAGGCATGCTCCGTGGTGTAGCTGAGTCAGTTTGCCAGCTGCATTTCCGCAACTTTTCAGCATCACCACCTTGGACTCTGAGCCTCGTTCCTGCTCCAGGAGGACAGAGGAGATGTTGCAGTGGCTGCATTACCCCCAGCACCTGCCTCTGTGGCTCCACAGTGCTTCCTCGAAGCAGGTGCCTTTTGGGTCAGGTCCAGTTGGAACTATACAACTTTATTGCTGATTGGGACTCTGGGGCTGTGCTTCTAACTCTGACACGGCCTCCAAATGCTCTATTTTAGGAGGGTCGATGGAAGGCTAGAGCACACCGCGACGGAAATAGATGTTCAGTTCTTGCCCAGATGGAAAGCCAAGAATTACTACTAAAATTCCAAGTGTTCCAGTTACTTTTCCAATGAGCAAAGAACATAGTGCTTTCATCCTTCGGGCAGGGGGCTGGTCACTGTGGAGGAAGAAGAATGGAGTGAGGGGTCGGCTTGCTTGTGTTTCATTTCTGGCCCGCCACTTACTTACTGGGCAACTTGGGCAAGTTACTCCACCTCTCTCGGTCTCCATTTCCTCATCTGTTAAGTGGAAATAATAATATGGGTTGCTGAGACTAGGTGAGGAGACGCACATGGAAGCACCTGGAATACAGCAGATTCTTAATGGACAATGACCATACCTGGAAGTTGCTGGGGTGGTCACAGTTCCCTCCACCTCACAACTTTTTGGTCACTTGTCCTCCTTTGCACTCTTTTATTATTTCTTTGTTTTTCTTTACTCCTCCTCCTTTTCTTTCTCTCCTTCTCTCTGGACTTTCATTTTTTCTTGTTGTGGCTCTCTCCCTTGTCAAGGTTTTAGGTCTTCTAATCCCCTCAAAGCCTTATGTTTTTTCTGCCACTGGAGGCATTTAGAGCAGGGTCAGCAAACTCCTCTTGTAAAGGGCCAGATAGTAAATGTTTTAGGCTTTATGGGCCATAGGGTCTCTGTTGCTACTATTCAACTCGATCGTTGTAGTACAAAAGCAGCCATGGATGATACGTAAATGAATGAACATGGCTGTGTTCCAATAAAACTTTACTTACAAAAACAAGCTGTGGGCTGAGTTGACCTGCAAGCTATAGTTTCCCAACTCCTGATTTAGAGTTTTGGAGATGACAGACTCTCTCATTGAGCATCCAAGGTCAGGTCCCCTGATTGTCATCCTGGATCTCCAATTCACACTATGACACTGAGGAAGCCTTTGGTGCTCAATGGCTCTTGGTCCATATTTTTCCACAGCACAGTCTTTAGATGGTGAACCAAGAAGTGATTGGAAAAGGTTACTTTGTTATTCACAACAATACCATTCAAATCTAGAAGATTCTAAAGAAATTCCATTTAGACACTTGGATCATAAGTGGCTCCATCAATTCAAAACTGACTAGTGGTTTTTGAGCAGTCAGTATTAGGTAAAATTTGCTAGCCATGGCAGAATACATAAACACGGTGCTCAGACTGTGCCCGTTGCATAGTTATTGACTGATTGTCTCAGGCCGCTTCCAAAAGACCTTGTAGACCCTTCACTGTGGTTAAAATGAGCTGTTTTTCATCATTAAAGGGAAGAAGCCTTTTTTACTTCACAGACCTAAGTTCAAGATCCAGCTATGCCACATGCTAGTTTGGCTGTATCCTAGGCATTTTAGCCTCCAGCCTTGGTTTTCTCATCTGTAAAATAGGGATGATAATAATATTGATATCATAGGTTTACTGTTAGGATTAAATGAGATAATGCTTTTAATGTTTATCACAGAGCAAGCAGTTCATAAACATTTCTTATGGTTAATGTAAGAAAATGTTTTTGATGATTTTGGAGTTTCTGAGAGCCCCTTCAGTTGTGACTTGGGAATAGAATCATACAACGTTATGCTTGCCTCATCACCTTCTCAGGAATGCTGGAGGCCAGGCCTCCATTCTTAGGATCACAGAGCTAGAAATTCTCTCTTGACTTTTGATGGGGTGCTGCAGCCCATCTTGGTGGATTTCACCCAATTCTTTAGTAGTCTGCTTTTATGGTTCTTTAACTGGAAACAGACTTGGCTTTTCTCCTTCACTAACACCTCACTCCCTGGTTGTCAAGAAGTTATTTTCCAGTGTCAAACTACATTTCATCTGCCAGCATTTGTGCTTACTACCTCTTTTTATTCCCCTCAGTAGGGATGGAGGGAAAATAGGTCATCTTCTTCCTTTCAAAAAAAAGAGTAAAGTTAAAAGTCCCCCAGACATTCCTGTTACCCAACTTTCTCTTTTCCATCCCTTTAGTTGAGAACCCTACTGTCTTCCCTTCAAATTCCAGTCATTCCTTTTTCTTCCTAAATGTGGTATTAGAACTGAACATAATAATAACTACCTGGCCTACTCTAAACTTTTAGGAAGGTTGTTGTGTGAATTTTACCCATTGTATGCCTGTGTAGAAAACTGATATCTTTTTCTGCCCAGTTGCACCCATAGATAGTCTGTCAGACAATGTTATCTTGCCAAAGACAAGGCAGTTCCCCAGGAAGGGTAACAACATAATTACAAGGCCAAGTGCACACACCACCTTAGAAGTGATTTCTAACTCTTACCAATATGTCAGGCCGACAGCCTTGCCTCCCAAAAGCTAATAATCCTTCCTGACCTATAAGTACTGATCTGTTTAATATGTATAAGACATACATCCTGGTATCATGCAAGCTTTTGCTGATTCACATTCGGTTCCTATTCCTTCAAGACACTAAATTATTTTTAGTTCCCCACTTTCTGAAAACTAGTGTATAGAACATGCAATATTTATGTTAGGCAGTAATCCAGAAATTTGCTAATAACTTAGCTTCAGATAAACAAATATGTGTATAAAATGCCTTCTATTTGCTCAGTGCTGTGTGAGGCACAGCGGGTGAAGGATGTGGTACCTACTTTCAAGGTCAGCTTTCTAGTGTCTAAGTCTAGTTTATTCAACCATGATCTATGCCCCCATCCATGACCTATATGATGTAGCTCCAAGGACAAAATAGCAGGGTTACCTGACTCATTTATTTCTTCAAGTCAATGTTTGGGCAGCATTTTTATGAACCTGCATTAAATGTCTTGTCATCCACTGAGCACCAATAGAGTTCCAAGTTATTGTCCAATTTAGATTTAATAACGTGGCTGAAGCAATTCCCATTTTCTCTTCTGTGGGAGGCGAGTGTTGAAGTCTGAATAGAGGGTGGAAGATTGATGGGTGCAGTGAGCAGCAACTTTGCTTAATAATTACAATGTACTTGAAGTAGCACGATTTCGCATTTCCAGAGATGTGGCTGCTTTGCTCCCCACTTATATAACTTGTCACATCCAAGAAATGACGAGAGAGGTAGTTTGAAATAGACAATTGGAACACGTCAAAAAAATATCTTCTATCGTGAGCACATGGAGAATGACCAATTTTAGTGTAAGGCATTTCTAATAGCATCCTAAATTCCTTCCTGCTAAACAGAAAACAGACTAAGAGACATCAGAAGGTATGGAACAGGCTGTTTCCCATTTGTTTTCTGGTGGATGAAGAATGTTTTCATTGACTGAATGTTTTCCAGGTAGCTTCCCATAGAACTTTCAAGGGGCAATATTGTCTAGTGTCTTATCTCACCTGAGTTATGTGAACTTACTAGTTCTGAAACATGGAGTCAGTTATTAACTTTTGGTGTCTCATCGTCTCCATCTCTTACATGCGAGTAATAATAGTACCTACCTCATAGGGTTGTTGGGAAGATTTAATGATGATTATTCTTTCGTGTTGAATATACAAGGCGTCATATAACACAATATAGAGAGATGAGGTATATTTTTGAAGATGCCACTAATAGCCCTGTCATGGTTCTGTTAACTGTTTTTGGTCCTCATGGCAACCTGGTAAGAATCCATCTGTGTCATGGACAAAGTGGCCGAGTTGGAGAAAATATAACAAAATATCTAAACAAGTCATTCTCTGAGGTCAGGAAGACCCACACTGCTCTCAGAAATGCTATTCCTCTGCACAGCATTCTCTCTGAATGCTCGTGGGCGGTGTTGCAGTCTCCTGCAGGCTTGGCTTCGGTGATGCTCCCATCTATCAGAGCATGCAGCTCTTTGATGGAAAGCTATTTGCAAAGGGACAAAATGTTTTTCTGCAGCTGTGATGTGAGTGGTATCAAAGTTATTGACTAAGTTGGAAAATAGCTTAATGTTGTCTACAGGGCTTCTGCTTCCGTCAGCTTGAGCTGTGGAGATGTGTGTAATTGGGACTAAGAAGGACAAGCTTGACACCCCTCTGCAGAGAGACGTGCCCGTTTGATACAGGCTCAAAGGGAGCTTGACAAAGAGCAGCTTTTCCCTGGGGGCAGAGTGACCACTGAGAACACCCTTCCTGTGAATCTGCTAATGAAGAGTCAGTGGCCCCGGGAACTCCAGCCTCACTCACCAGATGGAAAGGCTTTAATCATTCCTATCCTTCCTGTCACCACCTGGACAGGCCAACAGCCTAGCCACCCAATCAGTAGTTAGAGAGAAGGTATTTCTCATAAATGCCACTCTCCTGAGCTGACTTACATATTGTTAAATTTGAAAAATATTTTATAGTGAATCTTACAGCTCTCCGGTTTTGCTTACAAATGAAGCAGAGCATCACCCTACATTTGCATCTGTTCTGCAGACAGATTTGATTGAAAATAGCTTCTAGGTTCTTTTTGAATCACAGACCTTTTAAACTCAGCCTCAGAGACATCTATGGGCTCTTCATTAAGGGAGTTACTCTCCGAAGGACAAGGTCTTTGTCAATCAGGGTTTTTGGCTGCAAATCGTAGTAACCAACTTTCACTCACTTAAGCAAAAACACACTCTATAGGAAGGCCACGGGAAGCTCACAGACCAAAAGAACAGTTAATGCTCAGGCTTTGGAAGGGCAGAGCCCGGGGCAGCCATGGGCTGCCTGCAGCAGGAATTGGTCTGTGTTCAGGGAGGCATCCTCCAATCACTTTTAGCTTTTTTTGTCACTCTGACAAAGATTCAAATTCCTGGGAAACAGAATGCAATTGCCCATCTCTTGGTTAGGGAAGAACAGGGCACCGTACCTAACGGTCTTGCTGGATTATCTCCAATGGGGGAGAGAAGTTTCTTAAAGAAAAATTGGGGTGCTGACACCAGAGGAAGGGAGAATGAATGCCAAGAGACAAAACTACAGTGCTTGCGACCCTCCATTTCTCAGGATGGGCTCACGTGTGTGGCTCATTTAAGAGCTAAAATCCGCTGCAAACATCCATGACGCCTGCTCCGGTTTATCTCACAGTGTGGCTGAGTCTTAGGACGACGATGGTGTGTTAGTCCACCAACTGAATCTCTCGTTTAGTCAGAGCCTGGGCGTGTGTTCTTGCTTTCTTCCAAGATGGGCTGCCAGCATTCAAAGCACTGCCAGCTCCCTGATGACATGAGGCCCACCTGCTCTGCAGAGGAGGTTCTGTGAGCCTGATTATGACCTTCACACCTGGACCTGTGCCAAATCAGAGGGAGCCCCTTTGAACAACTTATGAAAACCTGGGGGATGTTTCATTATTTTTCCCTAAAGTTCTGAGAAGGATGGGTCTGCTCCTGCGTGCTCCATGACAGTGGCCCTAGTTAAGAGATGGCGCTTAACCCTCACCTCTGTCCAGGGCTTACCCTAAGGACTAGGCCTGGAGGGCAGTTGGGTTCAGGCTTCATGCTCAAGAAAGGCCCCAAATTTATACTTTTGAGATTATCGCAAAAAGAGATTCTTCAAAAAGTCCCAGAGATATACGGCAAGTATTGAAAGAAGATGTATCAGGCAGGATTCTTAGCTGCAACCAAGAGAAATCGACTCTAGGTTATCAAACAAAGGGGAATATATTAAAGACACTGGTGGCTCAGAGAATCTCCAGGAGGGCCAGACGACTAGGCTGAGAGGCATGTAGCCAGGACCAAAGCCCCAGGCCCAGCCCAGGGCAGCAGAGAGCCTCAGGGCTGTTCCTGGGCACAGGTACCCTGGATGGCTTCACTGCAGCGGGCTTGGATCATACTGCTAAACTTCTGTCACTGGCCCTAAAAGCAGGATTTATCCGTCTCCACTCTCACCAACATGGTTTACTGGGGCATCTGTTTCCTGAGTCACCAGCTTGCCTGGCAAAGTCTGGCATATGGCACCATTTTGGAGGAGCCCAGGTCATGTGCCTGTGCCCCAGCCGCAAAGGAAGCTGGGAAGGCACATTCCTGGCTTCTGCCTTGGAACAGAAGGCTCTGCCTTGGAGGAAGCGTGTTCAAAGGAACAACAGGTGTCTTACAAAGGCAATTGTTTGACTTTGAACTTGTATTCATTCCATTAATGGAATTTCCCAAACTGCACTAGTAATGAATAGATTTTAAATACATTTTATAATAATTTTATAAATCTTGTGATGATATTTCATTCTTTTTTTGTTTAAAGCTCTTAATTAAATATTGAAAATGTATCACAACTTTTTTAACCTTCTTATGACAGAGTTACCAATATACCAGTATTCTCAAGAAGTGAAAGTGATGCGACCTCTTGGAGGTTCATTCAATATCAAATTGTATGAACCTTTGGCAAGGTCTTACACAGCTCTATTTCAGCATTATCATCTGGGATATGGGGTAATAATAGTTAGCCGCATACTTATTAGTTTTGACAATATTGGTATTGCTAAGTATTGCTCGGTATTGGTGAGCAAGTGTTTCATATAACTTGATAAGATGCAACCAAGAATGATAATTATAACAATTTTACTTTAGTTATTTATTTATTACTAATGAATTTGTACAGCTCGCCAGAAATGTTAAGTATACAACAGAACTTTGGGATTGGGTGTTTACATCCCATTTAATTCAGTATTCTGTTTCCAAAACACAGCCACATCCCAGAGGACAGTGGAGGCAGGAAATAAAACCGACAGGAGGAAAATTGTGTGATTCCTTTTTGTTCATTTCATAAATATTTATTAAGCATTTACTGTGTGCTGGGGATAAAACAATGTGGTCTCTGTCTTAAAGTGTGCACCAAGTAGAGAAAGAGGGACTTATCAAGAGACCATTACAATCAATTCAGATAATGCTAAACCACAGAGGAAAGATGCTCACTTTTGCCCTAGGTCCTCAGAGTCGGCTTCTAGGAATCAGGATTCTTTTTCTTTTCTTTCTAGCTTTATTGGGATATAATTGACATGGGACCAGGACCCTTGAGTGGAGTCTTAGGGAAGGGACAGGGGCAGACGTGAGCAGTGAGGAGGGCATTTGGGGTAAAGAGAACTGCCTCTGCAAAGACTTGGAAGTGTGAAAGCTCCTCAAGAATTGGAAAATTGCAGCTCTGGCTGGAAGGAAGAAGCTGGGTGAGGAATGACACCTTGTCAGACGCCTTCAAATGTGAAAGCGGATACACATTTCTTTTTGCTGCTGGTGATAATGCCTAGCATCTACATTTTGTGTTAATTTGACCTCATTTACATAATGCCTTATTATAAAGAATCACTTAGATATTGCCTAATTGTCTTCTTTCTCTTGCTAACCCCAAGGCTGAGAAAGCCAAGGTAATGACCTTTATTTGGCTGAGGCAGAGAAATCGGATTTGATATGTTGCTGTCATAGACCTTTGTTTTCATATTTGTTTTCTTGTATTCATGTTTTCCTAGCCCACAAAACACATTACTTTGTATGTTTCCTTTTGTATTTGTCTACATGCATATATGTTTTCCTTGTAGATATAGTGCACATACTTTCTATAACTTTTTTCCATTTAATGTTATATAATTATCCTTTTCTTTGCTTCCCCAGCGTATTCTTAATTCTAGTCTTTCATGGATGCCCAATATTTCACTGAGTAGTCATTGGAAAATTGTTATACTTCAGTTTTTCAATAGTTTAGACAATATCATAATCACAATCTTTTTGTAGAGAGCTTATTTCTTCTGTCAGAATATTTTCCTAAGAGCGTCAGTAACCCTTAATTTCCCATTAGGAAAAATAGAGTTTTATGATTTAAAGTTTTCCCTTTTTTGCCTCCCAATCTTGTACTTCAATAACCATTTCAGCATGAATTTTTATGCATTTTACTTTCTCCAGAAAGCAGCCTTACTAATACATCAGTTCAGATATGTTTATGTAACATTCTACAAAGAAGCCCTAGAGTTTCTTCCACCAGTCTAACTGTGATGTGTGGGAAAGCAGTAGCCCAGACGATGGAAATATCGCAGAGAGATTATGATGGTCATAAAAGTCACTTTAACCTGAAGGTCTGAAGCTCCTCTGTATTGTTTCCAAGATTTATTTTCTTTGAGTTTGTATCTTTCACCACCAACGCGTAACTCTTCATAACTCATTCGATACTCAGTAACCGTTTAAATATTTTATTGATTTTCCTATTTTAGTGACATTACTTGCTATTGATCAGTACCCTTCCCTCTTCCTTTTGAAATTATTGTTATTGTATTTGTACCTACCTCCTGATCTTTTAAGCTTTTCTTTATATCAGTATTTTGGTTCCTAAGGCCACTGAAAGCTCCCTTATTACAGTGTACACCAGCCATGTGCCCCAGCAATTCCACTCCTGGGTATTTACACTAGAGAAGTGTTCACACAAAACATGTACATGAATGTTCATGACAGCTCTATCCATAATCATTAAAGACTGGAAACAACCCAAGTGTCCTTCAACAGGTAAAGAGGTGAATGGATAGACACTCTGTGGTACATCCATACAGTGGAATACAACTCAACAATTAAAAAGGAATGAACTATTGATACACACAACAATTTGAATAAATCTCAAAATAGTTATGCCGAATGAAAGAAGTCAGTCTCAAAAGGTTACGTACTCTATGATTCCATTTATATGACATTCTTAAAAAGAGAAAGCTGTTGTGATAGAGAACACATCAATGGTTTCCAGGAGTTATGGGTGGGGAGGGTGTGACTACAAAGAGAAGTGGGAGTTTTGGGGGGTAATGGAATTATTCTGTGTCCTGGTTGTTGTGATGACAACAAATCTATACATGTGTCAAAATTCATAGAACTATACACTTAAAAGGTCACATTTATTGTATGTTAATTTTAAAAATATAAAAAGATCCCGGTTTCATCCAATTAGTCACATATCCTTTGACAAAGTTACTTAACCTCTCCAAATTTCAACTTATTTACCTATAAAGTATAGAAAATACTCGCTATGGAGAAGAGGTGTTATAAAGGTGAAATAAGGTGTTATGAAGTATCTACCTGAGATTCAGGAGGCTCCTCTTTTTCTTTTCCATGCTGATATTTCTCTTTGGGAGCAGATTCTTTTTTTCCATACTGACATTTCTTTTGGGGAGCAGATCTGTGTTTTTTTACAGTTATTTGGCTCTTGGGAACAGACTGGAGCCATTGAGAGTTTCAAGCAGGAAAGTGACATGACATGATTTTCATTTTTAAAAGATCATTTGAGCAGCTTTGTGGAGAGTGGTGAGGAGTGTAGGAGGGTGAGAGTGGGAACAAAGAGGCCAGTGAGAGGCGTTGGGGTCATCCAGATGAGAGGTGATAGTGGTGTGGAGCAATGGGGAGGGAGAGAAGTGGGCAGGTTTGGGATGGTTTTTTTTTGAAGGTAGATCCAACAGGCTTGATGATGGTTTGAGGGGTGAGGAAGGGTGGATGGTGGTGTCATTTACTGAGATGAGAAACTCAAGGGAAGAGCAAACTCGAGTGGGTGGGTGGTGATAGGCATTGAGAATCAAGAATTCTATTTGGGCATGTTAGGAAACCTAGTAGGTAGTTGGGTGTAGGATTCTGGAGCCCAGGACCAGGCCAACATTGTCTTGTTCATTTCTAGGACTGCAGCACACAATCTCCCAGTTCTGCCCTTCCAGATTAGGATTGGTGGAGCTTTTGTTTGCTCTTCTTTGACCCAGCCTTGGGGTTTTTAGCAAAGTACCTCTCTTCAATCCATTCCTCAGAGGGTTTGCAGAAACTTCTACCAGAATTCAGATTATGCTCATATTATTCACTGCTGCCAGATACCTCCCTGTGTTTTTCCATTTAATGAAACTTAGGGAAAGGAGACATCCAACATTTCCAAATATCCAGCCTGGAAGTCATTAATCATATTGTGTAAGATTGAAAGTATTAATAAACCACTGAGAGTGAGGATGAATATGCAAATGCATGACATAAAATATGCTAAGAGATTATGTTCTAACATACTTCGTTATTTTTATTATCTTCAAATATCTGGTTTTGCTGCAGACAAGGGAAAGACATTCAAGATATAATTTTCCTTGATAATTGATCAAATTCAATTTGATAACTATCAAATGGTGATTCCCTCTGGGAAAGGGAGGGATGGCATTTGGGAAGAAGTACTAAGGGAGCCTCATGTGCAGCTGCGAGAAGTTAAAATTCTGTAGAGCTGGGTGTTGGGTCAGTGTGTTCATCAGACCCATCTGTGTTGAAAGTGTTTTACAGTCAATATTTTGTTCTTTAAACAGATAAATAAAAAATAATTTAAAAATCTGAACATGGGAGACAATGCCCTCTTTCCACCCACTCCATCCTCATTAATCACTGTAAAGAGTGATCTACTGAGTTTTTCTCTCCGAAAATGTAATTACTTTGTAATGAAATGTTAATGCTATGTTCTATTCTTAAAGTCAGTTGTTCCAGTGATGAAGCTAAGGCTTAATAGAGTTGCTAAATTTTCTTCTAAATCATTCTTTTAATATTTTATATTTGTCAGATGAGCTGGGGATAATCTGGAGCTTCTGTTTTTACAAACAGGACTATTTCCGCAAAAACGCATCATCAGGCTGTTAACTTCAACATCTTTGAGGGCATGGTTTGCCACGGGGTGCCCCTCGTGACTATTTCCAGAGGCAAAGTGGTATATGAAGCTGGAGTTTTCAATGTCACGGCAGGAGATGGGAAGTTTATTCCTCGCAAGCCATTTGCTGAATCTATTTACAAGCGGATCCAGCAGCAGGACCAGGTGAGTCGTACCGGAGCGGGCTGTTACCACGGGCTGGACCGTCACCCGCTCCTGGATGCTGTTGGTGTTCTTGCCACATGGACTCGGTTTACACATTCCTGCGATGTCAGAATTGACACTAGAGGTTCCAGCAAATACCAGTTTTCAAAGAGAGAATCATTGTTGGATGGATGCATTCCTTGCAGATTGGTGTCTATTCAGGGTTTCCTGATGAACCAAGTCAGGTTTTCCCAGGCAAGTTCAGGGCCTCTGGGGTCTTTTGGCAATTGGGTTAGTCAGGGTCCTCTGAGAAGCAGTCACCCAGATGGATAAAGATGCGACGTTTTTATTAGGGGAAACACCTGTGAGAGAAAATGGGAGGGAGCCAGGAAAGGCTGGGAGAGCCTCAGACTGCAATTCAAGTCTGACCCCAGTGAAGGAGAGAGGGAGAGAAAAAGGGATGGAAACCTTCTACACTGCCTTACAGTCTAAGATAGGTTGAGCAAGGCGTTGGGGCAGCCCTTGAGCCCAGTCTCCTGTCAACCAGCTACGTGGCGTGCTGTCATTGGCTGGGAGCAGCAGTGGTAGGCGTGGCCTCCGTGCAAACAAAGGGGCGGAGTTCAAGTTCAGCAACTGCCCTTTGAAAAATTATGCTCCCTGTAGCTGAATGTCTGGAGGTGCAGTCTAATGACCGCCAGAGCAATGATAGCGCTTTGGGGTCAGGTAGATCTAAATGTGAATTCTACCTTGCCCTCCCATTTCTTAGCTGTGTGGCCAAGAGTAAGTTTCTCTCTTTTCCTTGGGCTCAGTTGCCTCGTCTAGGAAATGACGACAACGTTTCCTCCTTAACAAGTTGTAAGAATCAAATGAGATTTTTAAATGTAAGGCACAAGGTTAATAAATGTTAATTCTGCCTCTTTGCTTTCCTCTTTTGATGACCAAATGTATAAAAAGTTCCTTCCAGTCTTTAAAGTAACTCTGTTATTATAAAAGAGATACTTGTTCTTAATTTATTTTGGGCTTTCACACCTTTGTTTACTTCACACAGTGTTTTAAAAATTCACTTCACTAAATACACTAACATGTTGGAAAACTTCAGATTAAAACCATCTAAATTGCTGGATTTGGGGCTGGGGGGAGGCAATCTGTGCCCTCAATGCCACATGGGGAGAGGAGGCCCGAGCTGGATGGTCAAGCCCTTTGGAGGCTGCCTTTCTGGTTTTCACCCAGCAGGCTTCACTCATTAATGTTCCTTACCTGGCCGTGTAGACATTAGAGTTGACAACCCTTGGATTCTAAGGCTTCTTTATCTTTTTTCCATTTTAAAATATACTTCTCTTTTTCTAAAGTTCTCTGGCTGTTTTTTGATTCATTTCATTTGGGTCTGGTAGTCTGTTTGATTTCTCCTCTAATGTCTTGTAAAAAATTTTTACTGTGGATTCTCAGAGTCCATTATAGAAGATTTATCCTTTTTTTTTTTTTTAACACTTCCTAAAGCTTTGATTAAGTAAACAATTGCTCTAGAATGCTTTAAATTCTCAGGATGCTAGAATTCTTTATATATATATAGTTCACTCAGAATGTTTAAGGTTACAGTTTATTTTGCTGAGGGTTACTTTGTAAATGTTGACACTGACAGGTGACAGGTAAGTAGTGCCTGTAAGAATCGTATGTGTTTCTAAACATTTATGGGGTAGACAACAGCAACACTAACAATTACTGACTGCTTACTGAATGCAAGGCATTATGCTAAGGGTTCTGACACTGTAACAACCCTGTGAGGGATGGAAGTATTATTTTCCTCATTTTAAAGATTAGAAAACTGAAGCTTCAAGAAATTAAGAAACTTATCCAAGTCACACAGCTCGTATATGGCAGGACCAAAACATAAACTGTGATTATCTGACTCCAAAAACCATATACTTAAGCAATAAACAGTACTGTATATCATAAAGATTGGATTAAATGAGTTAATGGGAGGTAAGTTACTCAACGCTAGATTTGGGAAATAATAGTCTCTCAAAAAAAATTACTCTGAATTGGAGGCACTGAAGGCAGCTAGTTCGTTCATGGGATATCCAAGGGATGAACAGAAAGGAGTAGACTTAGGAAATGATGAGGAGGTGGAATCAACAGAACTGGGTGATAGATGATGTGACCCTTGAAGTGGATCCAAGGCAGGGCTGCTCCTGGCAGTCAGTTCCAGTTGCTCACCAGCAGGGATGCTACACTAACTGGAAACACCTGATGGACTGTATTTAAATGACTGACTTTGCCTGAGTCTTCCTCTTGTAGGGAAAATGTGTGAGGCAGCAAAGATCACCAAATGACTGGCTTCTTCAGTTCTCCTCTTCAAATTGTTTTATATTTTGTGGACTAAATTAATGTCAACTTCTTTTTTTAAGAGTTCACTATGAATTTTGTGAGTTATTTTAGTTTCTTATTATTTTCTTCTGATGTTATCAACCTTTTAGGCATTCTAGTGCATTCTTGTTTTTGCAATAACAATAAGTAATAGTTATCATTATTAAGATATGTTGTTCTGAGCGCTTACTATCTGCCAGGCACTGTACTAGGTGGTTTATATTCATTATTTTACTTCATCTGCACAACAAGCCATATGGTAGATATTATCATTATCCATTTTTTTAATACTTCCTAAAGCTTTGAGTAAGTAAACAAGCGCTCTAGAATGCTTTAAATTCTCAGAATCCTACAATTCTTTATATACTGTATTTCAGGCCTTTGTTTTAATTACTTATTTTTATTGAGGTATATAACATTATGTAAATTTGGCTTATAACATTATATAAATTTCAGGTGTACATCATTATATTTCGATTTCTGTGTAGACTACATCGTGTTCACGACCCAGAGTATAATTACCAGAGTCTAAAATGAGGTTTGGGGGTTGTCTCAAGATATTTCAAACATTTTTTTCTCTCCATTAGGCAAAGATAATTTTATAGAAGAAAAATATCATACTAAGATTAAGAAAAAGAGTTGTTAGGAATTCTAGATTTTAATTTCACATGAAGTTATTAGAGCACTTGCTTTGGATTTCATTTAAAATACTCAGATTTCTTTGTGATAAGAGTTTGAAGGCAAGCAGGAATGGCCCATACCATTTCTCCTGCGCACCTGTTCTCCTTCCCAAGAAAATTAATCACTGACCATTCTGGACTCCCAAAGCACAGATTGTAGAGACACATCAACGTCTGCCAGCTCCAGAACTCGGCTGGTCTCCTGGCTAGAGTGTTGGTTCCTTGAAGCAGCAACCTATATTTTTATGCCCAGTGCTTGGTACATAGTAGGCATTTGATAACTAAACTAACTGCAAATGGAAGGAGCAAAGACTATAGTTTCCTAGGTCATAGAAAGAAATTTATATGAAGTTACTCAGAAGATTGCCCCCTACTCATCCCAAATAGTGGGGTTATCTGTGAGCTTGATTCTCGTCCATGATGAATAAAACTTATCAGCATCATGCTATGTAGCTATCACTATTATCAGATATTGTGAGCAATTTCAAAGGAAAGAAATGACATTTTTATCCAATTTGACAGCTTTGGGGAATTGCTACTTTATGTATTTTAACACATAAGCAACTGATCCTTAAGGGGAAAAAAATTAAGAAAATGAGACATCAAACTTTATTTGCTAAATATAAAATAATAAAATAGATATTTCAATTATATATAAAAGTGTCTTAAGGAAAAGGTTTGGGGGATGCAGGAAGGAGAAATAAAGGGGGAAGAAAAAAGCGTAACAACAATTTAGATGTTCAAGAGCATCTTGAAAGAAGAAAATCAACTTACGTACTGTTAATTCTTTACCAAAAAATATAGCTTTTTACACTCAAATGGGTTACTATTTCTAGAATTTTTGTGTTAAGAGTGTTATAATTTTCACCACAATTTGCAAGTACAGACTTTCTTTAAGTCATCTCTTTTTCTCTTTTTTCAATAATAAGCAACCCAATCTATTCTGGAAAATAAGGGTCACATTCCATTTTATAGAAGAACAGGAAAAGCTTCATGGAGTAATGCATGGTTTCAGAATACTGCACCAAAGCTTTTAAACTGCATTGTATCTTTGCAATTATAAGCATAATTTGCCTTTTAGATAAGAAAAAATTGAGTGGATGGCTGATCTAGTCCTTGAAATGGGTATTCTCTATTTGTGAAATAATAGTTTGTCAATGTCTTTCTCAATGCGGTAGCTCAGAGAAAATAATTTCAGACATGTCATCAACTGCTATAACTTTCTCAGATTGATTGCTAATAATTATAAAAGGTGATACATATGTTGGAGTCAGCTCATTTTGGCTTATGAGAAACACTTGTGTGTATCTCTTCCCAACTCCTCATTCAGTGATGTCACTTTAGTAGCTCGAAATCAGCCATGGAGTATTTACACCACAGAAATAGACAAGTGCTAAAAATCAGGGCTTTAGGGGTGGTAAGAAAAAGGGAAGTAGAGCTTGGTTGTCAACATTTACACATTATACTAATTACTTTTTTCCTGTTTTAGCTAACCGTTCAACATTCATTCAGTAAATATTTATTGATGACCAATTACGTACCAGGCATAGTTTAAACACCTTGGGGTAAATAGTAGCATCCCTATTTCATAGATTAAGAAATTGAGGCTTGGAGAGGTCACATAGTTAGTGAGTGGCAGCATCAAAACTCAAATCCAGATTTTTCTACCTCCAAAGCCAGTTCCTTTAACCTCTACCGCTGCGGCATGCTAATCATAGTTTAATCCCTACTCAAGAACATAGCCACCTGCCCCATCCTCAGGGTATCAACCCCTCCAGTCTTCCCTGCTGCGCATAGGGTTCAGTTACCCTTAAACTGGCAAGCTTACCAGAGGAGCCAGCCCTGAAATGAGAGGGCTCAGCTTTGTCACATTGTCTTTGAGAAATAGCTCACAGAGTATTTCAAGGATCAAATGGAAATACTTGGTAGATTGTAAAACATTATCAAAATGCAAGTTTTCACTGTTATAGATCCTCTCTATTAAACCTAGGGGTTACTCACGTTCTAGTCGCCTGGAGAGCTTAGTTCAGTGAGTACCGAGTGCTCTGTATACATTCTCAGTTCACTAGCCAGGCATGGATTTCATTCTGGGGAGTCACTGGTCAGGACTGTTTGGTGTTGGGCCAGTGTCTGCTGTTTGGTATTTGGAAGTTCTGTTGTCTTTATTGCTATTTTAGTTTTTTAGCCTCTGTGAGCTGTGTGGTTTCAGTAAGTCCTGTGAGGTCAAGAATTCTCTATTGGTTTTGCTAGTCTCAGAACATCTAGCATCCCAGCACTCCACTCTCTGCACGCATACGGTTAAATTTTCCTCTTTCTCCTGATCAGCTAACCAAAAAGCATTTCTACAATTATGCATATCTAATGATGATTACAATTAATATTTATTCATAGCACTGCATATTGTGATATAATTCTCATTTTTGTCTTTCTATTAACTCATCACAATGACAATCATCATTAAATACTGTGAACTGACACTGAACTCTCATCTACCATAGTAAACCACCAGCACCCTGCTGGCCACGGCGCCATCTATGCTTTCTGTGTTACTTAGGAGAGTCTCTCACACGCTTTAGCCTCCAGCCGTTCTATTGACAGTAATACCATCCAGATGGAAAGAACGACTGGGGGCTGTGATCCTCTAATTCTGACCAGCTTTGTGTGGGTGTTGCAGCCACTGTTGCCTCAACACAGATCAGCCTTCTGAAGGTGTGTTCTCAGGACACTAGAAAATATTAAAAGGTTAAAAGTACTGGGAGACTTGAGATTGGAGCTTAAATTGTCTTTGATTCCTGTCAACCTGTCTATCAGTGGGGAAGATTGTAGAGTGTAGGACAGCAAAGCCTCCCCAGTGAGGGCTGTTTGTTTCCTAGGTGGCAGGGTGGGCAGGAGTGGTTAATATCCGATGGCCATTCTGGCAGAAACCTGTCCCTGCCCACCCAGAGCCTCAGAGGAGATCAAGAGGGAGACTGTGTGCAGATGAGACCTGGCTGGTCAGGTCAGAGATTGATGGTGGTCAGTGTGACCAGTATGACCAGCCAGGTTAAGAGGTGCCTTGTGGCATTGCTAGTGCAGTGACTGAGCAGGTAGAAGGGGTTCTTAGACAACCAGGTGAGTTGAGACTTGCCACAGAAGGCAGCCAGCCAGAGAGAAAGTGCAGCCTGGAGAACAGACAAATGGTGAAGCACAACAAAGGAGTGTGAGGGAAACAGGCAGCCCAGGCCAGGACAACCTACACAAAGAGGAAAGAAAGCTCAGATGGGCATCTCCTCCCCCTACATCCTTCCACTCTTGGTAGAAATTGATCAACTATTTATTGAGTACTTGTTATGGAGAAACAGCAGTGAACCAGCCCCAAGTCTGCTGGAGGAAAGACAGGTGAACAGATAATTACAGAAAATGTGGTAAGCGAGGTAATGGATGTGGCAGGGAGGGCTAAGGCTTCCTGGACTGATGATTGCCTGGGCTGAGTTATAAAGGATAAATCAGAGATATTTAGGCAAAAAGGAGAGGGGCATGCCAGCATGCAAAGGCATGGCCCTGGCAGAAAGATGTAGGAAGGAGGCTGATTCGCCTGGTTTGAGTCATGTACTGCAGTCCCTGAGCCTGCAGCTGGGTTCAGGGAAGGACCCTCCAAGGGACCATCCAGCTTGTGGAGCAAGCCCAGCCCTGAGTGAGGAGGAAGGGGCTTGGCCTTGATGGTCCCGCCTAAATCACTGATGTTGGCCATCAGTGCCCAAGGAGGAGTCCAGGAGAGACAAAAAAGTAGCAGCTAAAAACCACAAGCACTGAAGTTTCATAGGAACTGTTGAGGGAAAAGGGAGATGGAGTGGGAGCTGATGAGGGACACACAGCACAAGGCAGGTGACACAAAGATCTGCCCACTTATGTCATTTCTCCAGGGGCTCTTGGCTGTGGAAAAGGCTGATGATTGAACTGAAATATGCCACAGGTTTTGCTGAGTGCAAATGCCGAAAGGAAAAGAGAGAAAGGCAAGACCCTTTAGATTGCAGGCAAGAGAGTGGTTGAGGGGAGGTGGAAATAAATCCTGGTTTGCTTGGCCAGTCCTGGATTATGCCTGTTAATTATGTTTAGTGCCCTTTACATTCTCAGAAGTGTTCCAGTTTGGATGATAAATTATACGGTCGCCCTAGGTTTAAGTGATATATCATTCAGCCTGGCTTGGAAAGTAAACCAGGAGAGGAAAAAACACGGAGACCGAAGACCTGAAAGGGAGGATGTGGTCAGAGAGTGGGGCATTGAGTTTAAATCTCCAGATGTCGATTGGCTCCAGGTGACCACAATGTCCAGGGCTGGGTGGCGGCAATGGGAGGCTGGTACTGCATTTCCTGGTGTCGATGTTCCTCAAGGTGATGATGGGATCTAGGGTGAAGAAAAGGCCTGAGTCAATAGTGAGCCAAAATGGAAGTCCAGCAAAGCATCTAACCAGACACAGAAAGAGGACAGAGGCTAGACTGGTGAGCGGAGGGCAGGGTCCTGCCGTTGACTGAGTGCTCGCTGTGCGCCTAACACCATGCTTCAAGCTCCACAGCTGTAGGGATGCTCTGTCTTGTTCTTTACTTTATCCTCGTGCCTGGCAAAACATCTGGGGCTGTGTGTGCTCAATACATATCTACTGAATGAAAGAAAGAAATGCTTTGTGTTTGGGAGATCTCACGTGCCTGGGAGAGGGGTTTTATTCCCTCCATTTCATAGGTGAGTGAGTAGGCGCAGAGGGATTTATTAACTTGCCAGTTTCCTACAACTAGCAAATGGCAGAGCTAGAATTCACACTTAGATCTGTCTTACTCCAAAGCACACATTGTTGATCACTACAATATATTAGTTTTGGTGGTCAAAATAAGATAAATGTTATTATTTGTGTGTGTATGTGTAGACACACATATTTATTTATTTGTTAAGAGTTTGTTATATGCTAGGCATTATTCTACATGTTTTACTTATATTTAATCCTCTCAACATGTAATCCTCACACCCTATGAAGCACACCCTATGAAGTAGGTGCTGCCATTATCCCCAGTTGACGGCCGAGGGAACGGAAGCACACTGCTGAGTAACGTGCCCAGGCAATGTGATCACTGTGGTTTGCTGCCTCTTGACTTGTCAGTGAATTTGTGTCCACGTTTACAGACAGTATGATTCAGTTACTTCTTGTGACTTCCTTAGTTTACAAAGACTAGATTTTGAATCTCTGCTCAAGCACTGAAGTAACTCTAGCTGAATCCAGCCCAGAGTTCTGCTGCACAGTTGGCCACCAAAGAGGTGTAGTTAGAGATGTGAGATTCTGTGGAAGCCTGTTACACAGAGGCAATAGAAAATGAGAAAAAGCACACACAAATTGCCGGAATCTGAACCAAAATGCTGAGTCTCAGGAGAGGTACTACAAAGCAGTCTAGGGATCCACACGTCTAGGATTGAAACTAGAAGAAAGGTAGAATGTTTGAAAGGACTGTAAGATGGTAATAGAACTCAGAAGAGTGGGAGGATATGGCAGAGGCCCCAATTTAAGTTGCAGTGGAGAGAATGATCATTGGAAGGTGTTCCCTGGGCCTCTGTCTGACACAGATTAACACCAGCAAAGAGCGGGGCAACGCAGGTACCCGAGGTTGCCAGGAATTGCTGTGAAAGGGCACGGGGGTGGGAGGAACATGATAAATCCACAAGATTCTTTTTTGCTCGCACAGTTCATTAAGGGAGCTGCACTTAGCTTTGAATTCAAGAAGTCAATAAACCACAAGAGAGAAATGAAATGTTCTGTTTCAGACTTGCACACCTACCCCCGTGGAGCGGGAGCCCTATAAGGGAGAAGTCGTCACACTGAAATCCAGAGGGACAAAAGAAGACTCCACAGCAGAGACCACGAAATAGGCTCACTCCTGAGCTGGGTGCTGTTGGTAAGAGACGGTGGGCAAAGAAAATATTCCTGCATGACAACATATGAAATTAACATCTCTCTCTTCAAAAGTGTTTGAAGAATCCAAGCTCAAGGTCAAAGTGACATAAGACTCAAGGACAGTTTAGCCAAGGGAAGACTGATAAAAGACCTTCTGATGCAGAACACTTAGATGAGCCTCCAGATGGAGGCAGGCTTTGGGCTAGCTACAGATTTATTCTCTGAGCTGTCAGGAAACAGCAGAGCCTTGAAGAATCAAATCTGAGCAAGAGGCGAGTAGGCTGGTAACATACAGAGGGACCTGTGATCGAGGAAAGTTGGCACCACTTAAAACAGAGAGTATAGTTTCATGGTCAAAATACATCAATTGTTTGATTAGGACTTTATCTGGGAAAACAAGTCTTGGTATTGTAAATGCAACTATGTTCTAGAACTTAGAATGAATGAAAAATGAATCAAATGTTGCTTTTGGGGGTATAATTTTTCAGGAACATTGTTTGATAGTATTTGATGTACTTTATTCCACACTTAGTTTTTGGAATAACATTATAGATGTGATCATTTTTCAAAAATATTTGAGTGCTTCATCAGTTTTCTCTTAGTCTTTTGCAATTCAGATCTTTCTTTCTTGAAGCACCTATTAGTATCATTCTTGTCAATTTTCTTTTTTTCAGTTGTCTTCTGGTCCAGATGCCTACTTGACAGTGGCTTTGCTATGACTGGAGCATCTCTCTGACATCACTTCCATGACTTCATTAAATCTACGTTTTGCCAGTTTTGCAATTTCACTAGACTCTAAATTTTTTAAAATTTGTGATACGTTTCCAGATGTTTCAACACATAGCATCTACAAAAGACTCGCACAAGAGGTTGACATGATGGATGGGGATAGGTGTTTGTGTTCATTAGGGACACTGTTTGTCAGAGGACTAGTTTTATACCCAGTTAGGCACTGCACACTTTCACATTATGATAACCTGTGCTTCCCCGCATAAACCCCGTGACTTGAATAATGAGGCCCCGTGTACTCACTGCTGTGCTCTCTTTCATTGTTGAATGTTGTGAGTCTTTATCAATGCTCTAGAGCCAAAAGTTTCAGCTTTTTTGTTATTTCCTGACTATTGGCATTATTCTTCCAATCCGGGAAGATCGTATTAAAAATTCAGAGGAAGATTAGCAAGAGGAAGAAATCTATTGAATGCTATAACATGCTATTAACAGCGTTTGTAGGAGCAGGATTAGTGTTTACTTTGATTATAGCATTTCTTGGGGGTTAGACTTGAGTTCTGCATCTCTTTGTGAGGGAGAACGTTAACGCTAAGTTCCTTTTATTGTGTTCAAAGGTAAAAATCAGAGAAAAGGATGCTGCTGTTCCCATCACAGTTAAATGTCATCAGCCCGTGGAGAAGCAGGCCTTATTTCAACTCCCCAAGATCCTTTTGAAAGAATAATCGCTCTAGGCCTCTTTGATTTCCTTTCAGAAGCAATTGCCGTCTTTCTCACTGTGACTTTGTTGCTGTGTAAGATTGAAGATATAAATGAATATTATTGTGATGGAAGGGCTGTGTGAAAATTCATTGATGATACTTTAAAAAGTCATCTGGGCTTGTACTAGATTTCTTACTTTGAGTTTTTAAAAATCACTTCCTTGTTTAAAGTTTTTTTAATGGCTGCATGTGTTTAAAAATAGCTAACTCTGTGATTTTACATTCCATTATAATTCATAAACATTTAGATCTTCATATGATTAATAAATATTTAGATTTCATTTTATATCCTGTTATCTGAGTTATGTGTGTCTTCTTCCAGCTAGTAAGATTGGGACTCTGGGAGGTTGGTTTTGATTCAAAAGCATAATTTCCTGTGCAACATCTGTTTTAGCAACTCCTGGAAATCAGGTCCCTCAGCAAACCCCATGTAATCAAACTGGATACTCAACCTTAGAGTAACTCCGGGGCAAATTATTCAATCACACTGATGAACTCAGAGTCTGAGGGAATGAAATGGAATCAGCATGGTGCAAGATACTGCAGTGGTACCTTCCTTCCACTCCGCTTCCTGGTCTGGACTGTGCAGAGAAACTGAGCTTGTATTTCTTCTCCTACAACAACAGGAATTTAAAACCGTGGAGTAAAATCAGGGCAATTATGCTCTCATCGCAGGTACACCTGCCCCCAGCTTACTCACTTAGATCAGAGGTGAATTCGCACCTTTGACAAAGGGTGGTAGGAATCTAGTTTACTCAGTTGTGATTTGTTTTGAACACAGAAAAAAGGACAGTGAACTACATCTGAAGAAGGATCACAGCTCTTTTTTCTCAAGTAAAAGATACCTTAAAACGTCTTATTATTTTTCTCCTCCACTTTGGTTGACAATAGAAACTCCACAATAAGGTGACTAAATCCTCTGAAAAGAAATAATTAAATAGCCTTCTTATCCATAAGCCAATTCCCACTCATCCTTTAGTGTTCAGCTTAAATATCACCCCTCTCAGAGGCTCCCCCAGATTCGACCTGACAAGGTTAGGTCCCTCTCTTACGCTCCTCCCTGGTGGGACCCAGCATGTGCCCATCACAGCACCACATCTCATTGTATCATAATTACTTGCCTCACTTCTCTGCCTCCTCCAGGAACTGAAAGCTCATTCAGGGCAGGGCCTGTCTGGTTCCCCATCATTTCCCCGGCATCTACCAGAGTGGCCTGCAATTGATGGGCATTCAATGGATGTTTATTAATTTTTAAATAAAGGAGGAAGCGAAGGAGTCCCTGCTAAGTTCCTAAATGATTACAGATGACGTTAGTGAGAACTCTCAACAAAATAGGGACAAACTTTGTAGAGTATTTTAGTGTAAGAGTGCTTTAAATGAAGAGCACAGATTCATTATCTATTTGATAGATCTGTTTGGGAGAATGAAATAGCTATAGGTTTCTGCATCGACAAAGTCATTTCAAATGAATGTGGGGATCCCTTTGTTGCTTTTATTCCGCATTGTCACAAATATTTGTGTAGAAACATAGTTCTAAATAACATAAGATAATGGGAAAACATGATTCAAGCTACTAATATTTAATAGCATGTTTTCAGGATTGCCTCTGGTATACAAAGTAAGGTCCCTTTGTCACTAAACAATTGTCTTCTCAAGGTCTGTACAAAGCATAGATGGAATGAGCAGCATTCCTTCTCGATATTTACCCTCATTTGCCTGCTTCCTCCCATGGGCAGCATGATGCACTGGGAAGCAAAAAAGTGTGGGCTCTAAACTCCTCTTTACTAGCTGTGAGGCCTTGAGCAATTGTTTTAATTAAAATGAGTTTATCGAAACATACAAAAAACCAAAAAATTAACAGCATCACACCTATGTACCTATCATCCTATTTAAGAAATAAAACTTCACCAGCACAGTTGAAATGCCCTGTGCTCTTCTCCCTGTTCATTTCCTCTTCCTCCCCCAAGATAACCAGTGTCCTAGATCTGGTATTTTATTCCCACGCACATCTTTTATACCTTTGCTGTGTATGTACATATCTCTAAGCATTGTTTTGTATGTGGTCAAATCTTATAAAACCATTATATAGTATGTGTTGGGCTTTTTTAGTATGTCTTGTCTTGCTTCCTGCTTTTTTGCAGTCAACATGTTTGGGAGTTATTTGTTTTGGTAGGTCTAGCTCCAATTATCCATTTTATGGCTACATAGTATTCCATTCTATAACCATGCCATAATCTACTTACCCATTTTCCTGTTGATAGACATTTAGGTTGTTTCCATCATCTTGCCGTCACAACCAACGCTGCTGTAAGCATTTCTCCTCGTGTACGCTGTGAGGGTTTCTCTAGGGGAGATGCCTTCAGTATAGAGGAGTTGGACTGATGGGTCCTACGGTGTGCGTATTCTCCCCACACTTAGATATGAGCAAATAGCTCTCCAAAGTGATGTTATGCCCTTAATAACAGAATGTAGGAGTTTCCATTGCTCCACATTCTCACCAACATTAGATATTGTCCAATTTATTAATTTTGCCAATCTGATTCTTGAAAAAGGTATCTTATTGGAGTTTTAATTTGCATTTTCCTGAGTGCTGATGAAGCTGAGCTCCTTTTCATTTTGCAGTTTAATTGGTCTTACTAAGCATCCATTTCTTCATTTATAAGATGAGAATAACAGTACTATCTAGCTAGTACATGAGGATGCCGTGAGGGTTATGAAGACCGTGCTGTGTGGTCAGCACACACCAGCTAGGATTACTGTGCTGATAGCAACACAACGAATTAATAAACCATGTACTACCCAGAGACTGCCCAAGTCTTGGCTGTTCTTCCCTTTCTGTGGGGAAGCTCACCAGGCTTGGGAGTGCCAGCTCCTTTGGCAGCTACAGGAGCATGGAAGCCAAGACTGGAGGGGCGGGGAGAGAGCGAGCCCAGGGTGAGAGCATAGCCTAGAGAGGGATCTGAGGTCAGTGGGCCTGGCGGCTCGGGGGCCTGGTGCTATGTGAGCAGTCTGAGCAGGGGCACAAGCTGAAATACGGGGCTGGCTGGAGCCTGGCTGTCAAGTGCCCTCTGCAGGTCCAGCAGGTCCCAATGTCAGCATCTGTCAGCTACAGCTGGACCCTCTTCTCTCAGTGCTTTCTCTTCCCTCTCCCCGCCCTCTGCACAGGAGGCAGCATCCTGTGGGATATCCTGTCACAGGCTTTAGAGTCACAAAAGCTGAATTTCAACCAACTGAGCAAGATATTTAACCTTCCTCAGCCTCAGTTTCTCCATTGGTGAGGTGGGAATAATTAACAACAGCTCCTTTGCACAGGAGAGTTGAAGGATTGAGATGACGCTTGTTAAGCCCCCAGCTCTCCAGCGGTGGAAGGTCAGATTTGCCCTCTTCTCGTCGCCCCTCCCCCACACCAGCTTTTACTCTCTCCTTTGCCTTCTTTGCCGTCTGCCTACCACCCAGCTCCCTGAAGGCCTAGATAGATTAATTAGATTTCTTTTTGTCAAACCCACTCTCTCTCTTTCCTTCTTTTTGGAGAATAGCTGTGAACACGTTTAAAAAAAAAACAAAAAGCAGTGGATCTCTCATTTATTAAACACCTACTGTTTATGGAACACGGAACCAAACCCCTTCATTTTGCCTGCCACTGTCCCTCAAAGGCACAGTGAGTGGCATAGAGAAGTACTCCATGAATTAATCTTGGAAATAGAGGAAGATGATGATGATGAAGGAGGAGGAGAGAAATAATTCACGAATGAAAATTAACATGACAGCAAATCATTGTTTGTGTTCAGGGGTCAGGACTGCATTTGTCTCGGGAGCTATCCACAGTGTGTCAGGGGTGCGTAAAATACAAATGGCCAATTTAGAAATATATTTGCCCATGTTTTGGCTCAAACTTACAATAATCTCACATGATAAAATAATTGTTATATTTATTATGCAAAATATTTGCAACTGCATTTTAACTGTTCGTTCCTTGAGGGCAGGGACAGTTTCTTAACAGTTGTGCCCCAAACAACCCAGCACCGTGATTTACACGGAGTAGACCTTCCCGAGGGGCTTGGTGAGTTGAAATTAATGTATCACGACTGAAAGGAGTTAGAGGAAAATGTCTGAATTTGGAAAGGCTTTCTGAAGAAAAAGGATTTAAAATCCTATTTGATGAAGGTACTCACACCTGGCAGAGGAGAGAAAGAACTACATTTTAGGAAGGGGGATAGCACAACAAAAGGACAGGTCAGCTCAGCCAGGGCCGTCAGCCACGGAGGTGTCCTGGTGACAGGCAGTGTGGCTCTGTCAGCCAATGGCCGCTTATATAACAAGCTGTTGGAGTAAGGAAGCATTAACAGGGCTTTTTCAATCATTGCTTTTTGCCTTAGAATAGTAGTCTCCAGAAGAACACAGGACCTTTGGCATTTTCCTTAATGAATCCTATAAATGTGCTCAATAGATTATCAATATAACATTTATTAGGCCCTTATTAGGTGTCTGGACTAGTGCTAAACTGTAGAGACACTGTCATTTAATTCTCTCTGCAGCCCCATGAGATAGATATTATTATTATTCTGATTAAACACATGAGAAAACAAAGGCTGAGAAAAGTTAAGTCATTGCCCAAAAGCACTCAGCTGGTCAGTGAGTGACCCAGGATGTGAATACTGGTCCATTTGATTCCACTTGACCACTCTCGTAGATTCCTTAGTCAAGACTTTTGAAGGAACTCACTCCTGAATAATGTACAGTTGCCTTGACATCATTTACGGTCAGAAAAAATCCCAGCAGCTGAGAGTCATTGAAAGCTTACCTAGTAAGGCCCTCCGTGCTTTCCAAGTACTAGTTCATGCCATGCTTCCAACACCACCATGATGTGGGGACCGTGATTACCCCCATTTTATACATGGTGAAACTGAGACACAGAGAGGTACATTAATTGTAACTTCCCAGACCCCAGATATTGTCACAGGAATGTGACAATAGGACCTGGAAGGGGGTTTCCATGGTATATTAAGCCTTCTAGTAAACAGTTTCTGAACCACCCAAGAAAGTGCATCATCTCATCTCTATAGCCTTGCTGGACACTTTCTCCAGCTAGCAATCCATAACACAGGAGGAGCTCAGACGTGGTTTTCTGAAATTGATGGCAGTTCTCATGGAATTAGATTCGATTCTAAGAAATCTAGCATTCAGGTAAGGACATTTCTCTTGAAGTAGCTTGAAGATTGGGTTATCTTTCTTTTATGCATTTTATTAAAGAGAATTGAATCCAGATTTATTGCTTTTCCCCCTTGAACCTGAAGTCAAGAGCACGGGTGGGAAACACAGGCTGGCGAGTGGTGGGTGGGAAGGACTCACGGCACAAAGGGCCTCTCAGTGGGCTGCGTGTCCGGGGGGAGGCTGCTCTGCTGCAGAGCAAGTGCCGGGGACCAGTGGGAGCCCGGTTGTGGCCAGCCCCTCCAGCCTCCAGGGAAATGAACTTGAAGCGGCGTCAGTCTGGCACTGCCATTCCTGGACTTCCTCACATCGCTCAGCCCTCTTGCCCTGGGATACCACTCATGATGTAGAGTGGGGTTGACTCCAGAAACCCGGAATCAGTACCGGCTCTGTGCCATTTGCTCGTGTGGCTCCCGCAAGTCATAGCTCTGCTCAGAGCCTCCTTGTCCTCGTCTTCCCAAGGAGGCGTTGTGGCAGGCTGTGCAGGGAAGCACACACTAGCAGGGGTTCTGGAATCAAATTGACTGGGTTCAAAACTTGCCTCTGTGGTCACCTGTGTAACTTAGGCAAATTACTTAAACTCTCCCAGCCTCGTAAGCCCCATCTGTAAAATGGGGGAATACTAACACTTACCTCTAGGGTTTGGGGGTGAATTAAATGGGATGAGGCATAAGCACTGAACACTGTGCTGAGCGCAAAGTAAGCCCTCAATCCACATTAGCTACTGTTATGTCTTTGACCTTGACTGCTTTATTGTTTACACTGAGGAAAAGTGAAGCCATCAAATGCCACCTTAGGAACTTTCTGAGTCACAGTTTATAGCCATTGTTGCTCCATGGTATAGACACAAAACTAAACTAAAAGACAAAGCAAACCCTTCTGCAAAAGAAGTGATTGACTGACTATCATCTTCCTACTTCCTGCTTGTTAGTCCTCTGATTTAAAAGTGATCACGTTATGAGCCACTGAGGTGCAGGAAGCACATCGTCTTGCCCGGTAATTTACAGAAACAGACTTTGCCGTTTTCAAATTTTCTCATGAGCCAACTAAACATAAGTTCTTCAGTCTCATAAAATATATTACTTGAGTTAATTATTGCAGAATAAACAGAATTAAAACATTTCTGCAACCAATTCTTTCAAAGTCACAAGTGTTTTGAAATTTTATTTTCACAAATAACCAAACTTAAACTGTGGGGGTTTATGCCTCAAAACTTGTATTAGAATAGAAAGAGAGAGCGGGTTGATTGCTGGATGAAGTCTTCATTACATTCAAACGGGGACCAGACAAACATCTTTCAGACGGGAAATGAGAGCCTCATGGAGAGTTAAGGCTAGAACGGCCTTAGCCCCATGTGGGAGAGATGAGGAAATGGAGGCCCAGAGGCTGTACTGCCCTGGGTTCCGCCCCTGGTTCCACTATTCACTACTAGCTCATGCCCCTGAGCTACTCATATTTATTGAGTGTTAATTACGTGCCAGGGATTGGCATCAGAGATGAAATTGTGAACGAAAGCAGTTATGGTCCCTGCCCTCCTGGGAAAAACAGACATTGATCAAATAATCAGAAGCCAGCCTAAATTTATAACTGTTTCAAGTGCTACAAAGAAGAGAGATAGAATGAAACAAGAACCTAAGAGAAAAGACTTGATGATTTGGGGAATGGTCAGGGAGGGCTTCCCAGAGGAGGTGATGTATGAGCTGAGACCTGAAGAATGAATAGGAGATACCCAGGCAAGGGAGGGCAGGAAAAGTCTTCCTGCAGAGAACAGTGTGTGCGGCTGGGGATAGGGAGGGTGAGGGCCTGTAAGCATGAGTAAGAGAATGAAGGCTTAAGTGTCTGGTGGAAGAGAGAGAGAGAGAGAACGAGAGAGAGAGAGAGCGGGAGAGGTTCACTTTGTTAAATCTCACAGGAAGGAGCTCAGACAGGTCTTTTATTCAAGTAGGGAAAATGAGAAACAGAGAACAGGGAAGAAATCAAGATCACACTCAGCAGTGACAGGAAGGGCAGACTGGAGCACCCTCCTCTGGGCTCCTGGTCCCAAGCTCTGCCCTGTGGCTTGAGCTATAAAATAGGAGAGAACACGTTCAGTCCTCTCGCTGCAGAAAGCGGTGGTGTCTTTTGGTGACATGTGCCAGGCACTGAGCTGGGTACCAGGGATAGAACAATGAAGGGCCAGCTCAAAGTCCCTGAGACTAGACAGGCAAGGAAACCAGTGTGGTAAGGGCCACGGCAGTGGCAGCGTGCTTTGGGAACAGAGAGGGAGGACACCAATCAAAGATCCCCCTGTATCTCCAACAACTCCTTCTTCTTTGCCCACCTCTCTTCTTCTGCCCTCCCTCCTGAATCTTCCTCCAGCTCCTGCAACTCCTGTGCGGTTCTAGTCCCTCCCCCGCCCCCAGAAGAACGCTTATATTTGTCACAGTGATTATTTTGCACATGCTGGGGTTGTGATCTCAATAGAATCTCCTCATTGTCAAGAACCAGATCTTTTGCTTTCTTTTTATCCCTCATCGCAAACAGCACCTTGATGGGTAAATTCTTCACTGTTCCCAAGTGTCTAATACAGCACATGGCACATAGTAGGAAGTCAGAAAAAGCTTGTTGAAGAAACACATGTCAACAGTGAATCATAATGAAACAGAACTGCTGCAATTAACAGAATATTTTTAGACCTCTTGAGGATGGAATCAACCCTTCCCTCTCTGAAGTTGGGTCCTTCTATGTTTTGTAGTGCTTTGGGGATGGAAAGATGATATGAGGGGGCACAGCAATAAATCAGTGGTAAGTGTTACCTTTTTCCCATTTCTATGTCTATTCCAAGCCCCAAAGCAATTCTTGACTTTCACAGTGTGTACTCTGAGCTTCTAAGGCATATAGTACATAGTTCTGACAACCATAAACATTCTGGGAGAGTTTGGAGTTCTAATATCCACAGCACTGTCCCCCTAATAATCCTTGCCTTGACAGAGCCTCTAAAAGGGTTGAGTCTGAGCAGAAAGTCACTAGTTACACACTCTTGTTATTGCCCCTACCACATGCCACTCTCCAAACTGGGCTATGAATTCCTCCAGGTAGGGTCCATGCCTTATTCATCTTAGCATCTCCGATGCCTAGCATGAGGCCAGGCCAAGAATAGGCACAGCTATGGAAGACAGTCTGGAGGTTCTTCAATAAGTTAAACATAGAATTATTCTATGATACAGCAATTCCACTCCTAGGTATGTACCCCAAATAATTGACAATAGGTATTCAAATAATAAACATTTGTACACAAATGTTTATAGCAACATTATTCACGGTAGCCAAAAGGTGGAAACAACCCAAACGTCCATCAGCCATTGAATGCATAAACAAAATGCGGTATGTCCATATAATGGAATATTACTCACTTATAAAAAAAGAATTGAAGTACTGAAACATGCTACAACATGGATGAATCTTGAAAACATGCTAAGTAAAAGAAGCCAGACACAAAAAGCCACATATTGTATGATTCTATTTATATGAAATATCCAGAATAGGTAAATCCATAGAGACAGAAAGTAGATTAGTGGTTGCCAGGGGCTGCAGCAAGGGAGGAATGGGGAGGGGCTTCTTAATGGGTACTGGATTTCTTTTGGGGATGATAAGATATATTCTGAAACTAGAGAGTGGTAAGGTGGCACAGCACTGTGAATGTGTGAAAAGCCACTTAAAGTGGTTACAATGGTAAGTCTTATGTTCTATATATTTTACCACAATCAGAAACTAAAAAAAAAAAAAGAAGAATAGGCACTCATAACCATTTTAAAATAAGTTGATTAATGTAAGTGAGGGGTGTGGGAGTTTAGGTGGTTGGAAAGATTGAAGGGGAGATGGAGAGAGGGGATTTGAAAAATGAATGTCTCCTAACGACAATAACACACTTTAAGGGGCCCAGCTGCAACGCCCCCCAGCTCTCTTCCCAGAGTTAAAAAACCAAGTCCCTCCAGATGATCAGAGAGGGACCACGAAATGGTCAGAGATGAGGACTCAGCAGCAGTGACTGTGCAAACACTATTAGAACCAGAGCTGGCTATGGAAACAGTTTTGTTATACTGAAGTCGACGTCCCTGAGCACTCACTTGCCCAGATCAAATTCACTTGTTAATTCAACAAGAACCTTGGGATCACCTCTCTGTGTCAGCCTTTGTACCCCACATGCTCCATCCTTACTGTCTCTGTGGTCACCTACTTGTATACTCCGCTCAGTCCCCAGGCTGAAACCCTGTGGGATGGGACCTCTGAGAAGTGACTTGGCTCATGGTCATGAGACATGACCAAGGAGTTAGATTTGCGGTGAACAGGCTCCTGAGATCAGTGTCTAGGGACCTGTGCTGTATGCCCTCCTCTGCCCCTTTCTACCTGTGTGGCCTCAGGCAAGTCACTCAACCTCTCTGAACTTCAGTTTCAATTGGAGGTGATAACATTCACCCAGTCTACTCACAGGGTTGTTGTGAGGCACGCATGAGATAAAGTCATGAAATTGCTTTGAAACCTATCAGATGCCAGATACAGGTAAGAGACAGTGTATTTTTGGAGTGGGTTAAGGGTACAGGTTTTGGCGTCAAACAAGCAGCGTTCACCATCTGGGAGACCATGGACAAGAGACTGAACCACTCTGAGCTTCAGGTTCCTCCTCGGTAAGTGGGGGCAATAGCACTGTCCTCAGGTGTTTGTTGTGAGGTTCAGATGAAACGGAGCACAGGAAGCGACCAGCACAGAGCTGGAGGGGAGCAAGCAATAGGTAAATGACAGCTACTGCAAGTTTTCCAGCCAGTGCCATTTCCCTGAGTCACCGTAGGGCCCTGGAAAGGGACTGCAGGAAAGAAGACACTCAGTGCATCCTCCCACACACATCGTGTTTCGTGCCTGTCCTCTTCATCTCCCAGGAGATTCCGACTGGGCCTGTCACCGACTCATCCCCTGTGGGTGCAGCCCCCCAGAGCTGCACAGCCCCTCGCGCTGAATGAGCTGCCCAGGTGGTGGGCGGGGCTCACAGCTGACTCCTGCCTGCTTCTCCTCTGGTCCCCATGCCAGGAGCTTTCTAGACTCCTCTCCCAGCACTGCAGACAGACACCTTGGGAGTTCTTTATTCTTCTTTGTTCTTTTCTTAAGTGGTTTACAAGACTCTGAGTTGCTTTACACCTTATGGCCAATCTCACTGTACATAATTCTCTTGTCTTGGGAGTTCCAGTGACAAGACGGCTTGCTTTCTCCTTTCTGAAAGAACACGCTGCACCCCCGCCAATCAATATTTACTGGCTTTGCACAAGTCTGCTGAGAGGTAGAGAGGTTTACAGCACATTAAGAAGATGTAGACACAGCCCTCAGGGAGCTTATAATAAAAACATTACAGGGAGAGGAGTCTAAAAATTACTACGCTTCTTGGGAGTGTAGGCATGGAGCCTTATGCATGCAGTGCTGGGATATCAAGAGTTCCTGAAAAAAGTATTTTCTTATTGTGGTTTTTTTGTTTGCTGTGTTTTTTTGTTTGGTTTCGTTTTTTCTTTCTTTCTTTTTTTTTTTTTTTGTTAGGCCACAAAGGGAAAATGGAGCTTCCTGAGTCTTAGTCGTAGAATCCTAGAATCTACAATTATGCCACTGGAACTAATGGGAAAGGGGAAAATGAAGGCATGACTTGGTGTTTCTGTTTGTTGAAATTCTTTGGAGGACACTGGCTTAACGCTAAGAAGGAAGCACCCGAGAATACAAGTGAGGCATGGTGTGGGCAGAGACTCAGAGCCCTGCAGGGCAGTGCCTCACACACCAAAGGAGCATGACAAAGGCAAGGAGCCTGGGCCTTGGAGACAGAAGGTGGCTTCCATCACTTCTCAGCGTGGGGCCCGGGCAAAGTCCGTAACCTCTTTTAACCTTGGTTTCTTGATCTATGAAATAGAAATAATACATGCCCTGCTTACTTTACTGCATTGCCAAAAGAATCAAATGAAATAAAGTTTGTGAACAATAAAACAATACAAATGTAATGAGGAAAATATGATTATAATATCAATGTCATGCTCAAAAAGTCTGTTACTCTGGAAAGGTAGTTTGTAGTAAAAAACGGTTCAGACTGAGAGAGATTGTAAAGGCCATGGAGATTTAAAAATAGGTTGGTGAGATCACAGTATTAACAGAAGGGCACTTTTGAGGGGAGGGTGTCAAGAAATGGAGAAAACAAGTGGGATCTGAGTGGGAAGTTTAGCAGTGGTGACAGAGAAGGAGGGGTGTCTCTGGGTCCCACTGGAGGAAGCTGGAGGTTTTGTTCACTGACATGCAGAGGAATGGGGTTGGGAAACAGCTTATGATGTGAGCATTTTCTGTGAGTCATTGTCCCATCTACATTGAGGGTCACCTGCAAAAAGAGCCAGGAAGAGGCATGTCAGGCTGAGGCTAGGACTGCACTCGAGATCCTGTGGAGAAGATGCACTGGGCCGGGAGGACCAGGAGGGTGAGATGAGTTGGACACTCCAGGCAAGTTCTGAAAAAGCCAAGCGGAAGGCCCTGGGAAGTCAGAAGAAGGACACAGATGTCTGGGCAGAGAGGGCTGACAGCAGGAGTAAGGACCTGCCACAGGGATGGGGTTGGAGGCCAAGGAGACCAGTTCTGAAGGAGCTGGCATCCTAGGTAGAGTGGCAAGGATGCCACTTGGCAGGAAGGAAACCTGGCAGGTACCCTGGAACGGGACCAGCCCTGCAGGGCAAAGGAAGGTTTGATTCCCAGGAGTGAGACACGAGGACTGTGTTTAGGTCTTGCTCCTCCAGAGAGCAGTTAGGGACAGCAGGCTCCTCGAGACCTGGAACTATGTCTCATTCCTCTCTGTAGCCTTACTGCCTAGCACAGTGCCTGACGTACAGAAGGTACTCAGGCAGTGCTCATTGGACTGAACCAACAAATGAATGAGGCCAAATTCAAAATATCCAGCAAGCTTTGAATTTTATTTCCCTTTTTGGTGGCTTTTGACAGCGTTTGACTTTCTTTCTAGTGCCAGAGAGCTAATGCCAAACCCACCTTCCCTGTCCCTCCCGAGAACACCTGGCCAACTAGCGTGTCCCCGATCTCCTTCCCTTCCCTTTATATGGTGTATGCACTCAAGATGGTGGAGTTCCACTTAGTGGCTTGTTTCCATGGAAACTGGCTCCTTCATTATGCCATACCCAGCCTGCCTCTAGTTGCCAGGCATTGCCCAACCTTAGTCAGTTCCCAGCCATGTTTACATCCTGTCCTGATACAGAATGTCTTATGTTAATGGAACATCGTCTTCTCAGAAATTAACTTTAAAAATGCACTTAAACACATTATGGCACTTTTTCAACTAGAAATATAAAATTTCTCCACAACTTCCTTGCCCAAAAATAAGTTTCCTTGTCAGCCGTTTTCATTGACTCTTTTCAAAACTGTTTTCTCCACGCACATTGTACGCCAGCCCTGGAAACAGTCTCTCCAAGAGAAGCATTTAGCTCCCAAAATAATGTCTGGCTCTCAAACGTCCACCTACGTCTGTGGACTCTACCCCCTGCTGGTCAGTGTCATGGTCAGACCGCCAGCAGCCTTGCCCTCAATACTGAAGAAGATCTGAACATTGTGTCATAAAAATTTAGGCACAAGAGTCACAGAGCACATTTTATTTTATTTTATTGTGTCATTTTTATTAGATTGGTCCATTTGTGTTTTTAAGGCTCCTGACATGGTTTTCATCAATTTAATGAAGAAGGATCTAGCTAATCCATCCTTGAAATCCATCTTGCTCCACTCATAGAGTATGTCTTGACCATAGTCTCTTTCTCAGCTGTAAACTTGTAACACTTTTAAGAAACACTCAGATGGGGCCCACTAATGCTGGTTCAGGATCACCTCATCTTTTCTTTTCAAGGTGGATTTTCACATCTGCTGGCAGAACTGTCTGCCCCACACTTGCCACTTGCAGCCAGTGTGGGTAGATTTGTCCTTGGTCCATCGGCTAATCCTGTTCCTCACTTGGGGGCCATTTACCACCGTTCCTTGCCTTCCCATAAAGCGCTATATGGATTCCCACATTTGATATCTCTCACTTATAAGGCCTCTCATGGCTCAGCTCAATATATTGCTGAGATCGTTCATCTAGATCCTTTCCTCAATCCTTAATGAACCTCTACGTAGCAGACCATTTATTGCAGCTAAGGAAAAATTCCAAGTTTCTTAGAGTAACTTCCCTCTGACTATGTATCAAAAATCCAATTTTGATTTCTCCTCCCCTTTTCATGCCTGCATTTAGAACTAAAGTGAACCAGAGGATGTGTGAAGTTCATGTGCAGCTATGCCATGACCCAGTAAAAGATATTTTCTAAAGATTGGTTCTGCATAGTGTACATAGGGGAAATAGGGTTTTTGCAAATGTAATCAAATTAAGATGAGGTTATACTGGATTAGGGTGGGCCCCAATCCAATGACTGCCATTCTTATAAGAAGAGGGAATATTGGACACAGAAGGAAGACAGTCATATGAAGACAGAGGCAGAAATTGGAGTTATGCTGCCATAAGCCAAGGAACGTGAAGGATTGCCAGCAACCACCAGAAGGTGGAGACAAGGGAAGATTCTTCCCCACAGACTTTAGAGAACATGGCCTTGCCAACACCCTGAATTCAGCTCCCAGACTCCAGAACTGTGAGAGCATAAATTTCTGTTGTTTAAGGTACCCAGTTTGTGGGAATTTGTTAAAGCAGCCTTAGGAAACCAATATATTCACCAGCTGGAAAACTAGATAAAGGTGAGAAGTTTAAATCTCTAGAATTGTGTCCTGCCTCCAAGGTTAAATTCCACCAAGAATAAGTGGGAATTTGCTGAGTTTGTTTCCCGGATGACAGTACTTTCTGTACTTTGGGATATGAGAAAAAAATATAGAGATTCTTTCCTCCCCTGGCATTGGTAACATTATTAGCCATTGGACACATTAACATAATGCATTAGACACTTATAGTATCTCAACTTATAGTTGAGATACTGCCTAAATATTTACAGCTCCTCCTAGAGTACGAATGTCTGATATCCTGATCGGAGGCTACTTGAGAGCCATCCTGACCATGCTGCACACCTTTGGACCCTCCCCTCGCCCAGCTAGTGAATTAAACATGACTGCCTGAGTTGACTCATTAACCTTCAAGGACAGCAGGCAACATGGCGTTGGATAGGATAAGTAATGGGGGTTATAAATGGCCATTGTGAATTCTCTCTCAAGGAAAATCTCAGAACGAAGTGCTTTTTAAATTATGTTTTGTTTTAGGAGAAAGAATTCTAGAGCTGAAGGGTGATGGGGAAGCTGGAGCAAGGATGGAAGCAAGTGCAGTGGTTTGGTAAGGAAGTGACGGTGGAAGTCAACACTGGGGAAAAATGAAATGAGATTTAAGGGATGCTGCAGCAATAGAATCCATTGGATGTCGGATAGAAGCAGAGTTACAGATAAAGCTGACTCCTGAGCTGAGAAAATCTGGAAAATATTTGGGTCACTGGTTGTGGTGGGGAGTTGATCTTTGAGATTAAGACAGGCGAGAAAGGGGGCATGAGGATGAGGATCTATCAGACTCACAGGCAATAGAGCTTGGTAGGGCTCTCAAATTCATTGACTCCAAGTGCCACCTTTTACAGATGGGGCAACTGAGACCCAGAGAGGTGAAGCTACTCAAACAAAATTCTATGGCTAGCAAAGGACAGAGCCAAAATCAGAATCCAGGACTCCTATCAGAATCCTGTACTCTTTCCAAATCAAGAACTAGAAAAATTGGAAGGATTTGGGACCTAAGCATGTAGGTTTTGTAGAAATCCACTTTATAGCTGGTAACACACATGTTTCCCAAAGGAAACAAGCTCATGGTTTGAACTCTACTCTATTTTAAAAAATTGATATTTGAATTCATTTCTGACTTTAAAGAGTAGCCAAGTTCCCATGAAACTCTGGGTGTCTGGCTGCTCTGGGTAAAGTCAGCCGATCTGTGAGAAACCGGGTAAGAGCTGCCCTGTTTTCAGGTGGGGCGTGCACAAGGCTGTTTTGCCACATCCACCTGGCTGGCTTCACTGACTTATATCATCTACCTGGCCCTAGTAGGCACTGGAGCCTGGGAGGGGGAAGAAAGGCAGAGCCCCAAGCCCAAGGCTGGGAATTAGGGTTGTAAATGGCAGGGGTGAAGGGAAGCCAGCAAAGGAAGGAAGGATGAAAGGAAGGACCAGAGAGCCTAGGTCACAGAAGCAAAGGTCTTGTCCAAAAATTCAGGGACAGAGTTTTCATCTACTTTTAGATAAAGTAACAGGATGTGGAAACCAAAATAGTGGTCAATTCCCCAATACTGCACAATGGTGATGACTTATGCAAAACATCCTCTTTCCTATTTTTAACTAGATCACAGAAGCTGCGTCAGAGGACTGGCTTGCTGACTAATCCTGGTGAGACGCCTTTCTCTGAATTGCATAAATGCCATCTACACAGGCTAGAGAACTTTTGAGAAGAAAAAAAAAGCCTGTAAAGACTACAGCACACAGGGCATTTTTATAAATAGTGTTCTGAGTGGGATTGAGTGTTCTGGGCCACAGCTTTCTGGAAGTTGTCTAGGATTTCGTGGTTGAATGATGCAGACATTCAAAGAGAAGTCGTTCATTTATTTAAGCTGAATTAATGATCCCGTGACTGTTTTGCACTCCAAAGTATAGTGACAACTGTTTTTCAGTAGATAACATGGAAAATTACGCAGATTTTTCAACAAAACTATTTTCTAGTTGTATAAATATCCCAACACCAGGAATAGGTATTTTTTTTGGAGAGAAGGAATCAGGAATGAGAGCAAGGTGTTTTCAATGGTTTATAGGCGAGAACCACGTCGTGACCACGGCAGTGCTTGAAGGTTAGTGGAGACCTCAGCGATCATGGATTTCAGCCCCTTCCCATTTTACTCAGGGGGAAATGGAGCTATTGCTGATGCTGTGGGGGCCCTGCTCCAACCCCCAGCCTCACTATTGAGCTCCAGCTGGCTCCCAGCTGCCAGTCTCTGCCTCTCTTTACCTGGGAGCTTTTATCACAACCGAGGAAAACCAGATGTGCCTGGGAATAAATACCACCCAGAAGCAGCAGCAGCCCACAGTCAGTGACTGGCAGGAGTCAGTATATAAATGCCCCAGTCCCACACTCTTCATCGCGTTAACCCCTAGGCATGGGTTCTACCAGCTGTTTAACATGCAGAGAGGGTAGGCTGCAGGCTTTGGCAGGTGACTATCTCGCCAGAAGTTAATAATGTAATAATGTTGTTTTGTTTTCAGTGTGTGTGTAGTATGTATAATTTATATATGTACATATAAAGTCTATACCCTGTGTGCATAATGTATATGTGTATAATATGTATACATTATAAATAATGTATATATGATGTTTATATATGTATATTACTTTCCATTTATGGAAGGTAATACTGTTTTTCCATTTATGACAGTGTTATGAAGTTTCCTTTTAGAATGAACTCATTTAAGTAAAAATGCTGATTTGATTTATAGAACATTTAAGTAAATTATAGAGCACAACCTATGCCAATGTGATAAAAAATTGTGGAGGTTGTGTGTGCAAGGCTGCAGTTAGTCTGGTGTCCTCCCGCTTTGTTTGGCAGATTCTCAGCTGCCTCAGGAACTGCCAAGGTGGAGAAGACAAAGGAAAGCTGGTTTCAGGGCACCCATCTCTATTTCAAGCAGGGCAACTGTATCTTTGTTGGGCTGGGAATTGGTGATCTACAGAGTGAATTAGAGGAAGGAGTCTACTGCTTAAATGAATAATAGTTAAGAAGTTTGAAAATTTCAAATTGAGTCCAACACTCAATTGATCAAGAAATTGAGACCCAGAGAGATTAAATGACATTTCCCAGTTTCCACATACAGTTTGTGACAAAGCCAGGACAAGACCCCATTCACATAACTGCCACCCATGCTCTTCCCACTGTGCTCACTTCCAGAGGAGGCGGGACGTGGCCAGGACCATGAAGGACCAGAGAAGGTGACTGGGGAGGGAGGATGGGGGAGAGCTTTACAAATGGGGAGGTCCAGGAGAGCAAAGATGTGAAGGCAAATGCAGGTGGCTCTTCCCAGGACCAGGTGGGAAGAGCTTTTTGACTAACAGGAGGGTTCAGGCAGAGGGAGAGTGAGGAATAAGGTGGGGAAATAGGCTGGGGTCAGCTTGGAGGGGAGCTTGAATTCCCAGTGGGGAGAATGCTAAATCACCAGGACGTGGGGATCCAGATCTCTGAGCTGGGAAAGCACACATGAAAACCATGCTCCAGGAGGCAGCATAGTAGAGAGTAAATATGTTCAAATATTGCTTCTGGAACACATTGTGGACAAGTTAGCCTCTCTGTGCCTCAGTTTCTTCATCTATAAAACAGCAATAGCATTAGAACTTCTCTCATGAGATTTTGGTGAGGATTAATGGAAATAATATACCAAAAATAGTGTCTGGTACCTAATAAGAGCTCAATAAATAATAGCTATTATGATGTTTTCTATGAAGGACTGAATTAACCTTGGCTAAGCTAGTTAGTAGCAGAGCCAGAATTAGAAGTCAGTTCTTATAATTTCTACTTCAACACTCTTTTTCTTTCATTGTATCATGTTTTCAAATACTGTATTATTTATTTTCTGGTATGTATTAGCATTTCCACTTGTAAGACATAGCACCCTTATTCTTTTGGTACAAACATACTTTCACAATGGTGTCCTTTTGGGAAAAAAAACAGTTTTGATCGATTTCTTTCACTCTAATTAATATGTCACATTCAGAGCGAGTGCACTGCTCACCTGGAAAAAGGAAGACTTTCAATTTTCAGGTCTTCAACCACTGACATCGCAGCCTGACTTTAAACCGTATGAAATTAATATGACACTTGGAATTTAATAACTATCCTGATTGCTTCTTTGTGTCTGTGAGAAAATAACGTTTATTTTGACCAAATGTTATCTTTTCCCCTTTTCATCAAATGAATCATACTTATGACCCAAGAGCTTCTGTTGTTATTTATGATTCATTGATCAACCATGAACAAGCAAACAAATCAAATGCTGACACTTGGATGGCAATCTATTGGTGATTCTCTCCAGGAGACTGTAGTCTCCCAAAGAATCATAGACTTACAGAGATGGCAGCTTCCTCAGGGATCCTGTCGCCCAGCTCTGTTATCCTTATAGTTGAGAAAATTAAGCTGAGAAAGGTGAAGTGACTTTTGCAAAGTCATCCAGCCACTTGGTGGTAAAGAGGAATTTTGAACCCATTTTTTCCCTGACTTTGAGTTTGCATTGCACAATGTCTTGCATCGCCTCATGGATTTCTGAAACCCATTCTGCATTATCAGGCAGGACAGATCCAGTTTGCTGCTTGTTTTTCAAGTAAGGTTTTACTGAAACACAGCCATGCTCAGTCATTTACTCATTGTCTGTGGTTGCTTTCTGGCTACAGTGGCAGAGGTGAAAAATTGCACCACGTGGCTGCAGAACCTAAAATATTCACTATCTGTCACTTCACAGAAAAAGGTTGCCAACCCCTGTTGTATATCAAGCCTGGTTGAAATTCTCTTTTTTGTTTTTATTCTTATTGTATCAGGCCCTATTGTCAAAAGTTGGAGAAAGTGGGGTTGGGCAGGGAAAGATGGGAAACAGGAAAGAATAAAGAGCTAACATTTATTTATTTAATGTGGGGGGACTTTATATGTGTCATCACATTTAATTCTCAAAAAGATGCTATCAGATTGGTATTTTAAGCTCCCTTCTGTAAATAAGGAAACTGAAGCTCAGAGAGGTAAGAGCTAAGTCACCTAAATTCATGTCACTAATAATTAGTAGAACAGGATTTGAATCCAGCCTTCTCCATTCTAAAAATCTCTGTTCTTTCCACTAGATCACATGATTGTCATAGTCAAGGTTACGTTCTATTTTTAAAAACTGTGATAGTCCATCCCCTAAATTGAAATAGTTTAATTAAAAAATAATATTGGGTACCAAATCATGAGTGATAAATAGTTAACTACAGGGAAAATTGTCTAATTCATGATGCCATTGGTTTTGTTTTTGTTTGAGTGCTTATTTAAATAAGTGAGTGAATTGAACTGCAGAAGATGAGAACAATACATTTTTTGAGAATTAGCATTTTACGTGATTGGAGAAACTTGATGGATTAATAGCTCCTTCAGGAACAGGCAGAATGGAAGTCCTGTGTGTATGTCCATACAACTAGTTACATAGATACCACATAGATGTGTTTATTTAATCAACAACCCTTCCTCTCTAAGGCTCGCTACAATTCTCTAAAGCAGTGATTACCAAATTTGCCTAATCATCTGAATCACCCACAAAATCCCTTAGAATACAGATTCCCAGGACCCTCCCACAACTCTCTAGTCAGTATAGCTGGGTTTAGGTTTGGGAATCTGCAATTTTATTTTATTTTTTATCCTCTGAAGGCGATTCTGATCATCAGCCAGCTTTGGGAACCGTTGCACTGGGTACTGAGCGGATGGACATCTTTGTCTTTGTCTCAGTCCCTCTGGGTCCTCCCTTATGTCCTCTATGCCGGTCCTCTGCCTGAGTCCCATGCTGTGGTCACTGGGCACCTTGTTCCTTGTCTTTGCTGAATGAGGCTGGGGGAGGGGGCACTCCACACAGCACACTCTGTATTTCCTCAGCATCCAGCAAAGTAGTGCACTTTCTGCCTTAATTGCAGTTACTGTGGTTAGTTTTGCTTTTATTTCTGTCATTGTCTTTTTTGCTTTCTGTTTGCATTTGCACAAATTCCTCAAATGACAAATCCAGCTCTGATTTCTTCTGCTTTCTGACAACAAAAGTGAGGTTCATGGACCCTCAGAATTCAGATGATAAAGGCTATGGTCCCCTGCACTCTGTTATTCATCTCTCTTTCTTTTCTTGCTTTTAAAAATGTCACTGCAATCATTAGGGAGTATAAACAAAAGAGACTTTGAACCCTGAAAATTTGGTGGTCTCAGCCACCCATTAGTTTACATCTTTCTTCCTCACTGTGTGGGGGTTATATTAGCCTAGTATAACAGGCTTTTAAATATTGGTATATAACCACACTCAACTCACATTCATTTTTTCAACTAGTTCCTCTCTCTTCCATAGTATAAGTTAAATGAAATAATTGACCTCAATGGTCTTTGTTACTTGTTGAGAATCATGATTACTGACTTTAGGTGAGAAAGCTAGTTCTTACTCCCTTAGGATGAGATATGTTTATTTCTTTCTTTTAGGTGAATTAAGACAAAAACATATGATGTGTGGAGACATTAACATATCACGTATTATAGTTATGATTGATTAGGTCCTAACAGAGAAAGCAGCAGATATAGAATCTAAGAAGAGGAAAGATGAGGTTTAACATCCTGAATAGAGCAATAGAAGAGATTTATTACTATGAAGGTGTTCAGAATTACTGCATCTTACTGTCAAAGAGAAATGTAACTGACAACAAGCATGGAGTCAATGAGGACATCAGAATGACGCTTGAAAGACCCTAACAAAATGTGGCCACCAAGTTGGAATTTGTGAGATGAGAAATAGTGATGACTTAGACTATAATGCAATATATTTTTATAAGCCATTAAAATTAGAGGTGAAAAAGGAAGCTCTATTGAATTACCTTGGGCAGTATCTTTCTGCCTCTACAAGATTAACAGAGCACAGTTCACAATAGATGTCTCAAGAAATTTAGCTAACCATTCATTTAAATCTAAGGTGGATAAGCTGCAATTACATAAGCATTTTATGTCCCAAGTTAGGCTGGCCCTAATGAGCACATCTAATCTTGTTTTCAGAATCAAAACTGCCTTTTGTGACAGCAGCTCCTTGCCGGCCTGTCCTTCCAATAGGGACATGCACTTCAGAGGAAGGGCATGCGTGCCTAACAGATAAAGACAGCAAGACCTTCTCCAGAAGCCTCGTGAACAGTTGAAAGTCACAATCTGTTGGAAACATCAGAGATTTTGTTACTTCAGAAAGGTAGTTTTGATTTCAAGGGAATTAAGAGCCCTTTACTAACCTCCTAGTGCCCTTCTTACAGAGAAGAGAGGCAAACTGGGCATTTGCAGTAGGCGAGGGCAGAGAACCTGGCCGTGGTTGTCTAAAGGCATCGCCTGCCCCGTGCCCTTGGCACTTACTAAAACCTATTATATATTGTTATTTGTTGTCTAAGTATCCATTTGTCTTCCTGACTAGATTGCAAGCATCCCAAAGGCAGGGATGAAGGCAAACTGTCTGGGCATCACCAGCACCTTCTATGTGGCCCATTCCAGTGTTTACTGTAGATCTTGGTGATGTCGCTAGGTGGATAAGGAAGTTAGTTAATTAATAGAATTTGGAAGTGCAAAAGCATCCAATGCCCTCTAAAACTTGAGCAGTTCATTCTTTGCCTTAGCTAAAATGGAACAGATCCCTTCTCTGCGGGAGGAATAAAATGTGAAATGAATACAAAAATTCAAACATTGTATCAGTTTATTAATATATACATTTGCTTATTTAGAAAACAAAACAAAGTATAAAATCATCAGAATATTTAAACAAGCCAAAACTACAAAGGCATCTTCACCATCTCAAATCCTTTTTTGGTTGGAAGTCATGCCAATTATATCAGCATTTTCCTGAGTATTGGCTGCAGAACTGATCCTACATGATGCTAATAGTTATTTCAGATAAAACTATTCCATGGTTTAATAATCTGGGGAAAGGCTGGGTGAAACAAAGTTAAAAAAGATTTCTTTATTATAAGATTTCTCAAAGTTTTCATATTAAGCCAAAATGCTTTATGAATCTTCAAGATTGGAAGGCAGATAGTATGGAATTACCAACATCACATAACTCTTTTTATGGAACAACTAAGGGTCTGAGGAACACACTATGGGAAATGCTAAACCAGACACATTTCTAATGTAGGCTCTTTCTGTTACAGAAATTTCATCATTGAAGACCTGAACTGAAAGACCTGCGATTCTGTAAAACGTCCTGGAATGGTGGTTCTCCATCCTGGCTGCCCATTAGAATCACCCAGGAGCTTTAAACACGTAGATTCCCAGGCGCCACTCCAAGCCAGCTGAGTCAGTCTCTTTGAGGGTGAGTATTCTGACCTATAAAATGGAAGTAATAATACCTACCTCACAGGGTTGTCATGAAACATAAATGAGGTCATATGTGCAAACTGCCTACTCTGGTGCCAAAAACAAAGTTTAGCCTTTGAAAAAAATGTTTCTTTCTGGGGATAGTGTACAATTTCAATTACGAAGTGTAGAAGATATTATGAAAATAGAAAATCACTATTTGGCTGCCATGGTTTTGCACCCATGGATGCTAAAATTAAAGGGTAAATCTATGATGAAAAAGAGCATGTTTGTTTGGGCCGGCCCCATGGCTTAGTGGGTAAGTGCACACGCTGCGCTACTGGTGGCCTGGGTTCGGATCCCGGGCGCACACCGATGCACCACTTCTCCGGCCATGCTGAGGCCGCGTCCCACATACAGCAACTAGAAGCATGTGCAACTATGACATACAACTATCTACTGGGGCTATGGGGGGGGGAGGAAAAAAGGAGTAGGACTGGCAATGGATGTTAGCTCAGAGCCGATCTTCCTCAGCAAAAAGAGGAGGATTAGCGTGGATGTTAGCTCAGGGCTGATCGTCCTCACAAAAAAAAAAAAAAAAGAGCATGTTTGCATAGTCTTAAAGTATTTCCCCACAATACACTTATTGATTACAAAGGGAAAAATAGTAATTTTAACAGTAGAAGAATGTGGCAGACCCCATCTTAACCAAGCGATGAAAAGTAACCTCACCAGTAAAGAGACATGTCAACATCCTGTGCTCCTGATATCAGGCACTGAGAAGAGCACATCATGGCTTCTGTAGTATTCTTGCCAAAAAATACATCATCTGGGTTTACTTACAAGGAAACATGAGACAAACCCAAATCAAGGGATATTTTTTACAAAATAACTCTCCAGTACTCTTCAAAAGTATCAAAGTCATGAAAGAAAAAAGACAGACAGACTAAGGAACTATCCCTGATTGGAGGAGACTAAGGAACCGTGACAACTAAATGCAATGTGTGATGACTGTGCTATGGTTATACAAGATGTTAACATTTGGGGATGATGGGCGAAGGGGAAATGGAACTCTGTACTGTTTTGCAACTTTTTTGTAAGTCTGAAAATTTTTCAAAATGACAAGTTAAAAAATTAAAAGAAAATTAACGTTTCTGCATTTCTTCCCCATTCTGGGACTTTAGAGATAATAGAATCAGTATTCAAGGAAGTTTTTCTCCCTCCTCGCTATTTTGAGTAAAGGGGAAATAGTCCCTATTATATACAATAGTACATATTGAATAGAGTGAGAAAAAGGCCCAGTATGCACATTTTAACAAGCGTATCATATGATTTGGATACGTGTGGTCCCTTGGCAACCTTGTCACAAATACCACATAGAGGATTTGGTAGATGAAAAAACAAAAGAGATCCAGGAAGGTAGAGAGTGGGAACAGAAGTGGTGGTGAAAAGAAATTAGGAGCTGCTGGAGACGGTTTCAGGAAGAGTTCTTGGTTTTCGAATAAGGGGACAGGGGGAAGAGAGACAGTTGTGGGGCTAGGCAATAGCTATGAAAGAAATTAAGAAGGGCAAAGAAGGGATAGGAGAGTTTAAAGATATTTTACTGGCTTTATACGTGTATGTTCTCCTTGGCGTTTGCTTGTGAGCCTGCAGCAGAGATTTTGATTTTTTTGATTTTTTTCTTTTTTTTTTCTTTGACTCTTACTCAATGTTGAGATTCATCCTCAAAGGGCCTGGTTATAGTCCTGTTACTCTGTGACACAGCCCCATCACGTGCCTTGTTTGGAAGACAAGCACATAACCCTTTAGCTGGTAGCCCTTTGGTCTTATGAAGAAAAGTAGTTTCGTCCTGCAAACTCGGGCCTCTGAGGGACCATGAAGGAAGTTCTCTGTTGTTGGGCAGCAATAGTGACCATCATCAGTAGACCTGAGGAGAGTTGCTGGTTCAGTGTGGCCGAGGAGCTACGCGGGGCCTCTCACGGATTGTCTTCACCTGCAAAGTCAATTTGTTTCTTCCTAATCATTTTCAGGACTGGAAGCCAGAAATAAATCTGAAGAGACAAAAAGGTGGATGAATGAGCATTAGAGTCATTTCAAATGCCTCTGACATAAACTTTTCATTGTGGGGCTACTGGTGTTGGTAAAAATGCAAAAGACTTTGAAATGACCAGATAAACTTATCCTTGTAGATATTGTCTTAGTCTTTCACTGTCTATGAGCTATTTTCCATTTCCATTTCTGCTATTTTCCATTTTCTGTTTCTGTTGTTGCTATCAGCTATCAAGTTGTAGATAGCTGATAGCAACAACATAAATGATGCTTGTCCATGGACATGCAAATGAATTTCACCCTGTAGAGTACACTTGATCCTCCCATCCACACTTGTGGAAGAAGCCAGTTTTGCATCTATTAAGCAAATTCATTTTGGTATTCCCAATGGCCTATATATGTGTATGCTTTGAATTGTTCTTTGAATTGGTTGGAATTTCTTATTATGCCCTCTTTAATTAATAAGTTAAGTGAAATCTTTGACAAGCATTCATTTTATATGTGTATGAAAGTGATTATGTTACCATATACATGTATAAATATACATATATATTATATATCATCATATATATATCACATATATTTTATTTATTTATTTATTTATTTTTGTGAGGAAGATCAGCCCTTAGCTAACATCCATGCTAATCCTCCTCTTTTTGCTAAGGAAGACCGGCTCTGAGCTAACATCTGTTGCCAATCCTCCTCGTTTTTTTTTCCCCAAAGCCCCAGTAGATAGTTGTATGTCATAGTTGCACATCCTTCTAGGTGCTGTATGTGGGACGTGGCCTCAGCATGGCCGGAGAAGCGGTGCGTTGGTGCATGCCCGGGATCCGAACCCGGGCTGCCAGTAGCGGAGCGCGCGCACTTAACTGCTAAGCCACAGGGCCGGCCCCCACATATATATTCGAATGCTGGAGGATGAGCAAATTCTTTGGAGCTTACCAAGCTGTAGTAGACATTTCCCTCTCTGTTACCTATTTATCCTTGACCTGGTAAAGCAACACTTACTGGGCATTGTTCTTTAATAGCCCTTACAGAGGGCCTTCCCACTAGCCTCTCTGTGATACGACTGAACGTACTTACTTGAAATCAGTGTTTTGAAGGATATCTTGTAGAGTCCTCTGGACCAGCATTCAAAATCACAACACTAAGAGCCTTAGCCATGTACATCTATTAACCTCCCGCCCCAGTGCCCCATCTATTGTTGTGGATATAAGCCCTAATGTGAAGTTGAAGAGTGCTTTGAAATTCCATTTGCCCTTCAAACTCTAACTTCCTTAATTACAGATTTTACCCCCATCTTGTCCTTACCTTTGTAGAGTACAGACTCAGTTTCCTTTTTACTTCTCCCACTGGCTGCTTTGATCTTTTCTTCAGTAGCTTCGCATGGAGGTATTGGACGCGCTGCCTCTGCACACTTGGGTAGAAGGATGCCGACACCAGGATTTTAAGTTGCATCAGGATGGAGGATAACAGTCCTAGCATCACTAGTATCACAAGAATAATACTGAGAGGAATCCAGGTCTTAGACAGAAGGAGCTTTGGTTTGGGGATGCAGCTGGGTTCAAACAGAGATATATTAAAGGCAGAATCATGGATGATGCCTTGAGTTCCTTGCTCCTAAAATGAAAGAATAAAATTATCAAGATCCATGCCATTTTCATACTCAATCCTTATCTTCCTCAGTACTGCCCTGCAACACATAGCATTTATCTTAAAACATGCAGGGAGCTCTGGCTGAAGGAGCTAGTGTAGCTCCTTTTGTGTGTGGAGTGAAGGAGAAAAGACGAGTCTTATTTTTAGGTATTGCAGTATTTTCCAAAGTGGAATTGTAGAAACAAAGATTTCCTTGAAAGAAGGGTATCAGATAAGTTTGTCTATTCTGTCCTTTCTTTGGAGAGTCACGAGGCCATGAGACTATTGAAGGCTCTGAGAAGAAGGCAGAGAAATCTGTTTAACTTCAGCCAGCAGTTCTAACAAATGCGACCACATAACCCATTCTTATGAAACACCTGTTCCTACACTTTAGGCCATGTGGGACTAATGAAAAATGGTTTTCGTTCAACTGGGGGAGAAGCTATTTTGGAGCATAGCTCCTTAAGACCCAGTCGTATCCTCCCCATCTTGACAAATACTCTGTCAGCAGACCACAAGGTCACAAAGATGTGAAGACATTAAATTATGTTCTAAGCCAAACTTCTAGAGCTTGGAGAGGGAGGAGGGGGGATTATTCTTGTATAAGAATAGTATTTACTGAAGGTGGCTCTAAAATCATATTTGTAGAAGTCTCAAAATCAGACACTGTCTCATCTCTCTTGAGTGCTCTGGAGGGGTGCATTCTGTCCTGCTTGAAGGCAGAACAACAAACCAGTTGGCCTCAGCAAACTGACACAGCGGGCAGAAGATGACACTGAGCCACCCAGCCGAGCCACCAGCAAGAGAAGTGTGTGCTGATTCAGCTCTTTCTATTCCCTGACCTAAGAAAGTCATTTACTCTCTCGGTGGATTTGTTTTATAATTTGGTAAAACAGGAATTAATGGACCAGACCCTGCCCGTGAATAAACTACTCCCAGTGTAAATTAAGCACCTTGGGGATGGAGCATTAATCTTACAGACTGGAGTACTTAGTCAGTTATTATCACCCCAGTGCCCTAGAGCCCTGGGGCCAGGAAGAGGTAAATGATTTCTCAAACAGAACCCAACCACACCCAGAAAACACCAAGAACCTTGGATCTACCCTAATACCTGTGAAGAATCTGGAAACCCCAAACCTGGGACCTCTATACAAATGTCAAGTCAAATCTGTAATTTCCCCAGCACCATGGCTAAGCAATGAAAAGCATTTGTGTTGCCTCTCCTTTTCTCTTATTAAAAAGACAGTTTGCTTACAATTAAATAGAGAGATTTCGGTCCCCAGAGCAAAAGAATACCCTCTTTAGAACACTATTGAAGAAACAAACACATCGATTGAGTCAGTGATGAGAAATCCTGCAATAAAAAGGCAGTGGGTGTCAGGTCTGGGAGGAAGTTCTTTAGTCTAGGAATCTAACTGGGGATTTTGCAGTGGGGCATCAGGGCTTCATAAAGGTTGAGTCAACATTGCTGTTTGAGGTTGGTGGAGGGTAATGTGGAAGACAAATGAACTCTCTCAAAACACTGAGCAATATACCAATTGGTACCCTGATGTTTTAAAATGCGCTTACCTCTCAAGTAAATAATTTGCCAAGACGGCATTCAGTAATGGACAGAGGACCCGCTCTGGTGTCAGACAGTCCTGAAAAGTTAATGCTGACAAATGCTGTGCAAATAGTAGGTGCTCAATAAGTAGCAACGATGACTATTTTTACTTACAATGCCCACCCTCTAGCAACCTCAATTCGGGTCATTTCCCATCTTTCTTCTTTATTTAAAATCATGTGAAAGTGGGAGAAAAATATTGGCAAAACCTTGAGCCGATGATTGTCTTCCTGCTCATCTTCTCCTTTGCAGATCTGCAGCACAGGAGAGACCAGGAGCCTCCAAGGGCATCCTGGGGTAAGGACAGGGCACTGCCAGTCACGCGGAAGCTGGCTGCTGGCGGTGCAGTCTCCCAGCGTGGCAGGAGAGTTTGAGAGGAGCTCCCACAGCAGTCTCGTACTCACAGCTGTTCCAGCGCCCACTGCCCTGCTGTCATCGTGAGAGTACACGGTGGCCTCCCCCGCCAGGACGTGAGACCCTCCATGGCAGCCATCACGGTCTAGACGTCTTTGCCTCCCTAGGACCCCGCAACACCCAAAAATGTATTTGTCAGGACATTGTCATTGGAAAGCTTCTGGGCTTTTTTTGGAAGGCAGAACTTGCTCTTTTTATTTTCATTCTGTCTAAAACAGTGAAAATTCACAAAACAGGCATGGGTATGGCTGAGAGAGAAATAAATGAGAGAAAAGCAAAAAGAGAAAGGAGAGGAAGAACCGAGAGGGGAAAACCAAAAAAGAGAATCCAGGAGGAGAATGGGTTGTGGGCAGGAGAGAGGCCGTTTTACTAGCCAGCCCCCAGGAGCAAGCCTGTCTGAAAATCTTGTTTGGCTTTCACTTGAAACACTGCTCCCATTATCCACCCCGCTCCAGATATCTAGAGCAACAGCATTCTTGTAATTAACTGAATTCTTCAGGGGAAGCAGAGGGCTCAGAGTAATCAACTCTGAGAAGTAGCCCAGGATTAGAGGGGGTAGGGGCCCGGATGTGTCCGCTGAGCCAGAAGAACAGGGGAGGGAAAGTGTGGATGCAGCAAGAGCATCCCCGGCCCGAGAGAGAGAGAGAGAGAGAGAGAGAGAGAGAGAGAGAGAGAGAGAGAGAGAGAGAGAGAGAGAGAAATCGAGAGTGGGGTTTCCAGGGAGAGTTTACAGGCACGATTTCTGCCGTTCCCCTCTAAGATTTTCCCAGCAGCCGGCACAACCTACTGTAGCTTGATAAAGAGGAGGGAAAATCAGACACGTGGAAACAGCTGTTGGTGTTTTCACAAGCCTGGGCTAGTGCACTCCACTCCAGCATGCATGACACTCACAAACACACACACACACACTTATGCACACACATCCATGCACACACTATACATTCTCACGTGTGCAGACACATGTCCCACCTGGCTCAGCTTCACAATCTCTGGGTTTAAAAAAAAATAAGACAAGTATCTGACAATATCCAGATCCTCTGAAATGTCCACATAATCACAAATTTCTATGGGGAAAAATGGGAAGAAGAAAAGATGGCATACACAAAAACCACAGTCTGCTCTGTAGGGACACGGCTGCTGGGAGGAAGGAGAATAGAGGAGAGAAAGGCAGATTCCCCGAGACCCAGGAGGCACCAGCTTGGAGAAACACACTGTCTTGGCTAATCAAGATTTTCATAGCTCTACCCAATGGCCTTTAAAGGTTACACTTCGGCTCCGTCCTTTGAGTGGTGGGTTTAGAACAGTGGTTCTCAATCTTGACCACACATTAGAATTACTTGGGGAGTTTTTAAAAATCCTTCACCCATGCTTCACTCAGTCCAATTAAATTCAAAGCCCTGGGGGCCAGAACAAAGCAACAGGTTTGTCTCCTAGTTTGCTAGTTTGCTTGCTCAGGTCTGCAGAGATACTTGTGCAGCTGTGGTCAAGGACCACTGGTTAAGAAAGCTCTTGCTTTCTAGCACCTGAGCTAGAGTTTTTCAAAATGTGGTCCATGGACCACCTACTTTGAAAGCACACCAAGTGCTTATTAAAAGTGCTCTCCTGTTTAAAACAAATCTCTGTAAATTGAGGCCTGAGACTGCATCCACCCCAAGAAACTCTTAACACACACTTGAGGTTGAAACCACTGACCTAAATTGTCTAAAAAAACCAAACTGTAGCTGGTTCCATTTTTTAGTGGGTGTTACCAAGTACTAGCACCAGCCGTATTATTTGGTTACTTAGGAGCTCTTTTTCAATGACCATCCTCTTAAACACTGTGTTGATGCATTGGGAGCCCTCCTATGTTTGATAAGGACTCAGGATGCATAGAAAAGAAGTTCTCAATCAGAGAAGGTGCTCAAAGTCTACTCGCACAAGTCTGGGGAGAGAGGAAGTCAGGCCCTAAATGTGGCCTCTTGGTTTCATGCCACGTACAGAATCAGCTTTGTGTTTAACATGAGAGACACCTAATCCAACATGTCAGTGTTTGCTGAGTGTAGGAGGCTGCAAAATGGCCCCCCAAAGATATAAGATTTAATCCCCCAAATTTCTGAATGTTACTTTATTTGGAAAAAAGGGACTTTGCAGATGTGACTCATTAAGGATCTTGAGATGGAGAGATTACTCTGGATTATCCTGGCAAGCCCTAACGCAATAACATGCATCCTTTATGAGGGATTTTACGTACACTGAGGAGAAGGCAACGTAAAGACAGAAACAAAGATGGAGGGATGCAGCCACAAGCCAAGGAAGGCCAGCAGCCCCCAGAAGGTGGAATAAGTGAAGACTGGATTCTCCCCCAGAGTATGAAGGGAGTGTGGCTCTGCCAACAACACCTTAATTTTGGCCCACAGATACTGATTTCGAACCTCTTGCCCTCAGAACTATAAGAGAATAAATTTCTGTTGTTTTAAACCACTCAGTTTGTGGTAATTTGTTACAGCAGCCACAGGAAACTCACACAATGACCAAAGATTTGCAGAATGATAATATACTCTAACATCGGGACTTTAATTCAACTTAACCCGTGTTGGTTGAGCTCCTTCTACATGCCAGGCACTGTGCCAGGCACCGGGGGTCCAGAGGTGAAGAAGACACTGCCCTGCCTTGGGACCGTCATGATCTTTAGCAAGCAGACCAGCAAAGAGGCAGGATACACCGTGAGAAACGTCTGTGAGCACCTACCTCTCTGTGCAGTTTCAAGTGAACCTCCAGCCCTGGCAAGCTTTGGAAATGTTTGCTCACGGAGAAAATGAGCCGATACAGCAGATAGTCGACAGCTGCAAACAGCACCCAGATGTAGAGATGGGTAAGAATGGGGACGAAAAACAGCGCCAGGTTCTTCCTTTCTTTAGGAGTCAGCCAGAAAGAGGGGATGACAACATACTTCCTCCTTTCCTTCTTGTTCAGTGGAAGGACACAGGGCCTCTGCTGATGCCTCTCCCTTTCGTCAAACTGAACGAACTCTCTGGTGATGTAGATATTTTCAAACTTCCACCCACAAGTGTCCAAGAATCGCTTCATGAAGAGGCCAGTGCCGAGGAGCACCAGCAGAAGGCCTGCGAGGGCAAGCAGCTGCCGTCCCAGGGAGGACAGCACCTCTGTCGCCGTCACCATCTGGTACAAGACCCCCAGGACTTTGCCTTTCGTGTCATTGAGCTGTGCCTCCAGGGCTTGGCTGGGACTGGAAAGAGAGACTGCCAGGGTCTGGTTCCAAGACACGAGGTCATCAAATAGACTTAGGTGAGTGGCGAGGCCGTAAATCCACCGAATTGCTTCAATGTATTTTTCCAAAAGTGGCAAATGTACGGAAAAGCTCTTTGCCCTGAGGTTGCAAGTCATACTGTCCAGGAGACCTTTCAAGTTGTGAAAAATATTTTCCACGTGTCCAAAGATGACGATCCCTGTGCCAGCTGCAATCAAAGCATTCCTGCCCTCGCGCAGGCCACACGAGAGGAAGAAGAGAAGAAGGAAACATCGCGAATGTCTGGAGCAGCACAGCAGCAAACAAGCAACCATCCAGCAGGTGGTGAAGACTGTGAACGAGGACAGAAACCAGTCGAAGGCCACAGAGAGGAGGCCCACTGAAATGAGAGCAACGAAACAGCAAACTCCCAAATGTGGGATAAAGTCCATCCATCCAGGGCTTCTTGGAGACACATACATCCCCCAAAGACTTAGGAAGATATTGGTGCTTGAGGTCCAGACACCCATGCTCCCTGCGTCCCTGGAAATGAAAAAGAAACCAGGGTCAGACGTTGCTTGTGACTGTCCTCTGTCACTTTGTAAATGGCATGGTGGTAGATTGATTGCAAAAAATGGCTGTAATTCTTTACCCTTCTCGGTCTCCACATCCCCTTGCCATATGACTTTACAGTATCTCCCCTGGAGAGGTGAGAGAAATAGACCCCATCAAGAGGTGAGGTCTATTTCTCCAGTCTTTGAATTTGGGATGGCCTTGTGACGCCTTCGGCCAATAGAGTGTGGCAGAAGTGACAGTGTGCCAATCCTAAGTCTATGGCTCACTCCTGTCTCTTGCAGAACCCTATTACTAACTTTTTAACAAGTCCAGGTGTGTGAGTCTCCTATTGCTGCTGTAGCAAATCACCACACACTTAGTGGCTCATAGAAACATATATTTATTCTCTTACAGTTCTGGAGGTGAGAAGTCCAAAATGGGTTCAGAGGGCTGCGTTCCTTCTGGAGGCTCTAGGGAAGAATCCATTTCCTTGCCTTTTCCAGCTTCTAGAGGCTGCCTATGTTCCTTGGCTCATAGACTCTCCTACATTTCAAAGCCAGCAATATTGCATCTGATTTTCTCTCTGGCCTCTGCTTCCACCCTTATATCTTCTCTATAACTCTGATCCTCCTGCCTCCCTCATATAATGACCCTACTCAGATAATCCAGGAGAATCTCTCCATCTCAAGATCTTTAACTTAATCACATAGGTGGAGTCCCTTTTACCACGTAAGATAACATAGTCACAGGTTCTGAGCATTAGGACATGGACATTTTGAGGGAGGGGGGCATTATTCAGCCTATCACACACAGTTGGGCTGCTGGGTGACAAAAGGCACGCGACCAGTCAATTCTATCAACTCAACTATAGACGGCCAACTGCTGGACATGCGAAGGAGGCCATCCTAGACCAGCTGGTCCCCAGCCAGCCCACTAGCTGATGACAGATACTTTAGTAATAATACATGTTTATTTGTTCTAAGCCACTGAATTCTATGCTGCTTTGTTAGGCAGTAATTGTTAATTGATAAAAACAGCAATACTGTATCATGGGTCTTAATAGTTGAAACAAACCCTAGGCTGATGGACGGACAGGCTGAAATTTCAGTAAACTGCATTATGTAAGATCACTTTTTGATAGTCATCTATTTTCTCATGCTCTAATTTTATAGACCAGAAAGCACACCAAATGCATCCAAACTTAAACGTGGCATTGGATTGAGGCCATTGTATCTCTGTTCTGTAACCGTTGTGCCTCCCCCGCCCGCAACCCACCCTTACCCTCTGAGTGCAGTTCTCTCCTGAGAATCTTATAGGGAAAACAAGAATAATTTGTCACTGAGTTAATTATCTTTTCTTTTTTCCCAGATCTGGCATAATTAAAATGAAGGTGCTATGGGGTTGCTACCGCCCTGTCAGTCATGCAGATTTAGGTCTGTGATGCACCCAGAGAGTCTTGGGTTCATTTGGAATGATATGAAATCAATTTAAGATGTTTCTCTCTTGATTGACAAGAGAATATCTAACAAGCATTATACCACATGTGTGGGATTTTAATGAAGACATTGATCAGTTTTTAAACACTCTCGAATAAATCTCTTCTCACATCAAATATGATGGAGCTCGATTTATGGAGTAGCTTAATACTGTTCCAGCCAGTGAGCCCTGGATCACAGTGTGGGAGACGTGTGCAGACATTGGCTAGAGGGCGTGAACTGAGCAGCCCGAGGTGAGGAAACCACTCTCTTTCTGTGTTCAGGCCGAATGAGGTTAATGCAGGGCAGAAATGAGGTGGGGAAATAGGCAGGTTAGGAACAAACCTGTGGCAATTTCTCCTGCAGTAATATGGAGGGCTTGTAGCTCCTGTCAGGTAATCTGAATGGAAATGCTCAGCACAGAAAGGAGATATGGGGAGAAATTAAGTGTTAAAGAAGGGTCATTACCATGTGGGACCGGCCTTATCAGAGATGCAAGATTCCACATTAGAGGATGTTCTTAATCTATCAGGAGGAAAGGGAATTGGAATGGCCATTAGAATGGGGACCAGTAAAAAGACGTAGCTCTTTTTTCCTGCCAGCATGCTTCCTTTCAGAATCGGAGGTTGGTTTGAAGGTTGGCAGTGCGCCCATGCATGTCCCCACTCACACTCCACTCTGACCCCCAGAAGTCACTGAGGGGCCCCTGTGCTCCTGAACCTTCCCAGCTTTGCCAGCCCGAGTCAGAGCTGCCTAGTGGCCTGGGCGGGAGACGTGAGCTGTCAGCAGCGAGCAGGCAGGCAGGGGACAGGACACCCAGCACCAGAGCAGGTCAGAAGTGCTGCCTCTCCTCCTGCGTGTCCCCATTCGCTTTCTTTGTCATGGCTTTAAATTTGACCCCAAACCATTATCTGACTAATTGATTCACTAATAGGGATTAATTGCCTGTTATGTTCTACGTGCTTAACATAAAGTATCTCTACATCCTCCCTGAAGCCTCTGGAGATGCTCTTTGCATTGCACACAGTGGAAACTGAGGCTCAGAGTGCCCACTGATATGTGTCAGCCATCACGGAGGATAGATGGTACAGTGGGATTCAGACCAGGTCTCCCTGACTCCTCGGCCAGCTCCCTGCCCCCTGCGCCATTGCCAGAGTCTCTGACCCTGGGTTATGCGATAGGACACTCAGCTCACTGTCTTTGCTGGAAACACATTACACTTTCTGCCAGTGACTGTTTAAGAGCTGACCTGTATATCACAAACCCATTTCTCTCTGCTCATTTTTTTCCCTGCTTCAAAATAGTTGACCCTGTAAGGCTGTGTCTCAGATCAGCTCTCTCTAGAGCAAATCAGAAATGCCAGCTGTTTTATTTTTTTCTAACATCCTTTTCAAGGCACCATTTTGCTTGCTTCCTAAGAAAATTAATAATGTATATTTTGGATTCATTTTTCCCTTGTCTTGCCTTCATCCTTGTACAGTGTGTCCTTAATACAGATATTTCTCTAAGAATATGAAACAGATTTATGGACACATTAAAATTTTAACATTTGGCAATAAAATGTAATATCAATTAAATAAGATATATGACTGCAATTTTGTCCTGTAAGAGGCACATGTTTTCTTAACAAGCAACAGATCTAATATTATCCTCCTTGTTTTTGTGCTGAAAACAGCACGTCACCAAAAGACAACAAAACTTTCTGCCGCAGGAGGACTGAATGCATTCTCTCCTGCTTTATAGCTTGAGCTGCAGGGGAGAGCTTTGCATCACAAGCCCAGAGGCTGGTGTTCCAGTCTGTCCTTCTTGTCACTGTTGAGCGCGACCCTGATTTCCTCCTGTTCTCTGTTTCTCTGCTGGAATGTAAGACCTGCCTGAGCTCCCTCCTGGTGAGGTTTGATGAGGGGAGCCACCCTGGAGATAAGATGCCCAGTAAATGCAAGCCATTTCTTCTTGTTTCTTTGCTGCCACAGAAAATTGAGACCTTCCCTTCCCCGAAGATCTTTAGGCAAGGACTGAATGCCCCAAATTGGTGGGAGTCTTAGAGACAGGAGCTGGATTGCACCACCTTCCCAGCACTGATGTTTTCCACGTCTCCTCCAGAGGTCTGCTGAGTTCTTTCTTCTTGCTCCTGCAGAAGGGCAGTGGTTCTGCTGATCTTTCTTCAGAGAGCCCCAGTTCTTTCCTTCTAGACAAATCAGAGAATCAGGATTTGGACAAGCCGGTTGCTTGTTTCTTTCCCAAAGACTTTGTCAGGCAGGTATCCAGACTCTTAAATTTTATTTTTGGAGCTAAAAGGAATCTTACAGATCAGAGCTTCTTAAACTGGAGTATGTAATCACTGGGGGAATCTTGTTAAAGTGCACATTTTGATTCCAAAGGTCTAGAGTGGCACCTGAGATTTTGCATTCTTAATAAGTTCCCAGGCAGTGCTGATGCTGCTCTTCTGAGGACCAGACACTGAGTAGCAAGCTCTAGAATTCAGCACTGTCTGATAGCACTGTCTGTGATGATGGAAATGTTCTATATCTGTGCTGTCCTACACAGTAGGCACTGGACGTGTGTGATTATTAAGCTGTTGAAATAGGGCTAGTGCTGCTGAGGAGTTGAACTTTTAAGTTTATTTAATTTTAATTAATTTAAATTTAAATAGTCACGTGTGCTGGTGTCTGTGTACTGAGAAGAACAGCTCTAGATGATTGACACCCAGCCGGCTGGTTTCCACATATGAGGAAATGAAAATCCAAAAAGGCTAAGGGGCTTGTCGAGGCCATCCTGCCCTTGGGGGCAGAGCTGAGAGTGAGACCCCAGTCTTCCACCACTCAGTGACACATTTCCCATCACATCAACATCTCATCTCTGACTTTTCATGAACCCCATTTTTAAATCCTTACCAGGGTTCCTGGGTAATGGAGTTAAAATTTCTCACACACTCAGTGTGCCTTCAGGCCCCACAAAATACATAATTAGAGAAGTGGACAAACCATAGCCTGTGCCTCTTACCTGAGACTTAGCGAAATAGTAATAATAACAGATAATAGTATCAAGTTGTTTCCAAGTGCCTGGCCACTCTTATGGCATCTGATACACATTATTTGTCACGGCAGCTCTGTACTATTATACCTATATTTTTAGATGAGGAAACCGAGGCTCAGAGAGGTGACAGGACTTGCCCAAGGTTACAGAGCGAATAAGCAGAAGAGCCAGCACTCATACCCGGGTTTTAGTGACGTTGAGGATTCAAGACGGGCCGCTTCTCAGACCCTCTTTAATATGATGTTTGAAGAAAAGCTTCTGAATTTGGTTGAAATATATTCCCAACCACGCATGCATCCTGAAATGCAAATTCAACAATGCCGGTCTCTCTCGTTACATTGTCGTCTGCCTCGGGCGTCCTCCACGTCCTCTGCCAGCACAGCCTTACTGAGCCCTCCAGAGCTGACTAGCTCTCCATCCTGGTGTCAGGCCCATGCTGGGCTGAGGTCCAGGCTGTGCGGCCCTCATTCTCAACTGAGCCACTCCTCCCAGAGTCAGGGGTGAGAGGTACTTTCAGTGCTGGTCCCCACCTTCTCTGAAGAGCTGGGGGTCAAGGTGAGGGCCCTTCCTGCACTAGAAAATCAGGGCAGGCAACGCTCGGCATTTCAGGTTCCTGCAGGGGTCAGACAAGCACTGTAAAGAGTGATGGGAATCAGGAGATGTATGTGCTTTACGGGGCAATGGGCGTGGGTCTTGGGGGCTGGAGGGCCCGTGCCCCGGTTTAAGCTGCAAGAGCCGCAAGCAGCCCCCCGCCAGGCAGATTTTCTTCACGGCGGTAGGGAGACCCAGTGTGGCCAGATTTTCTGATTTTTTTTCAAGAGAAGCTGGAAATCTAGATTTCTTTGGGTGACATCTCCTGGTCAAAAAAAATTGGCTCGAATTATTTTTAAACACTCTGGCTGGCTGACGTTGGCCACCGGTAGTCAGTCTTTGGGGGAACCTCCCATTGCTTCCTCCTCGTCTCTCTTCTCTGCCTCCCTCCTCACATATGCTTCCTCTTCTCCACTCATCTGAATTATCTTTCCTGATTTTTATCCCCTGGGACATTTTAAAATCATGCTGTAGGCCAGTTTCCAGTCTCGTGCATAAAGGTTTTCTCTATGCGTTGGGAATATTTATTTTTGCCCAAAGATCTCAAACTCTATTTTATTCCCTTCTCTTGTGCTACTGGATTGAGCTCTTCCCTCACTCTCTCCGTCGCTTCTTCCAGCAGCTTCTAAAAGGCTAATCTGATCCCTTTAGCCTGCAATTTCTCTTCATTCTGCCTCCATTATCAAGAATGTTTATTGCCTGACTCACCATCCTTTCTCCCCAGGATGGAGTACCTGCTTCTTGCTTTTACCAACAGCAATATCCCAAGAGTAATGACCACGCTCCTGCCTTTATCCCTAAGCTACACCCCAGGCCAGGGAACCACAGCTGGTGTCCACAGGAGAGTATCACCGAGGCCCCACGTCTCTTTCACGGGGTTACAGCAACTTTTGTGTGGCTGGGTGGGAGGGAGCAAGGAAAGGACCAGGGGTGGTGAGGAGGAGCCCCTGGTCCGAGCCGGGAGGCATGCAGAACCGCGCAGTCTGTGTAACCAGCCTGAGCCCACACTTATCTGCTTTCACGCAGAGCTGAGCTGTTGCCATGGGAAACAGAAGCAGCCAGGCTTCTCCATCAACTCTGCACACACTAGCAAACACGGGCTGCGAGTGCATACACGGTGGTTCAGTTGTTTTCCCCGGCAGGTATTAAATGTCAGTGGCAGCAGCAAGAGCCCTGGCGTGGAGGGCACGGGCTCCCAGCCCCCTGACCCCCAGAACCCTATTCACCTGCTTTGTTGGTGAGTCATGGAGACCAACATTTCTGAGCACAGATCAACGCTTGAAGTGCAAAGAACACATCCTTGCTTCAGATACAAGGCCCAGTCAGCAGCCATGACAAATGGAGCTATAAAATAATAATTAGAGCCTCCAGATGAACGGTCCACCCTAGGAGATTTCTAGATGGGGGAATACTGAAGAGGACATCACCAGTGCCACTCCGGGCTGGCAAACAGAATCCCACAGGCTCACTGCTTTTGCAAGTGCAGGAGAAATCAATGTGGCCTTCTTCGGGGAAGGACCTGGAGACGAGGAGCTCGGGAGCTGTCCTATTGCGTCCCTTTTCCCCCACTTGTGCAGCACTCGTCTTGTCTGATATCCCGAAATTTCCATTAAGTGAGACCAGCTCATTCTGACCCTGCTCCCCGTGCAGCAGGCAACGGCTTATGCTCCACAAGCCCAGATAGGGTTCGTTTATTTCCAGGCAAAAATAAACCCCGACTGACTGTCCCTCTATTCTCCCTGTCCTCCTCCAACCAGCTCTGCTGATCCCCGCGGCAACCTGGTCTGAGCCCGCCAGCCCCTCTCAGTCTTCAGAAAATTCAGACAAAGGGCAGAGTGGAGTAGAAAAGAGCCCTGGGCAGGGAGACAGGAGATCTGTGGTCTAGCCTGCCTCCAGGCTCTGAAAACGGGCTGTGTGACCTTGGACAGGTCACTTCCCCTCTCGGGACCGCAGCCCCCGAGGCTGGCCCTGTTCTGCGTTTCCTGCCAGCCCAACAGTCTCTGAAACAAAGGCGAAGAGGAGCAGCGGAGCCGGCTCTGGCTGCTGCGTTTTGCAGGAGCCTCGCGCCTGTAACTGGGACAGAAGAAGGGAGTGTTTCTTGTCCTTTTCTCTTTTTCTTTCTTTTTTTTTTTAAACTCTTGCAAACTTATAATTTGGTTCGGAACACAGTGTTCTCTCAGCCTGCCAAAATAGCGGGTGCAGGCGCCGAGGCCTCCCTTGGAGGAGGAATGAAGTCCTCATAATTTTGTTTAATCGTATTGCCTTGGGAAAGCCAGCGCATGCCTTCCTCTGCGAAGGCAACCTTCACCCGAGAAAGATTAACAAAAGCTACGGGGCAAACGGAGGAGCATTAAGGGAACAATTCAGTCCCTCCTGGTGGCTGGCTCTGTCACTGAGGCCTGGCAGCCCCACCTGCCAGACCCGGCCGCCCCGCTCCTTGCCACTGCCCCGAGGCTTGCACAAGAGGGATCAGTTCTTCAAAAGCTAGGGACTGGCACGAGTTCCTACAAGCTGCTCTGTTGAGAGGACGTTCATGCCATGGGCTTCCCTGAGGCGAGGGTGTTCAGATCCCTCAGGCCAACATTAACGAAGACTTCCTTTCTGATATTTCTGCATGTATTTAAATTGTTGGGGGGCAGAGGAGGGGCCACTTAAGTATTCTCTGGTCTCAACTGTTTATTCCAATTTACTAACACCTAATTTTTTCTTGAAAGAAAAGCCATGTAAAAAACAAGATTATTCCAAATGTTTACTTACAGGTTCCTCTTAGGTTCTTCTTCGAGCACAAAAATGCCCTTCCCAGGGGCTCTGAGTCTTGATATAGAACAGGGAAAAAGGAACCACAAGTGACAAAGAGGGTCACGTTGCCATGAATCAACCTCTTTATTTCCCGCACAAAGTGACTAAGTCATTTAATATTGACAAAGGGAATAATTGATGCAAAGGAACTACATAGTTCTTTCCAGTATTTTCCTCAGAATAGATGTTGCTGAAATCTATTCTAGAAAATAATGAAATAGGATATTTTTAAACATCAGGGAGTGAGTTATGAAAACTTGGACAGTCTCTTTCCCTCTTCCTCTTTTCCCCTTACTCGCATACTCCCCATTCCCACCCCCAGCAATGGGGCCACAACCAACACCCACCATCCCTGCTCCCATCCACAGTCGAAGAGGCAGGTTGCATAAAGGAGCCACCTCTGCATTGATGACCCAAGAGGGGTGTAACAATCTGTGTCATGCCTCTCGATCTTGCGTGAGACTTTCCATCTTAGAAATTTACCTTCCAACTCAAGAGGACCAGCTTTTGTGGTTTCAGGGAATTAGGAAAGCCTCAAACCCCTACTACAAAATTGTTCTTCACTTTTTGATTGAGACATAATATAACTGCAAGAGCTTTTATCTTAAAATTCATGGATTCCTGTCAAAACGCAAATATCCCTGAGAGAGGTTGATATAAAGAAAAAGATGAAATCAATAACTGTACAGATGGAACACTGAAAACTCATATCAAACATCACGGTGAAGATACACAAATGTCTGATGTTTGGGAGACACAACTGTCAATCAATAAACAATAGGGATCCAGTGAATGTTGTGAGCAAATTAACATTACAAAAAAATCAGTGATCATCACTGGAGTAGGTTGCAGGGGAGTGAGTACAGGGGGAGGGGGCTGAAGTAGGAAGTAGGACCAGTACATTAGTCAGGGTTCTCCAGAGAAACAGATCCAATAGGGTGTGTGTGTGTGGAGAGAGAGAGAGGTTTATTTTAAGGAATTGACTTATATGACTGTGGGGGCTGGCAAGTCCAAAATCTGCAGGGTGGGCCAGCAGGTGGGAGACTCAGGGAAGAGTTGATGTTGCAGCTTGAGTCCAAAGGTGGATTGCAGGCAGAACTCCCTCTTTTAAGGGGTAACCTCAGTCTTTGCTCTTAAGGCCTTCAACTGCTTGGATGAGGCCCACCCTTATAGAGGATAATCTGCTTTACTCAGTCTACTGATTTAAATGTTAATCTCATCTAAAAAATACCTTCACCTTAACATCTAGATTAGTGTTTGACCAAATATCTGGGTATTGTGACCTAGCCAAATTAACACAGAAAATTAACCATCACAACCAAATTTGAGTAATAGAAAGACAAAACATACGGCTTTGTTTGTTTGTTTAGGCTGTGAAGAGCGAATGGACAGAATTTGGTAGTTGGGAGGAGAAAGGAAAGGAATCAGTGATGATCAGAACTTTCCACCTGAACCACGAAGAGCATGGAGGCAATGGCTTATAGTAAATGCGGCTGGAGAAATAAGGTCCCGGATAGATGTCCGGATAGAAATATCCATCCTGTGATCTGCCAGGAACATGAGCCTGGGCTTAGAAGATGTGAGGTACAAAGACAGAGAGCTGAACATTAGCCAGACGTGAGCCTGCAGCATAGCATCCAGAGCATATCTGTTGAATTGAGTTGCAAGTTGAAACTCTGAGACAGAATAGATTTTCAGAGGGATACGGTATAGAGAGAAGAGCATAAGAATGAGGATCTCGGTTTATCCTGTCCTGGGCGACAGGGTACGTTCCTGGCGCTCAAAGGGCTAGGGCTACTGCTGAGTGATCAAGCTCATAGAACACATTCAGGGAAAGCTTCAGGAGCATGGTTGCCTCCAGGGAGGTGGAGAGAAGAGTCCTGGCCTTGGGAGGGGGGTGGGGTGGGAAGGGAGGCATTCCAATCAGAGGAAACAGCACCTGCAAATGCATGGAGACCAAGGAGACAATTGCAAAAATCTGGATGCAACTGAAGTGTAACGTGCTGGGGACAAGTGGTCAGAAATGATGCCGGTAGCACTGTCAGGGCCACGTCCTTGACAGCCCTTCGTGTCAGGGGGCTGACTTAGTCCCGAAGGAGAAGAGAGCCGTTGAAGCAAGATGTTTTCATTAGAGGGTCCAGACTGCAGTGTGGATGCCTCATTGAGTGAGCCAGAAGCAATAAAGGAGGCCCAAGAAGGGGAAGAGTCAGGGAACCGAGAGTCGGAGGCGGGCTGGACATTGTGAGAGTGGGAAGAAGAATGAGGCCCAGGAAGTGGCCCTAGACTTTGGCAATTAGGAGGTCACTGGTGCTCTCGGAAGGGCCATTTCAGTAGGGGGCTGGCAGTGAGCCGGAGGTGAGAGGGAGAGGGGCAAGCCAATGCTTACTTCGGAGTAGTGTTGGGGATGGAAACGGAGAGGGAGCAGGCAGTAGTAGAGAAGCAATGGTTTTGGTTTTTGGAAGAACCGAGAAAATTCAGCGTATCAACTTCACAAAAGAAAATGAGCATAGGAGGAGATAAGATGAAAAGAAAAGGAGGGAAGCTCCTGGGCATGGTCTCAGCCCTCCTGGGGATGGAGGAGAGCGGGGCTTCTGTCAAAGAGAAGGGAGGGGAGATAGAGGTTGCTGGCTCGTGGAGAGCAAATCTGGGAGCAGCTTCTAGAAGAAACATTGGGAGAAGAAGGCTCCCCAGCCCCACGGGCCATCAAGGGGCGCCAGTGAGCATGATTTTCAAAGCCCCCACGCAGTGCCCAAGCTTAGGAGTGGGAGAAAATGGCCAGTTGGGTTTGGACCTTGGAGTCTCCTAAAAGCGTGTGCGGCTTCAGGTGGAGGGGCTGGGGTGGGGCAGGTGAGATTCAGCTGTTGCTGCGAGATTCCTTTCCTGGGCTTGCAGTGAACTTGGAGAATGGAAAAGCTATGCTCAGCTGGGAATTTTAACCTGATTCAGCTCAATTGTTCCTTAAGGACTTTGAAAATCTGCAGTTAGTGGGCTGGACTCTTCGAGAGTGTCTGTACTCCTCAGATAAATAGCTTCAAAACAGCAACGGTTGAGAGAGCTGATGTGCAGGAACCATCCTGATTTCACTGCCAGGGCCTGGTGGCCACCAGCCAACTGAAGTTGGGGCCTGAATTTCTGGGGCATCTCTAGGATTCTGCCTGAGGTGGCTGGCAAGGAGCAGTCAGTCAGTGCTGAAGTTACTATATGATCCTGGGGTCAGGAGCCTTTTCTGTTCTTTCTCCTGCCATCAGGAACCTCTGCCCCACAGAGGTGATTTTCGATTTGATGAGTCATGAAGCATGGATCATACGAGGCTCACTTCAGACTTGTGACTCATCCAGCCCAGGGATCCCTCTGGAGAACTGAGATAGGGAGAGGGTGTTTTGTGAGGCTGCAAGGCCTGGCGTAGACAAGTGTTGTCATTTTGTCCATTTAGTATTTTTAAGCCCCTTAAAAATTGTTGTACTCTGGGGCCGGCCCTGTGGCTTAGCGGTTAAGTGCACGTGCTCCGCTACTGGTGGCCCAGGTTCGGAGCCCGGGCGCGTACCGACCCACCGCTTGTCCAGCCATGCTAAGGTGGCGTCCCACATACAGCACCTAGAAGGATGTGCAACTATGACATACAACTATCTACCGGGGCTTTGGGAGGAAAAAAAAAGGAGGGGGATTGGCAATAGATGTTAGCTCAGGGCTGGTCTTCCTCAGCAAAAAGAGGAGGATTGTCATGGATGTTAGCTCAGGGCTGATCTTCCTCACACACACACACAAAATTGTTGTACTCTTTCCTAAACAACCTATTAGGGGTAATAAGTTTCATATGTTGAATGAACAATGAGCACATTCTGTCTCATGAGTCCATTTGTATCATCTCTACTCTAAAACCCTCTCCTTTTAATTTCAGAGAGATAGTCCCAGGTTTATTTTTCTGAGATCATCCAAGTCATATCCCTTACAATGAAAGATCTGGGTCATTTCTGCTCTTTCAGTACAAAGCCTTCCAGTGTTTCTCACTCGCTTCTGTACTGAAGCTGCTCCCCATCACCCCCTTTGCCTTTTTGTCCTCTCCAGGATCTTTTCTAGCTCCATTAGCTTTTTCTCCTGTTCAAGTCCACTTTTCAAGCAGAACTGTGCACCAGGCCTATGCTAGGTCCCCAGGCAACCCTGATTCCAGAAGCTCACATCTGGCTGTTAAGACAGATGCACAATTAAGGAAGTCTAATTGTGGACAATGAAGGAAACCCAGTGAGGCTCACTGAACCCTCTCGGGCGTAGAGGGTGGAGTAAGGGAAAGCCCGAGAGAAGAGAGAGGATGAGGCTGAGTTCACCAGTTGGAGAAAGTGGGAAGGGCACGAGCAAAGCCACAGAGCCCTGGGAGTGCCAGTGTATGGCGCTGGTGGATGCTCACCCAGCAGCCCTTGCCCTTCCTTTTGCCCAGCCTTCCCTGCAATCAGAACAGGGATATGTGACTCAACCCTGGCCAATGGGACCCAAGGGGAAGTCTATGAGAAACTCGTGGGAGAGCTCTCTTCTCTCTTAAAAAGACATGCATAGGAAGAAATAAGCTCATCTTTACTAGCCATGGTTGTGCCCTGCATGTGACTTCTAGAAGGGCTGCAACGAGCTTTGTAACATGAAGGAAGACAGAGCTGAAAGATAGGAAGCATCTGGGTCCTCAGTGGCATCTTGTAGCCTCTGAACAAACCCTCTATCCCTTCTGCCCCCAGACCCCTGATATGAAAGACAATAAATATCCCAATTGTTCAAGCCACTTTATTTTTAATAAACTTTATTTTTGTAGAGCATTTTTAGGTTTACAGCAAAATTGAGCAGAAGGTAGAGATTTCTCATACTCCCTGTCCCACACATGCACAATGCCCCCACTATAAACAACCTCCACTAAAGTGGAAAATTTATTATAATTGATGAACCTACGTTGACACATCATAATCACCCAAAGTCCATAGTTTATATTACAAATCACTCTTGGTGTTGTATATTCATTGGGTTTGGACAAATGTGTAATGACTTGTGTTCACCATTATAGTGGACATTCAGTCATACAGAGTAGTTTCACCACTGTAAAAATCCTCTGTGCTCAGCCTTTTGATCCCTCTCCTCTCCCCAACCCTGGACAACCACTGATCTTTTTACTGTCTCCGCAGTTTTGCTTTTTCCAGAATGTCATATAGTTGGAATCATACAGTACATAGTCTTTTAAGATTGGCTTCTTTCACTTAGTAATATGCACTTAAGTTTCTTTCATCCCTTTTCAAGGTCAAGCCACTTTTAAATACCACTTTGTTAAGGTATAATTGACATACAACAAACTTCACATATTTAAAATGCATAATTTGATAAGTTTAGACTTATGTGTATACCCTGGAAACCATCAACACAATCAAGACAGTAAACATATCCATATTTACTAGAAATTTCCTGGTGCACCATTGTGACCTCTCCCCTCCCCCTCTCCCTCCCCACTCTCCCCCATCCTCAGGTCACCACTAATCTGCTATCTGCCACTATAGATTAGTTGTATTTTCTAGAATTTTATAGATGGAACCATACAGTATGTACTCTTTCTTTCCTTTTGGTCTGGATTTTTTCATACAGTATGATTATTTTGAGATTTATCCATGTTGTTGCTTGTATCAATAGTTCATTCATTTTTAGTGGTGAGTAGTATTCCAACATATGGACATACTACAATTTATTTATCCATAAACCTGTTGATGGACATTTGGGTTGTTTCTACTTTGGGACTATTAAAAATAAAACTGCTATGAACATTTGAATACAAGTCTTTGTATGGGCACATAATTTCATTTCTTTTGGGAAAATGTCTAAGAGTAGAATGGCTGGATCATATGGTGGATATATGTATGTTTAACTTTTAAGAAATGGCCAAACTTTTCTTTGGCCAAACCACAAAGTGGTTGTACCATTTCCCATTCTCTCCAGCAGAATGTGAGAGTTCCAGTTGCTTCAAGTCCTTGCCAACACTTGGTATGGTGAGTCTTTTTAATTTAACCCACTCTAATAGGTGTGCAGTGCTGTATCATTGTACTTTTAATTTGCATTTGTCTAGTGACTAACGATGTGGAGCATCTTTTCATGTACTAATTGTCATCCCTGTATCATCTTTGGTGAAATGCCCATAACTGTCTTTAATTCATTTTTAATATGACTGGCACAGTAACAGAATTTCTTTCTGTTCAATTACGTATCCTCTTTACAAATAAATAAAACTCGTTCATTGTCAAAAATCACCCTTTACCATTCCAAGATAATTCTCTGTCCATTTTATATACTTCAAATATTTTTCCAGCTTGTAATTTTCATTTTAATTTGATTTATATGGTTTTTTTTATAGAGAGGTTTTAAAAAATGCTATCACTCTTTGTCTTTGAAGCCGTACTTAGAAAATTCTACTCTCCCCACAAGTTTTTTTTTTGTTTGTTTGTTTGTGTGGTGTTCCCACTTAAATATTTAATCTGTCTAATATTTATTTGATAAGTTATAAACTAGGAAGCCGTGTATTAGTTTCTTATTGATGTTGTAACAAATTGCCACAAACTTAGTGGTTTAAAACAACACAAATGTCTTATCTTACAGTTCTGGAGGTCATAGTCTGAAATGGGTCTTACAGGGTTAAAATCAAGATGTCCACAGGGCTGATTTTCTTTCTGGAGGCTCTAGCGAGGAATCTGTGTCCTCGCTGTTTGCGGCTTCTAGAGGCTGCCCACACTCTTTGGCTAGTCTTCCCCTTGATCTTTGAAGACAGCAATCACATCCTCCAATCTCTCCTTCCATCATCACTTTTGCTTCTCCAAATTTGACCCTCCTGCCTCCCTCTTATAACCATTGTGATTACATCAGGCCTACCTCGATAAACCAGGCTTTTCCCCCAGTCTCAAAATCCTTAGTTTAATCACATCTGTTTGCCATGTAAAGTAACCCACTCACAGGTTCCAGGGATTAGGACATGAACCTCTGGTGGGGGGGGGGGGGCGCATTATTCTGTCTACCACAGGGTCTAATATTGCTTTTTAATGGTTCACCAGTTGGCCCAATATTATTTACTAAACAATCAACCCACAATTTCTCCACTGACTGGAAATATTAGTTAGCTTCATCATATAAGGAATTCATGTGAGATATATATTTACTTCAGAACTTTCTGTTCTGTTCCTCTAGTCCGCAGAACACACTATCTAATGAACACCTGGTCCCTGTTGCTACAGGTTCAAAATCCTTCCCACAACTCTCAAGACCTCCGTGACCCACTCCTGCCTCTCTTCTTAGCCTCATTGCCTACCATGTCTGCAGGCCCGCTGGGATCCAGCCGGGGCTGGGGAATCTAGTGACACAGTGACTTGTCTAACTGGCAGATGACACAGCTGTGTAAGAGTACCACCTTCTAAACAGATGCTGAAGTGAAAATACGAGACCTATGAGATGTGCAACAATAGGAATCCACCTCACGCTGTGAAGAATAAGGAGCCATATTTTGATGCTACCCAGTTTCAGCTCAACAAATATTTATTGTGAACAAATGATACACCAAATGCCAAGCTAGTCACTCAGGCTATAGAAGAAATAAGCCGCCATCTCTGACTTTGAGGCGTTCCCAATCTGGTGGAGAACTCAAATACATAAAATGAGAATTTTAGTACAGAGAGATAGCTGTTGTGATAAAGGCAGGTTTTAGCTCACCCACCAGAGGTGCTTACTTGTTTATCTTTCTTGATGCTTCCATTACATTAGCATTTGTTAAGAACCACCATGTTATTCATTTTATCAAATAGCAGAATCTGTTAAAATTCCAGTGTCCTTAGGGCATTTGACTGTAAGGATAATATCTTACAGTGGTGGTTGGTGAAATTGCCATGAATATCCCGAGCTCACACTGAGAGCTGGTATTTGATCCTCAGTCCCATCAGCTGCCTGGAGGCAGCCAGGGTAGGAAATGCTGTAATTGTTTTTCTAGTCATCACAGATACCTCTGCCACTGACTGTCAACTGTGTGTTCTCAAGCAAGTCACTTGACTATTCTGTGCTTCTGTTCTTCATTTATAATATGGCAGGGTAAAACCAGATGACCCCTAGAGTCATTTCTAGCCTTAAAATTCTATTATACCACCTCTCACTCATTGCTGGTGGCAATGCAAAATGGTACAGCCGCTTTGGAAGACAGTTTGGCAGTCTCTTACAAAACTAATACACTCTTACCGTACAATCCAGCAATTATACTCCTTGGTATTTACCCAAAGGAGTTGAAAACTTATGTCCACACAAACACCTGCACACAAGCGTTTATAGCAGCTTTATTCATAATTGGCAAAACCTGGAAGCAACCAAGATATCCTTCAGTAGGTGAATGCATAAATAAACTGTGGTACATCCAGACAATGGAATATTATTCAGCGCTAAAAAGAAATGAGCTATAAAACCACGAAAAGACATGGAGGAAACTTAAATGTGTATTACTAAGTGAAAGAAGCCATCCTGATGATTCCAATGATATGACATTCTGACAAAGGCAAAACTATAGAGACAGTAAAAAGACCAGTGGTTGCCAGGGGTTAGGGAGGAGGAAAGCAGGACTAGGTGGAGCACAGAAGATTTTATAGGGCTGTGAAACTACTCTGTACGATATTGTAACAGTGGGTGTATGTCATTATACATTTGTTCAACATTGTTCAATAGGATGTACAACCCCAAGAGTGAACCCTAATGCAAACCATGGACTTCAGGTGATTATGACGTGTCAACGTAGCTTCATAGATTGTAACAAATTCTCCACTCTGGTGGGGGATGTTGATAGTGGGGGAAGCTGTGCATGTGTGCAGGGGGTATATGGGAACTCTGTAATTTCCATTCAACTTCACTGTGAACCTAAAACTGCTCTAAAAAATAAAACTTGTTTTTAAAAATTCTATTATGCCATCATCCCTATTACTGAAAAATCATCAAATATATGGCTTTCAGTACACCAAAAGTTATAGCATTTCCCAATATCTTCTGCCTAAACACATAAGGCTTGTGATCTCGAACATCGTTGATTCCGGAGAACATGGGCTCTTTGCTGGGTGAGATAATCCTAGAAATGCTTCGTAATTACAGACACAGGCAGCGATGGACCCAATCCCATGGTGTGGGCCAAGGAGACTTCACTGCAGAAGGTTGGGACTCCAGTTTGTGGAGTGCGCCAGACTGAGGCTGAGCAGGGACCCAGCCAAAGAGCAGGTCATGTAGGGTCAGCCCTGGGGTCCACCACCCCACCTCTGATTATTCTCCAGCAAGAACCAACTTGCTCCCCAGCGCTGGAAATTCACTCCAGACTAGAAGATCTTGGTTCAAAGTGGAAAGTTCAGTTAGATGGAAGATGGAAATTTTAAAATAAATGCATAAAACAGGAGAATGAAAAAGCAGTTGCCTCCTGAGGTTAATACATAATTTAATGTGGTGTCTTCATATCATGGAGCCATAAATAGAAATGAAGCAGCTCTTTATATACTGAAATGGAATGATCTCCAAGAAATACTGATTGGAAAAAAAAAATGAGGAGCAGAATGAGATGTACTGTATGCACCATTTGTACAGAAAGGGATAAAAGAGAATATATAGGCATATCATTTTTAGCTATACCGTTGTTTCTGAAAGGATACACAACAAACTAAGTGCCGTTGCTCCTGAGGAGGGACCTGGGTGGCTGAAGGACAAAGGTCGAGGAGGGGACTTTTCACTGCATTCCTTTGGTATATTTTGAATTTTGAATTGCATGCACTATTGCCTATTCAAAAAACAACATAAAAACCCCAACAATAATAATAAAAATAATAATTAACTATTAAATAATAATTTAATATATTATATGATTTTATAACTATATTATAGTTCCATGTTAATTATGTGACTATATTTATATAAATATATAAGCCAATACTTACTATAATATAAACACTGGAAAAATAATAAGTAAATAATAAAGCAGATGGACCTGCATTTGAAGCCGGTTTCTAGCAGTGCAGCCTTGGACAAGTCATTTATTTATCTTTCTGAGCCTGTGTTTTGCTCTGAGCACAATGACATCTATTATTGCTGCGCAGTTTAGAGAGGCTGGTGGACTGTCCGCACAGGGGCTGGCACAGCGCGCAGTGCAGGTAGCCGGTGTCAGTATCAGCTCCGTGACCTGCTGTCGGGAGAGATGGGCCGAGGACCAGAGGGTCACAGAGCAGGGCTCTCCCGGGGCGAGTAAAGCCCCTCCTTTGGTAAGCAGTCGTTCCGGCTCCTAAGGAAGAGGTGATCCCGAAAGCCTGAAGCGTTCATCCCTCTCGGGGGCTTTCTTAGTCCCTGGCCTCATCTTGGCCTCGGTTCTTTTCGGCCATCATCGACAGGATACACACTGACTTACAGCCCCAGACGCCTGCCCAGGCCGAGTCCCTAAAGGCTTCCTGGCTCGGGCGGGCAATTGAGAAGCCAGACGTGCTGCCTGGGCCCCTTCCCCATGGCCGAATTGCCCCCCTTCCCACAGTCCGGAGCGCGGTGAAGACATGGCAACGCCCTTCCTGCTTTCTTCATCCCCAAGGAGAGGGGTCGTGAGTCAGCTTGTGGGTCATGCGATAGGGAAGTGGCTTCTTCTTCCCCCTGCTTTGGTCCTGGGTAAAACCGAGGCACCCAAAGTCTGAGTCACAAGTGCAGGGCAGGGAGGCTGGGCTGCAGGGAACTCCAGCCCCCACCCACCCACCAGCAACCTCCCGAGGACCTGCGCCCTCTGTTCTCTCACCCCCTTCCTCGCTTTTAAAAATCTAACTCTGTAAGGAGAAACAAAAAGAGTGAGGTAAGAGATAAGTCGTTCTTCACCTGATCTCAGTAGGTCCCTTCCCTACACACACACATGCACAGTTGTTCACTTGAAACCACTAAATTATTTTTGTTTACAAAGAAGCAGCAGCAAAAATGGAAATGTCTGCATTGAATTGTTCTTTCTCTGTAGGCATCCCTGGCTCGCTCAGACTGGCCTCCCTTAGTGCCTTGAAGAGAGCCAGACTTAGAAGAAATATTAATTCAGCTCTTAAGATGGAAAAAGATCTAGCCAGGAGGAGAGACTCTGGAAAATTGTTAATAAATTGTCGCTGTCTGTTATTAAAAGGATCGATAAGATAAGGACAGAAATGGCTGATGGGAGGGATTTGTGCTTTGAGTACTAACGGGGGAAGTGGCGCCTGACAGGTCAGAAGGGTCTCCGGCTGGGGCAGTATGCCCATTCACCTCCTTCAGCAGACCCTCGAGCAGCTTCATTCATCGCCTTGAAAATCAGTAGTTACTGATGGTGGTTATGAATAATTAAATCAAATGGCATGTGGGGGAGTTCAGGTATCAGGGAAATTGCCTGATGTATGTCTGTAGCATTGAAAATACACCAACATGCCTCTTCTATGATTCTATTTGTGATGCTCTCATGGGCAGAATTGGGGTAGGGGGTGCTAGTTCCTTGTGAGCCTGCCCTGAGACAGAAGTCCAGCCCTGCCCACTGCCCTGCATGCCTGCCCGGCTCATGCATCTTGTTCCTCAAGACACTCCCTTCCCTTCTGTAGGTGGCCCTGAGGGAGGCAGCATTGGCCCCACAGCCAGATGGACACTTGATGGACCAGGCTGTTCTGTGTGACCAAGCTCTCTTGCAGCCAGCAGACCTTCCAAGATCCAAGAAGGTGAATCCATGCATCCAACGGCCTGATCTTTCAGGCCAACTGTGCCAGCAGAGAGGCCTGTGGTGGGATTCAAGGTGCCCCAGGAGCCCTGTTAACTGAAAGTTCTGCCTGCCCCCCTCTCCACATTCTTCCACAGGATTCCCAACCCTTAGGCCCTCCATAGTGGCTTGAGCAGGCCACATCTTTCTGCCTCCTAAAAAGTAGAAGAGTTTACACTCTGAGGGATCAGTGGAGGGAATCAGCCTTCCCTGCAAAGAGCAAGGCCTTGAGGCAATGGGACATGCGTGGGCTGCAAAGTGGGGGGCCTAGGGCTGCAGGGGGTGAGTGGGCAGAAAACTCCAGAACCTGGACTCTGCCTGAGGATGAGCCATCTTTGGCAAAATGGCAAAATAGGCAAGTCGTTTATGGCACCCTTGCTATCTCCTCTCCACTTTCTTTCCCAAATGCCCTTCAATGCCTCCGTTTCCACTCTGGGGAGCTCTGGATTTTGTTGCTTTTTCAGGCGGTGCTTAAGCTCAAGGGAACTCTTTTCCTTTCTCCCAGACTCAAACAAGCCCAGCCTTCCTTCAGCAGGGCCTCATGCCCAGCCAGCAGCCATGCTCGCCAAGCACCGTGGGTGTCCTGGGCTTAAAAGTAAACCATTTAGCAAGCAGCTAAGGAGTACTGAATGTGTGCAAGGTCCTGGGCTGCGGGGCCCCCTGTGTTATCACTCGCTCACAAAATGAAGGTTAACGGAGCTCCCGCTCTCCCCACTATGCAGGGAGCATCCTGAGGAGGAGAGTTATGCCCTGCAAAGGGCCACATAGCACCCAAGTTCCAGAGCCCAGATCTGGCCCCAAGGCTGGGCTCTGTCCCCAACGCCTCACTCCTCCTCTTCTGTAGGGGCCTCAGGAAGAATGATCTCTTAACAGGGGCAGTGAAGGCTCCAGAATGGCAGGGAATGACTAGGGGCCCAGATCCTTGACCACTGCCAAGATTGGCAGGCAGGGATTGCAGGAAGCCAGGACCTGAGGATACAGTGGCTGGGAAGTGATGAACACCAAAGACTCTGGCAGCTTCTCAGATCAACCTGGGGCTGCCTGGTCTGTCAGGAACAACCCTGGTGTACCCCAGGACCAACCCTGGTGTACCCTCGATCTAGGGAGATTCAGCCTAACAGAGCCGCTCCCAGGTGATGTAACCAGAGCCTGAACAGAGAGAGAATTGTGGGCAGGCAGAGGGCCTGGTCTCTTTGACGGGGGAGTCCAGGGCACGGAAGGCCCTAGGAGGGGCTGGGTGACAGGTTGCAGACACGGTGGTCTGCCCACTCCAAGGCCCAAGCCCGGCCTTCAGGGGACCCACACTCCTGGGGTTCACCAGACCCTGGCGGGCTTGCTGGAGGCCAAGTGCAGCCTGGAGCACTGCAGGGCACAGACCTGCGATTGGCATTTCTACAGTGTGGAGCAGCCACTAACAGGCAGCTGGCAACATGCCCACAAAGCAAGGTTGGAAAAGGGGAGGGGTGGCTGACACAGTTGTGTGTCCTCCTGCCTGGGACCTCATTTGGTGGGGGCAGCGGGTTTATCCATACACGCCCGGGAGTGAGGCCACTTAGGCAGTCAGCAGGGCACAGGCTCTGGTTTGATCCTGGGGGCCCTTGCCACGGACAGGGGCACAGATTTGTGGGGTGTTAGGTCCCACGAAGATCAAACTGGTGGCCGAGCATTTTAGGAAGAGGCCCTGTCATCGACACGTGGCCTGAAGGTGGCAGCTCATCCTGAGTCTGGAGAGGTTGGGAATTTCCTTCTCTGAAGTCTTTAAAGTAGGCCAGCTTCTCTCTCCTGGAATGCCTCCAACCTTTGGAGGTTATGAAACAGCCTTACTTCTGTTTTCAGAGATTTGTTGGTGGAATCATCCAGACAGCTCACCACTCCACAGCCTAGAATGGCACAGAGCAAAAAGGTCGTCACCCCAAGGGGCCTAGTAGGCAAGTATGCCCTTGGGTGTCATTGCAGGGAACCGCTGCGATGCCACTTGCTAGCCCAGTGGCCTTGGCTCAGTGACTGAACCCCCTGAGGATGAGAATCAGAATTCCTATGGTTTCCTCCCTGCCTGCCCTCCTCAAACAAGTCATATTTCAGGAGTCACCAGGCCAGGTGGCTTGGACAGATAAGGATGGAGTCTATGAAGGGATGGAAGCACCCACTAGTCCAACAGAATCCAATATGTGGGTACCATGCAGTTGGCATCCAGTGGACCCTGCAGTGAAGGCCTCTCCATTCACATACTGTGCCACTGAGGTGCAGGGCACACCCTGCTGGGCACACTAGGGACTACAGCTCCAGCCTCTGCAGCCAGGCCAGCCCAGGTGGGACTAATAACAGTTAATAATGATTACAGCCACCACCTGCTGATGTTGACTGTGCCTGGCACTCTTCCAGGCAATTTATATCTATTAACTCATTTAATGCTAATAACAGCCCTGTACTGCTGGTAACCAATTTTATAGATGATGAAACTGAGGCACAGAGAGGTTAAAGAACTTGCACAAGGTCACACAGTTGGTAAGTGGCAGTTCTGAGATTCAAACCCAAAGCAATCCAGCTTGGCTGAGAGAGTTAAGCTTTTAAGGGTTAAACTGAGGTGCCTCCTAAAGATGCAGACAGCACCGCTGTTGACAGAGATTGCGCAGAATCGTGGAGGAGCAGATTTCTGGGACCCAAGTCTGTTCCGTGTGCAGAGCACAGGGCTCTGTCACTCAGCCGCCAGTGTAGAATGGATGCTCCAGAGCCCAGGTGGCAGCCAGCAGAGCTAAAGGGCAGCCTGCCTCTGGGGCTGGGAGGGAAGAAGCCATGAGGAGCTCATTCCCTGGGTGTTGGGCGCCTCTTGAGCCCCTCCATCGACGCCTGAGCTCTGTAATTCTGCTCCAAATCCTGAAATGGAACAGCACAGGCCCCTGACAAAACAGCAAACCCTGGGGAGAATGGCAGCAGAATTAGAATAACGAATGCCTAACGCGCAGTGGGAGCTACATAAACATTAGAGTGGAAACTAAGTTGGAGAAGAGACAGCTCGAATGGACTTTGGGGACTGCTTTTTTTCATTCCATAGATTGCCTTTCAGAGAGAAAATTAAACACCAAACATAAAGCAAATGTTCAAGAGAAGAAGGAGTCTGCTTTCCTGCTGGTAGCCTGGATGTTCCAGCCTGGGCCTGCCTCTGAGGCCTCCATCAGCCCTGAAGCCTGGTGTCACGGCCTAGATGTCTCCGGCCACCTTCTACAGATGCTGTGGGTGTTGGGGGTGATGAGGGCATCTTTCTATGTAGCTAACCTTCAGCGAAGGGAGTGGTGGTGGGAGCAGCCATAAAGCATCAGCTGAAACTATTAGAGCCACTAATTGCTGCCTGGATGCTCCAAGCTCTAACTGGGGCTTTCAGGAAACTGCAGAAACCCCAGGGAGCCTGCAGGGCTGCGGCATCCCTGCATCCTCCTGCAGAGAAGCAGCAGCCGTTGCTCTAATCACGATGGCCTCAGACTGCCGTCCCTTCCCTCCCCCACCTCAGTTCAGTTCCCAGCGTTTTGCAGCCTAATTATTCTTGGAGTGGGGGTGCGTGTGGAGGTTGGACTCTCATAATTATATTAAGAGCTTTTGACAGGACCAACCTTTCTGTCTTCTATTTCTGTCTTGTTGGAATTCTACTGTGCCATATTAATGGCTGAAATAAATGTGAAGGGAAAGATCCATCAACCCTTTCTGGAAACAGGAGAGACAGCGGACTGTTTTGTGTGCCCAGCACTCATGTCCACAGGGAGATTTATGGCTTGTTCTCTTGACCAATAGGAAGACTGCCCAGACTTAGGTGGGGAGGTGAGGTCTATGTTGTCTCAGTTGAGTTAAATTTATTGCATCCAATTTTATGTCAATATCAAATCATAAGGCTGAAAGGGACCCCCCAGAGGGTATCTGGCCTACCCCTGTTCCCGCTTCATGAGCTGGCCTCTCCTCGCACCCCTGCTCTTGCCTCGACCTGACCCATAGTACTTTGCCTTGTTGGGTATAAAAAGGTCAGTACTGGCAAAGTCAAGGCCACTGGCCAGCACCTTCAACTAACATGTTGCCAAGGTCCTGACTGCTTTCCATCCCCCGCCACCTGTGTCTCTGGCCTCAAGGTGAGTGAACAGTATAAGATCATAATGGCTGACACAGCAGGACTCTTGCAGAGAGCAGTGGAGTTGGAGGCAAGGTGGCCTTCTCAGTGGAAATAAAAGGTCAAGAAAAGCACCCGGGAGAAACAGCCACCTGCCCTTACTGAAGACCCTAAGAATAACTAACATTATCAATTATATACCAGATGCCACATCCTGAGTCAAGCACATAACATGGCTTATCTTGTGTAAGCCTCATGACAACACTTTGAATTAAGCATTATTAGCCCATTTTGTAGATGAAGAAGTAGAGGCTTAGAGAGCTTAACTAACTTATGTAGTGTCATGTGGAGAGTAACTGTCATGATTGGAATTGTATTCATAAGTGAGATTTGAACCCAGACAATCTGAAGCCTACACTCAGCTTCTGCATTAAATTGCCAATTATACACCCAAATGATGGAGAGAGAATGGAGGAGCAAGGAGGCAGAGTCACCAAAATCCCCACATTTCTTGGCACTCGCTGGGAAATATCTCTTGGGGTCTCCAACTTTGACTTCTGCCCCCTCTCAACTGCCCTCCCTTTCACGCTTCTCAGGAAGATTTCTACCAGGGTTTGATGGGCTTTAGAGGGGTCACAGAGAGGAACCGCAGCCCCTGACAGCTTTGCTCCCTGAAAGCCCATCAATTTTTGTTCATGTTCTGTGCTTGGCCATCGATCTGCCCTTCACATATTTTAGTTTGGGGAAATGAAACACCATATTTACAAGAGTCTAGTCATTCCAAAAGTTTCATAATTACATCCAAGAGCTTCATTCCTGGTGAATATATGAATTCATACCTTGGTACTTGCTAATCAATGGATGCGACATGACCAGGGCATCACGAGGCATGCCACGGCTTCAGTCTGACCTACAGAGACTTGCATCAGTCAAGAGTATGATAAGCTGCAAGTGACAGAAAACCAGACTTACAGAGGATTAAACACAAAGGGGTGTATTTGTTGCACATACCAAGAAGTTTCTGGCTATATAAGCTGATCATGTTGGGCCATTGACTCGTGAAGTCAGGGCCAGCTGCTCTTTCCCTTTCTTACAAGATTGCAAGATGGGTGATGCTACCCAAGACATGTGGCCCCGTTAAACCAAGAGGCGGAGTCAACAGCATCCACCCCTTTCACTAAAAAGAACCCCCTTGGAAGCTCCTAGTGGACTTCTGCTGACATCCTGTTGACCAGAACTGTGTCATGTGGCCATACCAGGGACTGAGAAAGGCAGCAGTTGCCCTTTATAATGGAGGTGCCAAGGATAGGGGAGTGGGGTTATCTGTCAAGTCAGTCAGCAAGTAGTGTCTGCCAGAAGAACCATTTCTCAAACACTTTCTAGAGCCAGGATTCCCACCCAGGCTCTGCCACTTGCGTGTTATGTGACCACAGGAGAGTGACTAATCTAGGTAGACTTAAGTTCCTCATTTGTAAAATGGACATAGTAGCACCCACTCAACACAGTTGTTCTGAGAGTTAAGCAATACAATAAATGTGAAAGCGCCATCCCAGCGCCTGGCACATGCTGTCACAGCTGGACCCCAATCACACCAACAGGGACAGATGGCAGAGCTCAGGTCCAAGCTGGCCTTCCCCAAACCCCTTGCCCTTTTCCTGCCTGTCTTCAAGCTCTCCTGCCTGCCACGGGGCGCAGCCCAGGCTTGATGAGCTCCTAAGGTGAAAGTCAGGGAACCATTTGCCGAGGCAGTGGAGCACACCGGTTCCGAGCACGGTCAGACAGGCCTGGGTTTGAATCTTGGTTCAGCCCCTTACAGCTGTGGCCTGTGGGTAAGTTACTTGAGTTCCCAGAGCCCTCGCTTCCTAAAATGGGGATTACATTGGTACTGATACCATTGGGTTGTTATGAAAATTAATGCAATACAGTCAGACATACAGCAAGAGTCTGACGAAGGGTAGCTGTCACTATTAGAGACATGGACTGGACCCCCCCAGTGCTCTGGCACTTTCAGGTGCTAATCAATTCCAGTCTCAGCCTAGCTGAGGTGCAGAGGAAGTACTCAACGCACAGCAGCGGCTCTTACTCCTGGAACGTTAATCAGGGCTGCCAGGCTGTGAGGAGCATGGCTTGGGGCACAGAGGTGCTTAATACCTCTTCTGAAAGACAGCTCAGTCTACGGCCGTACCACCCTGAACGCGCCCGATCTCGTCTGAAAGACAGCTTAGAGATTCTTTGGAATTCTTTGACGGGGTGCCTGCTTTATGAAACTCGACACCACCACAGCCCCTGGGGCTCAGCCGCAGATGTGGGCCAGTGAAGCAGAGAGGAACGGACACAGGGGCCCTTGCTGGCACAGGAGGCGAGACTGAGATGTCCGGGGTCACTGGTGGCCACACCGGCTCTGAAGCACCAGCAATTCACTTTATGAATCTTCCTGCAGTGGTCTGGGGCCCTTGTCAGTGAAGGGAGCCAAGCGAGCACGGTGTCTTACGATTTCTGTGTGAATCTCTTTTACTCGCAGAGGAACTCTGTTCTACGGGTCATGTAAATCTCACTGTTGTCCCCTGTGATTTAAGGGAGAAAACGATGGGGAAGACAGAGCTCTGCTCCAGAGAGCCAGAAATAACAGCTTCATTCCTGGGCCTCTGTGAAATGATTTCTGCTGGAGTTCGTAGTATTGCTCTGCATCCTACCAAAACGGCATCAGAGGACGAAGGAGCCACCAGTCCAGGGACCGAGATGCAGATCTCGTTTGCAGGATACAAAGGCTAAAGCTGATGCTATTTTATGCCACCTCCTAGGAGCATTATATCTCGGTTCACCAGTAGTTACAATAGGCCTTGTTTCACCAGCAGTTAAAATAGGCGTCATTAGTTTGTATGGTACTCATACAACGAGGAGGACTTAACCAAGACCCTCCATGTGTATTTTCCTGTCCAACACTCACAGGAGTTGGTTAGTAGTGTGAAAATTGGAAGAAACGAGGCAACTGAGGCACAAAGAGTCATTATACAGTGTTCCTAAAGTCATAGTAGTGATAAGTTGCCGAAAGGACTCAACCCAGGTCCCTGGACTCCACTCTTCCTGTTACGCCATTTTGCTGTACTCGTTAGCAAGTTTTACATCCACACGTGGGTAAGTCACACCACCAGTCTGTGCCTTGGCTTCCTCATCAGGGGGCACCGTGAGCACAGCACTGGACTCAGACCTGTGGCTCTGCCACGACCCACCCCGTGACCTCAGTGCTGCACAGAGTCTGCCGTTCCGTCATCCAAATGGGGATGGTAACTCCCGCACGGCGTTGCTGCCAGGCAGATAGTAGATGCTCAATAAGTGGTGCTGTTACTATTATTATTAACAATAATATTCTGTAGTTCACTCTTATCTAATGGTCCCGCTCCAACAGCAGGGATGACTCGCTTGTACTTGATTTGTTTATTGACCTATGTAAACACTAGATGGTTACTTAATTTGAATGCAGGCCTCCGGACTTCAGCGACTCTCATATTTCTCTGTGATGCCAAACCTCTCCCCTTTCCTCATCTCCATGGCACCCACCTTGTACATATTCATAGATTGGAGTGACATTAGGTGACAAAAGGGTTGAAACTGCTGGTATACATGTGTATTAATTCAGTCAGTACAAACAAATATCCACAGGAAAACCCACAAAAAGCTGAATGAATTTATTATAACAACTTTTGAGTGGAGAGAATGAAGAGAGGGTTGGAAGGACCAGCCCCGCTGGTTTTGATTAAACTGTCCACTGTGGTCTGGATGTTTCGTCCGCGGCAAAGCCAGCACACAGGTCTGGCTGAGTCTTTGCACTTCCCGGCCTCTGCACCTGTGTCCCAGGTCAGGGAAACAGTTTATCCAATAACCCATCTCCCGCCGTCCTGCCTGTAGAGGAACAGGCAGGCACCTGTTTCGGCAGGAAGGGAAGAGGCAAGCAAAGTGAAGAAGTTCCTCTTTAAAGTGGATGATGTCATGTATAGCTCCTAGAAAATCAAAATCAGGTCTTTGGAAGAAACCTCATTCGGGCACAGATGGTTCTGCCTGACAATCCCAGCCAGCCCTGGAGTGAGAGTCGAGAGGATCCTAAAGAGCAGGACTTTCCACCAAGGTGAGTACAAGGTTGTATTTAGAGAGGAAAAGATGCTTTAAACTTGAATATTCCTACTCAAGTCATTGGGATCCCTTTGCCTTTCTTTTTTCCTTCTATTAGATTCACTTTTCTAAGATCAACAGCAATTTTCTTGAAAGGGAACTTTTTAAACACTGCACCTTGCTCATGGTAATGGGGCAATGATTTTTTTTTCTAAATTGAATCAACCGTTTTATATGATATCCATTCCTCTGCCTCCAGACAAATCCCTGTCTCCCCAGCTGTGAGACAGACCCAGAGACAACCACCGCCATGAGGATCCATCTCTGGGTCAGAGTTGCTAGCTCCGTCCCATTCTCATCCCTCCATGTCAGTGACCGTGGGAAGATCTCAGGGCTGATACCCAAAGGCTGCGAGGCAAGAGGGTGCACTCAGATGCCTGGATTTGTATCCTGGATCCTCACTTAGAGCTGTGTGAGCTTGGGCAAGTTACTTAAACTCTCTGAGCTTCAGTTTCCTCATTGGTAAACTGGTGATACCTCATAAGGTTATAATGAGAATTAGAATTAAGACAAATAAAGCATGCTTCCAACAGTGTCCAGCACATTGGAAGTACTCAGTGAGTGGAATCTATTATTAGTAAACATTATTAGGCACAGATTCTAAGGTAATCTCATCGATCTCCCTACTCACATCATCCCAGATACTGAGGTGTCCTGACCACTATCTGTGGTCATCTGGGGTTACGCCCTTTGGCCACAAGAGCCGGGCATTGCACACCACACTCTGTGTGCACACACACCATGGAATCTTAGAGAGGGGTTCACTGAGGCCCAGAGGGACACCTTTGCTCAGCCAGGCGAGGGCCAGGACTGGAGGTCAGGTTGCCTTGTTCTCAGGCTGCTATTCATTAGCCACCTTAAGATTTTAAAATTTTGGCTGAAGAGGAAGCACTCTGGAGATACAAATCACATGCAACTGAGCTGGGGTATGTGTGCTGTGCTTAAATGAAGCCGCTTATGACGTGGGTATTCAATTTCTGTAATCTGTTCTAAATTTAAGCATGCAAAATGTCAAGTTATCTCACTATTTTGCTTGGGTTAAAAAAAAAGATTTAGATTTATGACTGGATGTTCTAAGAACTGCTGCTTCATTTCAAATCCTGGCAGGCCCCTCAAAAGCAGCAACTGACCGAGAAGTTACTTCCTGAGCTGAAGGTCAGTGTGTTGGCCCTGGAAGGAACATCAACGATAAGAGCCAAACCATTTCTCCTGCCATTTTCGGGGCAGGGCGGGGGGAGGTTTTCAGGCTCCATCTGCTCCTGGCATCACCTCTGCTCCCCACATTTCCCCAGCCCACCCTGCCGTGCGTCCCTCCCATGAAGTGCTGCCACAGAGCCCCACAAGGCTCACGTCCAAGACCTGGGGTGCTGTATCCCCCTGGCCCTGGGCCTCTTGACAAAGGTGTGCCCACCTGAAAGGGCTCCCCTGGACTCAAGCTGGGGCCTAAAGGGCAGTGCTTGGCTTTGGGATTCCAAGTCACTTTCAAATGTCCCTGCATGTCTGAGACTTAAAGAAGACCCCAGGGTAGGTTAAATATGTATCTGGTGGTTTTGTTTTCTTAGGTAACAGCCTTTTGTAACATCCCATTTCCTTATCAAAGGTCCCATAAGAAAGCTTTGTGCCAGCTAAAAATCCTAGGTAGACAGAGGAAATGGGACCTGGGAGCACTTTTTATTTATTTTCTAATAAGATCTGGTTATACCCCCTGTCTGGTATAGATAAGCAAATTTATTTACTTTTTTGTAATTTAGAGCCAAGCGGCAGAACTCTGTGCTGTATCTGGTGCTTTCACAGCCTGATTAATAGTGTTATAGATCGTAAATTGTCAGTGGCTCCCTGCCCCAAAGAGCCACACCAAAGGCCACCCAATAGAAAGCCATTGCAATCTCCTGTCCCCATTCTAATGCTCAGCACATTACTCTCTGATAGTTTTCCTGTCTGTCGTTTATCTTCGGTCTCCAGAGCACAAGAATAGAAACTCCTGAAGTCAATCTCAACCACAGCTGTGGCCACAGAGCCCAGAACAGCGAGTCTTTCAACACTGTGTTGAACAGTGAGTTGCAGAGTTAACTCCTCTTACTCGGGAAAGGCCAGGAAAGAAGTGGAGAAGAGGAAGGAAAGCCCCATAGGGCAGGGGAACATCTGGATATCCACTGAGGAGAGAAAGCTGTTTCCAGGAGAAGTCCAAGAAGAGAAAAGTCCAAAGCCTGAGTGAAAATATGGAGGCAGAAGACGGTTAGGAAGGGCGGCTTCCTCCTTTCTCCATTGCTGGACCACAGGAATAAACAAGAATTTCAAGTCTCAACTGAGCTTTTCAGTCAGGCTTTTCCTTCAGTGAGCTGCCTGATGTTCACGTGATCCTCTTGCCCATTCTCAATGGGAATGGTCTCAAACCAGCTGTGGAATCCGTGCCTCCCTCTGCTCCCAGCGCCGCTCATCACAGCCGCAGGGGCTGTGGCATCAGAGGCCACACTAGAAGCTGTCGGGAGCATAGCGAACTCTCTGTGGACGTCCATGCCCACCTACCTAAGCTGAGAGATGGCTACCTGGACTGCACACGTTGACCTTCAGAGACGTTGTTGAGGAGGACCCCACATAGGGGAAGAGGGCATGAGGCCTGGGGCGGTGCTCAGGAGCACTCCCCGCTGCAGCTGGATGGCCTTTGAGCAGTGGGTTGTTGTGCTCAGCGTGCACAACAAAATGCCACAGACTCAATGGCTTAAACAACGGAAATTTATTGACTCATAGCTCTGCAGGCTAGAGGTCCAAGTTCGAGGTACTGGCAGCTTTGGTTTCTCCTGAGGCCTCTCTCCGTGGCTTGCAGATGGCCGCCTTCTCACCACGTCCTCACAAGGTCTTTCCTCTGTGAGTGTGCATCCCTGGTGTCTCTCTGTGTGCCCAAATTTCCTCATTTTATAAGGACACCAGTTATATGGGATTACAGCCCACTCTAACGGCCTCATTTTAACTTGATCACCTCTTTAAAGGCTCTATCTGCAAATACAGTCACATTCTGAAGTATTAAGGATTAAGGTTTCAACAATGAATTTTGAGAGGACACAATTCAACCCAAAATAAGCAGTGTAGGAGCATAGAACCATGGGCACCATTGGCTTTGGAGGTTTTCAAGGATGGGAGGTGGAAAGGAGAGATGCAGTAGCAGTTAGAACCAAGGGTGAGGTCTGGAGTTTAAAACCATCCATTAGAATTGAGGTTGTGTTATGGGTTGAATTATGCCTCCCCTCCCACCCAAAAAGATACGTTGAAATCCTAATCTCCAGTACCTCAGAATGTGACCTTGTTTGGAAATAGAGTCTTTATACAGGTAATCAAGTTAATTAGGGTGGATCCTAATCAAATTTGACTGGTATCCCTATAAAAAGGAGAAATTTGTACACAGGGAAACACATAGAGAAGGAACATGAGGTGAACATGGAGGATTAGAGGGATGGATCTACAAGCCAAGGAATGCCAAAGATTGCCAGGAAACCATCAGAAGCTAGGGAGAGGCAGGGAAGGATTCCCCTACAGTTTTCAAAGGGAACATTAGCTCTTTTTTTGACCTCACAATTTAGATATTATTTTTTTATAACATCAATGTTAGGTTTTTCCAAATTTAGAATTTTTAACAACTTACTCTTCTTTCTTGTATTTCAGATCTAGCTTCTTGTATCATTTTCCTCTCTCTCTCTTTATAGTACAGCCTATAGAATTTCCATTAGTGAGAGTTTGGAGGTCAACTTCCTCAGTGTTTATCTGAAAATGTCTTTATTCTGCCCCTGTTCTTGAGAGGTAGTTCTGCTAAGTATATCAATCTAAGTTGACAGTTATTTTATCTCAGCATTTTGAAGATATTTTCTTACTGTTTTCTGACTTCCATTGTTCCTGCTAAGTCAGCTGTCAGTCTAATTATCACCTGTTTGTAGTTATCTTTCCTTTGTCACTGGCTGTCTTAGAGATGTCTTTGACTCTGATTTCTGCAGTTTTGCTATGATATGTCTAAGTACCTTCTTTTGTCTACCTTCTTTTATTTATTCTTCTTGGAAGTCATAGGACTCCCTGAATCTGACGATTTTTGTCATTCACAGTATTTGGAAAATTTCTCTCTCTCTCTTTTCTTTGTTTGTTGGGGGGAGGTGTGCTAATAAACTTTTTATTTTAGAACAATTTTAGATTTACAGAAGCACAAAGACAGTGCAAATATAGAAGGTAGTACATATATCCCACACTCAATTTCCCCTATTATTAACACTTTACATTAGTAGGGTACATTCTCATTCTTTTTAAAAGTTCTGCTTCTCACCAATTCTCTCTGTTCTCTTCTTCTATAGCTCTATCTTAAATGTTTTTTACTCTATCTTAAATGTTTCTTAACCACTCTTTCATATTTTCCATCTCTTTTGATCCCTGTCCTTCCATGTAATTTATTTAGATCTATCTTCCAGCTCACCAATTCTCTCTTCAGCTGTGTCCAAACTGCTGTTTAACTCATTGATTAATCTTTTATATTTCATTCATTATAGTTTTCATTTCTATAAGTTCTATTTGAATATTTTTCAAATTTAATTTGGATATTGTCACTTTGATAGTCTGCTGCTCCTTACTTGTGTTTTTAATTCCCATTTTGTTTCTTTAAACATGTTGTATTCTATATTTGATAATCCCAATATCTGAAGCCTTTGTAGTTCTGTTGTTTATTTTTTATTCTGACTCTTGTTCATGAAATATTGTTTCATTTTCTGTTTTGTGATTTTTTTTCTTTGTAAATGCATATTTGCTGCATCTCTATCAGTGGAAATTGTTTGAGGCCTGGGCTGGGGGTGTGACTAATGTTTGTTTATGCTGAATAGGGTACCACAGACAAGAGCCACCTTAAATGACAACACTTGGGTTGGGGGGGTTAATTGGCCATGTCCAAGACAGACTGTTGTCCCTGTTGTCTGTCTCTGAGTGCAGTGTTGGTTTTTGTTTTTCTAATTCCCCCTTCTCTGTGGGTGTAACTCTTTTTAAAACCTAGAAGTACTTGTGGTGGCCTTGGATCTGCCTCCCCACTTTGAGTCCATCTCTCTGGGCCCTGATGTGTTAGGCCACACAATGCCCCCAGGGTTCAGTTGCTTCTGTGCTGTGCTGATTTACCTTCCTGACTATCACCACAATGCTCTGTAAACCATATTTAATGTATATATTTTATATTTATTACAAAACATCCCCTAAAATATATAATTATATATATAAAATGTACATATTTAAATAACATATTATATACACGTATATACATGTTTAGGAATATATATAATTGAGCAGTTATTAATGTTATGCTGAAGAGGGTATGGATTAAGAAGGAAAGAAGGATAAGTTCATTCGTACAATGGCAAGCAACATGCAAAATAAGAGAGACAATGATTTGTCCAATATGTTTACATTAATGAGGTAGGAGCATGAGTGGGACACCTGTGAGCATTCGACACCTTGTTAAAGTCAATAAGAAGAGAAAACTTTCATTGAGAAATTCCAAATATGCCAGCAATAAATTTGGATGCCAGGTTGCACGCAAGGGAGGGAAGAGAAAGGCTGGGAGGAAGGTAGGGCAGCTTCCCTATACTACCGACGACTCTGCAGGCAATTGAGCCCTGACAAGAAGTGAACTAAAAGGTGATGTTAGCAACCTCAGGCACGTGACTAACAAACATTCCCAGACACTTCTTAATCCGATTCCTAGCTTTCTTTCCAGGCACACTTAGCAAAAGGTGTGCTTTTACCTTTATAGCTAATTATCTGAGTTACCATTCTTCCTGTTCCTCTCAAAGTCATTCTCTGATGCTCAGAACCTCTCTTCCCAGCTCTTCTAACAGCCTTTTTCATAGATATATAAATGTATTTCTCCTACTTCTTCCTCGGCTCTGTGTGCCCAGCTGAACAAGGTAGCTTATGGCTGTGGAAGAGGCTACCTACCCCTGAAATGGGGTCCGAGGAGGGGAAAGCTGCTGACAGGATAACTGAGTGTGTTTAAGCCTCTAACGCCTGGGGATACAGTGACATCATATCTTTATTTATGGAGAAAATAGGCGTGATTTGAAGTCAGCTTGCCTTTGAATGAGGAAGGTCTGAAACATCACTGTAAACTTTGTTTACTCCAAGCCACCGAGGAACACACATTTAGCTCATCACCGTTGAGAATGCTGGATCCCTGTGACAATCAGAGGCTTCGCCATTGGCAGTGAATAGGAGGCTCTGCTGTGGTGATGATGATCCACGGCTTTTATCTTCCATTGATGGCCCCTCAAAGCTGAGGTCCTGGTGAACTTTTCCTCTCATTTTTAGGTCATGATGAGGAAATCTGGAGTCTAGATGACTGCAAAGAGATAAAATATCTCAAAAGGATAAAATTCTTTACTTCTTTCCAAAAGATTTTAATCAGAGAATGGTGCCTTCTTTTATGAAATCACATAACAAAATGAATTTTGCTATAATGGAGACGAAAACAGCTAAAGGCAATAAAAAACACAGGCTTACCTTAAGAGCCATAATTAAAAGTATCCCTTATTGGTTATTTGTATTCTTCTGTAAATTTTCTGTTTATGTTATTTTTTAAATCCTTTTATCTTATAGATTACCTTTTTAAAAAACTCACCTTTCTTACTGATCTCTATCTAGTGTGGATAATATTCTCCTACTTGGTAGCTTTAAAAAAAAAACCTTTTCTGTCTTTACTAGAGAAGTTTTAACTTTTATATGCTCAAATCTGTCAATCGTTTTCTTTATGCCTTCTGGTTTTGGGGGGTTTTGTTTTATCTTGTCTAGGAAGGCCTTTCTTATCTCAAGATTACAAAGAAATATTCTAATTATCAAGGTTTTCTTTTTATATCTCGATCTTTGATCCATCTGAAATTTATTTTTGTGTATGGTATGAGATAGGGATCCAACTTAATTTTTTTTTTCCTTTATGAATATCCCTCATTGCTTCTTACTGGCCTGTTTGGCTGGCTTGAAAAGATATGCCTGGAAATTATCAGCCTACGATGTACTCCTGAGATCAGCAGTAGGGTTCTGTTCTGTTCCAGCTGCTCAAATGGTGGGTTATGTTCAGGTGGAAAAAGTGCAAGTGAAGCCAACCGCGAAAGCTTAGCTGTAACAAACATGAACGCCTTGCTGTTTTTCTTGCAGAAGAGGCTCTGACCGCAGCACTCTTGCACCTCAAATGTATTTCCTTTCAATTTCAAAAGGAATTATTATACATTTGCTTTATACTCTGCACCCCAGGAATTATCACACAAGATACAGCCCTGTGCTGAAAGTATTTATAGTCTTATGGGAAAACCAATTCATTCACACATACATACACTGCATACACAGGCGGCCCTCGGGATCTGTGACTGCGGGATCCGCGACTGTGGGAGGGCTGACTGTGCTCATAGTACTAGGCCATTTTATATAAGGGACTTGAGCAACCGCCGATTTTGGTCTCCGCAGGGATTCCTGGAACCAACCCCCGTGGATAACGAGGGACAACTGTACGTATATAATTAACATAAAAATACATACACTTGCAGATAGGTGAATCAACACTCTAGGGCAGTATATGTTAATGCACTATAAGCGCTTCAATGAGTGCCCGTCTCCCCTCCAAGTTCCCAAGGGGGTAGAACGGTGTCATTGTCATTTTCACTTGCCTGCAACCGAGTATGGGAGTGGTAAATGTCAGTTGAATGGAACTGGAGTAGTAGGTGGCATCGAACTGAGAGAAGAGAGAAATCTTCGTAATTAACACAGGGCGGGGGCTTTCCTAGAGGCGGCGTTGTGCTGGCCCTGAGGATTTGGAGAGATGGAAGGAGGAGGGAGGGCCCGCCAGGTTCAGCTGCCCCTGAGGACTGACTCCCTTGGAACGAATTTTCTCTATTCTCACACATTAGTTCAAGTTGTCTGGGAGGGAATTGAAAAGCTGCAAACGTGATGTTGATGTCCCTCCATCATCGATCGGTCTTCAACTGCTCCCAGAGCCCCGCAGCTTTTCAGACCCGTGGGAATAAATTCTCTGGGAGCCACCGCCCTGCTGACTCTCCTCTCTGCAGGAGCGAGCAGCCGAGCGCGAGGCGCGGCGCCCAGAGCCCATCTGTCGCAGGGCATTAGCTCTGTGAGCACACAGCGTGCTCACAGCGCAGAGACACAAAACACCCTCGGCCGGCCCCGCGCCGGGCTGAGCCTGACCGCTTCTCCCAGCGCCAGTGCTCGTGTCCGTCACCACACAGCAGCAGGCTGTCCGCCCAAGCCCGGGAGGGACACAGCTGGCCCTGAAGATGCTGACCCTCAAGTCAGCACTGAGGGGGACAAAGATGCTGAAGACAAAAGAATGGACCCCAGCCCGTAACCTGAGTCAGAGCCCCTTGAATTTGCCTGGCGCATTTCCCGGGACAGGGGGACAAAGAGAGCGCGGCTGTGGCATTGGCCGGGAGCACACAGGTCCATGCGGGCCAGGCTCCTCTGCGTCCTCTCTGCCCAGGAGAACCGTGCATCCAGCCTGTTGGAGCAGAAAGGTGGAAAACCAGAACGCCTCCTTGCCTCCCCGGGGCGGGAGGATGCTCCTCGGAGGCCGGGACCGGTTTCCTCTCTCCTGAAGCGTGTTCTTGACTCCACCCAGCCCTGCAGGGAAAGGGTCTCATTTCCAAAATGACCATTCGTAATTTTTTTGCTTTAAATTAGATTTAGCAGAGCGGCTTTTGACGATCACTTATCCTCATCTGTTTTCCCTCCTTTCTTATTGGGAATTTGGAGCCGAGTGGGGGGCATGAACTAGCAACGGCTGAGCGGGCCGGCTACTCTGCCCTGCTCCTTCTTGCCCTTGCTGAGCTCTGCTCGGAGCCCACTGCCCTCCCTCAACAGGCATTGAAAGCAGAATTTGCCTTCCGAAACCTCCTGGCTCAAGATTTTCCTAAATTGCTGGTATATTAAAGCAAAGCCCCCCTGTGAAAAATCAAGCGCGTGGCTGGGAGGACACAGCGAACGACTAGGTGACCTGCCCCTCCTTTGTCTCTCCTAGCCACGCCCTCTGCTGTCCCCACTCATTACTGCTGGCCATCCTGTCTGCCCCTGGGATGGGTCTCCCAAGCTCCAAGAGCCTGCCAGTGACTCTTGCTTGGCCCCAGTCCTTCCTCTGCAGGTCACACTAGCCACCACCAACCCCCGATGAAACCATCCTCTAAACTGCAGTCACCTTGTGTGTGAAATGAGGATTCTACTCATCCCTGCCTCCAGGTGTTTTGGAAACTGGGTGACAAAATGGCTGCAGAGCACTTCTGGGTCGCCCCACACGTAGCACGTGCTGAGAAAGTGTGTGTCGGCTGTGGCCACGTTGCCCACCTTGTCATCCCATTGTGGCCTTTAAGATATTGTTTGGAATTTTTGAATTTATGTAAATCAGAATAATACATAGACTAATTCTAACTCTCCCCTCTCAGAATGTGGTAGGGGCCCCTCCTTGGCATCCTGCAAGAGACGCCCCTCTTTCTCTGGTGCTCAAAGGCTCAGGGAAAGTCTGATCTCTGTCCTCACAACCCTGTCCCCACACCGCTGTCTTCCTTGGTCTCCTCTGCTTCTCTGAGTGCAGGCGTTTCTCTGGATGTCAGGACGAAGGCTTTTCAGGCCAACAGAAGGATGTCTTTAAGTCCAGAGACCAGCCTTATAGCTCAAACTGGAGCTTAGCTGCCTTCCAGCACTAACAGAAAGCCTTCCTTCCCGCCGGAGTCCCACCACAAGGAGAGGAAACATGAATTCACTCAGTTTATAGTGAGCACCCCCCCACCCCCCGTGTGGGGCACTGTCTAGGAATCAGGGATACACCAGTGCATCACACAGCTGTTCCTGCCCTCGTGCAGCTTGTGTGACAGCAGGGGAGGGCAGTGGGGACAGTCAACAAATATTACGAATAAATAGAAATAAGTTAACACAAATTAATTTTTTAGCAGATTATCCCATCACACTGGCATACCCCCAATTTAAAATATGTCCTTTTTCCCAGTGGCAGTTGAATTCAGAACATAATGGCCATAATGACTGCCCTGGTATCCTAAGGCCGCAGGGCTGGTCGTAGAGTTCTGCGGAGATTGGTTTAAGCTTCTTTTAAAAACCCACGTGGGTAGAAGAGGAGGCCCTGGAAAATCTGCCCCACACGCCCAGTAATGTGTGAGAAAGGTTGACCTTCTGCAAATGTTTGGCTAAATTCTGCAAATCTGAAACAAGGGAGAATGCAAGTATAAAAGGCATTTCACGGTAAACCGGTAAGGGCTGGTTCAAAGATTTAAAAAGAAACAGTCTACGCAATATAAAAACACTGAGAAGAAGAATCTGCTTCCACAGATCCCTACCCTGCAGCAATCTTCCCCAGACCTCTGAGCTGGTTCTGCGGCAGGATTACATGAAGGGGAAGGCGTTGGCTTCTAAACTAATCAATCCTGTGCACGGAGAAGCAACCTCCTCTTAGATATTTACGCACAAACACACACATACACACACGCACGTACGCACGCACGCACGCACGCACGCATGCATGCACACACATACACACACACAGTTATTTTTAATTTTCCTTCTAATCCCTATTTTTTATGAGAACTTGCCTCCAGAGAGTCTGCCTACCCTGGAGCACTCAAGCTCCAAATCTCTGCTTGGCCGATGTTTCTCGTCCTCTGGGAGTCAGCTCATATGTCACCCCCTCCTGAGAGGCCGTTCCTGACTGGTCTAGGATACACCCACCCTCCCCACCCACCCCGTCAGGTCCTTTCAGAAGGAAAGGAAGAACTGAATATAATTTATTTAGTTTTATCGGAACTAAATATAAATGGAAATTATCTTTTCACTCATTCATTTCTCTGCTGGCTTGTTTGTTATGTGTCTGCCTCCAATGGAAGCTAAGCTCATGGGAACAGAAAACTTATCTTGCTCACTCGCTCCTCAGCTCCTAAAACAAGGTTTGGCAAGAGTAAATGGTCAATAAAGATTTACTGAATGAACGAATGAAAAGCTGTCAGATTTCATTTAGCAAAGCGACTTTGATTTGGCTGCTATGTCAAGCAACCACCTTATTTCCCTTCCTTTATCCACAGTCCAGTGTTCTGTCTTCACTTTTAATCACTCCTTCCTCAGTCTGGCTTCGTATCCGGCCCCACTGCCTTCCTGAAGCAGCTCTCTTGAAGGTCAACTCTGCCTCCCCTAAGGTCGGACCCAGTGGCCTGTGCTTGGTCTCAGCTTCTTTGACTTATCTCCAGATTTGGCAGTGACGAACCTTCCTGAGAGGCTTCTCACGGATGTGATCCTAGTAAACTGAGCCCTTTGCTTTGTGCTATGTTTTTATTTTGCCTCCTTAGGCATGTATTCTTCCTTAAGGTTCTGTCCTTAGAGTGTTGCCTTTCACTCTCTCTCCTCTTTACATCAAAGATTGCATCTCCTGCCCAGTCTTCATCATCTCTCACCTGAATGATACACACAGGAGTCAGAACAACGGTTCACAAATGGCAGTTCTTTTGCCCTATGCACAGGTAGGATTATTTTTCTGCATTCACTTGATCTCAGGAATAATCACGTGACTTACTCTTGCCAATGAAATGTGAGAAAAAAAGTCATGTGTCACTTCCAGGCAGTAGTTTAATGAGCCAGTGCTTGGTTTGCCATGTTCCCCTTTCTCAGTCTCTGTGATCACCGAGAATATGTTGAGATGGGGCCTCCATTAAACTGAGTCCCTGAGTAATTAGGATGAACAGAGTCCACTTGAGGAACTGCAGTGGCCAGGGAGTGTGAGTTACAAATAAGCATCATTGTTTCAGGCCACTGGGATTTTAGCGCAGCTTGTTATCGCAGCATAACCTGGCCCATCCTGACTGATACAACAGCCCAGTCTGACTTTTTTCTCAAGGTCAAGCTCGAATTCTCTAATTGCCTTCAAGATTTCTATCTGACTTTACTTACAGAAATATAAGCCCAACATATTTATACCTATATTCATCATTTTCCTCCCCAACCCTGAAACATACCTCTCCCCCTGACTTTTCTATTTTGGTTAATGGAACCAACACTCTTCTAAAAACTAAACTTTATACAATCAGGTACCACATTTTGTCCCTGATTTACTTACAGCCTTGCTTTGTTTTTCTCATGGGTGTCTCCTGGGTGTGGCCTTGGTCCCTTCATTCCTAGACCAGGTCACATCTTGAGTCACCTCACTGCTTCTATTCTTTTCACTTTATGATCAACTATTCTTCATTTGTCGTTGGCCATTCATGAATGTGGCAAAGGGAAATATCTAGATCATATTATTCCTTTGCTCAAAAACTTCCATGTGTCCCCACTGTCTACTAAACAAACTCTCAATCTTTGATCTGGCATTTAAGACCCCCTTTTCTCTCACCTCTAATCTCCCTCCCACTACTCCTTTGTGGATCTTACATGAGCACTAAACCACTTAACTCGCTGTAAACGGGATGTTCCCTGAGCTAGTTTGCCTCTGGTGCTGTTAGAATTAATTACCTGTCTCTGCTTTTCTTTCCACATACACCTGTCAAAACCCAAGTCCCCTTTCAAAATCCTGCTGAGATGCCACTTTCTTCATAGAACCCTCTCTGATCACTCCAACCAAAAGCAACTCCACTGTCTTCTGATCCCTCGGGTACTTGCTCTGCTCTGCTTCTTGTTGTCACGGTAATTTCTGCAGAAGTCTCATCTCCCCTACAGTAAGCTTTTATCCATGGAGTCCCCATATCCTGAACTCCCTTGGCTTCCCCACAGAACACAGTTCCTAACTTTTGTTGTTTTTCCATAGACATTAGTTGAGTGAAGAAGCACTAGGACATCACCTCAATTCACAGAAAAGTTGTGTAACTAAGCACAGAGAATTCATGTGGGAATCTCACATTTTGACAAACAGAGCTATAGCAACCCTAGGCAATAATTAGCATTATTATTGCTGCTTCTTACTTTTGCAACCAATAAAAAATGGTCCATCATTGGGTTATGAAATTTCATTTTATGTGAGTTGGAGATGTACTGCTGATGATAATAACCACCTAAATATTAGAAACATCTGTAGTTCACCATCATTAGCTTTTCCCAGTATAGTATATTAAAGAAATACTGCCAGACCCCAATTATTTACTTATGACTGTTTCTTCAAAGCACAGTAAGTACTGGAGAAATAACTGGAAATCCTCAAATCTCCCTGCTGTCATTTCTTCCACGAATAACAAATCATTATTATTGAAATGGCTCCTTTATAACCTTCTCTTTGCTCTTGGATATCAGCTTCCCACCTCACCCATATAATCCTGGGAATATGGATGATATAATGTTGTAAAGTAATGAGTGACCACCGAGCTGATGACGCTCTAAAGGTGGGAAACAGAAATACAGACTAACATCAACGTGGACTTGCTCTGAGGCCTCTCTGCGCCAGTGGTTCTGAAGCCCCCAGACCAGCAGCACCAGCAGTACCTGGACACTTACTGGAAATGCAAAGTCTCGAGTCCTTTCTCAGACCTACCAATTCAGAAGCTCTAGCAATGGGGCCCAGACACTTGAATTTTAACAAGGCCTTCTTGGTGATTCTGATGTGCACTTAAGTTTGAGAATCGCTGCTCTATATCATCTGTTAAGAGCTAAAGTCAAGAGAACTGAGTAAATTCCATTACCCAGTATGATCAGAAAATTTCTCTGGGCTTCAGGTTGCTTATCTGTTCTTAATATATTAGGCCTATGCCTGCACTGACACAAGTTTTGTTTTTTGTTTTTTTTTAATGAATATATTGGTGTCATGGCTTAACAAATATTATGAATTATACATTATGTTGCAGTTTTAGCTTGTCTCTTTGGTGAAATAGACACCCATTCAAGGCAGTTTAAATAGGGGAGAGGTTTAACGTGAGGAATCACATGAAATGAACAGGAGAATCCCTTGGATATCTAAGAAGAAGTGATTTAAATAGTGTGGGGCCTCACACAGTCTGTAGCTGAAGGACGGTTCTGAGTTCAGGACTGGTAAGGCATCCTGGAGGAGCTTTTATGCTACACCATGATTGTGACGTGATTACAGTCTTAGATGTCTGCTTTTTTTATCCGTCTATCAACTAACCTCCTGTGTTTAATCATGTTTCTGAGGCTTCATAATTTTGGGGTGCAGGGCTAATTCTTTCAATGTTTTTCTCTTGAGAGAGAGAGTATAATAGGTCCATCTTACTTTTTGGGTGTCACATTATTGGTCATTTTTGGTGATTGATAGTCAAATATTTACCAACTGATGCAACACAGACATCAACCAATCAGAAAGGGAAGTCAACTGAATAAACAGGGTGCTGACCAATTAGAATGGGCACTGACTGCACACACCTGGCATGGCCACACCAGAGCACACCTGCTGAATATCAGGCTGAAAAAATGGTGGTGCAGATTTGTTCCTTCAGAAGGGATTTGGGCATGGCAAAAAGATTCATGTAAGCAGAAACTATGGGGTTTTTTGCTCAACATCACATCCACAGAGCTCAGCACTGTGCCTGGCACATAGTAGACACTCATTAAATGTTTAACAGGGCATACTTTAGAAAACTATATTTCTTCCTTTCTTTTTTGTAAAGAAGACTGGCCCTGAGCTAACATCTGTTATCAATCTTCCTCTTTTTTGCTGAGGAAGATTGGCACTGAGCTAACGTCTGTGCCCATCTTCCTCTATTTTGTATGTGGGAAGCCTGCCTCAGCATGGCTTGATGAGCGATGTGTCAGACAGCACCCAGGATCTGAACCTGTGAGCCACAGGCCACTGAAGCGGAGCATGAGAACTTAACCACTACACCACTGGGAAGGCCCCAGAAAATTATATTTCTAAATATTTAAATAATACCAATAAATAGACTTAAAATCCAAGCTCTAAATCAAATTTTATGTGTTGCTCCTTCCTTATAAATGGCCTTTGAATCTCCTTGTCTATTCCTCTGGCCCTAACCCCATGCCTCACCAACATTCACATGGACCGTTTCAACAACATTCTAATTCATCTTCCTGCCTCTGGAATCTTTCTTTCCAATACAACTTCTGTACTCCCTTCAAAGCATCTCTCTATTCCAGTGTTTAAGTATTCCAGTCACTTATCTGTTTCCTGTTTGAGGATATGTTCATTAGTAGGAAAAGTACAAAGACAGTCACAAAAATGATAAACATCAATACAGGATAGTAGTTGCCTTAGGGGTACAAGGAGGAGTTAGAGAAAAGTTCCACCTGGTAATATAATTCTTTGTATGTTTTTTTAATTTAAAGATTAAAATATTTTAAAACTTATCTTTATAAAACAGAAAAGAGTTGATGTTATTGTGTTACAGTTAGTAGTGTTACCACTAAGATAAATAAACAAACTTTTTGGCAGTAGATTTCTGCTTCTAGTCATAAAAGTAAGTACTGGACTTACTTTTCTGCTGAAAACAACTATAAAACTGGGAAATATGTATGAAGCAGTTGTTTTCAGGCATGAAACAGCACTCAGTGCCGGACTGTGAGCTTGAGCGGAGGAAACTCAGGAAGTGAGCCCATGGACACTCTGGGTTTCTGTCTCGGGACACTTCCCTGGCTCAGCATAGGGAGGTGCAAACCAAGCAGAGCTGTCATCCTGCTGAGATAAGGAGTTAAGGAGAAGAGTTCCGGGCTGCTGAAGCAGCTGGAATTTGTGGGTCAGGGTATCTGAGAAAAGGCAGAAATCAGCACAAGAATGCACCTCAATTCCTTGGCTGAGGGCTGGCCTGCATATGAAAGGGCTAGACTCCGGAGATCAGGTGTTTTGAAGATATTGGGTGAAAGCTGATGCTGGGACATGTTGGAATTCTAGACCAGGCAGAGCGGTGACACCTCACTGAGCACTTCACACCTTCAGTTGTGACAACAGGAAGACCATGCCTTAGGGATGAGGGCCACACTCTATGACTAAACCCAACACTGAAACAGACCTGCCCTAACAAAGAGCAAAACAAGCCTGACAGGCCCAGAAGAATCCACCAGTCACTTAATAGTAATTTAAATACAAAGAGAAGCACACCCAGGTACAGTGTTGTCAAACTGCTGATAACCAAAGAAGAAGAGAAAATGTCACCAGCAGCCATATGTAAAACTACAAAAAGAGAAAGAAACATATGAATTATGGCTGACTTCTCCCCAGAAATAACGGAGGCCAGAAGACAATGAAATGACACCTTTAAAGTTCTGCAGGAGGAAAAAAAAACTCAACACAGAATTTTTTGTCCAGTAAAAATATACTTCAAAAATTAGGGTGAAATAGAGATATTTTCAGAAGAACAAAAGCCTAGAGAAATTGTTGACAGCAAAACTGTTATATAAGAAACACTAAGGGAAATTCTTCAGGCAAAAGGAAAAAAATGACACTAGATAGAAACTTGGATCTATAGGAAAGAATGAGAGAACCAGAATAGTAAATATTATTGGAAAATATAAAGATATTCTGTTATATTTATATTATTTATGATACAAATATAATATTTATATTATTTATGATACAAATATAATATTTATATTATTTATGATACAAATATAATATTTATATTATTTATGATACAAATATTATATTTATATTATTCCTTAATTTTTTTGAAAGACAACTGACTATTTAAAGCAAAAATAATACATTGCATTATGGTGTGTTATTACTTATGTACACAAAATAAATAAAACAGTAGCAGAAAGAATAGGCAGGGTAAATAGAATTTTGCTGTTATAAAGGTTCTTATATTTTATGTGTAAAATAGTAACTGTAAGTTGACAGTAATAAGTTGTGGGGGAAGAGGCAGAATCCCCCTCTGCCCTTTCCCTTAATGTTCTTCTGGCTGGCCAAATAATTAACAAGACAGGTTAGCAGGAGAAAATAATACCAAGTTTAATAACATGTATACATGGGAGAAACCAGGGACACTGAGTTTCTCAACAAAATGGCAGAGATTCTTGTCTTAAATACTATCTTCAGCTAAAGACAAAGGAGGATGTTGGGGGTGGGTGGTGTTTTGGGGATTTCAGAGGGGAAGAAGACAATTTACATGAAGAGGGAAATGTAAATATTTGTCAGACAATGCTTTGCAGGGCCACCCATAGAGAATGTGGCCAGAGAGACAGGAATTTTAGTAATTAAGAGTATGTACATTTAAGTCTTCTTTCGTCCTAAGAGTTTTCACAGATAAGGTCATCCCCCCTCTTTCCACTACACAGAGGGAGATAACTTTACAAATGTAAATATTTGGTAAACAGAACTTTGAAAAGAATGGGCTTAGCGAGGACACTGCCAGTCTGTCCATACCCAGAGTTAAATTCCTTTATGCAGCTAGTGGGGGAGGTCAAATGTCCATCAGAGAAAATAATCAAGGTAAAGAGACGTATTCCAGGGTGGCCAAATTTTGATCTCCCACACCGTTAAGGATGCATTTGTAATCTATGTGGAAGCAATCATAAAAAATCAATGCAAAACAAATAGAGGAATTAAAATGAAATATTAAAAAATACATTAACCCAAAAGACAGGAAAAGAACAAATAAATAAAAGCAGGTAGGATAATTTGGAAATAAATACTGAAATGGTACACTTCAACCCAACCATATTAATAATAGCACTAAATGTAAAAGAATTAAACATTCTAACTAAAAAGCCAAAACTATCAGACTAGGTTAAAGAGCAAAAGTCAACCATATGTTGCCTGAAAAAGACAGAGCCATGATTTAAATAAGCTAGCACAGGTGGGTTAGGAATAGAAGGATGGAGACAGTAGGCATAAGATGGCTGGTGTAAGGATATCAACACGAAATAAAATTCCAGATAAGGAATATTATCAGTGATAAAAGGGCACGGCATAATGACAAACAGTTTAATTCATCAGGAAGATATAACAATCATATACGTTATGCAATTAATAACAGAGGCTCAGAATACATGGAGGAAAAAAACTGACAGAATTGAAGGGAGAAATAGACATACCTACATGTGGTTGCAGATTTTATTACCTCTCTCTCCATAACTGATAGAATAACTAGACATTCAATAAGGATGTAGAAGATTTTAACAATAATTTCCACCAACTTGATTAACTAATATGCGTAGAACACCAACACTGCACCAACAACTACAGATTGCACTTTCTTTTCAAGTGCACCGGGAACGTTCACCAAGGTAAGCAATATGCTGGGCAATAAAAGAAGCCCAATAAATATCAAAAGATCAAAATCTTGCAGTGTTTGTTTCCTGGCCAAAATAGAATTAAATTAGAACAATAACAAACATCTAGAAAATTCCTAAATATTTAGAGTTAGTGCACATCTAAATAGCCCATGGATGCAAACAGCAATCACAAGGTGTGACAAACATGGTGGCTGAGTGACAATGAAGCTGTAAGTCAACGTTTGTGGGCTGCAGCTACAGCTGTGTGTACAAGGAAATTTATAACTATGAAGATCATTCGAGAAAAGAAGAAAGAATCCATGATCTAAGCTTCCACCATGAGAAACTAGAAAAAGAACAAATTAAAGTAATTAGAAGATAGGAAATAATAAAGAGCAGAAATCAATGAAAGAGAGAACAAAGAATAGAGAAATGTAACAAAGGCAAAAATTGGTATGTTGAAAAGATCAGCAAAACTGATAACCCCCTACCAAGACAGATCAAGAAAAAGAGAAAATCATCAATATCAGGAGTAAAAGAGGGGTCATTATTTCAGATTCTACAGATGTTAAAAGGACGATAAAAAATATTAAAAATACCTTTATAACGATAAATTTGGCAACTTAACAAAATCAACAAATTTCTTGAAAAACACAGTGAAAATAGACAGACACTCTGGTAGACTTTTATTTATTAAAGAAATTTAATGTATAGTCAAAATTTTCCCACAAAGAAAACTCTAGGCCTACATGGTTTCACTGATGAATTCTATCAAATATGCAAGAAAGAAATAATATCAGTTTTACACAAGTTCATTCAGAAAATAGAGGAGAAGAGAACACTCCCCAACTAGTGTTTTCCTGAGGCCATCATAACCCAGATACCAACTGGACAAACACATTACAAAGAAAACTAATTAAAGACCAAGATCTGTCGTGAATATAAATGCTGAAATCCTTAACAAAATATTATCAAATTGAATCCATTAATATACAAAGAAGATAATAGATCATGATCAAGTTAAGTTTCTCTCCAAGTTTTCGAATGGCTTAACAATGGAGAATCGATCAATGAAATTCATCATATCAACAGAGTGTAGGAGAAAAAGCATATAAATATCTCAATAGAAGCAGACAACACATTTGACAAAATTTAACACACATTCATGACAAAAGCTCTCAGCAAATTAAGAATAAAAGAGAACTTTCTCAATACGATAAAGAGCATCTACAAAAATCCTACAGCTAGCATCATACTTAATGGTTAAATATTGAAAACTTCCCCCCTAAGTCTGGAAGTCTTGGGCAGGACTTCCAGGAAAGCTTTAAAGATAGTTCACCACCTGATTGGTGCCCTTTGCTCTTCCCTCTTCCTCTTTCTTCTTTCCTAGAATGTAGACATGATGGCAGGAGCTGGAGCTACCATCTTGTAACCAGGAGGTAACCTTGAAGGAAAAATGAGCCTCTATATTTTTAAGCTACTTTTACTGGGTTAATGGCTGAATGCAATTCCTGATTAATACAAGAAATAACTTTGGTTGAGTTCTTATATACTGGACTGTGTTGGATGTGGTCATTTCATCATTTAAACTCTCAAAGCCCTTTGAATTGGGCATTATGCTCCTCTGTTTACAGATGAGTAAACTGAAAAAGAATAAGTAAACAGTAAACAGAAAATGTCACTTCCTTTAGGCAGCCTTCCTAAAGAAAATTAAACAGTTCTTCCTCTATGCTCCTGTCTAGTATATATCTTATCTAACAACTGACATATATTTTAGGTATAGAAGCATACAGTCTGGTCATATTCTGGGAGGCCCTTTGCAGTCTGGAATGATGTCTTACTCACCATGGCATTGCTAGTGCTTGAACAGAATTTTTTTAAAAATATAAATATAAAACAATATTTTTTTAAAATAAAATTTAGGGAATGTACTGTCTTGCAGTATATTCTCTGGAGTTGTCGTTATTAAGAAGACCAGTTATGTAGCGGAGTCAAGAGCAAGTGACAATCAGTACCGTAGGCCCCCCTTATCCATGGGGGATGCATCCCAAGACCCCCAGTGGATGCCTGAGACCCTGGATAGTACTGAGCCCGGTATATACTGTTCTTTCCTATGCTTACACACCTACGATGAAGTTTAATTTATAAATTAGGCTCCGTAACAAATTAACAACGATAACTTCTCTTTGGTGTATCCGAATTGCCAGCATCACTACTCCTGCGCCTTAGGGCCATGATTAGGTAAAATAAGGGTTACTTGAACACAAGCCCTGCCATACCGAGACAGTCGATCTGATGACAGAGACGGCTACTGAGTGACTAACGGGCGGGTAGCGCATACAGATGGATACCTGGACAAAGGGATGATTCACGTCCCAGTGGGAGGGATCGGGATGGCACGAGATTTCATCACGCTACTCAGAGCAGTGCACAATTTAAAAGTTAGGAATTGCTTATTTCTGGAATTTTCCTTTTAATATTTTCGGACCGGGGTTGACCATGCGTGAGCGAAACTGTGGAAAATGACACTGCTGATAAGAGGGGACTACCGTAGAGAGTTTCACCACTGAGATAGCAGGGACTGAAAAGTCCTGTAGTACGCGGTCTCCCGCCAGGACTGCTGCTTGCTGATGCCTACGCTCACGTTCCTTGGACTTGAGCCCTACCCTGTGTTTTATGCCCTCGGCTTCTGTTTCCTAAGTGCAAGATGCTGTGTTTGAAATCTAGCCAATAAACTACCCAACCCAACAGATAAGAAAAATACCCCTGGCTAGGTAGACTGGTACTCCGATATTTCCATATTAAAAGAAGAGAAAGGAAAACTAAAGGACAATTGTATTTTGCAATAGACACCCCATTGCTGCTTATTGTGTTTCAAGGCGAAGACCTTCCCGTTGCAGTGCTGCTGTGGTCCTCTCTCTGTTGGAGTGGTTTGTCCTCCCCCAAACTTATCTCTACCTATGGGCGTGGCTGTCTCTGAGTGTCCTCTTAAAAGCTGTGACCCCTGTCCTTCACATTCAAGGCACACTCAGCTCTTGAGGGAGACTCCAGATATAATTTTATAATTAAAAGAGCCCCTAAGTGTTAGTTTTTCTTCCCATTCTGTTTCTGGTGCTCACTCACCCTCACCTGCTCTCCTGCCTTACTCTGAGCCAGGAGATGAGAGAACACAGGGATTCAACTCTACATGGGGAACGCAGACCCAATTCTAGCTAAGGGCTAGGTTGTCTGAGGCCTTTTCTCTCTGGTTCCCTCCTTTCCCACACTCTTCTCTTCTCCTTCCTCTACCCCCATTTCCTCTTTCACACCATGAAGAAAGAGCGATAGGGCTTGAGGTTCCGTTTTGAGTGAAGAGCCTACAATATTTACACCTGAGGACCAAAATGTGATTTATGGTGACAACAGAAAAGATATAAGACAGAAAAGATGTGCCTATTAGTGTCTAGAGGTGGCTAGTGAAGGAAGGCCCAGTCCACTTGGAAGTAAAACGATCCCAAATATTTTGAGAGCCCGACTCTGGGATGATTCTAAGACGTGAGGCTGGTTTGTTGTTGCCTATCACTTCTCCTCTCTGAGAAAGCCCTGGGGAACTAGAGTTTTGGTTTTGTGAGTGTGGGACTATTTCTCTAACAGTCTTCAGGCACCAGGTTTGTACCTAAAAGTTGACTGGATTGTCAACATGAGCACTCAGCACTTGTCCGAGCTCAGGACATTCAGGATGAGTCAACCCCCACCCCACTCCACCCATACCACCAAAGCATTGGGGTTATTTTATTTTCATTTTTGTTTGCTTGTTTTTTTCACTCGGTCACAAACAGCTTACATAAGCTTCATGGTGTCAGCACAAAGTTCCTGGCTACAACAAACCAAGAATGTACTAGGTAACATAAACCTTTTCCCACAATTTCCCATATTTCTCCAGCAAGAGCTTGAGATCTGCTAAGAAAGGCTTATGATTATCGAACAGATAGTTTCTTGTTGCCACGCTGTTCATCACTCCCGGATAGGGCCCGAGTTGTCAGTGGCTCAGAGTTTGGGTACCCCAGCAGATTGTCTGGGCCTCATTGTAGTCTGCAGGAGCTCTGCTGGCCTTGGGTGGCCACCCAAGAAGTCTGTTGTCCCTGGCAGCCCGCCAGCCAGACCTATGACAGGAGGGAGGCTAGACGCTGGAGGTGAGAACCAGAGAAGAGCCATACCTATTTCCTGCTTAGGAAACAGCCAGAGAAGCTGCGTGATAAGGAACTCAAGGATCTGCCTACCAGGATTCTGAGGTCACCCTGCTCCCATCTAGTGTTATCTTCCAGGGGCTGGGACTTCCTCTTCCATTGCCAACAATCCAGGACACAGAGAGCCAGCCCATATGGAGTGAACTCTCCCAGGGTATTTTTAAGGTCCTATCTTTTGGATGACTGCCTGGCTCTGTCTACCCAGCTGCTCCCTTCTGAGAAGGCACTGAGCTGCCTTGCTGTCTGAGATTCCTCCTTCCTTTATGCAGCCCTGACAGTGGACTGCTGGATCCATTGGGAGTACATTCATCCCCAGGGAAGATTAGACAATGTCTGCTATTAGGGAGCTCAGCAGAACTACCTCCAAATCCTGCAGCTGATGCCCCAGCTTGGCCCTGAATGTCCAGAGGGAACTGTTTGTTTCCTTAGGAGAACTTATACTTTCGATGAGACAGACCAGCACAGAATGAAATGGTTTTCAAGACATTCTAATCAATTACATATGCTCGTAATAGTTGGTATTTGTGAGCACTATTTTATACCACTCATAGTGCTCTGCATTCTATATACATTATCTCATTTAATTCCTATGATAATCCAATGAATTAGATAGTTTTACTATTCCCATTTTGCAGATGGGTAGTGAGACTCAAAATATAAATGACATCGTCAAGGCTGAACACTGAGTAAGTGGCGGAGCCAGGAACCGTCAATAGAGATAATTAAAAAAAAAAAAAACCCAAAACTGGTTTGTGATGTAGAAGTTAGCCACTTACACTCATGGGAGTAAGTCGCCATTTCATTTTATAGTCTTGATGGTGAGGAAAGGAGATATTGATCATTACCAGGCATTTGTCCTAGAGTTTTTAACCGATGTATTGAAAAATTCAGAGGATATAAGGATGAATCTCTGGCAGGAGTGGTAATGGCTAAAGAGATATGCAAGAATCTAGGAAAAAATAATCATTCTAATATTCCAGTGATAAGAAAGGGAAAGGCAGGCAAAACAGAAATATGGGAAACAAATATACAAATAAAATTAGTCTGATTACAGAGAGGCTCCCACTGATGAGTTCTGATGAGTAGTGATGAGCAAAGGAGGTGGCGGGGCCCACAGTGAGGACCCATAGGACCAGGGCACGTCCTGTAGGACGAGTGGCAGGAGGCTGAAGATTAGAATACAGTGAGGCTGGAAAAATGCTGAAGGTAATAAAAATGGTCCTTTTAGTTCTTTTGGGGCCAAGGAGTTGTCAAAGGAGAGGAAGATCCACTGCAGTAATGGTGGAAAAAATGCTAAAGCATTTTCTAATTCCCTCTTGCTTCTCTTGTCTGCAGCTGCAAGAGTCTTCAACTGGAAATGGTAAAACAAACAAACTAAACTAAAGAACAAGAGCTGATGCCCAGGATAAGAAAAAGAACTGCCATTAGTGTCATTATTCATTTTATGCCAAGACTGTATCCATTTTCTGATCAAATCCCAATAATAACTCAGAAAGGTAGGTATTATAACCAGCAACCTCTTTTTCCTTCCCCATCTCACCCCCATCCCCACCCTCATGCTTTGCTAGCACCTAGATTGCAGTAGGAGGAAAATATAGTAAAGGTAGTAAATCTATATTTTAGCAAGTCATCTGAGAAAGGCCCTAATGAATTCCCTGAGGATAAAGTGGGGAAATGTATGGCAGTTGAGGATAAGGTGAAGTGGTTTCATGATTGATTGAACAACCCAATTTGTTGTCAGAGGACTCAGGTTTGCACGTGGATATGCCACTTATCAGATGAGGGACCTTGTTGCCATTATTTAAACTCTCTGAACTACAGTTATCTGTAAAATAAAGGGAATACTACTACTTACCTCATAAGGTAGTCATAAGGATTAAGTTAAATCACGTATATTAAAGTCATTTTGTAAATTATAATGTATTACATGACTTAACTACTATTGATACCAATTAATATTACCAGTAGAGAGTTACAAAGCTTTGATCTTTTTTTATTTTTTTTTGTGGGGAAGATCAGCCCTGTGCTAACATCTGCCAATCCTCCTCTTTTTGTGCTGAGGAAGACTGGCCCTGGGCTAACATACGTGCCCATCTTCCTCCACTTTACATGGGATGCCGCCACAGCATGGCTTGCCAAGCAGTGCATCGGTGCGCACCCGGGATCCGAACCGGCGAACCCCGGGCCGCCACAGTGGAGTGCGCGCACTTAACCTCTTGCGCCACTGGGCCGGCCCCAAAGCTTTGATCTTGACCCTATTTTCCTCAACATTTTATCGAAGACATGGATGAAGATAGAAGAAACACTTTTATTAGATTTGCAGGTGATACAGAGCTGGCAGTGAAAGTTAATATGTTTGATGAGTCTTAATAATTCAATTTATGCTAGAGCTAGGACAGTCATAACGATTTTGGCAGGCTGGAATATTGGACAAAACCAATAAGAAAAAAATTTAGCAAGGATAAAATTTTATATCTGTGTTTGGCTAAAAACAAAATTCCACAAGGACAGAATGAGGAAGCCGTTCGTGTGAGGGAGGTTCTGGGAGATTTAGTCAACCTCCAGCCCGGTCTGAAAGAGCTACATGAGTGGCTACAGAAGAAGGCAACAGAATTATAGATTGTGTTTATAGAAGTCGAGTCCATAGCATAGTACTCTTGTTGGGCCAGTAGTCATCTGGAGTCATTTGCTTAATTCTCGAGAGGATATATAGAGGAGAAGCAAGATGACCAGGTTTCTAGTAAGTGACAAAGGGTTGAAGGCATTAGAAGTACCTGGAAAGAGAAGAATAAATAGTGGTAGTAATAATTGCAATACCACCACCACAGCAATAGCAAATACTTATTGGGTACTTTTGTCTAGTATTGTCCTTGATCTGTGTTACTTCATTTAATCCTCTCCATAGCTGTGTGAGGTAGCTACTATTGTTATCCCTGCTTCTCCATTTTATAGATGATAAAGCAGACTGAGAGAGGATAAATTGCTCACTCACGGTTATATAGCTGGGAAATGAGGGAGCGTATATTTGAACTCAGGCATTCTTATCTAGAACAGGTACTTTTATCCAACTTGCTATGCTGCTTTGTAAGAGTTGGGGAAAGTAAGATAGCTAACTTAAAATATTTGAAGAACTATCATGTGGAAGAGGGATCAGCTCTTTGTCATATAGTTCTAGAAGGTAGTGCTAGTCCCAGGAAGTGTAAAATTCTAGACGAGAGATTTAGGCTAAGTGTTAGGAAGAAGAGTCTAACTGTTAGATACTATGGAATTGGTTGAAATGCAGTTTGTTTCTCCAGCCACTTGCCAAGCAGAGATTGGATGGCCGCCTCGTAGGTTTTCCCTCAGTGCTATGTGATTGTCCTAGGTAACCTCAACAACTCCTTCAAGATTCTATAATTCCATTAGACTTGTTCTTACCCAAATGTATTAATTAGGACTCATGACTTCAAGCAGCAGGGATCCAACTAACTACAGCTAGAATATGGGCTTTCTTGGAAGAGCAAGAAGGCAGCTGATCCTCGGTCATAATGGAATCAGGAACATGAACTCTGCAGGACTCTGTCTCAATTTTTGCCTCCACTTGGCTTTGTTGATTTTCTTCTCTCTCATCTTAATCCAGCTTCCATCGTATATCAGAAAAAACATTCATTGGCAGCTCCTGACCTTTTATTTCATCTAATAGTTTCTCCCACTGGCGATGGACTGCCTCTTTGGTATTAAGGCAAAACAAAACGAAACAAAACAACAAATCTTCACAGGCAATCTGTAGATTGGCCCAGTTTAAGAGTCTGCACTGCCTATATCATAATCAGTTGGGACCAGGAAAATGGAGTTAGTTAGAAAATGGCAGGTCTCTGGGAACAATATGGGGATCAGAAAAGGAAGTATACTAAACAAAGTGGTCCCCTGCCCCAAAGCAAAATGACAGGAAGCAGGTACTCAAAAGGCATTAAGAACACCACAGGTTTAAAGTCTTTTTGACTCAACCATATACAAAGTATGAACATAAATTTCAGGACTCAAGAATATTCCATGTTGATGACAATAACCTTTCTGAGAATATTTGAAAGGCTGAGTATTTGGCACCTATAATATGCTCAGCGCTGAGCTAGCTGCTTTGCTGGGTACAGAATAACTACTGGCCATGGTTCCTATGTTCAAAGACCTAACAGTTGAACGAGATTAAGGATTGAGTAGCATTCTGAAAACCATTTAAAATATAATTATATAGAGGATTAGCCCTTATCAATGATCTCATTTACAAATACATCTCACATCAAGTTTAAAACTAGCTTCTCAACAAAATTCTTGATGGTTCAGGAATAGCCCAGGCTGAAGAAATCTGTATTCACTTGTTTATTCGTTTATTCACTAACAAGCACTGCTTACGTACTCACCATTGCTTTAGACACTCTATGAGGTAAGAAAAGTGGTTGAGTCACAGTCCCCTTCCCTCAAATTTCTTAACTGCTGTTCTTTCTGCCTGAAATATTCTTCATCTCACTCCCACCCCTCATTGCAATCATCTCCTTCTATTTAACTCCTGTCCATATTTTCGGATATCAGCCTTCCTTGACTCTCTTGACTGGGTTAAAACACTTTGCTATAAGCTCCCACAGCATCCTGGGGGCTTCCCTTTTGTAAAGTTATCAAACTTGTAATTTTTTACCCAATATGTGTCTTCTTGAGTAGAGTGAGAGCCCCATGAGGACAAGGTCATGTGTGTTTTATTCACTACGATGCCTAGAATAGTGTCTCAAAAATAGCCAAAACGAAAATTTGGCAGATATTTATTGAGCATCTGTGTGTTCAGCATTGTTCTTGGCACTGAAGATACAAAAGAAGGAAAAAAAAATAGACATGGTCCCTTCCTTGAAAGAGCTACATGTTAGCCAAAGTGTTGATTTAACGATAGAAGAGTATCCAACTCAAACCCCTTATTTCTCAGGTAAAAAAATGAATGCCAGAGAGATTAAGTGACTTGAGTCAAGCCATACAGAGAATGTGAGTGGCACAGATTGTTGTTGCTTTTTAATTCCCTCTTGCATACTTTTTCCCAATACGTATTTTGCAAATCACAGGTAGGTGTGTGAACTTCTGTTTATTCAGTCCATGACCACGCGCAGGACACTGAGGGCATCGTGAGCTGAGTGAGTGGAGACATGCAGAGCACATGATTTTTATGTACACAGAATGGTAAGGCAGTACAGGCAGTCAGCTTTGGTGATTTCCTGACCGATTCTCTCACAGCCCCTACAAGAGTGACCATCACGTCCTTTGTTGTTGCTCGTGGAGCCTTGGCGTCTGGAGTTCCCAGGAAAGTGAGGGTGTGGGTGTGGGCAGCCGTGTTGTTAGGGTTTAGTCAGGAACTGCTAAAGCAGAGTTCAGTCCTGAGCAGGGAGCTGCAGGAAGGGGCTGACATGGATCATTTTTGAGAAAATAGAAGAGCTTTTCAGGAGAGGGTGTATAAGAAAGGCAAGGGAATTTTTATAATAGGAGTGTATGAACAGCAGAGAAATAGCTCACTAGAGTAGGGGGTGTATATTGAATAATGAAAAATAATATGCGATAGGTATTGGGGGACTGTGCTGGAATTGAGTCCCTGGAAATGGAAGAAATGGCTGTTTCCAAGAATGGAGAGAGAACTAGGTTTGGATTTCTAATTAATTCAAACTAGCTCTTAAATTTAGAGCCGGGGAGGGCTCCTGTTGGAACTCTGCTGGGGTTCTTTCTTGAAGTTTGAGGAACTGCGCTAGAAGGATATGGAGAAACCTTCTCACCCATTCACTTTTACACGATAGAAGCCAGTCTCTGCAGAGGTTGTTACATGTGTCTCCCCAACTGCAAGTGCACCCCCACCTCCACAAAGCTGAAGTGCCACGTCAGTGGAAACGTAGCCTAAAGCCAACTGTCGCCCTCGCCATCTTCAGCCAGGGAATGGTAGAGCTTGTGCCTGATTCTCTGTGACTCTGCTATCAGTGGAGGCCAACCGACTCAGAAATCTCACTTAGTTCACTCGTAAAATCTGCAAGCTGCTGAGTCATTTAATCAGAAAGTACCTCAATCCAGAATAACAACCTTTTTAAAAAGCAGTAACTTTTAATGATGTGAGCAGAAATCCTTTGGCACTTCAAAGAAATGCTCTACCGAGGGCTATTTGCTAGGACCAGCAGTCCGCTTCTGTTATGGAGAGGGAGAAAAAGATTATTTTCTTGTCTTTAAATGATGTGTGCATTCAGGGAACGAGTTGCAGCAGGCTTGCAATGTGTGGGGAGAAGTCAGAGAAAGCTGTGCATACGACGTCTGTAAAGAAAATGTTTTATTTAAAGTGTTAAATACCATCACCAGAATGAATTTGATTTACATTAGTTGGTGTTCATTACAGGACTAATCTGCCCTTTTTTTTCCAACTGGAATTCCCTTTACTTTTAAAACATACTATGTACAGGGCAGCAATGGTCACTGGAATAGTGCTATTTACATGACTAAACCACAAGTCGAGGTGCAGACATGTGAAAATAAAAAAAAAATACACCAACTTTTAAATAAATACTGCATAATGACAAGTATGTACAAATATTCCATACAGTCATGTCCTTCTTATTAAAATTAGAAATAATTTATATAGGAATATGCACAAAAGATTATATGACTGCATCTTAGTATCAGGAAAATGGTAAACGTTTATTCTAAGGGATAAGTATAGACACTATAGGTCTATTAAATCAATTGTTGCTGGTACACAAGTGTCTAAATTATTTCCATAAGGTTTTATTCGTTCTTTTAACAACTTTACCTGGGTCCATCATAGATCTCAGAACGTCAAGACAGGGTCTTGGTGTATTTCATATTGCACCACATAAAGAGAAGGCATTTTTAGTGATACTCATTTTAACTTTTGCACCATAGCAGGCATGATAGTTTTTAACGGTCAGTACTGAGTTTAAAAGGGAAAAAAAAAAAAGAAAGCAACTTCTCTGCATGGCCTTAGTTTAAACGAATGATATGTATGTGGATTTCACAAGTTATTATAAGAAATTAAAATCAATCTATAAGAATGTGTTATCAATGTGTACATAAAGAAACAGAAAGTATGTGTGGTGTATTACATTAACCAGTGACTTTTCCTCTAAATAGGGGAACTTAAGAGAAATTTGACCTCGCAGCACCACCAAATGGTAACAACTGTCTGTAAAACCAAAGGCAGGGGTTTGACTGTAGGGGATTTGTGTGTAGACTTTTGGTGATGGCATCGAAGAACTGTTAATAGGCAGATTGACCTTCTCTGAGTCACCTAAAAATTGGAGCTTTAAAATTACTTGTTGCAAATTTATGTTTACTATATTTCTTTAGAAATATAATTTGTGAAAAATTGAATTTTACTACAGAAAAATGAATTAATAAACATCCCTGTGTTTCAGGGCTCCAAATTTTTAGCAGTGTTTCTATTCACATAATAAATGGAAATTGACTAAAGAAACTGTTTTAATTAATTAAAAAACAAAACCTAAGACCTTCTAGAAATAATACGTTAACCCCTGTATGAATAATGCTGGTGCTAAAAACAAATTTATTAGACATTACAATGGCCACATGATTTTAGGATTTTCTTGTAAACTGAACTTTGAAGGTGAAAATAAAATTACCATGCACTGTACAATAAATTGCAAAAGTTCAAATATCTTCTTTATCAAATACATGCTGACTTACTTTAACGTACTCCCAAGTCATGTTGCAAAATCCTTTTCAACATGCTTGAAATAAAGAAAGCTCATAAATAATATTTTTTTCCCCTTGAGAAATTCGTAAATTCAGAAGCATCTAGAGCTCTGAATCAAACATGGGGTATAAGAGATTATCAGGTCAAAAACTCGTAATTTTTTAGTATAATGTTCACCTTGGGAGGGAGAAAGAAATAAAAGATTAAAAGAGGGAGAGGAGGAAAAGTGAGATAGAGAAGAGGAAGAAAGATGTGAACAATTTGCACATATTGAACTTCGTAAGATTTGTATGTTTAACATGGAAATAATTTGAATGTTATACTTATTTGTCACATAAAGAGATTTTAAGTATCTTCTAGAAAGTATTTTCACTTGTAATGTCTGCCAAAACACAGACTATGATTAAAGAATAAACATGGTGCGTCTTTGTATCACCCTGTTGCATTCTCTCCCCCTTGTAAAACCATGCACTAGTGAAATTTATTTTTAAAAATAATATAAATTGTTGAAAATGGCTGATTTTTATTCTTTTTTTTTTTTGCAAGTTGCAGCCTCAAGAAAATAATTTAAATATTCAGCTAATCTGTGTCCATGCAAAAAAAGTTTCTTTAATTTCATTCAGTACAGTGTAGCCACAGAATTTTGTTTTTCAGAGTCCAACACATCTCGGCATTAGTGAATGCCGTGCCTGCTGGGGCTCCGAAGTCCGCCGCTGCTCACGGTGGACTGGCTGCCCCTGCTCACCGGCCAGAGCGGGGCTGAGGTTTTGTCCTGGACCACTTCTTTGGTCTCTTGCTTTTCACCTGATGCTTCCTAGGACTTCACTCCTTGCCTTGTAACATGGCTTAATGGCTGTATAGCTCCATTTCTGTGGCATAACAGGGCTTTGGGGTCAGAGAAACGAAGAAAAAGGAACAATAAAAATATAAAGGTGCCATTGAAAAGGGCTTTTGTTGCATGAAACTGACTGACTCTTTGAGATTAATCCATGGCTTCAGATTGGACCAAACTCGAGTGTTACTGAACTTCAAACCTGCTAGTTCTTCACAGCTCTGCGCTTTCACCTGAGGGCCTCCTTGAGGGCACAATGTGTGCAACTTCCTCTGAGAACACAGGATCGCTTTGTATCCCTAGAAACAGGCTCAGAAGACACAACATTAAGCATGCAGTGTTACCAGGGTTTGCGACCTGTGATTTTTTTTTTTTGTAACGCTGGTTGCTATGACAACAGTTTTACAGCTGCTATGAACGAGAGTAAGAAGGTCCGGTTGAACTTTCCAGAGATGACTGGGAAGCTCTTCTCGTCAGAGGAGCCAAGGTTGGATCTACTAGGGAGGAAGGGGGGAAAAGTTTGAACCATCCAATCACCATATTGGATAGCTCCAGTTCATCTAAAAGTATCTGGGCCACTCCCATAAAGGATTTGTGATCCATGCGGCCATAATCTCCCCAGACAATGATCTGTTGGCAAAATAAAAAGAGTAATGTCAGTATAATCAGGTACATAAAAACTTGTAAGCTAAAATACATTCAGTTAATGTGCTGACATCAACCATCAAGCAAAGCAGTTGTATTTAATTACTGGGATAGTTGTCTTTACGACTCCAAAGGTACATTAGGAGAACCGTACTGGAGTGTTAATTAAGATCATAAGCAGTGCAAGGAGATTGGAGTTTATATGTGATGGGGGTTTGCAAGTCTCTAGCTCAATTCAAAGGAAACAACAGTGTCTATAGCTTTATAGCACTGGCCACCGCTTTGAAGTTTCATAAGAACTTCAGTGGCGGAGAACAGAAAAGAATGGGATAAGAAAAGAAGCTGAGTACAAGGTTTGACTCCATGAAAATACTTTCTCAGGTAAGGGATAAACAATTCAGTAAATACCTGTAAAACCTTTCCTTGGGGATTCTCTTCGAAAGATAATAGCTGCTGGTAAAGTGGTTCCAGCGTTTTTCTTGCCACTTTTGTTTTCTTTTTGGCTATGCAGACTCCATTATCTAATAGATACACCTTTACATATGGTGCTTGGGAAAGAAAAGACAGAAGAGAGGCAGGTGATGAGCGATGGTTAGGGAATGCCCAACTCAGGGGTGACATCTGCAACAGCTTAGTTTTAGGCTGAAAGAGCTAGCAATCCAAATCATGGCCTTTCCACATAACGTCAAAACCATTAGACAAACAACAGAGAACTATCAGCCATTCAGGTAGTTTTAGGCAATGTGGACATAGCCTTTGAGCTGATCACTACTTTGCCATCAACTGGTTATGTAGATTTGAACACTGCATTAAATAAGGTAAAATGCTTCCAGTCATTAAAAATATTCAAGAGAGATGTCTTACTCAGGTTTTCATTTATCAATACTTAAATCTAATTAAACATGCTTGAAACTATATTGTTTTACTCACCCATCCCCACAAATCATTTATTTATCACTAAAGGGTTTGTTTATTGGTGGTGGTGTGGGTACAAGACACAGTGGGGTTTTATGTCATATGTTCAAATTAGCTAGGAAAAGGCAACTAATTATGAATTCCATGGCTTGAAATTTATCTGACAGACTCTTCATAAAAGCACTCAATGCATATACAAATTATGATATTCTTTATAACAGAGTGGTTGACTAGCTCCAAGACCTTTATAAACACAATTGTCTTAATCACTACTGCAAGGTTGTACAATAGGCAATATATATTATAATTTAGAACTTCTGCAAGGATAGAGTGCTTAAGAGATTCAAAATTACAATTCAGTCAGTGGGGGTGCTCAAGGTAGAAACCAAGTTTCAGAATCCTCAGTAGTTGTTCTATACTATACATCAGAGCAGATGTTCTATACATCTCTGCACAATGCATCTGGAATTTGTGGCAGTTTCCATGGCTCCAAGCACTTTAGACTATAATGGCATTTCAGTACAAAATATGTGACATCACGATAAAAATTTATAACAGTGCCTCTCTTTCCATATACAATACAGGAAGGAAAAGTCTTTATAATTAGCATGTCCTGCATACATAGGCTTATGCTACTTTGGGGGCTTGTATCTATTTTTATTCTAATTCCAGAGCTTTAAGGATTCCCAAGGAGAATTTTGAAACTCCAGATGAACTGAAGAATAACACAAAACACCAGCTAATAAGGAAAAGAACTTCTTATGTATATGTTGTACAAAATGAATTCTCTAAGTGTGGCAGTTTTTATTTTGCAGTGGTTTCTACTATTTATGTACTTATTATGTACTTAACTACTTCTATCATCCCCACCAGACTTCTGTCGTTGAATGCTCACTCAGGGTAAACATACAACTACTACAGATAATTGACTCATTTATTAGTATTCTTGATTATCTGAAAACTAAGTTTTCAGCATCTAATTAAAAACAAAGTTTCTAAATTGAAAAGTGTGGATTGTGAACAATAATAGTAGAATCTCTTCTGTTTTTACCTGGCAGTGTCTTGGAACCTGGTTTTACAACAAGGCCACGGGCGCGAATGATTTCCACCTCCAACTGTCCCTTTTTGTCCATCATTCCTACCTGAATGTCACCTAATGGTGTGTGGGGAAGAAACAAACAGGTCTTAATATACAAACGCAGTGGAAAAAATGCTTATGCCAAAGACCTTGGTTTAACATCATTACATCATTTCCCATATATTTTCCTAAATTCAAATATATTTAAAATTTTATCAGCGATATCTTACTTCAAAAAGCACATAAATTAAGATGGAAAAAAATTAGTTGAAGATTTTTTATTGTTAAAATCTAAGATACTCATTCTTGCTGATAATACTATTAAAGATCCCATGCAAGTTAGAGAACATAATTTTCAATTATCTAAAAGAAAAACAATGAAATCACGTGACAAATTCTTACCCATTGCAGGTGTAGCCAGAGTCTGGCGCCCCACTAGCTGGGCAGGGCCAAGACCATCCAGAAAATCGCTGAATTGGCTATCAGAGGCCAAGCGGACACCAGGGAAAATCAGACTAAAAGCAAAATAACATATGAGATTAAACACTCAACCCCTGTTAACTTTCAAGTAGCCAGGCTTCCCTCTAGCCCTCTTCCAGCGGCAGGAAAGTTGGGACCACTATTTTGCCACTTATATTAATTGGATCCCAACACGGCACTCCACCTCCCGTGGCTCTCCATCTATGTTCCCTAGCAGCTCGTGTATGCCACCAGAAGCAGCTATCACACTGTACTGCAGGCTGCTGTTTACGTGTCTTTCTCTTCCTTGGTCTGGAGGCAGGGACTGTGATTTCTATCAACAGCACTCAGGACATATTGAGCACCCACTCCATGAAAGGCACGGTCATACTGAATCCTCTTAGCTGCACTATGAGATAGATTCTATTATTTATAGATGAAGAAACTCTTTCAGATCATTTCCATCAGCATGCAAACATGCTGTTATTTTCTTCCACTTCAAAAAAAATCCCTTTCCTAACCCTACTTCCTTCTCCAGCTACCACCCCATTTCTCTCCTTGAAACTCCTTGAAAGAGTTGTCTCTATGTGCTATCTTCAATTTCTTTCCTCTCATTCTCTCTTGAAACTAATCAGTTTTTCTTTGCTCTCTTCCTTGCTTTATTTTTCTCCACTCCACCAAAATTTCTCTGATCAAAGTTACCTAATGGCCACAGTAGTAAATCCAACTATTAATACTCAGAACTCATCTAATGTAACCTATTACATCATTTGACACAATTGATCCCTCGCTCTTCCTTGAAACACTTTCTCCATTTGCTTCCCAAACTTTCTAGTCTCCTAGTTTTCCTCTTTTGCCAATCTACCTCAGCCTCCTTTGCTAATTCTGCCACTAAATGTTAGGAGCTCAACCATTTGACCTCTTATCTTGTCATATGTCTGAATTCCCCTGGTAATCCCATCTAGTCTCGTGATTTTAAATGCCATCCATGATATTACCTAGATTGACCTCTCCAGCTTGGACCTCTCCGTTGGGCCACAGACTTATATTCTTACTGCTTAGTCTACATATCTGCTTGGATGTCTAACAGGCACTTGTAACTTAACGTGTCCCAATATGACTCCCAATGCCCAAACGAACAAAAAACCAAACTCTGTTCCTGTCAGAAGATTCCCATCTTAATAAATGGCAACTTTATTCTTTCAGTTGCTCAACCTTGCAGTTGTCTTTCCTCTTTCCTCTTTGTTAGGGACTGAACTGTGTCCCTCCCAAATTCCTATGTTGAAAACTTAACCCTCAGGATGACTGTATTTGGAGATAGGGCCTTTAAAGAAGTAATTAAGGTTAAATGAGGTCATAATAGTGGGGCCCTAATCTAAGGCGACTGGTGTCCTTATAAGAAGAGGAAGAGACACCAGGGGTATGCATGCACAGAGGAAAGGCCATGTGAGGACACAGTGAGAAGGTGGACGTCTGCAAGCCAAGGAGAGAGGCCTCTGGAGAAACCAAATCTCCTGACACTTTGATCTTGGACTTCTAGCCTGCAGAACTATGAGAAAATAATTTTCTGTTGTTTAAGCAGCCCAGTCTGTGGTATTTTGTTATGGCAGCCCTAGCAAACTAATACACTCTCTTTCTCTCATTACTCACATCAAATGCATCAATAAATCTTATCAGCTCTACTGTCAAAATACATCCAGAATCTGACCTCACTAAGGCTGCCATCATTTTCTATCTTCTGTATTACTGCAACAGCCTTCTGAATGATCTCCCTGTTGCCCCCTTTACTTTCCACCCCCACAGCAATCACAGTAATCTGTTAAAACTGAAGTCAGATAATGTTAGGCCTCTGCTCAAAATCCTTCAATGGTTTCTCATCCCTCTCAGAGTAAAAGCAAAGTCCTTACGACGATATGTAAAGACGATGCAAGCTGTTCCTCCCTGACCCCCCCGATCCCCCATAGCTTAACTCCTAGTCTGTTACTACTCCTGCCCTTACCCCACTCCTGTGCTGCCCTTCCCACTGCTGATGCAGGCAAGCTCCTGCCTCAGGGCTTCCACATCACTTCAGCCTGGAATGTTCTTCCCTCACATATCCATATGCTCACTAACTCCCTTCAGATCTTTACCCAAAATGTGTCCTTTTCCCTATCTACCCTACATAAAACCCTACCCTTACCCTCTATCCTCTCTCTTCCTTTATTTTTCTCCCTAGCACTTGTACTGCCTAATCTACTATATATTTTACTAATTCTTCTAGTCTATACATTTTAACTATTTTTTTTTTGAGGAAGATTGGCCCTGTGCTAACATCTGTTGCCAATATTCCTCTTTTTCTTTTTTCTCCCCAAAGCCGCAGTACACAGTTGTGTATCACAGTTGTAGAGTGTGGCTCTTCTATGTGGGGTGCTGCCTCAGTATGGCTTGAAGAGCGGTGAGTAGGTCTGCGCCCAGGATCTGAACTGGTGAACCCCAGGCCGCTGAACTGGAACACGCAAACTTAACCGCTATGCCACTTGGCCAGCCCCCTAACAATTTCTTGTGTTTATTGTCTAGTTTATCTATTGGACTGTAAGTTTGGTGAGAATAGGTTTTTTGTCTTTGTTTCTGTTTTGTTCGCTGACACATCTCCAGCACCCAGAGCCCTGCCTGGAATATTGTAAGCACTCAATGAATGCTTGTCAAGCTAATCAATTAATTAAAACAAAGCTTAGAACAATTAAATAACTTGCCCAAGGTTCTATAGTACCAAAAAGCAGATGAGAACTTAAGCCTACATGATTCTAAAGCCCATGGTCATAACCACCAACTGATTTTGGCTCTGCTCTCTGACTTATATCCCCAACTCATAGCACACTGCCAAGAACACTAGAAGGTATGGGAATATTTATTGACTGAATTTGTGAGTATTCATCTCATTTCTCCAGTGAGACTATAAACATCTGGAGTGCAGGGGCCACAGTTTAAACATTTTTGTAGCCCTAACAGTATCTAATATAGTGCTTTGCAATGATAAGTGCTTAATGCACATTTTTCACTTGATTCTCCATTTTTTTTAAGACTTCCTTGATTAATATCAAATCTATTTCTTTCCTCAAACTTAATCCCCAAATATTCAGTTAATCCAAACATGTTAATGTTTCCATAAGTATCCCATATAACCTGATTTATAAATGTATGGAAACCATATACACCTCTTGTATTTATACAATTGTGCTAGACAAATTATCTTTAGGGCATACCATCAATACTCTGCCAGCAGCTCCTATGGCCTCACATCTGTAAACCGGCTACACAATGTCATCTAAACATCTGATGCTTCCATGGTGATGACAGAGCGAGGTCAGTAAACCCCCGTGTCCTCTATTAATGTCCTTTACACATTCACCTACCCGTCTGCAGTTGCTAACTACTGTTATTTTGTTGATGATGACAGGGCTATACAATCTTTACAAATACTTTAAAGATATCTCAGATGCAGTTGATTCAAGGGAAAGCTATGTTATAACTCCAAAAAGGAAAGGCTCACCAACTTTCTTTGCGGCATTTCTTTTTGGCCATCACATTTATCTGAACTGTTTGTCACTGCATGGAACTAAGTATGTATCAGTATTCTATATCTTTTAGCAAGAACTCTTAGAGCAAAGATTTTAAAAATTAGCATTGTTCATGTGGTGTGGCATGAGTGCTTGTTATTTTTGTGCTTTTATGTATTATTTCTAGCTAGGGCAAACTATTTTATTTGCATGTATTGTGACAGTCACATTTTAGCATCTTGCCATTCAAGTGAAACATTTTATCCCCAAACCTATTTTCCTTGATATAAAAAGTCAGATATGACACATTGCTCAGTGGCAGGCGAGCAAAAGTTCTCTTCACAGCAAATCAGCCAGTGAAAATTAAAATGGTGCTGTCGAGTGCGAGTCAGCTTTTGTGAAAGCAGAGAGAGACAGAGAAGATGGTCTCGGCAAGGCACGGAAGAGACACCCACCCATCCCAGCAGCCTCACTCACTTTCCTTCTGAGCTGTAGCTGTTCATGCTGCCATCTGTAGATTCTCGGCTTGCCTGTCGAGTCATCCAGTTCCTCATTTCCACAGCCAGGCCTGTTTCGGTGCTTCTCTGGACAGTGCTCCGTAGCTTTTTACCTCCTGCTTCTGCACAGACAAAAACAAAAGGGGTGATAGCTTTGTCGTGACCATCTGTTTACAAAGAATATCAGCCCAGCCTTTGAGGTCCTCAGATGAAGAGAACTGCATGGATACAAAGTGCTCTTATTAAGGAGACAGAGAGAAAATGTATTTCAAACAACGTCTTGTGGAGTGGGATGAAAATTTTCTAAAAAATCTTCAAGAAGCACAAAATACCATTGTTTTATTTCCATTTAAAACAGTGTTCAAATTGGTAACAAAAGGAACAAAAAGGTTCAACCGAAGGAAAATAAAATAAGCTTTGTTTTCATTGTAATATTTGAATGCAAGATTAATTTATGCCTGTCTTTTTCTTTTTCTTTCTTTCTGTCATAGTGAAAGAACTAGGCCTTCACATTATTTCCAAAGAACAGGTGGTGAGTAATCTTCAACTCTAGCCTTAACTTTCACATGAAAACCTGTTTTTGTAGGGTGATTGATATTAGAAGGCAAAGAAAACTATAAAAAGGAGATAGCCCTGTTTGATAATAGTTTCACATTTATTGGTAACTTTCAGAGAGATTCTCAGAGGGAAGGAAAAACCCAGCAATGCCATGTGAAATGAGCTTTTTAATTTTTGATCCTGGATAGTCATGTCCAGGATCTTCAACAATTTGGATACGAGGTTTACTTAAAGAAGTCAGTTAGAAGAACTGAAAACTGAGTCAAGTACTGCAAATGTGACGGAGTAAGAAGTGCTATCTAGAGAGGTCGAGGAGGAAGGAGCTTCAGAGAGGCAGCAGGATTTCAGCTGGCCTTGAAAAATCAGCAGATTGGGACCCAAGAAGAGGCAAGAAGAGAGTGTTTTTGGCGAGGGAAGGAGCATAGGCACAGGCGTGAAGATAGGAATGACCATGAGCAGTTGAGGGATGGTGCAAATAATCAACACATATGGAGGAGTAATGGTGGGGGTGAGTCAGATAAGAAACTGAGCTCAAAATATAAAGGGCCTTACATGTTGGAATGTGGAGTTGAGAGACTGCTAAAGCTGGAGCAACAGGGTGATAGTCCCAAACTATTTGTATTAATTTACTTCTTGGTAGGCCTAAATATTTATATACATTGACCATGCATGTTATTAGCTTTTGGGGATATGGTAAGCTCTTTTAGTGCCTGGAATTAAAAATTTAATTAATTAATTAATTAATTTTTTGTGTGAGGAGATCAGCCCCTGTGCTAACATCTGACAATCCTCCTCAATTTTGCTGAGGAAGACTGGCCCTGGGCTAATATCCGTGCCCATCTTCCTCTACTTTATATGGGGCGCCGCCACAGCATGGCTTGACAAGCGGTGCGTTGGTACGTGCCTGGGATCCGAACCTGCAAACCCCGGGCCGCCGCGGGGGAGCACGCGCACTTAACCGCTTTCGCCACCAGGCCGGCCCCAATAATTTAACTTTAGATCAATAAATATTTGCTGATATTGCCAGTGACTTGTCGAAATCCCTTTCACCAAGCCTCTTAAAATATTTGCTCACCATTTTGAAACACTGCTTTAAATTTCATCTATTCTCCACTTCCAACTTCAATGTACATCAAATTTCTTTAAAAAAGTATATGTAAAGTATAAGTTATGACTGACCTACAACTCAGTTCTACAATCTAAGGCTAATATTTTAGATAACAAACATGTTGTACTGATATGAACTATAAGACGATATAAAGCATCCCCCAATGGTGAGGGAAAGCTCTTCTTCACAGAGGAATGTTACTTAATGAATGTAAAAGGAATGATAAAATTTTTAAATTACCAATTTGCAACCTCCAATGGAATAAATGATTTAAATAAGGTACATCAATGAATGCTTCCATCATTAGATAAAAGGATATTCAAATGATTGAAAAAATCACTCCACAAATTGGTTCTACTTGTTAAAAGAAAACATGTACTTCAACACTGGGAGACCTGGCGATCACCATCTTAATCAAGTGATCAAACTTAGTAGCACTAATAGTGGGGCAATCATATGTACCCCGCAATATAAAATGCACAGTATCACCTATCAAGTTGTTCTGGACAAAAATATCCCGTTATTTTTAATCAGGCCTTTGGAAGCAACTTCTAGTTTTCAAAAATACAGAGGATGGAGTAACGAGATAAATGACACAATAAAAAAAATTCAGACAAACCCAGAACTTGGGACTTTGCTCAAGAGAATTGGTCTAGTCTCTTAAAAAAGTTAATATGAAAACAAACAAATAAACTAACAAGGTGGGGGAACTGTCCCAGATTAAAAAAATATTCCAGAGATGTGGAATTTAATCGTTATTAAATACTATGAGTGTACTTTGACCGGTTTCTTTCTGGGAAAAAACAAACAAATTTTAAAAGCAAAATACTCTAAAAGTAATTTTAGGACAAGAAGGAAAAATTTGAAGATAGACTGGATATTAGATGGGATAAGAAAATTGTTAATTTTCCTAGGTAGATAATGGCATGTATTATAAAAAATTTTTCCTTATCATTAGGAGAAACATGTTGAAGTATTTAGATCTGAAATGTTATATTGTCTGCAACTTATTTTCAAATCTTATAGCAAAAAGTACACAACTACATAAAACAAACAGGATAAACATGTTAAAAAAAAAAGATGGGGATGAAGAGTAGAACTTGGTACTCATAAATTTAATATTTATGATTTTATATGAGAATAATCCCCAAATGGCCACATCAAAAAGTAATAAAATTTTGTCCAGGTGTGAACTGGAATCATGGAAGGTGCTAGGCTGGTGTGAGGGAGACAGGCCAATGGCTGAGTCCTGGTCTTTCCATGCAGCTCTACTGTTCACTTCCTGTGAAGAATGCCCATGTGAAAAATAACCATTAAGTGAGACATACAATTTCAGTGAAATGTGAATATGTGGAATGAGGACATGTACAGGAAACATATGACTTTCAAAGAAAATGAGATTCCTAAAGGTCTCAGGACATAGTCTTTGCAATGTCAAAGATCTATTGTTTTTCATTTAATGTCTGATTCTATCACAGCAAAAGTGACTTGAAAATCACTTTTCAAGTGATTTTGGGTGATGGGGTGATGAGAACCAGCCACCATTTGTCAAAGAATAACAATACAACGAGCATGTAATCCTCTTGTTTACAGATTGCTTTTTACAGGCATCCTCTTCAGAACAACTCTAACAATACCCATGTTATGCATACAACACCCAAGGACCCCGCAGGTTACACAGTTCCCTGAAGCCACACAGAAAGTGACAGAACCAGAGTGTACACAGTTCCCTGACTCCAAATTCTTTGCTAGTCACTGATCTGTTGTCAGAATATAACCAGTGCTATTGCGCAGCTGTCTATACTAGCTGTCAACTGCATACAGCAGGCCCTGTTAGCAGCAGCTGGTGGGTGGAAAGGGCAGAGCACAGTGAAGAGGTCAGGCTGTGGTGTCAGACTGCTTCTCTTTGATTCCCCACTCTACCATGTACAAGCTGGGTGACACTGAGCAAGTTCCTTTACCCTCTCTGTTACTCAGTTTTCTCAAACTGAGAAATGGCAATGATAATAATAATGCCTACCTCATATGATTTTTGCGAGGATTAAGGAAAACAATATATTTAAAGTGCTTAGGATAGTGCCTGATATATAGAACATCTTCAACTAATGATACTGTTATTATTATTACTATCAGATAGGAAATCAGAAAACATGTATTCTAGGCCAGTCTCTACCACTAACTAGCTGGCTCTGTGGCCTTCTCTGAATCATATTCTCTCTCTGAGTTTCTGGCTGTTCATTTATGAAAAAGACAGGAGGGGGGAGGGTGAAAGATGATCTCTGATCTCTTTTAGCTCTAAAGTCTATGAGTTTGTGTCATTAGTGTGTGACCAAGACCATGATTAACAGCATACACCGAGGAGATAGTGCTACTCATTGTCATCTGATGGAATCAAGGAATTCTAGGTAATATGCTGAGCATTTATGATAGCTCTTTAAATTTTGTTTTTTTTTGGTGAGGAAGGGTAGCCCTGAGCTAACATCTGTTGCCAATCCTCCTCTTTTTGCTGAGGAAGATTGGCCCTGGGCTAACATCTGTGCCCATCTTCCTCTACTTTATATGTGGGATGCCACCACAGCATGGCTTGATGAGAGGTATGTAGGTCCAGGCCTGGGATCCGAACCTGCAAACCCCAGGGTGCCGAAGTGGAGTGTGTGAAGTTAACCACTACACCACTGGGCTGGCCCCTAAAATGTCTTTTTTTGTGTGTGAAGAAAATTAGTGCTGGGCTAACATCCGATGCCAATCCTGCTCTTTTTGCTAAGGAAGATTGGCCCTGGGCTAACATCTGTGCCCATCTTCCTTTATTTTATATGGGATACTGCCACAGCACGGCTTGACAAGCGGTGCATCGGTGCGCGCCCAGGGTCCAAACCTGGGAACCCTGGGCCACCAAAGTGGAGCGCATGCACTTAACCACTTGCGCCACCAGGCCGGCCCTTTTTAAATGTACTTTTAACTGACACATTTACAGACTTATTTAAAAAATAAATGTATTTTTCAGTACCACAAAACCTTTGCATCACATTCACAATAATACTAATTTAACCTAAATATAATTCACAATGGTGATTCACATTTAATGTTCCAAATGCTCTGCCATGTTATTCGACCTAAAAACTGAATCTATATAACAGTGAATATGTATATGAAGTAAGTGTGGTAAGCAGAATTCTAAGATGGCCCCCATGATTACGTTACTTTATGAGGCAAAAGGGGTTTTGCATATGTAAATAAGGTTGCTAATCTGTTTACTTAAAGATAGGAAGATTATCTGAGGGGGCCTAACATACCCACAGGAGCCCTTTAAAAGCAGAGTGCTTTCTCTGGTTGGTTCCAGAAGAGTCAATTAGGGAGAGCTGAAGCACAAGAAGGATTCAGTGTACCTTTGCTGGCTTGAAGACGGAGGGGACCATGTGGAAAGGACCTGAGATCAGTCTCCAGCTGCCAAGAGCGATACTTGGCTGACAGGCAGCAAAATGCGGACCCCAGGCCTACAACTGCAAGGAACTGGATTCTGCCAACAACCTGAATGACCATGGAAGCAGATCTTCCCCAGAGCCTCCAGATAAGAACTCGGCCCAGCCAACACCTGGATTTCAGCCATGTGATACCCTAAGCAGAAAATGCAGCCATGCCATGCCAGACCCGTGACCTACAGAACTGTGAACTAATAAATGGGTGTTGTTTTAAGCTGCTAAATTTGTGGTAATTGCTAAGCAGCAATAGGTAATTTGTGTGTGTGTGTGTGAGGAAGATTAGCCCTGAGCTAACATCTGTTGCCAATCCTCCTCTTTTTGCTGAGGAAAATTGGCCCTGGCCTAACATTGGTGCCCATCTTCCTCTACTTTATATGGGATGTCGCCACAGCATGGCTTGATAAGCAGTGCATCAGTCCGTGCCTGGGATCCGAACCCGCAAATCCTGAGCCACTGAAGTGGAGCACACCAACTTAACCACTAGGCCACCAGGCCTATCCTGCACAATAGGTAATTTTTTAGATAATTTTTTTAATGAAGAGATCTATAAAAATAACCTATTGTGACCATAGGAGTAGATCAACTAAAATTATTTGTAAGTAAAAAAAAGTGTATATTTAAAAAAAAGTATATATACATATAAATATATACATAATGTATATATACATATATATGCTACACACATATACATATATATGTATAATATATATGTATGTGTGTATGGACATGTTTAAAAATACTCAGGTAGCAAACTATGGCACTAAAGCCCAAATTATGTTGTTGTAGAACCCTTAAACTACTCGCTCTGATGTTAGATATTTTAAGCCAAAGTGCATTTGGAGAAGATGCCTGCAGGTGAAAATCAAGTTCTTGAATTGCAAAACATCACAGGCAGAAAGCAGAACACAGGAGGTGTCCTTGTTATTCTGGTCTGCTTAGTCTGATGACTCATTTACTTGGCACCCTCTATATTCAAAGAAAGCCACTGGATTAAATAAAACGGACCAAAGGGTCAGTTTCTCCTAAAAATATCCGAAAACCAGAAAATCCTTTGAGTGACTTGACAACAAAAATCAAAAGGTCTTCTCTGCTACTGATTTGGAAACTGTCCTAAGCCCCAAGATGAGGCTCACAATGAAATGCAAAACTTAACATCATGGTGACATCTTTCCAAATCTTGTGTCCACAGAACCCATTCCTGCTTGCTCTCACCTAGAAGGCCTCATCTCCTATTGCAGACAGACTTACTTTACAGTCAGAGTTTTCTTGATGGTAACATGGGAAATGATTTATGGGAACAGGTTGAAGACAGGTTGGAAGATTCTGAAAACTGACTTTAATTCTGATCACAATTTATATGCTTTGAGTTCATAAGGCACTATTTTTACATTTTATTCAAAATTACCATTTTCCAGACTGAGTATAATTTGGAGAAGCCATTTGCATTACATTTAAAGAAATTTATTTAAAATGCATTAAAAATTAAAATTTCTAAAATTACTATTCACAGAATTTCAGAAGCTATCTTATGGATCGAGGGTACCTTTCTAGTTTATGTACTTCTTTATTGTGGCAATGAGAAAGCTGAAGTCCAGAGTGGCTAGTCCCTCTTTAGTAGAAGATTTTCATCTTTAAAAAGCTGTACTAATTTCAAATTTCACTTTAACTCTCTTCCATCTTGCTCCTCTAATTTCTCAAACTTTCGAGTACAAGAGTTGCTTCCAGCACTCTCCCCAACCTCCATGGTGGCCACTGTGGACATAACTTCCCATCAGCGGATTTTATATCAAGACACAAAAGAGAATGATTTATTTACCTATTTGATCCCTCAGTATGGGGACACTCGTGAGTCAATAACTATATTTGTGTATAAAGCTTGTGCACTTATATTTATATTTGTCAGGGCTTCTTACTATAATACTCACTATAATGAATATAATTCAAATCTCTGAAAGTCTAAACAAAATAAGGACAAATATCTAACCATTTCTTTTGGGCTAATCCAGGATCTGCATTAACAACTAAAATAAAACAGAAATTAACATTTGATTTCCAAAATTGTTTCAGAGTTTAACACAACTATTCCAACAGCTTTGTCACAACTATTATGAAAGTTACGTAGTTAATAGCTACAATACAATGAGCTACAAGCAGAGGTCACAATTATGGTAGACAGTAGGATGTTTAAATATATTCCCTTTTCCTCCCACCTCTGAAGTTAGATGTGATCACGTGACTTGCTTGGCTAATGAAATATGAGCAAAACTGGCCCATATAACTTCAGGGCAGAAGCTTCAAGAGCTAATAATAACAGATGACTCAAAATTATCGGTCGCTTAACACAAAAAATTTGTGTCTCACTCCTGCTACATGCCCATTGAGAGTCATACTTGTGGCTGTACGCAGGGACCCAAGCTGATGGGAGACACTTGTTGCTATCTGCTTCCACATAGAGGAGGAGGGACATGGTGAGTCACATATCAGCTCTTGAAGCTTCTGCCCTGATGTTGTACGGGCCAGTTTTGCTCACATTTCATTGGCTAAGCAAGTCACATGATCACATCTAACTTCAGAGGTGAAGGGAAAAGTGAATATATTTAAACATCCTAACGTCTACCATAATTGTGACAGATAGACATACCATAGCCATAGACAGTATTCCATTTTCTTGTATCTAAGAGGTTATAAACTTTTGTATTTTTTTTCCTTTTTTCAACATCATTAAAATATATTGACCACTTTGAATATAGCTCTCAATAAAAATTCTGCATTTGATATTCTATTTTATAACTGCTTTCATGGCTTTTGTCTTATAAGTATGCTTAAAGAAATTTTAATCATTCTTTTTGAACTTGAGATTCATATTTTAAATACATTAAAATAATTTTAATAAATTTTTAATTTTAAAATAGTTTTAGATTTACAGGAAAATTGTGATGATAGTAGAGAAAATTCCAGTATATCCTACATGCAATTTCTTGTTATTAACATCTTACGTGGCTATGGTACATTTGTCACAATTAATGAAGTAATATTGATACATGACTATTGACTAAAGTCTCTACTTTATTTAGATTGCCTTAGTTTTTACCTGAAGTTTTTTTTCTGATCCATGATGTCATTACATTTAGTCATTGTGTCTCCTTAGGCACCCCTTGGAGATAGATTTTTAAGGTCTCTAATTCCTGACATTCTTTTTTATTTGTAACTCCTTTTAGTCTGCTCTTTGTATGTGAAATTAATATGCAGTATGATAAATCATTGTAGTATAAATATACCCATTAACGAAACCACTTTAGTAAAAACAATATATAAGTTGAAAATATTCGTCTATAGAAGAATAGAAAATATTTCATGTCATGAGTGAAAAATGCTGAAAGTATGAAAATTTTATCAATACTAAATTAATTTATACTGTATGGCATAATGCAAAGGGACAGAGTTAATATAAATATTTTTAAATTGCTTATTAAAATAAGTTTATGTTTCAGATAAAAATTCAGTTAAAATCACCACTCCTTATGTAACAACTGATTCAGGTAAGGATCAACACCAGATGCTAAAATCATTGGATGAGAGGTTTTTGGGAAACAGGATATTTAGATGGTACCAAAGAATCACCCTAGAGTTTACTTAGTAATCATAAAAGGAAGAATATATCTCTTCCATAGAGAGAAACTGGCAGCTACCTCTTAACCAAGTGATCAAATTTAGCATGCCTAAGAGAAATCTTGACATTATATCTACTGATGGATGTATGAAGTTTATATCACCTATGACATTTTACTTGAATCTAGTCATGTCTCTAGACCTATTGTTCAGTTTACAGGAAACACAAGGAATAGAGAAAATGATCAGACAAATCCAGATTGTTGAACATTCTACCAGACAACTTTGTCTGGACTCTTGGAAAGTTAGTGCCATGAAAAAAAAGTGTAAATACTGTTTTAGATTAAGCATAATAATCAAATACAATGAATGAGCCTTGACTAGATCCTGGATTGAGGAGAAAAACAGGCAATAACAGGTTTTAAAAACACTTTTAGGTCAATTAAAGAAAACTGAATATGGAAGGAATATTAGATGACAGAGATTTTTAAAAAATTTTATTATTTATGTAGTTTTCTTTTTAAATTAGGAGATGCATGGATGCATGCTGAAGTACTTAAGGGTGAAGTATCATGATGTCTGCAACTTACCTTACTCTCAAATGTTCCGCAAAAATACACACTGTGTGTGTGTGTGTGTGTGTGTGTGTGTGTGTGTGTGTGTTATGTATGGGTGTGAAGTGGGGGAGAGAGATAGGAAGAATAAAGTCAATTAAAAATTGGTCAATCTGTCTAGTGGATGTTCATTGTGCTACTACTTTTTTGTATGTATAAAGTATTTCACAATAAAAGCTGGGAAAAATTCAATTACTAAATTTAAAACAGAGGAAGAAAAGAGCTATTGTTTCTTGACTTACTACATGTGGAGATGCTTTGGTTATAAAATCCATTTATCTCCAGTCCTCATAAGAGTGTTGTATGGTGGTTATTATTACTATCACTTTCTATATGAGAAAACTGCCTAAGTCACACAGCTGGCAAGTGATATAGATGAGATATGAACCCAAATCCCAGCAATGTCAAAGCCTATGTTTGTTTCTCAAAGCATGCTGGTTTCCATCTTCACTTAGTATTTTGGACACTAATTTCTAATTCCAGAGTAATCAGTGACTTGGAACCTCATGTTCTCCCTGCATATCAAAATAAACTTAAAATAAATTGTTTTATGGACACTGTTGAAATTCTGATCTTTCATGCTTTCTTGTTCTCTCAGGAAAAATGGGAAAATGTCAATTTCATTACTAAATTCTGACTTCATGAACATAATGGCAACATATATTTATGATAAAATTCAAACAAATGTGCCAGAAATAGCTATATACACACGCATTTCTACCTATCAGCATGTCATTTTAGACCTATCCACACCAAAAAGTGGAGATTTCATCAAATGATGCCACGGCAGTCAAATAGTATTAAATACATTGTAAAAAATTGTGGATTTGCCAGCATGTGGAGTTGAAAAGGACCTTGACATTTTTGTGTCTTGATACTCATCTGTAAAACAACGTGGCCACTACAAGAACAGAAGATTACAGACCAATATCACATAAGCACAGATGCAAAATCTTCCACAAAATATTAGCAAATTAAACCCAACAATGTATAAAAAGAATTATACACCACGACAAAGTGGGATTTATCCAAGTTATGCAATGCTGGTTAAACATTCGAAAATCAATTAATATAATCCATCACATCAACAAGCTAGAAAGAAAAATCACATGATCATATCAATAGGTGTAGAAAAAGCATGCGACAAAATCCAACACCTATTCATGATAAAAACTCTCAGTAAACTAAGAATAGAGGAGAGCTTCCTCACCTTGATAAAGAATATCTATAAAAAAACTTACAGCTAACATCATGCTTAATAGTGAGAAACTTGAAGCTTTCCCATCAAGATCAGGCACCAAGCAAGAATGTTCCTTCTCACCACTCCTTTCAACATCATACTGGAAGTTCTAGCTAATTCAATGAGACAAGAAAATGAAATAAAAGGCATACAGATTGAGAAGGAAGAAATAAAACTATCTTTGTTCACAGATGGCATGATTGTCTATGTAGAAAATCTGAAAAAATCAACATGAAAACTCCTGGAACTAATACGTGATTAATAGCAAAGTTTCAGGACACAAGGCTAGTACACAGAAGTCAAATGCTTTCCTATATACCAGCAATGAACAAGTGGAATTTGAAATTAAAAACACAATATCACTTACATTAGCATCCAAAAAAATGAAATACTTGGGTATAAATCTAACAAAATATGTACAAGATCTATAAGAGGAAAACTACAAAACTGATGAATGAAATCAAAGAACTAAATAAATGGAGAGATATTCCGTGTTCATGGATAGGAAGACTCGATATTGTTGAGACATCAATTCTTCCCAATTTGATCTATAGGTTCAATGCAATCCCAATCAAAATTCTAGCAAGTTATTTTGTAGATACTGACAAACTGATTCTAAAGTTTATATGGAGAGAAAAAGACCCAGAATAGCCAACACAATATTGAAGGAAAAGAAAACGTTGGAGGACTGACAGTATCCAACTTCAAGAGTTACTATAAAGCTACAGTAATCAAGAGAACGTGGTACTGGTGAAAGAATAGACAAATAGATCAATGAAACAGAATACAGAGCCCAGAAATAGACCCACATAAATATAGTCATGATGTTTGACAAAGGAGCAAAGGCAATACAGTGGAGCGAAGATAGTGTCTTCAACAAATGGTGCTGGAACAACTGGACATCCAGTGGCAGGGCATAGAGGCTACAAACTAAAAGAACAGAATCAGGAGGTTTAAAAATCTCTGTCCAATGAGATGTTTAGTTGGAGTTACACTTGAAACTGACTGGAATCAAACAGACTGTAAGCCTACTGAATTTTTGAAGGACCTGTATAGAAAAAAATAATTACTAGCCCACTTACAAGTTTGTTTAACCCCTGTTTAACTACTGAGTTTCCTAATCTGCACTAGCAAGAAGCAGGCTATGAAGCCTCCTCTTAACGCAAACCTTTGTGCCATGAAGAAAAAAGGACAAAGAAACACTTTCCAGAAAACAGAACCAAGGTTGCCAGATGAGTCAATCGACAAATGTATTCTACTGTCAATCTTTGCCATTCCTTCTGAGTGGGATTTGATAATTCCTGTGGATGACTGATGCTTTGTGTTTCCTATTCTCCCCTTTCAAAAAGAGAATTTTTATTTTGGTTATCCTGTTACTACTGTACCATTTCAATTGGATGTACTGGAGGCAGATAACTTGTCTTTAGGTTTACAGGTCACTATCATATGAAAAGCCACATGTGGATATAAGGGAGAGAACTACACATCCCTCAAAGATCCTACATGTAGTAAATGGATGACATTTTAAGGTGAAATTTCTGGGGAGAGACTATGTTCTATATGCAAAATAAGAGTGTGCATGGATATTTTGGTGGCCAAATCTGAGAAAAAGTTAAAATTAAGAGAGCCAGATTCTTTACCTTGGGTTTCTTCCATAGATTTTTTTCTTTTCCTGTCTGCTTATGTTTATTGAGCAAAGAGGAAAATATCCAAATAGCAAACCAGTATTTTAAAGAATTAAAAATAGGGAATTAGGCTGCACCTAACCGTTTTTTCCCACTGGTAATTATTTAATATTATTAAGTGGATATTTCTTAATACTTTTGGCTCACCAGCCTTTAAACCTTCTTCCTATACATGAGAAATAATGCATTCTTCAATTGCAGAAGCTAAAACTGTCAAGTGTCATTTTTCCACTCTGCCTGGCAATTACGGCATGAGCACATGGCCAAGGTTCTGCTGAGACACCACTGCCCCAAAATTTGAATCTGAAGCTACTGAAGTAAAGAAGCAGAGACACTACAGGCTCCCATTCTAACGAGCGTGGTGGCCACAGTACGTAATTTCCTCGAGTAGTCCTACAGCAGTATGCAGTGATTCAACATCAATTTTGACACTGGTGTAAGCTGTGACATCTGTGCCAAGCAGCAGTGGTAGTTCGGTAGGGCTAGTTTTGCAGTATGGTTTGGGGCAACATTCCTAACTTCTAGCCCAGGATCTCCAGTCTTCCTAGAGATTCTGTGACCTATCCAATACCCCTTAGCAAGACCTTTTCTATCTAAATTGCTAGAATCGGTTTCTGTTGATTGCAGCTAGGCACCCTAAATGAAATATATTGCATATGCGTTTTATAATTTGTAATAGAAAAATACATTCCTCATTTATACGGAGCTAAGTATACCCAACTTCTAGGTGTAGCACAAAGAATACACGACGTTCAAGCACTCTTGTACCTGCAAGAATGGAAAGTTATGTAATCAATTTTGTCCCTTCCAGCTCTAATAGCTTCTTTCTATTCCATTATATGATCAGAGACACCAATCAGATACTTGTCCACTCATTCATTCACTATATATTTGCTAAGTACTTACTTGGTGTAAGGCACTGTGTGAGATAAATATATGCTACATTGGATCATATAATTCTTGATTATATGATTTTACAATTTAGTAGGCGAGGTAAGATAGTAAATAAATAATGACAATCCAAGGCAATATATTCTAAGCACTATGAGTGATATTAAGTTATCTAGAGCTGTGCTGTCCAATAGAACTTTGTGTGAATGATGGAAATGTTCTATAATTCTATACTGTCCAATAAGGTAGTCACTAGCCATGTGTAGCAACTGAGCACTTGAAATGTAGCTAATGTGACAGAGGAACTAATTTTTAATTTAATTTGATTTTAATTTCTTTAACTAAATAAAATTTAATTTAATTTGATTTAAATTTAAATAGTCATATGTGACTAGTGCTTCCGGCATTGGACAGCACAGATCTAGAGGTTCAGAAAAAAGGTAAAAATATTTTGAAATGGGATCATAGGGGAATAATAACCATAATAACACTAGTTCTTAACATCTCTCCAAGATAAGTATTATTATATACATTTCACATAAAAATGAGGAAACTAAGGCTCAAAGAAATTAAGTATCTTGCTGGTTTACACAACTAGGAAAACGTGGAGCTAATATCTCAAACCTAGGTCTAACTCCATGCCTGTTCACTTTTTCCTTTACCTATAGAAGCTTCTTTAGCTTCTGAAGGCTTCATAGAATAGATGGGATATGAGCTGAGCTTTGAAGGGCAATTAGACAGATGTCCGTACAGTGGTAGAGGAAAAACAGAAAGAAAGGCATGAACAAAAATTTGGAGGCAAAGAGCAAGAAGCCCTAGTTTTATTGAATCGCTAGGTTCCTAAAGGGGCTTGGAAGGCAGGGAAGCTAAATTGTATGTAAAAACCAGATTGTTAAAGACTTTGAATGTCAGGAGAAAAGGCTTTATTTAGTAGGAGATGGGAATGTACTGACATTTTTGGGGGAAGAGTAGTGTCAAGATCAAGATGACATTTAGAAGAATTGATACAGGAGCAATGAAGTTAGATTGGAGCGGGGAGATGCAGAAGGTGGAGAGAGCAGGTTGGGAGACTCTCAGATGATTTTAAAGGTGAGCTAATGTGGTCCCAAACTATCAAGGGGACAATGAGAACGGCAACAAAGAAATACAACTGAGAAAAGTTGGGGAGAAAGCACTTCCTTGGCAGAAGTTGCCAACTGGTGGCACACATTTGGTCAACATGTAAGTTTTGTTTGACCCAAATAAGGTTTACATTTTTTCATTTAGGTGCCAACATTTTAAAATGTAAAGATTTTAAGTAAACATCCGGATTTATAGCTTCGCTTAGGGAAAAAAGAAAAGTAAATTTGTCAACCCTGGGTTGATACTCAATTTGGCATCAATTAGCTAGAACTGAGCATTTACCATTCTTTTTGAATGGGTAAGCTTTCTCTAGCTTTTCAGAGTCCTTGCCTTTTCTCTTCATATTACATCTGGCCTAATTCACTGATGTATGTTACCTTCCCGGCCTCTGATTTATAGGAATAATGAGGGAACAACTGATCACTGAAATAGCTAAAATAAATGGTCCTTTCATTTGACTCTTATTAGGCAAAATCTAAATCTTAAGAAATGATACTTCAAAACTAAAATTGATACTATCATTTTTGTTAGCTTTTTCTTCAATTGTTCAAATAGTATTATATATACATAGCATTAAGAAAATCCCCTTCCTCTCCAATCAAACACCATTACAATATGAGGTAGAACAAATATGTAGAATGTTTGTCTGATCAATAATAAGGGCCAAATTAAGAACAGCAGAGAGTATTTTCATTAAACCATAGTTCTTGGCAGCAGTGGGATGCTGCCATTACAATTTTCTAGTGGGTTTCTTTTGTAAGTCATTACATACAAGTTGTCTCCATAGGGAAGCTGATCCCCATTACTAGTTTTGAATTTAGTGAACCTACTGAAGGATGAAAGCAAACTGGTGTTTAACTTGACTTTTGTATTCAAGTTTTAAATTATTTTAAGGGTAATGTTTGGACACAACAGTGAAAGATTCTGGATGTTAAATTAAAAAGGTAATATTTGATAAGCACTCTGAGTGGAACTGTTCTTTATTTTTTTTAGTCCAAATCTTTTCCTTCACCTTATCTGCCTAGAATGTAAATCTAATATAAAAATATTGTGCTATTGTTGAATATGGTATGGACTCATTTATGAAATGATTTGTTGTACGTAATCAATCATAATCTAGGAAAGGTGATATCCCCTAAGATAAGATACATATTTAGACTATAACTGTCTATCCATATCCTGCCCCTAATATTGGTATTGTGAAGACGTGCAAAAACTATGACCACTGAATTTTAAACAGTCTAGATGACATATTACAATTTAAAAACAGTATAAATATAATGGATAGCAGTCACTTATACTAATATTCAGCTTGAAAAAAATAGTAGAACTATATACTGTTATTAGTAATAGACCCTTATTGGATACCTACTATGCTAGGCAAGATGTCTGTACTTAGGAGGACTACATTTAAGTGTATGGAGAATTTTTTATCCCAATGCAGCGTGGGCAAAGTACTAAGCTCCATTTTAACCAAGTGGGACTGCTTATTAAGAATTAAGTGTATTATTTACCATCACAAAGATTAGAATAAGACAATATCTTTTATACTCTTATCGGTTGCATGGCCTCTTAAAGAGCAGGTGAGAATTAAATAGGTCTTTCTATTGCAGTCTTTTAGTTCCTTTTCTGTTAATTCCTCATAGCTTCACTATTACATGTAAAGAGACTTTCCTCAGTTTTTCTGGTGATTTTTAAACTATTCTTAATTCTTAAATGGTTTTCCTGTAATTTAATTTTCAAGCTAGTAGCATGCAAAAGAAATTAAATGAGTTAATTTATTCAGTTAAATAGTATTAAGTTCTTTTCTGTACTATTGCCAAGCCATATTTTGACCAACAAAGGCAGGCCATAAAATCAAGCAAATCAAATTAATCACATATTATATGTACATAACTGAACAAGAATCACTAGCCCAGAACCACAGGTAACATTTAGATAGCCTCTGAGAAACCGGGTCTACCAAGTATTAGGAAATGTGCCATTTTCCTACATTATATGACTATAATCATTTGCCCTTGAATCTATGGGTGGGAAGTTGTGGGGTTGCTTCTACCAAGAACGGTAACTTTTCTTTGAAATGGTTCCTTCTTTCTTAGAATTACCCGTAATGTTTAAAAATTATACAAACAGTAATATCTACATTAGAGAGATAGACTCAATGTTGGGGCCAAGGAGTTTACACAGTGAAGGTAATACTTATCTCATAGGGTTCAACGATAAAATAAATAAACATAATTTATAAACTGTTAAATAACATGTCAGGTACTATCGTCACTACTTTTACTTTAAACAGAAAAACCACTCAGAGATTTGGAGAACACTTATCTAGAATATAACCAGGGACAAGGAAACAAAAAATAAAATAAAGGGGCCAGCCCCGTGGCATAGTGGTTAACTTTGATGCACTCTGTTTTGGTGGCCCAGGTTCACAGGTTCATATCCCAGGCGCTGACCTACACCACTCGTCAACCATGTGTGGCAGCAAACCACATACAAAATGAAGGAAGACTCGCACAGATGTGGGCTAATCTTCCACAAGCCAAAAAAAAGGAAGATTGGCAACAGATGTTAGCTCAGAGTGACTCTTCCTCAGCAAAAAAATAAGTAAATAAAATAAGATTAAAATAAAATAAAATAAATAAAATAAAATAAAATAAAAAAGAACTGCAAGCATACGAAAAAGACGCTACAAAGGCCAGTCAACAATCTAAACTTATTTTGCTTCTAGGAATGCTCTTTTCATCCTTACTGAAGTCAGCCCCAGTGAGATTTACAATCTGTGGCCAAGCTGTTTAACTTCTCTAAGTCTCAGTTTTCGCATGTGTAAAATGATGAAAATAATAACTTCCTTGAAGAATTATTGTGAAATTAAAGGAATGTGGCACATAGAAGGTGCTCAATAAATGGTAATTATTATTATTATAGTTGGTTTTCAAGACTATAGCATATTAGAAGAAAACGCAGTACAGTAGTGAAGAAACAATACATAGAGTAGTTAGGATTATAAACTCCAGAACCAGATTATGGTTTGGATCCCAGCTCTACCACTTACTAGCTGTGGACTCTGGGCAGATTGTTTTCAAAGGTGTGTGGGAGGCCTCTGATACCAGGTCGCGAGAGACTGAGAACTACTGCTGACACCTGAATCCATGTTTAACCCTCACTTTTTCAGGACACCCTTCTCTAACCCCTAAATTAGGTTTTCTTATATCTCTTATTGCACTCTGTACTTCACCTTCCTAACACTTGTCCCAGTTATAATTACATAGTTATTTATATTAATGTCTATCTATCTCCATTAAACTGTAAGCTCTAAGAGGGTAGGGAGCATACCCCTGTAATTGAGAGACTACCATAGCAACTAACACATCAAATAGCCTCAATGAATATTTTTGAATGAATGAATGAAAACAATATAGTCTCTCCAAAGGCTTGGTGCTTCTTGTGTAGAATGGTCATGTCTGGATATGCTGTATAAGAATGAAATGAGAAGATGGTACCAGAAGACAATATATTTGAGATTATTTAGTTATTGCACTGCTTCTGAAAAGACACACACAAAAAAGTTTAGCTTTAAAATCAGATTAGCTTACTGAACTGATTTACTCAAATCACACTGGTTAGTAGACCACTGTCCTCTTAAGACAAGTTGTTCTCAACTAGTGTGAAAATTATATGTTGCGATGGATTCACTTTTCTTCATAAATTAGAATGGTTTCACAGTTATGACTATAAAGGTACTCCAGAGTAAGCTCATGAGAGTATGTTATCCACATGAACTTCATGTGCCCTGTGTGGGTGTCTCAAGAACAACAAAAAAAATTGTGGAGAAACACTGCTCTAGGCCAGTGATTTTTAACAGTTACAACTCTGTAGGGTATGTTGAAACAGCCTCAAAAATCTCAGGACTTCCAAGGTGGTAGGAATACTGCAAAAACCAAGAAGAAAGTTAGGAATTTTTCTCTTGGCTGTAAAATGACCATAATCCAGTGGAAAGACCTCTCATTAATGGGGAGTGCCTCCTCTCTAGTTAGTAGCAGAGAACTATATGTTTCACTTTAAAAACGCTGGCTTCCTTATGGAACATTTTGTTTTGGCAACTTGAGAAGCCATATTACGGGACAGAAATCTGTTCCAATTTCCCATGTGTAGGAATTTCCTTTGGGATTAGTCTGTATAAGCCAAGGTTAAGCAAATGTACTTTAAATTTTGAAAATTTTCACATTTACAGAAGGTTTTCTTGCCTCAAAAAGGCGTTTAGGATGGTATTTTGTAAATCCAACAATTTTAGTTACAACTTAAGAATGATGATAGTTTATTTGAAGCAAACCCAAGACTAAAAATTTGGCGTAAAATTAAAAATTGAGAAATAAATCTACAATAATGTTGTTTTATTTAATATATTTTCAGTTTGAGAAAACTGAAACTGGATTTGAGTTCTAGCTTCACCACTTACCAGGTCAGAGTATAATAATCTAGTATAGCCTGGAGATGAGTGCATGGGTTGTGCTGTGGACTGCCTGGGTCCATATGCTAACTCTATTACCTACTATCTGGGTGACCCTGGGCAAGTTTCTGAACCTCTCTCTGCCTTAGTTTCCTCATTCGTAAATGGGGATAATAAAAGTACTGCCTCATAAAGTTGTTGTGGGCCTAAAAGAGCAAATACATGTCAAGTTCTTAGAACAGCGCCTGGCTAATATTAAATACTGAAAATTTTACCTACAATTATGATCATTCATTTACCCAATTTGATTTGCTAATTTCTTGACTTGTTTACATTTCCTGAGGTTTTAAACATTTAATTATAGAAAACAAGTGAAATGTAAATGTACAAACAAGAACAGCAAAGGATTAGTATAAAAATGAAAAGTCCTGTTTATATAGGAAAGTACCCTACTATTAAACCTCTGTATTGATCTATAGAAAACTGCTACTATAACAATAAGCTAGAAGAAATCTGGATAGTTCTAACTAGAGAATTACTCTGAAGAGCACTTTCCAGACAAATGATTAATCCTCCATCTTCCACCTCCCTAACCCCCACCAGGAAATATTGGCAAAAAATTTATTTCAACCTGTTCTTAGAGCAGGTACTAAATCAGGGCTTACTACAGATTTCCTAGTAAGAGGTCATTGATTGTTATGGAATAAAAGCAAAACAATCCTACTACATACAAGAATAAAGTTAACATGACCATAACTAACCTACTCTGGATATACATCTAAAGATGAACACAGTTTGCAACTAGCATATCAATAAATTAATAAACAGTATTTCAAGTGTTGGGATGCTATTAATTAGCAGTCAATTCTTTGATTTACAAACTATATTTTCAGTGTTAGTTGTTAAATCTTATAGGAAAGTTCCTCATAAAGAAAACATATGCTCTGTTATTCCAAACTTTATGAAGGATTTGAAACCACTTGGCGAAAAGTTTAAAACAGTGAATCCCCTCCCTGTTTTTCTCATTAGCTTAATTACAATGGCATCACTCAAACACCAAGATAGACAAGCAATAGTCTGATTTATAGTATTGTGCCCTGTGAACAAGGTTCCAAGTGTCCACAGCACAAACCCGCCTTTAGTACTGTCAATCCTCGACCTGCCTCTCCATTGTCACCTCTTCCCTTCATCCAGATCTTGACTTTTTACAGGCTGAGATTTCTGTTTCAAAGTTTTGCTGCTATTTTCCCTTTAATTTTTCAGTATTTCTGTCCTCAAGGCCAAAATGCTCATACTGAGACTGCGGGAGCAAACAAAAACAAATAGAGTGGGGTGCACCCAACAGGCGCCGCCTTGCCTCCCACCCGTCTACATGCTCATTCAGCTTCCAAGCACTTGACAATTCAACTTCACTAGGAGAGCCGTTTCCCAAGTCAGCGCCTGTGGAGCTCTCCAAATAACCAATAAACAGAACTTCTCCCTGGCTCCGCTGGCGCGCTCTGGGGTCTCTCGCCCCCAGCAGAGTCCGGAGGTGGTAGGGACACTGCTACTTGGAATTCTCTTTCCCTCCGCCAACCCTCCAACCACCGACTTTCCGAGATGCGAGACGTAAACAGAAACGCCAACTACACACAGTCTCACCTCCTTCTTCCTCCTCCAGGGAGTTCATGCAGGGAAAGTAGCCGGCCAGTGCCTCGAAGGAGGCGGAGAGGCTGCTCCGGCTCTGGGAGCGCTGCATGGAGCGTCCCGCAGCGCCGGCGCCCCCCAAGCCCTGCCGGCCCATCTTGGACGAAGACCCGCTTTTTCCGCGGTACAAGATACGAGGCGTCTTGGCGGCTGGGGCGCGGCGACCGCAGCGCTTCGGCGGCCGAGACGGTGCCGCGGGACCCTCGGGTTCTGGCCCCTGCCCCCCTGACCCGCCCCGGACCAGCCGTGGCTTTCCTGGCCGCCGAGAACTCCACTTTGTTGGGGAGGGGCCAGGAGGAAGGGTTCGAGGCAGTGGCTGGCAGAGACGCGGCTGCTCGCAGTCCAAGTCCGAAGTCTCTGAAGGAGGGAGCTGAGGATCCCGGAGATTGTGGCTGCTCGAGTCTCGCCGCCCTCCCCTCGCACGAAGATGCTGCTGCCGCTGCTGCTGCTGCTGCTGTGGTCCCCGCCAATCAGCAGTCGGAGAGGGAGGCGGCGGCGGCCGCTGCACCTCGGCGGGCTGACAGCGCCTGAGTGCACCCCTCAGGTTCTGGGCAACTCTAACCCAGAGTAGCTCCTGCTAGTCCCCCCACTGCCCCCCAGCCCCCACTATGTGGTTAAGGCCAGAGAATGGTGATTAATTAGATGCAATACATTAGGCATCGCAGATGGGTAATATATCAGGCAAATTTTGGGTACTCACTTTCCCTTTCCTCAGCTTCACCTAAATTTGTTAACACTCCTCAAGGATAGACAAGAAATATTGAAATTTTCTCCAAATCATAACACAAAGACTCCTCAATTTTTAACAGGTTCCACGAAAGCCTAGAATTAAAGCTTTCTCTTTTACTTTCTTTCTTTATCAAAAAGCTAAAAAGTTAAGAGAGGGAAAAAAAGGCTAAAAAAAATCAAGAGCCTAAAAACCACCAACACCAAAAAAGTACTATGATGTTTAGCGTCTTTGCTTTAATTTCAGGAATTTTTAATGTTGTCTTTCTCCAAATTAAATAATCTGCTACCTATTGTTGCTAAGAATGACAATAAACACTTTAAGGTTTTAACATCTAAATAAAAGGTAACATCCTCTTAACATAAATTTGAAAGCAACACAGACATACTAGAAACAAAACAGTTTATAAGTGAAATAACATGTAGCATTCCACAAACTGCAAATCTCTATCCTGAACACAAAGCAACCATAATTCCATTTTAAAAGAGTCAGAAGACTGCCCCACTTTTTGTAACCTTAGAGAAGCCACTCAATCTCTCAGTTTCCCTATCTAGGTGGGTGGGAAGGTAGGGTACAATGATTCCAGTCCTAACCATGTCACAGCTTGATTGTTGGGTATGTGTAACAGGGGATTTCAAAAATGCTTTGTAAAATGTAAATTATACAATCTAAAATGGTACTTTCATACAATAAATATTTCCTGAGTATATATGCACAAGTTCTTTGCTTGATGTTCTGGGAGATTCAAACATTCATTCGATTATTATTAATTGAGCTCCTAGTATATGCCAGGTACCTTTGTAAACATTTAGGACACAATAGTGATCAAAGCAGATAGAAATCCCTACTCTTCCAGAGCTTACATTCTAGTAGGGGGAGAGAGACACAATAAATCAGTAAATTATGTAGTGTTAAAAGGGGGATAAATGCAAATGGAAAAAAATAAAGTTAAGGAGTATAGGAGAGTCTGCAACTTAAAAAAGGGCGTCAGAGTGGGCCTCATTGACAAGGTGACATTTGAACAGAGATTTGAAGAAGATGAGGAAGTTTGCCATTCAGATATGTGAGGAAGAGAGTAAGTCTGAGGCAGAGAACCTCTAGGGCAAAGGCTCTAAGGCGTGATGTCCTGGTTTGTCCATGGAACAGCAAAGAGGCCACAGTAGCTGGAGTGGAGTGAGTGAGTGGAAAGGAAAGTGCCAGAGAGATGAGGCAGAGAAGGGGACAGATCACACAGGGCCTTCTAGGTAGGTTAACGACTTTGCCCATTGGACATCACAATTTAGAAGGTACAAAAAATGCATTCAAGTAATAATCCTTTCAAATCTTTCTAAAAATTAGGAAACTTTCAGTACAAATAAGAGTGCCATGACATAGTAACAACTTTTAGTTGCTTAGACTTAGGATCATCTAGGTTTCTTTCTTCTGTTTTTCTGATAGGCTTTTGTCCTTTCTCATTAATATTCCTCCAACTCTCTCTTAGTTCAATTTCCTGTTCATTATTCACCTTCCTAAAATATCAGCATTTCAATAGAACACTGTTAAAACCAGGACCTCTATGAGCACTTTTTCATACCATATTGCTTTTATTCAGAGAATGGAAGCTTTTTTATTAAACGAAATTTTCACTATAAGAATAAAGAGAATCACAGAATTTTGGAAACTGAAAGGACTATTGAAAGTCATCTACTGTTTTTTTTAAACTATGTGTCACAAATTTTTAGTGAGTCATGAAAATAACTTATTAGGTTTTTTTTTGTGTGTGTGTGAGGAAGATCAGCCCTGAGCTAACATCTGCCAATCCTCCTCTTTTTGCTGAGGAAGACTGGCCCTGGGCTAACATCATGCCCATCTTCCTCCACTTTATGTGGGACGCCGCCACAGCATGGCTGTGCGTCAGTGCACGCCGGGGATCCGAACTGTCGAACCCAGGGCCACCGCAGCGCGCACTTAACCACTTGCGCCACCGGGCCGGCCCCAACTTATTAGGTTTTGATCAGTATTCTAAAAAATAAAATGAAATAAATATCACAGTGTAGCCATGTAGTTATTGCATCAATTGCAATATTATTTCATGAATATGTATGTGTGTGTGTGAATGTGTATGTCTGTGCAGGCATGTGTGTACTGAGTCATGATAAAGAGAAAAGTATCAAGGAAGAGGGATTGAGTAGAGAAATTCTAGGAAAATACATTGGCCAGGGGTGGAAATCTTTTATTTTGGCATCCGGGTGATACCAGCTGAAGGTTGACAAGAGGGAAGCCACTGTAGAAAAGAAACCCTATTGTAACTTTGAATGACCTCTGACAGACTAACCCAGCTGGATATGCACCCTCCAGGAGATCTCAGCGCTCTGTGGATATTACAACCCCTGCTTGTGCATGTACCTCCCAGCTGCGATAAGATGATAAATTTGTTCTTTTGAGTTCCTTAGGAATGTGATGACCCTCGAACAGAGAGCCTATGCTGATAGCCATCATCAATGAAAACTGAAAGATCTGGTGTGGCAACTCCCAGTCTGTAACACCAGAAGGTCAACACTCCTAACTCCCTCCCCTCTAACCCACCGGCCTATATAACTGGTGTAAGATTTTGTGCCCCCTTAAGATGGTTCTTTTGGACATGAGTCGGCCATCTTCCCTCTTGCTAGCAAGCTGTAATAAAAAGTCCTTTTTCTCCTACTACCTTGCCTCTTGACTATTGGCATGTCTTGCGGTGGGCAGATGAACCCCCTTTTGGGTGGTAACACAGGGATATCATAATGATAGTTGAAAGTCACTTTGGAAGGGAATATCTTGGGATTCTACTAGTGATTGCATGAGGACAGGGAATCTAAGAACTGAATCATGCCTGAGTTGCTTGGGCCCTGCCTTATCTGTGTTAATGACCTGGCTTTATGCACCAAGAAAGAGGTTAGTGTGGAATAGTCCAGATGCATCTATTTCTACATGAGTATCATTTCTCTCTTGCAGTTTCAGAACAAGGTTGTCCTGGGAAGCTTTTTGATATTTTTTCCTATAGTTAGGATCTTGGAGATATAGATAAGTGATAGAAGAATAGCACAGGAGGAGTAGGGAGACCTAAAGAAGAAAAAAGAAAAACACCTTACTTCAGGGAAGAAAGCTTTAAGGAAAAAGAGGAGTGTTGGCACACAGGTATCAGAGAGACAAACCCCAATAATAGCCAGAGACCTCTAGTCTTGAATGATAACTTGTGGAATATACTGAACTTATGGAGAAAATTTACAATTCTACTTTTTTTTGTCCTATACTCAATTGTTTTCTCATGTATAGTAAATATTATATAAATAATATTTCTGGTTTATATATTTTTAACAAGTTGATTTGTTATTCCTTATTCCATTCTGATATAAGTAGTACCACCTCCAAATGAATTTAAAAATTTACATAAAAAATAAACTACTGATCAAAGATTGGAAATGTCATTCTTCCATACTAGAAGATACATTCAAATGGCTTTGGATATAGTTCTCAAATGATGGACCACTATATATATTCACTATATAAAACTAAGTGTAATTCCTGAGTCATTATAATCCAGTATTCAAATTATTTATAACTTTTTGTGTGTGTGTATGTGAGGAAGACTGGCTCTGAGCTAATGTCTGTTGCCAATCTTTCCTCTTTTTGCTGAGAAAGATTGACCCTGAGGTAACATCCGTGCCGATCCTGCTCTATTTTGCTTGTGGGATGCCGCCATAGCACGGCTTGATGAGCCATGCGTATGTTCGCACCCAGGATCCGAACCCGCGAACCCTGGGCCATTGAAGCAGAGCGAGTGAACTTAACCACTCTGCCACTGGCCAGCCCCTATAACTTTCTTATTCATCCAAAGATAATCAGATATTGCAATACTCTCATAGCATTCTATTTGATGAATATGAAACACATCACACTAATTAAGCCACTTAATTCTTACCTCAACCCTGAGAGTGTCATCATTATTTCTTCTTTATAGATGTGTTAATAAAACTCAATAATATTAAGTGACTTGTTTAATTAGAAAGTGGCAGAGCAGGACTCAAAATCAGATTTCCAGTTCAGTGCCCTGTATACTATATGACACGTGTCTCACACCATATACACAAAATATAGATGATAGATATAATATGAACTGTACAGTAAATTATTTGGGTCAAAATAAACTAAATATTGAAAATAAGTCTTTAAAATCATAATGTTTATTCTAACTATATATCAATGTTAAATCTATATTTGCCTTTTTTATCAAAACATATCAATATTACATAGCCATATAGGTATTTCAGTCCATCCATTCTAACAGGGCTAGAAGGTTACATGTCATTTATGTATCAATTTTTGTAATAGTTTCTCAAAAAAAATGATCAAAATTTTAAAGTACGTTAAATTAGTTTATTCTTGAAATAGAGGCTTGGTCACTTAAGTGAATACATAAAAAGGTTACTATGTGTAGTAATTGTATAGTGTCTAGACCACGGATTAGTTTGATCAGGAACATAGTCACGCCTTTGGCAGCCTTGCCCTTTTCTATGCTAGAAATGACATAAGTGATGATGATAAGAATGCAAACTACTAACAAAGGGAAGGGAAGAGAAAGTAAGTCCCTCTGCTAAGTAGTGAAAAAAAAACAAGCAGTAAGGCCCAGAGGTGGATATACTAAAAAGAAACAGAAAAAGGACTCTTCTTGCTACTCTGTCACTATTTAGCGTTTTCCAGGCAATCCAGAAATGGCTGGTTGCTGGAAGAGATAGGAATTGCTCACGATAGGTTATAGAGCTGTGATTCAGGCTGAACTAACCTCTTTCCTCTTGATATACATTTGCTTTTGGTAATATGGGGATTCACCTCTACCTCAGTCTTCACAATTGATGTCAATTACCTTTGCCACTTTGGACCATTCTTCTCTACAAGAAATAATTCTATGCTAAATAGAAATATTTGTGGATATATTTTGGTTTGTTTTATTCAAAACCAACTCTCAGAATCCTAAAATAAATATATATATTTTGCTGTAACAAAATATCTTTGCATCTAAGTCATGAGAGATAAAATCCACATAGTCAACATTTTTATACTGACTTCAAATTGCCAAAAGTATTTAATAGTCTTGGGCAATTATCCTTGGCTTGAATATGAAATCCAAAATACATAATTTTTTCTCCCATCCCCAAGTTAATGTCAATATGGTACAAATAAATTATAAGCTTTTATGATTTCAGTTTTCAAAGTATTTTTGGTGTTTACTCAGCAGATTTTGAAAGTGAATACCAGCAGTTAAACTTTAGTACCTTGTCAATCCAAAACTTTCACAAAGGTTGATGAAATCAAAAGATGTTTTGGGTATGAGAAGATAAAAAAGAAATATTAAATGATCAGCATTTTCATTATTTCTGTAATAAGATTTATGATAATATTTGTATTTATCTTAGAAAATGTTCATGGATGTAAGCAAATTAATTTATTGATTAGGCTAAAAAATAGTGATAAGATTTAACTGAGGAATGAAGGGAAAAAACTCTAAAGATCAAAGTTATGAGTCATAAAATCAGAATAGCTAGACAATACAGAGAAAGAACAAATATTTGGACTCTAATATTAATTATGGCCCTTATGTATAATAATAATGATGATAATAGCTAATGTCATGTTCTTCATATACATTACTTCATTTAATCTTCATAAACACTCTATAAGGTAGCTATTCTCATTTTTGTCATTTGACAGACAAGAAAAGTGATGCATATTCATTCAATAAATATATGTCGAGTGCCTACCCCATGCCAGGCACTATTCTAGTCACTAGGGATACAGCAGTGAAGAAAAATGGACAAAGACCTCTACCCGCATGGAGCTCACACTCTAGTGGAATAATCTAACACTTATACTCCACTTACTATATGCCAGGACTTTTTCTAAACAACTTTACATGCCAGCACATTAACTCATATAATAAATATACAACCCTATCATGGAGATATTATTACTAATATTTCTTTATATAGATGAGAAAACTGAGGTACACTGAGGGTAAGTCTCCTGCCCAAGGTTGCATAGGTTATTAAGAAACGAAACCAGGATTTAAGCCCAAGATGTTTGACGTACAGTGTTGTAAAGTCATTTGTCCATTGTCATAAGTAGCAAACCCAGGATCCAAATCCGAGCTTTGTGACTCTATAATCTGTACTCTTAACTGCTAAGTGACACTGCTTAAGAGAACCCACTGAAATCAACAATTAGACAACGGGACTACCAATAACAACTGTTTTTTCCATCCGTAACAAAGAACTTTAGCACGGTAGTTCTGTTTTATCATATGGCATATTTAGGTAAATCTTCGTTTAGCTATCACCAGGAATCAAAAATTCTTACTAAATGTCTTCAAGAAGTTTTAGGAATCAGTGTACAGGTATTACTTCAGACAGAACCACATGAACTCAGCCTCTAGAGAAAACAGGAAATATACATTCATTAGATTTGTTATTTACTGGTATTTGGCCACCCCTGAAAGTATATTTCCCAAAATGAAATGGAGTCAAAAATACTCCAAACGTTTTGGATAAATAACACCAAAATTTAGAAAAAGAATGTTCATACCTTCTATATATCATCTATACAAGTTTTGAAACAGTAATGTGAAATACCACTTTCAAAGAAAAACAAAAATATTCATATAAAAAGGAAACACTTTATTTCACTAAGATTAAGCATGATCCAATGATAAGTAAAGATCCATAGGTAGACTAGAAAGAGTGACATTTAGAGAAACTTGTTTAGGACCAGGGAAAAGAGAGGTGCATGGAATACCACTATGTTTAAATCATTCAGATAGTTTTCTTTCTAATGTATGATGGCCTCCACACTTTCCTTCATTTCCTCACTCATTCAGATATTCATTGAGCACCATATGTAAGACCCTTTTCTAGAATCTTTGTGTAAGATACATACAAAAGATGAGTTTGGCTCTCAAGGAGCTCAAATTCTGGCGGTAGAGAGTAGGAGGATAACAGACAAGAAAAGCAAATAAATGCAATATAGTGGAGTAAGTAGTATATTTGTGATAGGTTCTAAGCACTCTGGCGACATAAAATAAAAAGTGACCAACTCTACTTAGATGGGTCAAAGAAGGCTTCACAGAAGAAGTGATACCTGAGCTGCATCTTGAAGGCTGTTTGGTAAGCAAAAAGCATGGGTGAAAGAGACTGAACACAGAAGTCTCCCTATCCTGACCATAATAACTACTAAACATGCCTCTTTTTGATCTTTGGACATGACTAAGGGTTGGGGCTCGTCATGAGGGCCTCTCCTTTTCCCAGACCTTTAGGGCAGTAGTAGTGGCAAAGATAGTTTCCAAGTCTGAGAAACTCCCTGCTCCAGTATTCTGTTCCAGTATTCCAATCAATGCTCTGGCTTTGTGATAAATTTATACAAAGTCTTCATAGTGATGTTAGAAGAACGTTCTCAAATGTTTGAGAGAAAAGAAGAAACATTTCTTCTATTATAATTCCCTTGGAATTCTAGATGAACATCACCTGGCAACTTCTCATATCATTATGAGATCAATAGCATCTTAAGATTTTGCGAGTGTAAACATTCTGCATAAATATGCAGCAAGATCTAAAAAGTTTATTTAAGTTTCAGGCACCTGTGCCAAAAACTACACAGTATTTATATGAAGTGTGTGCATTTAAACTGCCTTATTCATTCATTATCAGTTTATTCATTCACTACTCATTTACTCATTATTCATTTATTCCTTACTCACAGTGTGATGAGAATAATATTAGGTATGCATGGAAAATAGAGGGATTCCCTTAATCACAAGTAAGTCTAGTTCCTACTTGTTCCTGTTCCTTCTTTTTCTTTACTTGCTAAGCTTCATGTATTCCCTTCAACATTCTGGCAGTAAAGACTTCCTATGATTACCGTTTTGTTTAACTGAATCACATACGGTTGGATATAATTATACATTGTTTATACTGCTTGATACCATGCTAACATAAAAATAGAAAATTTAACATTTTTCATGGATATTTTGACTTAACTATCCAATGGACTTTTAAATTGCAGGCACCTTAATTATTTCTCATTATATATGAAAGCATAAGATTTACAACAGTCATTTAAAGTTGTTAAACCCAAAGGCAGTAGAGAAAAATGAGGATTCTGTCAAAGCATTGAAAATTGCAGGATTTTTAATAACATATTGCAAGAAAAAAAAACATGAAAAACATTCATGTTATACAGATCCAGGTCAAACATCACCTAGATTGGGCATAAGTGAACTGCTGCCTGAAGGTAGTTCTATTCGTAGCTCAGTACATTGGGTAAACAGTGAAGATTGTGTGCAAAGTGGGCAATTTAGAAACCAAACTAAGCAACTCATCATCAGCTGACTCCCACTTAAGGCACTCTGTGTTCAAGATGTCTTTAAGCAACAGCTTGTCTGTCTTGTTGATATGAAACTTCATAATAGGAAATAACAATACAGATTAAATGATTCCCTCCTAAAATTCAATTCAAAATGGTTCCATCTAATGTGCTTTATTTATACTCCCACTATAAGGTAAGAAGCTCAGGACTAACAAGACAGATGACTGTTCCCCAGGGAAAATAGTCTCAGTATGAGGTAAATTTGTGGTGTCAAACAGAAACTCTTTAATAAATATAAGTAATTATAAAGGGAGGCAAATCAATATGTGTTCTACTTAAGGGAATATTCTGTAATCCTCCTTGACCACTACTTGATAACTTGGATTCTTCTGCTTGGTGGCTCCTTCTGCAACTCAAGCACCTAATGGAACAGTGTTTCAAATCCCAACCTCCTTTCCCATACTTGACAACAAATTGTGAAAAGTATTTGGGGAGGAGCCACAGGTCTTGATGCATGATTTACAGCCTAAAAAGTAACCAAATATGCAGATGTATAAATATATACATATACATATGTATATTAAATTTGGCAAGACTATTCAGAAAGCTTTTCTGAAAATGTTTATTTATAGAATAGCCACCATTTATCAGCATTTGGACATAGAAAAACTGTGGCATAGAACTTCTGAGTTCTTTTATTTTCCGTTATGCATTATTTATTTTTTTGTGATTATCTGGCATTGATCTAACATCTCGAAAAAAGTCGTTGCTTTATGATTCACTGTTACAAGCTACTAATTTCATTTCAAATAATACTGTATTTCACACAATATGAGGGCAGCATTTTACAGGTTCTCTGGGTGAGGCAAAAATAAAACCTTTATTTATATCTTAATAAATCTTATATTTTATCTGAATAAACACTGAAGACACTTTCAAGGACAATGATCTTAAAAAATGTAATTATTACACATTTTATCACAATTGAAAGTAACTGCAATTTTAAAACAGAATATAAAATTTTTTTTGTATTTCTTTCATATTTCTAATTTCATTAACCAAAAATGATTAATGAAATGGCTTAGCAGTTAAGCGCATGCACTCCGCTACTGGCGGCCCGGGGTTTGGATCCCGGGTGCGCACGGACCCACTGCTTCTCCAGCCATGCTGAGGCCGCGTCCCACATACAGCAAATAGAAGGATGTGCAACTATGACATACAACTATCTACTGGGGCTTTGGGGGGAAAAAAAAAAAGGAGGAGGATTGGCAATAGATGTTAGCTCAGAGCCAGTCTTCCTCAGCAAAAAGAGGAGGATTGGCATGGATTTTAGCTCAGGGCTGATCTTCCTCACACACACACACACACACACACAGACACACACAGACACACACACACAAAAGATTTATTTTTATTCTCAACTTTAGATTATAGCTTAAGATCAGGTGACAAAGGGTAAGTTTTCTGCCTTGTATAGCCACTTAGAAAGTGCTCGTCACAGAACCCTTAGCATTCTGAAGTAAATAACATAGTCATAGCATGAGGTGAACAGCCCCTTGTCAACCTTCTAAGACACATTTTGTCCCAGTCCCTTGCAGAGCTAGAGTTCCACTGACCTCCCTATTCTTAGATCTGAGTCCTACTTCCATACATAGTCTTATCCCAACTTGACTCTCAATCTCACTTTGATTATTGCTCTGATCCTGTGATTACCCAGGATTTATCAAACCATCATGTCTCCTTTGCTTACATTTCTCTGTGGTTGAACTTTTGACCTGAATGACAAGAGGGAAATGTCATCCATAACTGAAGTTCCTCTTTGCTTCCACCCATTATATCACTCCTTTTAATACAAATTTTAGTGAGAGAGAAAGATCATATTTTTTTCCATAGTGGAGTCCATTAAGAAAAATGTACAACAACATTGGAAACTAAATAATCCTCTGAGAATCTATTACCAACATGTATTTCTTACTATAATGATCACAATAACTACAAGAAAAATCTCCAAGTTATATGCTTTCTATAACGTACTCTGTGTGTGTCTGCCAATTTAAAATATTTATGCCAATGAAACAATTATTGACAGTTGTGTCAACAACAGTGTTTAACATACCATAAGAATTCCTATAAAAATTTTTCTGGCTTCTACACTAGGCATTTTCCATGGTTTAATTTTTCCCATGTTTTTAGATGTTATGTCTGTCTAATGCATAATAATTTTGTTTTATACAGTGACTTTCTCTCAAGTATTTTTTTAAAACTTATACATTCATCTCTAAAACAGATCTATGAAATCAGTCAGTACTAGTCCCCATTTCATATGTGCTAAAGTATGAAGAAGATAAAAGGCTACACATCCATTAGTGGTAGGATCTGGTGAAGCCTAGATAGTTAAACTGTGGGTTTAAAACTTTTTTACATTTCTGCACATTGAATAATTGTTTAAAAAATATATGTGAAGGGTCAATGAATATATTCCCATCAAACGGTAATCTTTTGAAACTGTTTAACAAAGACAACTGATTGTTAGCTTAGTAGAACTAATTGACCATTCAACCATTCATTATTAAAAATATTAAACAAATATTCATTCAATGCTACCATGTTCATGTACAGTGCTAAGCAGTAGAAGTAGTAGCTAGTATCATTTATTAATTAACTGACCATTGGTTAAATCTATTACTTTCACTCATTAATTATTATTTAATCGATAAATACAGAAAAGCTAAGGAAATAGATCAAGTAATGCTATGTAATTAAAAATAAAGAGATAATAATGGACCAGCATGTATTTGGTACATGTGTATGCAACTCAAAAGCATTTAAGATATCAGCACCAAAGCAAAATGAAGACAGCTTAACTACTCCTGTTTTGACCATAATAATGCCACACTTTCAAGGTCATGGGACATTAATTTTAAAAATTGTAGGACTATCACATTCTAACACACAATTTTGGAAAAACACAGTATTCAATAGGAAAATAGAATTAAAGGGGAAATCTGGAAATAAATTACTTTGGTTATCACACACGCAAAATTATTAAATTATAGAAGCATAAAATGACTCAGAAAAGACTAAACCAAAAAAAATATAATAAATTGAAAATAAAACTACTCTTGAGAAAGTCTAAAATGACTATCATGTTGTCACATCCAATGGGCCTTTCAAGTCCTCATCTTACTGGCTTCCTGAGCAGCATTCTACAGAGCTGACCACTCTTTCAATCAGAAAGCATTATCTCCTCTTGACTTCCATTAGATCTCGTTCTTACAGTTTTCCTCCTATTTCTCTGGCATCTCCTCACCCACCCTCTTAGCTGACTTCACTTCTTCTGTCAAATTTGTATCTTTGACATCTTTAACGCATCGTTCAATCCTGGGCCCCCTTCTCTCATTATACTTTCCCCTAGATGATCAATTTCATTTCCAGTTTAAAAAACCGTATACATTCACTCAAATTTATTATCGAGTGCAGACCTCTCATTTGAGTTTCAGAGCTGATAACTGTCTGCTTGACATCACCACTAGAATATCTCATAGACCCCTCAAACCGTACTCTTTCTTTCCCACAGAAATCTGCTTCTCTTATTTTGCCTCTCTTAATAAATGACAGCATCAGACACATAGTTGCTCAAACCAAAAATCTGGACATCCTCTTTTATTCCTTATTTCCCTTACTGTATGCCTCCTCTCATCCATTCATCATCAAATTGTATTGATTCTACCTCTAAAAGAAGTCTTATATCTATCCATTTCTCTTAATCCTATTCCAAGTCACTTTCACTCTTGCCCTCAAAACCTTATTCATAAAGCAGCCAGGATTATCTTTTAAAAATATATGTTGGGTCGTGTCACTACCCTCCTCAAAACCCTTCAATGTCCTCTCACTGCAATTACAATAAAATACAGACATACAGCATGACTTCGAAGGTCTGCATGTCTCTCTGACTTTATCACAAGCCACACTCCCCATTGATCACTAGGCTGAAATCACGCTGGTTTGTTTCTCAAACAGGCCAAAATCTTTTCTGCCTCATGGTCTTTTGTCCCGGCTGACTGCTCATTTCTTGGATTCCGCCTAAAAGGCCTTTCCTGGCTATCCAATCTAAAGCAGGAGGCCATTTTTATTCTCTCTCATGGTATCCTTTTCTTTTTCTTCATAATATTATTCCAAAGGTATATTTATAAATGTATTTGTTTATATTTTATTCTCTTCTCATCTCTACTCAACTGAATCCTCTATTAGAACAAAGATTATCTCTGTTTTATTCACCACTGCACACTCTCTCCCTATCCAGTGCCTAAAACTTAGGAGACATGTAATCTTGTTGAGTTAATGTGGTAAAATAAAATAAAATTTTTCTGTGAGTTTCCAGTTTTGAACTAGCTTAAAATCTAGTTCCCCACATTAAGTGGCATAATATCAAATATCCAGAGGAAAGATTTCTTAAGTTTTAAAGCCTATAATGGAAATTTTATTTCAACAGACATGTGATTGCAAAGTCAATCAATTTACTCCTGATCCAAAGAATGTCTAAGTCAGAGCTGCCTTTTGTCCATACATAATTGAACTGAGCTCCTTGTAAGTTATTTAAAATATTAGGACATATTGCTTCAGGTTGTACCAATTGTCACTGGCCTTGAAAGGTCAATTTTAATGAAAGGAGTAGAACTTGGAGTAGAAAAACAAATGGGAAGCAGCCTGTCACTGTGCAAAGGCCAGATGGAAAGGCCCTGTATGCTGCATTTCCACACAACAACCCAAAAGTCCACGGGCAAATGTGAGCCTTCTGAATTTTATGGGACAATTCCAGCCATATTAAAGAAAAATAGAGGTGTGTGTATGTGGGATCAAGAGTGGAATAAATCCTTTGCATAAATACCTTTTTTAATTTAAAAGAATTTCCTTTAATTTTCCTCCAGAGCACTCTCCCTCAAACTACAGGACCCTCATTCAAAGGCCCGGTGAAATTCCAAGGTACAGTAGAGGTGATAGATACAATTTAACATTCTATGCAGTGCAGAATTTCTACCTACAAACTCTTTGAACACTTACAGTGATGGCGAATTGCAGTTTTTATTATTTAATAATTACTCCTAGTATAATGTTAAAAACAGCCTCCAAAAATTGGTTCTACTTGTGCCTTCTGTATTGGTACAGAAAATGTCCTCTTCCACTGTGAAGCCTTGAAATATTCAAAAGACAGCTACTACTTTCTTCCACAGCCTTCTGTTTTCCAGATCTAGTCTCTCTCCTTCTGTCTTTTTTTCCTTGTGGCTCCACCTATACGAGAAATCTGCAGGTCATTTGGACTGTTGTTAGTCTTTCCAGTATTATACTTAGAGTTCTACACCACTTCCCTTCATAATCTGCCTGCATCTTTCTTTGTATTTTACTCTATTTCTCCTTCATTCTTTGGTGTTTTAAAATATGTACTTATCAGAAGCTCCCTGCTCAGCCTAAAACGGTTTCTTATATATCCTCTCCCCTCACTTTTTAAAGATCAGAATCAAGTCCATTATTTATTCCACTGTTAAAATTGTATTTCTAAGCCTCTCTCACTCCTCTTAAGTCTAATTATTGAGTCAAAATCAGTATAGTTGTAACTTCCACATATTCCCAGTTTGTGCCTTTCAGATAGATATGCAAGAAGTTTAATTCCTCTTCTATGAGACAGTCTTTCAGATATTTCATTTACCTAACCAGCATTTTTTAGGCGCTTACTACCTTAAGCACCTCAGATGCATTAGTACTCAAAACAAAGATCCTTGACCCTCGAAGCTCACATTTTAGCAGGGGGAGACAGTTAATAAATAACAAACATAAGAAATTAGTAAATTACACAGTAAGTTAAAAGATGATAAGTGTTATTGAAAAGCAACAGTACAGCACGGTAAGGGAGTAGATTAAGGAGGATCAACAGTGGTTGGAGGTGACAGTCAGGGTGGTCCTCAGCAAGAAAGTGATTTGTTTGAGCAAAGTGTTGCAGGTGGTTCTCTTGTCCTTCTGAGCCTAATGCCGTCCCTTCCTTTATTTTATTATTATCTTCTTCCTACAGATTTATTGAGTACCTACAATGTGTGAGGTATTATAAGTCCTGGAGATTCAAAGATCCCTGAGAGACTATTTCTGTTATTAGCTCACGGTCTAGTGGGAGCAGAACTGTGAAACAGACATCCCTATGAGTTAAGTGTTACAATGAAGGTGTGGATACAAACCTCAGAATTGCAAAGTATGGTTTTTCAACTCTAAGAAAATACGGTCTCCTTCTCCCAAGATTTCCAATACTTGCTCTTCTTCATCAGTTCTTCTTTGTTGTTCAAATGAGTCCAGAAGGGCAGTTATCCTAATTATCCTGAAAAAGACTTCTGCTAATGTTCAGATACTTGAAGCTTTCTAACTACTCCATCTTACTTCTGTAATAGTTTTATGATCTGAAGCATCTTATCCTCTTGACGGTACTAAATCTGAAAATTATATAACTTATTTTTCTTTTCAGTTTCACTTTAATGCTCTGTCTAGGTCATGGAATTTCAGGTCCACTTAAAAATCTTTTCGTCAAATGGTATCTCTTTCTCATTTTTCTTTTTATATCTGTTTATGTTGAGGAAGATACACTGTTTCCTGATATTTCAGTCCCAAATTCCATCCCTCCAAGCCTCAGCTTTCCCTCTAAAATTATAATTACCTCTTCATGTTCAAATTCCAGTTTTTCCTTATTTATTACCCCACAGGACTTCCCTGTGGTATCCAGTTTCTGTTATTTACTCCAACAAATCATTGAGCACCTTTCTCCACTGTGGTTTTTCTTGTTGGCCGGCATCAATACCTACCACAGAAAATATTCTTCAATTCTAAATAGACCTGTTTCTCCTTACTTCTCATATTTCAGTTTAAAGAGAACTATGTAAAGGTCAGCCAATTCCTACCAAACATATGTTCCCAGGTCTCATGAAATGTACTGTATCTCTGGTCAGGAATTCTTCACAGCAGCATCATAATTTGATGATTATTTAATACAACAATCACTTGGAAGAGGGCTTTAAAACTTACACCTGCCTCCCTGAAGACTCTGTGACTCATTTATGCAGTGAGCTGCTATTACTGACGAGAATGTATCATATTCCTATGATGAAAAAAAGTGGGGGTAGGCTCAGAACCACAGGACCATGATAGAGGCAGTCAAATATTATTTACCATCATTATTTAGCCATTTAATAATTTAATATTACTATTATATTATTTGATTCCACTTATATAGCCATTAGCCATTCCACTAACAAATTTTAGACAGGTTTTATAATTTAAAAATTTATTTTTAATTTCACCTCTCATGTCCCCCCAGTAAAACCTGCCAGTTCCTGTTTGCTAGCTCTGAGGCTAGACCAAGACCTTGGTCATCCACGAGGAAAAGATGGGCTGGGTCTGGAAGACAGCCGGTCCAGCAGGCCCAGCTCTTCTTCTTCAGACAAGAGAAACTATGCAACATACAGCCTCCGTCTCTTCTTTTGGGTCTTTGGCAGACATTTTAAGTCTCATATATCAAAAAGAAGTATGTTTTTTATTCTGAGACTATCATTAACTACATATATTTTTAACAGATGTGTGATTTTAGGCAAGACATTTAATTTCTCTGTTCCTTCCTCTGTTTCTTTTCTAAAAAGAGGTCAGATAACTTCTCTATACTGTCTGTACAAGGTCACTGAGCTCCCTTCCAGTTTGGGAGGGAGCTAAACTAAACTCTCTAATAGTTTGCAGTTTTAGATTTTCTGCTATGTTCCATACAGCACTAAGACAGTCCCCACTCTCCATCCCCACCCTTGAAAGGAACAGGAATACACGTAACTGTTTGGAAGCTGGGCCTCCTTACTCCTTGGGGCATCCTCCAAATAGCCTGGTCAGATGTTTACTTATCCTTACTCAGGAGACATGAATGCCCAATGGTTAATGGCGTGAAATCTGGAATTAGACAGGCTGAGTCTATATCCCAGTACTTCCATTTCCTAGCTGTATGACCTTGGGCAATTACTTAAACTCTCTATGTCTCAGTTTTCTCATTTGTAAATGGGAGATAAAAATAGTAATGACCTTGTAGGTTATTGTGAGAATTATCTCATTTAATAGTGAATATGAAGCTCAGAAATTCCAAATCATCAGCTGCATATCCTCCTTTCTCCAATTAAGACTTCCAATCTTGAAGTATTGCTAATCTCAGCCTGGTTTTAGGAAGAAAATAAATTGGTGGAATGGATTTATCTTTCAGAGATACTTTTATTTTCAAATAACATCCTTAACTAATCAGTGAAATTTCAGGCAGTGTTAAAAGTGATTTTTAAAGATATCTCGGTAAATTTATGGGGGGTTTATAATTTGGAACTGGTAAATTTTCTCACATACAAACAAGCCTCTCCTAAGATTCTTCTTTGGGCTCAATTCTCCTGAGTTCTAGCTTTGTTATAGCTACTCCCTTTCCTCTAAAACTGAACATAGATTTGCTAAAAGGCCAAGTAATGATTTTTTTTTTTTAATCAGGTGTTCTAGAGATAGAGGTTGAGGGGTTGAGGCCAATTTTTCAGTCAGGCATTTGTATGTTAGAGACATCTGTGCATATATTTTTAATATATTAAAAAGTTCATTAACACTGTCCATAGAAATTTAACATGAGCCTCTGTGCAGCAATCCTCTGAGGCAGAGGGAGAACACCATACACAAATATTACACATTAATATAACAGCATCATGTTAGACAAGACAATTTTGTGATTAAGTAAAACCAAGCTTCATAAAGCTGTCATCTCAAGGTGATTAATTCTACTTTAGGACATAAGTTTATCACGTAGTGTGCATTTTACTTCATGACTATGTGAGCATTACAAACATTATTAAAATGTAACATGTATTTACGAAAGTTCAGGATTTTCCCCTAACATTGTATATATAGACAGGTTCATAATACAGGGTACTGTATACTATATTTATGTATATTTTAATGTAAGTCCATATGTGAATAACTGCTCACAGGTTTTATTTTATTCAAGTGGCCAGATGGACTCAGGATAAATTTATGTCCCCAAATGATTTTGCTATGTTTTATCTAGCATTTTATTGTGGGTGAAATGGGAGGCAGCGGCTCCTTCTGCATCAACTACTCCTACCATATTGACTGTGGAACAACTTTGTAGACATAGGAAGTGTCAATTTAAAATATTCAAACTATTGGCTTTGCCTCTTCCCTTACTCAACCAAGTAGCTATCGTGATTCTCTAAGTCACCAAAGCAAAAATTCAGAGTTTGAATGCTTCAGAAGTAGTTTCTAATAGATTAATTGCTTCAATTATTTCATTTTGAAGTGTGTAATTAAAATAAAAAGTACAGATTCTAGTTGCATGAAAAATAATTCTTTTAAAACTTATGTTGAAAACGCAATTGCTTTTGCACGGTCCTAGAGAGTTATGTTGCTCTCTCGACTTACAGTCCATGTGATCATTTAACTAGGTTTCTGCATTTGGACCACAGTATATTTATGAGATATTATATAACTAATAGTTTAAGAAATTTACTATTTTAAAAACCCTTTCACACATTTTCTCTAATAAAATTATTTTCTGAATATAATAATTGCCATATATTACAGAATGAAGTTTTGTGGTATTAAAAACTGTATGTAATTTTCTATTCCCCAAATTAATTTGTTTCTGGTAAAAGAACCGGCTAACTCTCTTATATTAAGTGTGTAACTACTATAAATGTGTTCTATTTCTAGGCCTGATAAATCATTCTGTATTTAGGGGATTGGGAAGAATGATAATATCTATCTTGAAGATTTGAAAATGTCTTGAGAAGGTACTGGTATAATCTCTGTCTATAAGTACAACTTTACATGAAGGCAATCAATTACATTTATCTTCTAAATATTTGGGAAAGACGATTCCCAATCTCTTGTACTTCCAGGGTCACGGAAGTGTCAAAGTAGAGACATTATACTTTACATTTCATTCCATACTTATTCCTAGCAAACTGAAGAAAATGTATTGTGAGTCATATCTTTTGTACATAATACCACTTCATAGGTGTTATGGTTGAATTGTGTTCCCTCAAAATTCATATGTTGAAGTCCCAACCCCTAGTACCTCAGCATGTAACTGTATTTGAAGATAAGATCTTTAAAGAGGTAATTAAGTTAAAATGAGGCTGTTAGTGTGGGACCCCAATCCAGTATGACTGGTGTCCTTGTAAGAAGAAATTTGGACATACAAAGAGACACCAGAGATGTGCATGCACAGAGAAAAGATCATGTGAATAGGCAGCAAGAGGGTGGCCATCTACAAGTCAAAGAGACAGGACTTACAACCTCCAGAACTGTGAGAAAATAAATGTCTGTTGTTTAAGCCACCCAGGCTATAGTATTTTATTATAGCAGCCCTAGCAAAGTAACACATGTTTTGAGATAAATTAAGTCTCCTATAATCTTTAACCTTACAGTGCTTTCAAAAGCTTTCACCAGTCTGTTTTCTAAAAACATAAGTAATTTATTTAGCATTACTTAGATCTATTCTAAAAATTTTTAACATCTTACACAATTTTGCTGTCCCAATAGACCATGTCTCTTCGTATAATAAAAATTTAGCAGTAAAGGGAATTTCCACAAATCTAGTGGTATCTTCTAATTATTTCTGCTGTTTTAAAAACTGGTGTTTCTATATTAGTGGTAGATATTTGGCTTCCAGTTTAAACAGTTTATATAGTCTCCTGTAAAACACACTTGGCACTACATTTTTACATACATAAGACTTTTAAGTTTCTTAAGGGCAGAAATTGTATTTTATTGATGATATTATTCAAATTCCCAGGGCCTACCACAATGATCAGGGCCTAGCTCACTGATTTGCTTCTAAGGACACTATTTTATCTAAATAAATTCTGATAAAGGAGCTTTTCATTACCAACAAGCACACTCTAATTCTTTTTTTTTTCCGAGGAAGATCAGCCCTGAGCTAACATCCATGCCAATCCTCTTTTTTTTTTTTTTGCTGAGGAAGACCGGCCCTGAGCTAACCCCTATTGCCAATCTTCCTCTTTCTTTTTTTTTTTCCCCAAAGCCCCATACTTGTATGTCATAACTGTACATCCTTCTAGTTGCTGTACGTGAGACACCGCCTCAGCATGGCCGGACAAGCGGTGCGTCGGTGCGTGCCGGGATCCAAACCCAGGCCGCCAGTAGCGGAGCGTGCGCACTTAACCGCTAAGCCATGGGGCTGGCCCCCCGGCATACTCTAATTCTTATTTCATCATTCTTTTAAATAAAAGATTTTAAAATTAAAACTGCTAATACTAGCTTCTGTGGTGAACGTGAATGAATCATCTGACTACTATTACTGTGGATTGTGGCTTTTGGAATTGATTTTTCTTCATTAATATTCTAAGTCAATACTTACAAATTCATTTTTTGATATTCAGAAAGCTCTACAAAATGCAATTATAACTTATCCAATTCACCAAAGTAAATGGATGCCCTGAACACATCTTTTATACTTTCACTTATTAGGAAGCAAATCAAAAGTGAATTGTGTTTCTCACTTTCATCATCTGAAGTGTTCAGTACTAGAAGCCTGGCTAAATTTTTAAGCACTTAATATATTAAAAATTAACTGTGTCATTTTTCTAGCTACTTAATTAAATATAATAGAAATGTAAAATCTTGCATTTCTAAAATGTGATGTTGAATTCTTTATATCCCTTAATTGTTCATTTGCTTTCATGACCACCTCTTTCTCCTAGATATCACTAATGACATATATTAAATGGAAGTGAGTTAATGTTTATTTTGAGAATATTTTGAGAATTTTGTGAAAGTTCTGGAAGAATATAGAAACCTTAAATGTTGTTACTAAATTAGTGTTGGAAAGCACTGGTCTACGTAGCAATTCAAAATTCTCATAAATCTAAGTATGTATTTATGATCCTAAATCTATGACATATATATATAAAAAAACAAAGCAAATATATCTAATTATGTTCCTGAAATTATTTAAAAAATTAATTCCTATGTTATGATCAAAACTTTGTTTCAGTACACATTGGCATAGTTTTAAGATAAAGATGACTATTGACGCTGGTACCAACTCAGATTTAAACATACATATGGTAAATATTTCTTCTTTCCGGTTTCCGGCCCCATGCCCTGGCCCCAGCCCTTTTTATCTTGTGTCTGAATCTTTTCATAAACCACTCGTGGGCATTCCTGCCTCCAGTCCCTTCCTTTCAATCCATCCTCGACATTTTTGCCAGGTTTATTTTCCTAGAATAGATTTTTTATCAACTCTCTTTCTAAGGAAAACAACAGAGAAACAAACTCTCGGTAAGTTGATAGGATAAAATCTAATCTACCAATCTTGGAATTCAGGGCTTCCAATCAAAAGACCGTCCCTATTTTATTCCCACTTTTCAAACACATACAGCTTTAATCAATCTTCGCTACTCTATTCACTGGGCCCACCCCCACCCCCACCCCCAGTGCACCTCTTGGCTTCTCATTTCTTATTTTCTTTCATGTGGGTCCATTAGTAGGGTGTGGAATGTGTCTCCCTGTCCAAAGCCTCCTGTCTGCTATGCCAGAGAGAAGTGCTACCCTGACTTGTTTCTTTATCCTGGGGCTGGAAGCTATTTCATTCCCCATACTCTTAGCCTCTGGATCCTCAGCACCATGAGATAGCTTCTAGTCTGACTCTGAATATTGCCATTTCTAGGTGTCATGCCCACCCCACTTCCTTTCACCAAGTAGGATCTAGGTGCATCACATCCCTCTTTAAGGCACACTTTAGACTGTGAGTTAGGGTCCTCAGGAAGGGGGCCCAGCTCTACAGCACCTCCAGCACCACCCAGTTCAAATTTCCTTCCTCCTAACCCTAGGCTTATGAATTCAAGGTCCCAGCAGCCTTGCAAATACAGAGCCTGTTAAAGACACCATTGTGTGCTGGTCACAGAACGCTCTCCTGCATCTCTGCTTATTGATATACTGTCCATCCTTCAAGACACACTTTATTCCACCAACTCTGAATCCCCTGGACCATGGTGATGCCTTCTTTCTCTGAAATCTCTTTATCTCATTCACTCTTTGGGTACTTATCACCTGGGTCTACCTGCATTATTAGTGAACTTTTCTTATTCAACTGCCTATTGCACATCTTTGCTTGCAAGTTCCAGGGGTATAAAATCCTCAAAATACCCAAAAATGCTTAATTCTCTGCCAAACTTGCTCCTAATTCTGCATTCCCTCTCTTAGTAGGTGATAGCACCATTCATTCACTCAGTCACCCAAGGTAGAAAACTGGGGTCATCTTTGACTTCTCCCTCTTCTTCACCCCCCATCCATATCCAATCAATCATCAAGCCCTAATTCATACCTTCTAAATATTTATCAAACTGATTCTTCTTCATCCCTAGCTCAGGGCCTCACAATCTCTCACTTCTGTTATTTAAAATATTCCTAATTTGTTGCTCTATCTTCAGTCTAAATACTTTCCAATCTATCCTTCATGAAGCCAGATGATCTATTTAAACAGCAAGTTAGTCCACGTCACTGCTTTCCTTAAAAACTTTTTAGTGGTTCCTCTTCCCTTGAGCTAAAAGGCACGCCTACTATCCTTCTTTAGCTCTTGCTTCTCCCTGTCTCTTACTCCCACCTCCAGCAATACTGGATTGTGTGAGTTGCCCTGCACATTCCAGGCTACTTCTTACCTCCCACATGTATGTGAAGGTGGGGTACCTGGAATGTCTTCCTCCCTCCTTTTCTCTATATCCAGATATTTTCTATTTATATGTTCAGGTATCTCCCTGGGAACAATTCCTAATCTCCTCAGGTTGGAGTAGATCCCCCTTCTCTGAGATTCCATAGCATCTGGAGTCTGTCTCTACCACACAGTATTAAAAGGTATGTTATAATTATGTTCATTCTTTCATTCATTGATCCATCAAGTAGTTACTGAATATCTATGATGGGTCAGACACTGTGCTATATACTAGATATTCAACAAATGATTTTTCCTAATGAATGAGTGAATATAGTCAAATGAACTTTAAGAGAAACACCACTATATTTTATTTATTTCAATTTATTTCCATTCTCCTCATGTCTCCACACTATGTATAACACAATATTTTATATGTAGTAATAGCTCAACACATTTTTGTTTGATTTAATTTTAATTCAGTCTTGATATAATGATGTTTTTGAGAAAAAATTATCATTGATTATAAATTACCAGAAAGATATTGAAAAGTTATATGATCATACAGTGTAAATAATGCCCACTAATATTGTAAACTCTGAAATCTTAACTGCTCATAATTTCGGTAAACCATTTGCAGAAAGCTTGCTCCAAAACATGAATTTTGGAGCCGTAACGTCTGAAGGTTACAGAGGAGTCATATGCAACAAAGAAACAACCACAAAAGTGGAATATAGGAGCATTTTGGCAATTTGAAAACAAAGAAAGCTCTTGGGGCCGGCCCGGTGGCGCAAGCAGTTAAGTGTGCGTGCTCCGCTGCGGCGGCCTGGAGTTCGCCGGCTCGGATCCCGGGCGTGTACCAACGCACTGCTTGTCGAGCCATGCTGTGGCGGCGTCCCGAATAAAGTAGAGGAAGATGGGCACGGATGTTAGCTCAAGGCCAAGCTTCCTCAGAAAAAAAGAGGAGGATTGGCATCAGATGTTAGCTCAGGGCTGATCTTCCTCACACACACAAAAAATAAATAAAATGAAAAATAAAACTCTCATAATATTGATATTTGCTTTGGAAATTGATTCTAAGAAGGCTGGAAAATAATGCAACCACTGTGTAAAAGGCCATATAAAGATCTTCGCAGGCTCTAAGCACTATGCCTAATGGTTAAGAGTCTTGCTTTGAGGGGTTCTGGATTCTTCCAGATTTTACCCCACCACATTCATAACAACAAAAAAATCTTCCAGAATAACAGATACGGAGAAGATTTTTGTAACATCTCAAACCAAAGAAGGGATTAGAAACTATTGAAAACCAAAAATTAAAGATAGAAACCCCAACAAAAAAATGAGCAAGAGTTAGGAAGAGGCAATTTACATAAGAGCAAACAAAAATGATTGATGGATATGAAAAGATTTTCAAACTCATTAGTTACTAGAGAAATGCAAGTTAATACAACAATGAGAATTCACTCACTGCTAATATTATTCATGCTAATCACCCATGCTAATATCAGAAATACTGGTATTACCATATTAAATATTAGGGAGTAATGTCAATTGTTGGCATGGATATAAAGACTTTTATGCACTGCTGGTGGGAAAGTAGACTACAGCAGGCAATCTGGCGAAGAAGCTGGCAGAACCTGGCCAAATTAATTAGACACACACTGAACATCTTGATAAATCTAGTTCTGGGTATACACAGATATACGTAAAAGAAAAGCCCCCAGGCTCAAAAGGAGAGATATGTGAGGATATTCATCTCAGTGTTATTTGTGGTGGCAGGAGCTGGAGTATATCTGGATGTCCAGTACTGGAAGAACAGAGAGGAAAAATGTGGCAGATTCATACCATGGAGTACTATGCAGCAATTGGAAATATAGGACAAAATGTACACACAGATGCTCTGAAAACCATAATGCTCGATGAGAAAAGTAAAAGGAGAATGCATACATAAATACATATATGTATATATAAAACAACAATGCACATTTTACAAGAGCAGATACATACCCTGAATGTACACATTAAACATCTTAAAATAACCATTCTAACAGATGGAGGGAGGAGAGTGGGGATTAAAGAGGATTAAATAAGTAGCAGGGAAGAGAGAGAGAGAGACTCTTCTCTCAGTGTGGACCTGTGCGACGCCTCTCAACTCTCTATCCTGTTTCTCTAAGTGTTTCCTAAGTGCTGTCTCCTTTCAACCACTCCACCAAGAGTGTGATTATACGTTCAGTGTCTTTACAGCTAGGTCATAAGCCACATGATGGTGGGTACCGTGTATCTGTCTTATTTCATTGCTGTAGCCTCAGTACCTGGTACTGTGCTTGCACACAGTAGGTATTTAAGGAACATTTGTTGAAGGAATGAATAAATGCACAATTTTATATTGGGCTGATTCATGCTAAAAGAAAGAAGACCAAAAGCTGAAGTTAAGACCCTAAAAAAAAATTTCACATGGCTCTTTTCAGTGTTAAATTCAGGTTTCAATCTCTAGAAAGATAAGTCCTTCTATTTCATTGAAGTGAAATAGATAGAGCAGCAATTTTGTTTTCAATGATACTCATATGTGGCACTAGCTGAACCATTTTTGTATTAGACAATACATTTAAAATGGAGAGAATAAAGATTTTTATCTTTAGCTTTTTTTATATCAGAAAGATGACACTATTGTTCAAATAGCAAGAAATGTTTTTCTCTTTTAAAATTTAAAGTATGCATATTATAATTTTCCTATCAAAACAGGATTTTTAGGCTCTCTTATATTGGAATTTCTTAGTAACAAATGGTAGTTGGGAGTTTTCCTTCAGTTTGTAATGTAACATTACAAAATGATTCACAATAGCAATTTACCTGTCCATTTCACAAAGTATGCATTTTCAAAGTATTTCACTTAGCAGTAAATAATGCACTGCCAGAGAGATACTATATTGTATCGAATAAATGACTGTCCTTTCAATGCACATACTGTTGATCCTTGATTTTCCCACCAGAATTCGTAAATGCCCATTCACTACTGCCTGCAATTAAAAGAACTCTTACCAATTAATTAACTTGTCAAAAAAAGAACCTTTTAACTGCATCAGCACCCTAGCTTCTCTTTTGCAGTAAAACTGCATTTTGGGGGGGACTCATACATATTATAATGAAAATTTTCAATTGGCTTAATTCTTCTGGGAGCAAACATTTTTCTAGGATAACCGCTCTTCTTGGGAAATGAATTTATTTTCTAGGACACAGGATAATTTACTTAAATAGAATTTTGCCATAGGGCTATGCTGATCAACTCTAAACTAACAAATCTTCATTGCACCATTTGATTGCTTGTTACAGATTAGAAACAGCCAAATATTATAGGGTTAAAGACTGGTTAATGCAAGATAATTCACACTTAGATAACAGTTTCTTTGGAACTGCTAAAGCTTCTAAATGATCTCTTTTGGCTTTTAAGTCATGCATTATTTTCAATACACTTCCTTCTAAACCTCTTTATCTTTTGGTGTTAAGTTCAATTGTTTTTTGGAAAAGCACAGTAGTCACTCTGTATGCATAGTGCCTCACTTCTATCTGATCTGATAAACCAGGGTCCTGAGACCCATATATGTGAAATAGGTGAATTAGAAGAAGATTGTTTTCACCACAAAAATACCTATTAGGTAGTGTGTGCTGATTCACAAATATAAGAATTTACAAATAGCTATATTTTTTACAGTCTATTCATTTCACAGGCAGAAGCCATAGCACAATCTTTACAAGAATAAGACTTGAAATAATAGGCTCGATAATCACTGTCTTAAAAAGCCCATCATAAATCCCACAGGCATAGAGACTGTGTTTCAATTTACAGATTAAATTTTTTTTTTTAGGTAGCAAATAATGAAAATTAGATCCTGCTGAAAGAGAGACTCCAAAAAAGCAGAACATTTTAGGTAACAAACTCTTTGTTTCCTCTGGTCCTTCTTAAGAAATGATTGTATATTTTTGCTTGATCCTATATATTACCACCTCTCCCTACTGTTTCCCATCCCAGAAAAGGAAGAGATTAAAACAAACTCACAAACAGAAAAGAAAAAGATTAATTATAATATTCCTCAAATATTTGAGAAAGTGAGATGTTGGAGGAACAGGCGTTTAAAATAGTTGCAACTCACTACAACAACTCAAAACCTGACAGTGGCAACTACATCGTTTTTATTTTTGATGGTGTTAAATTACTTGTGAAATGGTAAGACTGTTAAGTAGTTACCCACAAAGTCAATGTGCTCTTGGACTACCAAAATAGATGTATATTCTCAGATCTAGAGGAAAGGAAGTGATGGCCCATTCTGCATCAATGCAGTCACTGTACACTCAGAACCTCACTCACTTTTCAGTGGTAAACTTAAGGAGAAATATAGGCAAACCTGAATACATTTGGAGGAGATGAATCAAGGTATCTGGCGATTTGAATAGTAAAGACAAAAGGGTAAACACTAAAAAGGAAACTCAGGTAGGACATAAGAATTTCCTTTAAAAATATGAAAAACCATGATATAAGAGTTACATGAGTCCAAAGAGTAGAACTAGACCGATGGATGGAAGTCACAGCGAGCCAGATACAAATCATGATCAAAGCTCTTGGAAAGATGGAGTAAGTATCCTTGTATTTAAGTAGTGAAATCCCTGTCACTGGAGGTGTTTAGCATAGGCCAACGACCCTGGAAGATGATATGAGAAGATTCAAGAAACAAATGGATAGTTGGATTAGATGGTCCCTTCCTCTGGTATTCTATAATCTCTGAAGCAAAGTGATTAATGAGTTTTTTCTTTATCTACAGAGATTCAGATTAAAAATTGGCTTGTTTCATAATTTAATAATTAATAAAAATATATACCACCTCAAATTATAATTTTGTAGCCATTATTCAGCATTTTTGGGAAAATATGTATAATTTAAATGTGTGTGTATATATATATAACTTGCTTTCCATGTTGACATTTAGCCATTTAGCCAAGACTTTCCAGAGTTTATGCTAGGATCTTCCGGTGATTTCATTCTTTTGGACCTCTAGAGAAATAACAGGTTCAATTCAACAGTAAGAGGGGATCAGAGGTAAGGAAAACACCTAAGTGAGTGCACAGCTTGGTGTCATCCCCAGGTCAGAAAGGTGGACCAATGACCTGATGCCAAAAGCCTAATGATTTATGCTCCATCAGAGACCTAAACACTTAGGTGCTGGAACGTTTCTCTAATGCCAAAAGCTTTAAACGTTTTAAGAAGAGAGAAGATGCTCTTTTCCAGTTCCTTCTTCCCATTTCTTCTTTTGAAAACTCACTGAGGGCTTCTTTTTTCTTTCTTTGATTCTCATAGAAACGGCTATCCTGAAGGATAACTTTTGGAAAAGTCTAGCTGTTTACTGTTCTTAAAATAATTATTAAGAAGCCAATTCACAATTTACCTTTTGAAAGACAAAGACAAAATTTAATTTACAAAGAGCAATTAAAATGAAGGAAGATTGAGCAATTTGTAGACATGGGCAAACCCGTGGACGAGTACTTACAAAAGGCCAATATTTACAATTTACAAGACTGGTCATGCTGACTAGTAGTCCCAGTCCATATAACTGCTGTTTTTTTTAAGAATATAAAAGAATGTATAATTTTAAAAGTATGATATGTTTATTGTAGAACACTTAGAAACTACTGAAAAATCTAATGAAAAAAAATCCTCCTACTTTCACTACCTGATTGAAGGAAACTATATTTTTGTATATTCACTATCTGTAATTAAATATAATGAAAATTGAATCATACTCTATAATTTTGTGTCTTTTTTAAACTTACGTATTGTGAGCCTTTTCCCATGTACAGAGAGCAAACTCTCATTTGGATACCACATCTCTCCACAATGCCTACTAAAGTGTTGACTATTTCATACCTCTCAGATTGAGCACACATTATATCTGACTTACTAGATTTTGAGTATTTCATGCATAGGAAATGTATAAATCTTATTTATATTGAACTATGTAGGACTTCTAGAATGCCTGATACATAATGGACACTAGACAGGTTTCTTATTTACTCTTTGTGAACTGAATACATACCAATTAAAATCAACCTACTGATTAAAAGAAAAATCCTGAAATGGATATTGGGAATCTTGAGGAATTTTTAGCTCAGGATAGCTCCAGATAAAAAATTAGATAGATCAACTCTATACTTAGATGATTTTATACATGCACACAGACACACATCCTTTCTATCTAAACAAACCACTCAAAGTCTTACATTTTTAATGAAATCTTCCATGAAAAACGGAGTACCCAAGCTGAACTCTCCTATCTGTAACTTTCATTACCAACCAGTAAGTATTGTCCTCTTGAACATATGTGTTAGGCTCTTATCAATTCCCATCCTATAAATACTATCATTCTTGATGACTCCTAGATCTCCCATATTATATGTGCAGCCCAATCCAATCCCCTAAACTTTAGACTGGTAAATCAGTTGCCTTCTAGCTATCTCCACAGGTGTTTCAAAAATCATAATTCTCAAGATGAAAATGGCATTTCTCTCATCATCTGTATTCCCTATTTTGATAAATGTTTCTACCACCACTATGAACTAAATTGTGTCCCTCCTCCAAATTCATATGTTGAAACACTAACCCCCAATGTGATAGTATTTGGACATATGGCATTTGGGAGGTAATTAGGTTTAGATGAGAGTAAGGTTCTCATGATGGGACACCCTTATAAGAAGAGACACCAGAAAGCTTGCTTCCTCTTTCTCTGGCTTATACATTAGAGGATAAAGCAAGAAGGTGGCTGTCTGCAAGCCAGGAAGAGAGCCCTCACTGGAGAACCAAATCGGCTGGCATCTTGATTTTGGACTTCCCAGCCTCCGTAACTATGAGAAATATATTCCTGTTGTTTAAGCCTCCCAGTCTATGGTATTTTGTTATGGCAGCCTGAGTAGACTAAGACAACCACTAAATCTTTCTGTAAGTCTCAAATATGGAAAACTTTCTAGACTCCCCCTCACGCTCACTCATCACATCTAAGTCTGTAGTCTAGTTAACATTATCATACCAATTTAAATTTCTTGGTTTTGATATTATACTATATTTATAGAAGATATGACCACTGGGGGAAGCTGGATGAAGGATACATGAGACACTTTGTATTATTTTTGCAACTTCCTGTGACTTCATAATTATTTCACGATAAAAAAGTTAAAAAAAAACACACCTTCTGTATTATTTCAACTTCTAGTAATAAGAATTCTGACAAAGAAGTGTGTATGATGTTGGAAGGTATTCACTGTTAAGAGAATCATTTTGTATTCAAGCCTGATAAATTTTGTATTCAAGCCCAATAAATTTTATCAAAGTGAAGTCTTAAAGAGTCTAGCTGATCTTACTTCTACAAAATCTCATGATTTCTAAATAATAAATAATATACCTAAAATATGATTACATTTTACTTCCTTAATTATTCATAAAATTATTTAAAATCATTCAATAAAAATACAGGAATAAAAGAAAAATCTTCGGCCAAACAAAATGAATTTCATGCCTCCAAATAAAACTTTAAAAAATACACAATATGTTGCTTTTAATGTTAAAAGCAAGTCATTTAGTTTTCAAGTACATCTAAATAATAATAGAGTTACATTTCTATGCTAGATCTGAACATACTGATAGAATAAAAGACTCCAGCTTTGAAACAATTCAGTTTCACCTACAGATTTATTTTTTAAGGCTATTTTAACTCTGCATTGATATTTCACTAGCAGCAGGAAACTATTTGCCTGTCGCATTACCATATTCCTTGAGATTTATTCTTAAATACACTATAGATTATCATCATTATATTGTTCATACTATAAGCAATGAACAGAAATTCTCACAGTGGAGAGGAACTAATCCCAAACAACTAACCAAAGGACTAAGTGCCTACACTGAATTATTTTGGAATTTACAAGAACAAATTTTCTACACTTATATTTCTGCAAAGAGTTTGCCTTACGAAATCTATGAAAGAAAAGGCAAGAGTCATATAATGACTTTTGCATAGATTACCTTTTATCCAATGGCAACCATTTGACTTCCTCTAAGAGAAAGCATTGGTGGTCTAGTGGTTAAGATTTGGTGCTCTCACCGCGATGGCCTGAGTTCGTTTCCAGTTTTACTGTGGTAGCTGTGATGCTGAAAGCTCTGCCGCCAGTATTTCAAATACCAGCAGGGTCACCCATGGTGGACAGGTTCCAGCGGAGCTTCCAGACTAAGACAGACTAGGGAGAAGGACCTGGCCACTCACTTCCAAAAGATTGGCCATGAAAACCCTGTGAATAGCAGTGGAGCATGTCTGATAGAGTGTCAGAAGGTGAGAGGATGGTGCAAAAAGGGCAGGCAGGGTTCCGCTCTGCTGTACACAGGGTCACTAGGAGTCGGAATTGACTCAATGGCACTAACGACAACAAAGAGAAAGCATATTAAAATCACATAACTTGAGAATTGAGACTAGCATTATGGTTTTGTTTCATTTCTCAGTCTGTCAATACTATTTCTTCCCATCCTTTCTTTCTTTTCCTCAGACCTCCCTGTGGAAATAGGTTCATTCTTTTATTTTCCTTCAAGATGTATTTTCCTTTGAATAATACCCTTTCTTGCATTTTGGGAAAACCAGCAGATTGTTGGAATCATGCCAGCGGTATGGCCTTTTCAGGCTACAAGAGCTTTTTTGGATCCTGACTTGGTCCTGGAATAGGTAAAAGGCCAAGGAGATGGAATATCAAATATTCTCTAATATAGATACGGCAAACAATCTGGTCTTATCTGGAGAAACTTTCGGCACTGCAACTCAGCGATCTACGAGTAGATGAGGCCTAAAAGAACAAAAGGATGCAGCTGGTGGAAGGCATTAACACAGCAGGCCACAGGCCTGAATATTAACATGAGAGGCCATGAAGTCCTTGGAGTTCTGAGAATGGAGTAATATTGGTAGTCAGACCTAAAGACAGAGAATTACTAATTCGCCCCAACTTTTTCTGCACCCCCTACTCCCCACCATGGCAAATACTGGAAGTCAGACCCCTGATAGTAAAGAGAGTAGAAACAATTATAACTAAGGAGATCTTTAGTGAGGGAGAAAACAATGAACTTATGTTGAATCTTTAGATGTTGGTTACATTATTTGCAGTTTAATGACAAATCTTTAAAAATTCTATTTATATCTCCATAGCTGAAGGCTCTCTTTTAGTATAAAGTTTATTATTTGCATTAGTGCATTTTTTTCAGAATTTTGGGCTACACATAACATTAATCCAGGCAAACTTAGAAAGAATGAATGGCCTTTGGCCCTTTGGAAACAACATCTATATATTATTTAAACATGTGGAATGGCTCTTCCTTTTAATCAGAAAGACTTAAAATTACAGCTTTGAAAGGTTAAAAAAATCTGAGATACTTAAAAATTTACATGTAACCCACTATTACCAGGAAGGAAAAACATAAAAGTTTAATGAATCATTTTTGTTTATGAAATGTAATTAATTACTGGCTTAAGCAAGATTTTATGCTTTATTCTCAGGAGTTATTGAGTTGAAATTAGGTTCCTGGCGTGAAATGTAAATGTAACTGGAGAAAGTTAAACACATTTTCATTTATCCATATGCACAGAAAGATATAATCAAGGCAATTACGCTTCACAGAAACCAGGGTTAACACTGAAAATATTTTACAACACACCAGTCAGAACAGATGCTAGCTAGAACTATTGGTAGACCCAAAATAACAGAAGTAAAACAAAAAACCATTCCATAGACCATAAATTTTCTGTTTTTTTCCTTTCTATTATAAACTTTTGCTAGAATCTGACTTCTTACCATGATCCGTATATACGTACATATATACTAAAAGGAGGCAGATGAGTCTCAATGAACTTGTTCTTTATTACCTCCACAAATCAGTTTTTGATTTACTAGGGATTTCTAGGAAGTACATCACATTATCTTATTTTTTTACTGCATCTTTTAGGATTAACAAAAACAAAATAAAATAAAAGAGTCATTCAATAGCATCCGCTAATAACCACTGAAAACTGCATTGATCTATTTGGAAACAGTTCAAAACCTAGATATTAAAATAAAAATCATAGAGACTTAGGACTACAGTCAGTGAGAGCCTTCATCTTGATACTATCAAGTATCTTGATAGTTGATACTTTCACTTGATACTAGAGAGGAGTTTTCTCTCTAGTAGTTTTTAATGTACCATTTTTAACTAGTAATTTGAATTACAAAATATAATTACTCAAGAGGTTGAGTGTAGATGCTTTAAGAATAATAGTAGTTTATAGAAAAAAAGTCTTTGCTCTTGAGATTTAGTATGAGCAATCTAAGGAGAGTGTAGACATGATGACCTTGAGAAAACAGCAGGCCACAGAAATACTCTGTGCCTAAATTTTGTGTCATAGCATTGTTACCTCGTTTGTCTCTGGTGCATAGATGACTTGTTTAAAAAAGCTCACATTATATACATTTTCTACGTAACTGAGGTAGAGTACAAGTTACGACATAGCACATTGTTTCTTTCTTTCTTTCTTTTTTTTTTTAGACACTTTCCATGTTTACATAATCTTTATAGATCATGCCCATACCGAAAAGAGACATCAATACCAACTAAAGAAACAATAGTTTTCTCCTCATAGATCCCCATAACTGAAGACTGCTATTGAGTGTAACAGAAAGTTTTACCAAAAATATGTTGCTCTCACAGTTTTTAACTCTAAGCAGACTTCAAAAAAATATCTATATCTGCAGAACTTAGACGACTTACTGCTTTCCCCAAAAGGTCTCTAATGGTGAAAATACATATAATTAATGAGACTATTAAATATAAATTATAGATTTAATTCTATTACACCTCATTAAACTTAGTTATGGTAAAAGTTGCGGATCTCAGCTCCAATAAAATCGTGTTCTTTTATAGTCTGATGAGCTGTTCAGAACTTAGTTTTTTTTTTGGTGAGGAAGATTGACCCTGAGCTAACATCTGTGCCCATCTTCCTCCATTTTGGATATGGGACACTGCCACAGCATGGCTTAATGAGCAGTGTGTAGGTCTGCACCTGGGATTTGAACCTGCGAACCCTGGGCCACGGAAGTGGAGCACGAGAGCTTATCCACTGTGCCACCAGGCCAGCCCCAGAATTTAGTTTTTTAAAAGGAATATCTGTAGCATTTTCTAACAATTTCAGCTCTATATTCCTTGATAACTCAAATTTTTCTCTCTTTAAAAAAAAGTCAGTGCTCGCTTCGGCAGCACATATACTAAAATTGGAACGATACAGAGAAGATTAGCGTGGCCCCTGCGCAAGGATGACACGCAAATTCGTGAAGTGTTCCATATTTTTTGTAATTAGTATTTTGGTGGTGAACATGATGTAATCTATGCAGAAATAGAAGTACAATGATGTACACCTGAAATTTTTACAATGTTATAAACCAACGTTACTGCAATAAACAAAAAATTAAAAAATAAATAAATAAAAATAAAAAAAAGTCAAAGTTTATTTTCAAAATAATGTTCATTTTTATTTCATGGTATTCTGGAACTTCTGCATTCTGGTGTGAATGATATTTTAGTATTCAGAATTATCTAATTTTAATGTCAATCTTATTAACCTTAAAAATCTATAAAATAGCTTGATCTTTGTTTCTGTTTATTTACAATACTGGTTTTACAAAGTATGAGTTTACTTAAGCAGGATAAGTGGAAAAAATAATGGTAAGATAAAGTAGAAAAAAGCATAAAAATAATTAAAATGTAAATGAATAGAAATATACTACTATATAGTCGTATTTTGCTATAGTTGAACTTCAAATTTAACTTTGAACTTCTTGGCAGCCAAAGTCATAAGGAACACAGAATTAAATAATGAGACAGAAAAAATATTTCAATTTTTCCATAGAAAGCAATCCTTTTGATAATTTAATTCTTTGGAAAGCTAGTATGTGAAAGGGTTCATTTTGTTTAGACAGAGCAGCTTATAGAGCAGCAAAGGTGGGGTAAAAGTTGTAGTTACTTCAACATACTCATGGATTCATTTTTAATGCCTTCCTTTATTTCATTTTTTCTGAGGCTTAAAGGAAGAATATGCTTTTAGCTACATCTCCGAAACAGCTACAACTGTTCCATGACTTGTAGGTAAATAATCATCAATATTTCTAAACAATTTACAAAGTACCTTCACATACACTTTATAATTCGTCCTCATAGTAACGTATTGAAATGGATATTATCTGCCTTGTACAGATGAGGAAGCCATGGCTCAAAAAGATGCACTTCTACAAAGTGGCAGAGTCTAAACCTGCGCTGTCCGATATGGCAGGCACAAGCCACACGTGGCAACTGAGCACTTGCAATGTGGCTGGTCTGAACTGAGATGTGCTATAAATATAAAATGCACTCTAGGTTTCAAATACTTGGTATGAAAAACTGAATGCAAAATATCTCATTAATAATTTTTATTGACTACACGTTGAAATAATATTTTGGATATAGTGGGTTAAATAAAATATATTAAAATTAATTTCAGCTATTTTGTTTTTCTTTTTTTTAATTTTTTTTTTGTGAAGAAGATCAGCCCTGAGCTAACATCCCTGCCAATCCTCCTCTTTTTGCTGAGGAAGATTGGCCCTGAGGCTAACATCACTGCCCATCTTCCTCTACTTTACATGGGATGCCGCCACAGCATCGTCTGACAAGTGGTGTGTCGGTGCACGCCCGGGATCCGAACCTGGGTCACCAGCAGCGAAGCGCGTGCACTTAACCGCTACACCATGGGGCCAGCCCCTGTTTTCCTTTTTTTAATGGGACTGCTAGAAAATTTAAATCTACAGATGTGGCTCACATTATATATTTTTTGGACACACCTGTCTAAACTAAATCTTAGAGCCCTATTTGACTCTTTCCTGATATCCTGTACTCTTAATGTGCATATTAATAATTTCGTAAATAAATAACCCTTTTAGTAAAACTCTCTCAATGGTTGCCTTTAGTAGTTGCAGCTTTCACCATCTGTGGTAGAAACCTTACTCTATGTCCCTCAAATTTAGCCCCCCTGTTCTACATAAACAACATTAGAGACATTTGAAAATGATCATAATATTCATACCATGTTTTATCATCACAATGTGTTTCAAATCTACAAGCCCCTTTAATGCCATAGGTACCACTTTAGATTAACCAAGTCATCTCTGGCTAGATCACTGCACATTTATCCCACCTGACTCCTTTTCTCTATCATTGCATCTTTCTTCTTCCTACCACACCTCTCACCTCGGAGCTAGTACCTAATAGCATCTTCATCATTCAGTTACAGAATCGAGCAGAGATGCAAAAAACAGCTAAGAAGGCCATTTTAGTCCTCAGTCAATCCATTTAATGAAAAATGCAACTAGAGATATGCAACTAGATACCAACTAGATATGCAACTAGATAATCAGAGAAAAGTTTTTTGTCTACTTTTTTTTAACTCTGTTTTCTTAAAAACATATGCTGCAATTTAAATTTGAGAATGTTTATGTGTTTTCCAAAGTATTCCAAGGGATATTAATTCCAATGCTTCAGAAACAAAGGGTTATTTGGTCAAAGTGAGCCATGGAGAAGCTGCATATTCTATCTTTCTTTTGGAAAGTCACAAAGTACATAAACATAACAAAGAACTTTATGAAGTCCTGCAATTAAAAAAACCATTTATTAAAACTGTTTAACACACATTTTCTACACTTACTTGATCATGAAATCCTATGTTTCTGCTTAACATCTGTTGGCATCCAAAGACCTACTGTACTATGGGATACACTTTGGGAAATGCTACTTTAGATGAAAAAAGTTTCCATTTTCATGATGCCTGATATTGTCCATTTTTAACCAGTAACATAGTTAAATGAGGAACGTTACAACACCACAGGCATAGAAGCCCTTAATAAATATTGTTTCTGATTACTTTTGCCCTTGTTCCTGTCACTTTGTTAATTTATTTTTAAAATTTACTTTTTCATGCTTTTGAAAATATTGATAGCTGGAAGTAGATCTTAGATTGGCCAAAGACCCAATGTCATATCAATACATTAAATAGTGCAATGACCTTAAAAAGCAATGAATCATAGATTAAAGCCTATACTTCAAAGAACTACAGACGACACAGTACAAATGAAAACTTAATTTTGCTTTCTTATTTGACAACATGACTTATATAATGCAGATTTGGGGTTGGGAAGGAAAAAAATATTGCTTCTCCTCCCTCCGTTTTTTAAAAAGCAGAGTCATACTGATCCCTCTTCTAGAGTAGCAGGGAACAAACGCAATATCATTTCTGAACATAACTCAAGTCACTACTCCAATTAATCTGTGATAGTTTTGAGCAGATGCACCTTGAAGGTACACTTGGAGGGAGAGAGAAAATTATTATTTCAGGAGATCTGAGGTTGTATTTAGAAAATCTAAAGGGAAAACTAGTAGACTTAATGAGAGAAAAAGTATTAGAATTAATCAGAGTTCAATAACGTGGCTTGATACAAGATCTAAAACACTGCTTAAATCAATAATTTTAATAAATAAATACCAAAAATAACCAGTTAGAAAATTTAATAGAAAAAATATGGTATTTACAATACTAATACAAGTTGCAAAATACCTAGGAATAAAATTAACAAGCTATGTCCAGAAGATACATGATGAAAACTACAAAATATTACTGAAGGACATAAAAGAAGGCCTGAATCAATGGAGAAACATACTATGAGACTGAATAGGAAGAATCAATATTACAAAGATGCTAATTCTCCCCAAACTAGTCTAAATTTTAACACAATTTTAACTTTACATTATACCAAGAAAAGAAAATATGAGAGTTTAGCCAAGAGAATTTTGAAGATGAATAATGAGGGTAGTCTTGACCTACAAGTTAGTAAAATGAATCATAAAGCTAGATAAGTATTTAAAACAGTATGGTATGGTTTTAACTCCTGAAGTTGATAGAACAGAATAGAAAATCCAGGAACAACAAAAATAAGGACAATTTAATATATACAAAGAATGGCATTTTAAATAAATAGATAAAGTTTGGGTTATTCAATGAATTATCTAGGTCTAACTAACTATCTACTTGGAAAAGATATATTTAGATCTTTACTTTTCACCACCTACAAAAGAAATTCCAGATGCACCTACTATGAAAACTCATAAAAACTTTATACACATATGAGAATAAAATATAATGATATCCTTTATAGTATTGGAGAGGAAAAGGGTTTATTAAATATGACACAGAACTAGGAAAATGGGCAAAGATTATGAACAGTATTTCACAGGAAAAGAAAAGAAAATTGGTTAATAAACCAGTAAGTACATGGAAATATTAACTTCAATAATCAAAGAATGCATTCTGTAAGTGTTTGTTGAGTACTGAATAAAAGGAAAATAAAAATTTATACTAGAATGGCAAAGATGAAAAAAAATTAGTACTAGTATGGGTAAAAATGAGCTCTCTCATATTCTCTTAAAGAGGATGTAAATGGTGCAAAGCTGTTAGAGGGTAATTTGCAATGTATTTCAAAATTAAAAATGAACATGCCCTTTCAGCTAGTTATTCTACTTGCAGAAATTATTCTACAAATAAGTCATACATACATACACCAGGATCAGTAGAAGGGTGTTTAGTGTAGCATTGTACAGAAAAAGCCTAAAATCTATGAGATAGAGTATTCAATAGAATTCCCCACAAGATGAGACAGATCTATCTATACTGACATGTAAAGATTCCAAAACATATTTTTAAGGGAAAAACAAAAGGCAAATTGCAATAGAATGTGTCAAAAGTGTACTGAAATACGCATGCATGAAACTTGGTTGATTAGATTACACAACAAAATGTTAATAGTGGTTATCTCTGGGACATGAGATCAAAGGGGAGGAGGTGAGTAAGTGAGGAAGCAACTTTTATTTTCTATTATAGGTGTTTGTACTATTTTGTTTCTTAAAAAAGAAAAGCAGATATTGGTTTTATAAATTAAAAAAAAGAAAAAGAAAAAAATTGAAAGAAAAACTATGAACACAGAAAAGCAAATATTTTTGACACATGTTTTCCTGGAAAGATAAGGAGATGATTATACTTAAGCAGTAGATGTATATTCATCAGAGATTTACAATTTGAAAATAATTTGCTATTATTTTATTACATTTTCCTAGCCAAGCCACTTAACTTTAATGGCTCAGTTTACTTAGCAACAAAATAGATATACAAATTTCAAAGGAGAAAGTTTTGTGTAGTAATTAGTGGTTATACAAAAGTCTGCATAAATACCATATTTTATTTTATCAAGTGAAAGTTGACTCTCCTGTGCATTATTATTAGGAAAGGCTACTCAGAGCAAAGGAGAAGTCAAATTTTCCAGTACAAATCCAGAAAACCTTTTCTTAGAATCTGCTTCAATAAAATAATAAACCTGAGCATGAAGAACCAAGTGATTTCCAGAAGCTTATTATAGAAATCTAATTATCTCATTGCACTGATATTTCATACACAGTCATTATTACCAAACTATTAAAATGCACATTTGTTGTCCTTGAAATAAGAAGATAATCAGAAGATTCTGATTCTTCATTAGTAGGAGACAACTATTTCAGGGTTTTATGGGTTATTGTTATGCCCAGGCTCCCTAGGTCCAATGACATATCAGCAAAAAATAAAGGCCACTTGCTCTGACCATACCAGGACTATGAGTCAACAATCAAGAAAGTCAATTCAGGGAAATGTCTAAGAATTACTATTTATCTTGGTATTCGTTAGCAACTGCAAAGACACTCATTCTCCTTAATAAAATAAAATCTCGATTTTCCCAAGCTGGCAATGGCATAAGAACTTCCACACTGAGGTGCATCTTGAGCATAGTTTCTCTTATTATCCAAGAACTTCTTTGAGATTTTTCTGCTAACTGCTATTGCCACCACCACGTTGGTACACTCCTCCTCTAACTCTCTTTTAAGTACATATGGTTGAGTGTATAACTGCCCGACGCACAGTAGAGAGATGATTGAACAGTTAAATATGACCTAAGGTTTGTAATATCAACAACAAAAAAATCTAGATTTTAATATGAAACTACATAATCTCATTTATATAATATGGCTTACTGTTTCTAGGGTTTTGTGATAGGCAGAATTCTTTTTTTTTCTTTTATTACTTTATTGAGATCATAATAGTTTATAACATTATGAAATTTCAGGTGCACATTATTATTTATGAGTCACCATATATATGTGCCCCTTTTACCCCTTTTGCCCACCCCCTAACCCCCTCCCCTCTGGTAACCACTAATCTGTTCTCTTTACAGAGGACAGATTTCTGTCCATGTGCTTGTTTATCTTCTAAAAATGAGTAAAATAACGCAGTGTTTGTCTTTGTCTGGCTTATTTCACTTAACATAATACCCTCAAGGTCCATCCATGTTGTTGCAGATGGGACGATTTTGTCTCTTTCTATGGCTGAGTAGTATTCCATTGTGTGTGTGTGTGTGTGTGTGTGTGTGGTAGGCAGAATTCTAATGACATCCCCCCAAGATTCCCATTCTGTGGCTACTCAATCAAACACTAATCCAAGCATTGATGTTACAACTGGGAGATTGTCCTGGATTATCCACACGGGCCCAATGTAATTAAGTGAGCCCTTAAAAGCAGAAGAGGAAGATGGAAGAGTCAGTTACAGAGTTGAAGCAGAAGAGGGAAGCAGAGGAGAGATGAGGCAGAAGAAGTAAGAGAGCTTGGAAGCAAGAGAAGAACCTGACTCGACATTGCTGGCTTTGAAAATGGAAGAAGGGACCCACGAACCAAGGAATGCAGGCTCTAGAAGCTGAGAATGATACACAGCTGAGAGTCAACAAAGAAGTGGGGACATCAGTCCCATAACTGCATGGAATGGAATTCTGCCAACAACCTGAATGAGCTTGGAAGAGGATTCATCTCCAGAGCCACCAGAAAGGAACACGTCCTGCCAATGCCTTGATTTTGGCCTTGTGAGACTGTAAGCAGGGAACCAGCTAAACCACGCTGTGTCTGGACTCCTAGCTAGAGAAAGTGTGAGATAATAAATTCATGTTGTTTTAAGCCCCTAAATTTGTGGTAATTTGTTACAGTAGCAATTGAAAACTAATATAATCTCCCAGATGCTAATCCATCCTCATTTCTCACCTGCTTCCATATGGTCAACACCATAATCATTCAAGCTCCTTATCTGCAGTTCTGATATCTTCCTTTAAGTCTAGAACCAAAAAAGCAAAGCCCAAATAGAAATGCATTATGGAGATACTATCACTAAATATCACTTTGCCTTGGTCTGTAACTACCTTATATCCATGTACCCAATGTGTGTGCTTCTTCCTTCTTTGCATGTGTTACTAATTTGAAGAGACCATCTTTAAGCATTTATATTTATTTCACCTTTATAATCATTTACATTAGGAAAATTTTTCAGTAGCACTTCATCTTGATTGACAAGTAAAAGCTGGAAATTGAGCATATATTTGTGAGATCTTATTAAGCAAAGAGTCAGCTTAGTTTTGAAAAAAGTAAAAATATTACGTATAAGGTATATAAATTTGCCAGCCTAATGTGCTCTCTATGAAAATAGCTATGAATTTAAAAAGAAATTTTCCTAGTACAAAGGCAGCATGATCACATTATTAAACAATGAACTAGGTTTTATCTTCGCTTAATTATTAATATTACTATGAGACCTCGAGAAAGTCATTTAACATTTTTTGCTTCGATTTCACATTCATGAAATGATTTTACCACCCGTCTTATTCTAAGTGAGAAAAGTAATTCAACTTTTTTAAAAATGTGGTTACCTACTTTAGATGTAAATGAAATACAATATATTATTAATCATAAATATAGTGAATTATATTTAAACATATTATAATTGACTAACATATGGAACTGTTCTATGCACATGTGTATATTGGCCTTTCATATTTCAATATCAATTTACTTGCTAAATTTGTTACATGTTTTACATATGTTAATTAACCATACTGCTTGTGGTAAGTAAATATTTGTAAAGGTTGCTAATGATAAAATAGGAGCAAAATACATAAAACCATGTTCTGCTTCTCTTCTTCTGATACAAGTTGAAAAGTATACATAACTTCTATATAGTACAGAAATATTGAGAAAGCCTGGTGGAAGTAATATGATGGTCATTCAATTATTTCTGTTTAATTTTTTTCTTTAAAAAGAAAATTATCATATAATGTTTATGTATCTTTCCTTTTCTTCACTACGGAAAGGGGCTTAACTTGTCTCTCCATAGCTATGAAGTTACTATTACTGTTACTATGGAAACAGTTTCTATAATTTCACAGCAGGGAGGAGAGAAGAAATAAACCAAGAGTTTAAAGCACCAGAATTAAAGCCTGAGAGAATGGAATCAAGCTCGTTACGATCTAAAGCCAGGCCAGGGCTAGTGTGCAGGAACAGACTGGCAAGTATGATGATGGTGGTGGTAGCAATGGTGGTGGTAGGTGGCCAACGTTATAATCCAATCAGAGAAGGTTTCTACATTGTTTGTTATTCAGCAGAAGAGAAATGCTTAGGGAATCTACACATTACTTTAGTTCTTTGGATGAGTTTAGAATGAAAGACAGGAAAAGAGGTGAGAGTTAGAGAGCTGGAGATATAGGCAAGGTCATGAATCAGTACTGGCCAAGAAGCCAGAAGTAAGGGAGCACATGTTGCCAGGAATCAATGCAAGAGAGTACAGATGTAAGCAAGTTAGAATAACAGATATGCAACAATGGGGCCAGGGACTCTTGAGATTGATATAATTCCTGCCTCAGATGGAACTATAGATAGAACAATATGAGAGACAGAGACAGAGACGAAAGAATGAATTCACCAGCCTGAGAAACTGGACTGGTTTTGAATCGTAGCTACGAATTTAATACCTGTTCTGGAATAAAGAGGAGTACGCAGCTTGGCTCAGTTCTTTTTGCTCTTTGGGAGAAAACAGAGTGAAAGAAGAGAACACACATCAGTGACTGGCCACTTCTAGAAACTGTGCCACAACCTGGGTCTATAGAGATTACTGGGCATGTTTAGCGACGCTTCAGATGTTATTTCTTCAATCTTTACAGAAAGAACATCTCCAAGGTGTGAAAGCTTTATCTGACTAATGATGATGCACTTTTCTACACTTGTTCTTTCTCTTTGTATCTCTGTTCTTCAAAATCCATCTTTATGAACAATAAGTTTCCATGCATTTGGGAGAGATTCAATTTCCAAAAATATGAATAGAGAAATCTTTGGACTTGTTACTGCAACTTAAAAGTTACTAAAAAGTCATTATGCTAAAACACGATACTTTAGAAGGTAACATGTTTTGTTTTAACAAAAATGGCAGCTCTTCAAAGGTGCACTTGAGTATGGAAAAGAAAGATTATATAATCATCATGGGGTGATTATGGAGATAAAGGAAGACCCTCTGCCTCTCCAAACTTTTCTCTCCACTTGCTGATGCCTGAAATCTCACCATTACAGCTTCACTATTTTGGTTTAAGACTTTCCAATTCTGAAAATACAAATACTTGTAGAGGATATTTAAGCATTTCCAACTATTCTACATGTTAAGGGGAATGAGTTAGTCAATTATTTCCTGAGAAAAGAAAAGGATGAAAGAATCTGGAAATACTTAAGGGGGATCAGCTATAGAAAAGAAGGGAGCCCATTCAAAGAGAATAGGACATAGAGACTACCAGCGAAAATTCACCTACTTCACAATTTTGAGTAGCACTTGCTCAAAGCATTGTTTTCTCTCCTTCCCTCCTCTCCAGATTGCCCTTCTTTCCATTGATTTTTTCAGTTTCCTCATGTAAGAAATGAAAAGTAGGGATTATAATCCCCACTTCAAAGAGCAAATATGGGGATTAAAAGAATTAATCAGTTAGAACACAGCTGGCACTCCAGTAAATGTCCATTACTCTCCTGCTGTGTCTCCTGTCTCTGTTTTATTTGGCTTAAGAAAAAAAGCATTTTTTCCCTCAATGAATATGACAGTAAATAAACAAATATCAAGAAGATGATGTATTAGCATTACTCCAGAACTTTTTTTTTTAAGCCCTATGTGCCATTTTAAGCCCAGAATCTTTCAACTTGCCATTTAATCTCCATCCTCACAAAAAGATATTAGGAACCTATTACCAACTAGCCCAAGGGTCTGCTTTAAGTGTCACTTATTCTAATCCTTTTGCCCAAACATTTCTAGTAATGGCTAAAATGTTCCTTTGATGTTACCCTTTATCTCCAGACCATGAGACTCTAAATCCTAGAATCAGATTCAATTTAAAAAATCAGAAAAGTTATAGCAGTAAATATTTTAAGAAAGAAATAGCTGTATCTTTTTCTTTTGTATAAAACAGAGGTTTTTTTTCTTAACATTATAGAAACTCTCATGACCAAATCCATAAGAAAAAGTACTGAATATTACTTCATTAACATAAGCTGATGTTCATTAAAATAAACAATAGCAGTCAACCTTAACCCACAATTATCCACAGAGAACAAAACTTCCCAGACTGCACATGTCTGGAAGAAGTACGGCCTACCTGCCATAATCATGTCGTTTTTCTCAACGAATGCCAAAACACAGAAAGAGTAATTGTAATTTATAGGGTAAGAAATAAGGGTCTTCCAATAGCTTTTTGGATAAAGTGGAGAAATGATAATGAATACTTATTGCGAAGAATTTTTCTTTTGATGTATGAGTATTAAATCTGTTATACTTGTTTTACAATACTTCAATACTTATGTCATATGTCTTAAATACCTATGCTATATTAATCAAAAGATATAAAACAAGAAGACCAAAGATGAGAGGAAGCATTGTTCAGCAAACCAAAAGCAGAGGTGGTAAACAGGACAGCTGTCATTTTATGCAGAGAGTACAAAAGTGTGCTAGACAGCAAATAAACGGACACATAAAATTTCAAGTCTATTTTAGTGGAAAACTCCACTCTCTCACAACAATGGAGTAAAGCTTCTTGACTGGATAATCTTGATGTGATCAGTTCAGCTAGAGCAGAGAATTGCTTTTCAAGTTTGGAAAGAACTGAAAATTAAGCATGAGGTAGAAGGCTGGCTGGACTAAGTGACATTTCAAGTCTTTCTTATATTTGGAGATTTTAAAATTGTCCAATGGAAGTCTATTTCCACACATGGTCATTTCCTCTCTTATATCTTCAATTACTCCCTTCCCTTTATGTCCACACATAAAACAATTTTTCTCATCTTGGAGAGTAAAGTTGTGTTTGGATCCCCACGTGCATCAAACTAGAATAGGGCTCGGCAAACTTTTTCTGTAAAGGGCCAGACGGTAAATATTTTAGACTTTCTGTGTCATATGATTTTCTCTGGCAACCACTCAGCTGAGCCACTGTAGCACAAAAGTAATCATAGACAATACATAAACAAATAAACTTGGCTGTGTTCCAATAAAACTTTATCAAATAAAAAAATTATTTATCAAGAAAAAACAGCAGCATGGTCAAATTTGGCCTGTGGTCCATAGTTTGCCCACCTCAGAACTAGAGCTTTTTTCCCTTTGCTATTCCACAGCTGCTACTTCCAATTTCTACCACCTATTCCTCCTTAAGCCCTGAGGATTTGGCCTTCACATTTTAAAAGCTAATATTTATTCAGAATTAAGTTAGGTAATGCATTAAAGATGATTAATAGATAACACAATAAATAGCAAAACACTTGTCACCCAGTTGCTCAAGCCAGACTTTCAGAAATCAGCTTTGATTCTTCTCTCTCCCTCACCTCTAACCTACCACCTAGTCCCATTGATTCTTTCTATCATATCCACCCATGTCTCTCCCTCCCTGTCACTACTTGGTAGTCCAGCCCACTACCCTCTCTGGGAAAATCACTGCAAAGCTCCCCAGCAGCCGCTCCCTGCCTCTAATCTTTCTCCCTTTGGCAAACCTGTCAATCGTCTTAGGACAAAAGTCAACATCCTGAACATGACTTTTAAGATATTCCATGATGTGTCCTCTGGACAACTCTCCAGCCTTATACCTCAACTCTATGTGCTCTATGCTTCAGGCACACTGAACATAGTTCAGTTCCTTGTCCCCTCTGAACATCCTTACAGACTGCACTGTCTGATTCTTCCAAATATTAAAAGGGCTCCAATTGCTTAGAAAAAAGTTTGAAAACCAATACTTTAGCCAAATTAGATCATTGATCTTTCTCTGATACATACTCCATGTTTTTCTGAACTTACCCTATATTACTAAAGTTTCCTATGCTTGACATGCACTCCTATATGATTTCATTGAAATGCTACTTAATCTTCAAATTCTGGCTCAAATCATAAACCTTCAAAGAAGCCATCCAAAATCTCATTCCAGTCAGAAGTGATTTTTCTGAAATCTTACAGTATTTTGTGCTACTGACATGCTATCTAACATATCTTCCCTAATACATTTTAAGCTTTTGAGAATGTCTGTGATTTGTATAATTTTTCTATAATTTGTACAATTTTTAATATTCTATAGTAATTGCACAACACCCTTTATTAGAAACAGTTAATCATATTGATTAAATATTTTAAATTTATAATACTTTTTAAAAATCAAAGTGCTTAGTGCTAGTTTGATAGTCTATTTAAAATTTTAAGCAATATTTAAATGCAATGGAATTTTAACTGACCTTAGTATATTAAAATGTCTCACTGGAAACAGAATGAAGCTTAGTGGGGATTTTAAGAACAAAAAGCAAATTACACCGAGAACAGATAAAGAAAGAGTGATTGAACAACCATAAAAAACCAAGAAGATAAAGCAGATTAAAACTAAATGGACCTACACAGTTCTCTTATTCATAATGAAGCAAAGAGACATCATAAGATTTTACTGACACACACAAATATTCCATGAAAAAGCCAGGAAACAATAAATGTCTTTATATGACATCTTTATAATTTTTTCCAGTTTAAGTTTCTACATATTAAGATAAATGCAAAATAAATACACACCTAGAGAATACTAAATATGACTAAAAGGATTCAGAAGAGGAATAATTCAATATGAAAAATCTGTGAGAAATTTTACTGAAGCTGAGATTGTGTAACTCATAATAAGGCTGATTCATATCTAAATATATGAAAGATTATTCAAATATACAAAGAATGTGAGCCACTTGGTTTTCATATAAAATTTCACTATACATGGTGAATACATTTCACTATAAAATGCAAAACAAAGAAGATGTGACTATAAGTGGGATTAAATTCTAGAATATGATTCAACAAGAGGGCCCTGTGTAGCTTTAAAGTTGTGCATTGAGCTGTGTGATTTAGAAGAAAGAAATATTACACTTCATTAAGGAAGCAAATAAACTTCACTTTTCCATTTCAGTTAGAAATAAGAAATGGGACTTTCAAACATATAGTTATATGTATTTAGCTATATGATAGGCTGTCTTTCTCATTGTTCATTCCACTTACTACTTTGTTTTTAAAACACAGTATTTTAATTTGTGTAAAACAATTTTTACTGTCCTTATTTTTGGGGGAAAAATTTTCCAAATGAAATAAGTCAAATGAACACAGATTCTTAAATAGCTTGTGTATTTTTTTCAGAGACCTTTTTTAACATATTGAAGTAGAACTCTATCCAATTGTCATTCCCAGTAAAATAATTTTATAACCGACTGGTTAAATGGAGAACAACTCAGTTTGGCTTACGGCAAATCAGAAACCTTTGGTCATCCATCCTCCCTTTGACGCAGATAGCTCTAATTCCAGGATAAAATGATTTCTGGCAGAATGAGGAGGAAAACAAAAGAGGACAAGGAATTGAGATACTTCAAACATCAACGGGACTGGGAGGGATATAATAGGAGGCCGGTGGCTGCTGTGCACGTACCTTTTGCTACCATATTTCTTTTGGAAAGGAGGGTTTGGTTGAAAGGTGTTGAAGTAGAAATGCCTCAGTTATGAACACAGCCCCCTCCAGGTTCTCTGTGGTTTTCTGTGATTATTTCCCTGTCTCTATACCTTTCTATTCTTTCTTATACTTCTGCATTACACGTTGCCTCACCATCAATTTCCTCTCAGAATATTTCCCCACCTCATCTCATACACCTATATTAGCTCTTGTCTCACTCTCATTTTCTAAGCAATCATGAAGGTTCAGATAACAAGCAATGAATTCCTCACACACCAGAATAAAACCAAACCAAAACCACTCTTTAGACTAAAAGCTACAGAAATTACATTCTTATGCCTGTGCTGAGCTTTAATGCCTAAGAGAAGTATACTAGATCCACTTTCCCACTATTTCAACTTCAAGCATATATCCAGGTTAACTAGAATCTATTGCCCCTCTCTCTCATATTATACACAATATATAAATTCAGATCCTATACAGTTAAATTTAAATCCCTTTCAAAAGGTCATTTGGCTTTCAATTGTTTTTAACAGAAAACACACATACACGCACACACACACTGACCCCACAGGGAGATTATTTGTGGACCATATTCATAAATGCAGCGATTGCCAAACAAATCAAACACAAAGGCAGAAGGGCACTGTACACACTTGCAACATTTTATACCATTCAACAAGCATTTGTTGAAACCCTACTATGTGCAAAGTATCCAACAAGAGCCGGGGTAGATGGAAAGATAAGCCAGACTAGGTTAGTATCTTCTGTGATACACTTTCATGTCACTTGGTCCTTTTCCATCAAGGCAAGCTCTGTAATTTTGACTAATTATTATATATTTGTAAAGGCCTGTCTCTCCCACTGGAACATAAATACCATATGAGGAAGACCCCAGTTAATACATACCATGGTGTCTGTCACAGAGTAGAAATTCAATAAATGTTTACTGAATAACAATAAATGTTATAAAGTAGTGAATAAAAGTGTCAATTAAAAAAAAACTTCATCTTACAATAAAAAGTTAGAGGGATTTGTCCACTTAGAGCAGCATCAGAGAGGAAAAATGGTTTCTGCCTTAGTGTTTTCCATTCTACAAAGTCTGCGATAGCAAATAATTTTCAAAGCCCAAGGGTACAGCGAGCCAATACTCCTACCTTTTTCCATATGTTGGAAGAACAAGCTATCATTACTCCTAGTAGAATTTTACACTGCTTAGCTAGGGCTTTATTACAGTTACAACGAATACCTGCTACTGTCTCTTTGGAAGTCTTCCTAGTAGGTAACAGCAACAGGGCTCAATTGAATAAAAAGCATCTAGTAGCTCCATATACCTATTCCGAGTGTATGAGGATTTCACTAAAAAGGGTCTTTACCATAAAATTGCATTTCTGTTTATATTCTGATGCTTAAAAACCCTAAAGCATTTAATTTTAATGAAATTAAAAGACTTCCTCAGTATGCACTTCTCAACTTACAATTAAACTCTTTATGGTTTAGGTATTTAGTTACTAGGCCTTTACTGATTACTAGCATGTACAATGCCTTTGGCTATTTACATCTTAAAATTATGTCCAATTAAATTAAATAAATCCTATATTAAATTAAAAGCAGTTCCCTGAGAAATTTTTATTTTGAACAGAAAGTTTTTCCCCCCTAATGATATGAAAAGAACTAATTATAAAAACATACTGTTAGCAACAGTGGGGTTACCTAAAGAGCGCCAGCTTTGGAGTGTATCTGACCACCATGCAACTTCTGAGTCTCAGTTTTCTAATATGTGAAATGGAGATGATAATGCACACATCTCAAGTTGTGAAAACTAAAATGAACAAACTCACACTATTTCTAATTACATTTTTTAACAGCTGATAAATTCTTTTCTGAATTTCATATTAGAAAACAAGCTTATATTTTAATAACTGGTATATGTTCTTTGGTCAGATAGTGTAAATTGTGAAAATTAATTTTTATTTTCACTTGCATTGACTACCAGGAAGCATATAGGAGGTAGATAATAATTTTTATAAAGCATACCTACAATATTTCTTGAATCTCCTCACTTTTCCATCTCCATCTACTATTATCATTTGCGGTAGGTAGAATCATCCCCAAAGATGTCCATGCACTATTTTTTGGAATCTGGAAATATGTTATATTAGATGGCAAAAGGCACTTGGCAGATATAATTAAGGTTAAGGACCTTAAAACAGAGAGAATATCATGGATCATCTGAATGGGCCCAATCTAACCATGTGAGCCCTTAAAAGCAGAGAACTTGCTCTGGCTGGAGAGATGCAGGAGAATAGGTACTCAGAGAAATTAGAAGCACAAGAAAGATTCAACGTGCCACCATTAGCTTGAAGACAAAGGGCACTATGTGTCAAAGAAAACGGGGCCTCAGTCCTACCGAGGCAAGGAACTAAATTCTGCCAACAACCTGAATGAACATGGAAATGGAGTCTTCCCTTGAGCCTTCATATAAAAGCCAGCCTTGATGACACTTTGATTTTGTTCTTGTGAGACAAAGAGCAGAGAAACCAACTAAGCTCACCCAGACTTCTGACAGAATGGTAAATTTACACTGTTCGAAGTTGCTCAGTCTGTGCTAATTTGTTATGGCAGCAATAGAAAACTAATACACCACTCACCAGACCCTCATCATCTCTGTCCTAAACTAATAAAATTGTCTTTTATTCTTGATCTCTAGACTTTCTTATTGACAAAAATCTTTCTAGCTCTTACTGTTATGACCCTGCTCCAAATCCTGCAATAGCTCCCTACTGCCAACTCTATGGTTCTAACTCCTTGGCCTGAAATTAAGTTATTTGTAATCTGGCCTCAACCTCTACTGCTAGTCTCATCTCTCACTATGTGTCAAATACTCTCTGCTCTGCTCATATATAAACTGCATTTCCATACCTCTGGGTCTAATATTGCCCATGTCTCAAATGTCCAGCCCTTTCTCAGCATCTTCACAGTTTAAACACTATCCATAATTCAAGGCTCAGATCAACTGTTATCTTGGTATCAGTGTCAGAAGTGATCATTTCTACTGCTACAGTAATGATAATATAATAATAATATTAACCATAACAGCTAAACCAGTGCTAATAATAATATTAACAATAGCAGCTGCCATGTTGGACAAGTTTTAAGTGCTTTCGTAAGTGCTCATAACAACCTCCTAAGGTAGGAGGATAGATTCCATTATTTTACAGCTGAGGAAATGAAGGTTTAGAGAGGTTAAGTAACTTGTCCACTTAGCAGAGCTGGGATCTGAACTCTAAAACTCTAAAATCTGTTTTCCCCATTCTGCTACACTTCCTTACAGAATATTCTTTGTACCTCTTGCTTGTCTTCATCATGTTCCACCTTGTTTTATGTTTACTCAAGCCTACAACTCATTTCTTCTAACAGATTTTAAGATCCTTGAGTATAAAAGCTATGAGAGAGTAGAGACTGTCGTGTCAAATTTTGTCTTCCACAGAATCTACCAAAACGCCTTCCTTGTAAATAGTGTAGTTGATAAAAAATATTTACTTAATGAGATGAATAAATGTATGGTAATGTTTGTGCTATAAGGAAATGATTAAAAAACCATAAGAATTCATTAGTAAATTTTTAGCAATTTGATTATGAGTGTAACCTTTATGTTTGGGATGGGATAATGCAAGATGATTCGTATTTTTGGATGTAAACGTATAGTTCCTTGGGCAATAGCTTTCAAGGGTTCTGTTTATTCTTTCTATAAATTATAATAACAAAACACTAGAATATGAGATGATAAGAAATATTTGACATCCAATGATAAGATCATTTGTAGATTTTAAAACTTCAATGTACCAGTTTAACAACTTGAGGAACACAGTTTTAGGTTATCTTGTCTATATCAGAGATGAACTGAATTGTTCATTCATTCTAACAAATATTGAGTATTTAGTAGATATCAACTATTATCTTAAGTACCAGATAATATTAAAATGAATGAGATATAGTTCCTCCCCTCAAGGACTTTACAGTCTAATGAGATTCAGACAAATACAAATAAATAAAAATACAACGTGCACAGATGACCCTTCAAACTTCTTTTCTATTATAAAAAAAAATTTTTCAACTCAACGACAACAAAACAAACAACTCAATTAGAAAAATGGGCAAAAGACTCAAATAGACATTTCTCCAAAGTACATATACAAATGGGCAATAAGCACATGAGAAGATGCTCAACATCACTAATCATTAGGGAAATGCAAATCTAAACCACAATGAGATACCATCTCATACCCCTTAGGATGGCTATTATCAAAAAATAACAAGTGTTGGGGCCGGCCCGGTGGCGCAAGCGGTTAAGTGCGCGCGCTCCGCTGCGGCGGCCCGGGGTTCGCTGGTTCGGATCCCGGGCGCGCACCGACGCACTGCTTGGTAAGCCATGCTGTGGCGGCGTCCCATATAAAGTGGAGGAAGATAGGCACCGATGTTAGCCCAGGGCCGTCTTCCTCAGCAAAAACGGAGGAGGATTGGCAGATGTTAGCTCAGGGCTGATCTCCTCACAAAAAAAAAAAAAAAAAAAAAAAAAAAAAAATAACAAGTGTTGGAAAGGATGTGGAGAGACTGCAACTCTAGTTTACTGCTGGCGGGAATGTAAAATGGTGCTGCTACTATGGAAAACAGTATGGCAGTTCCTCAAAAAATTAAAAATACAATTACCATATGATCCAGTAATTCCATTGTGGGTATATGCCCAAAAGAATTGAAAGCAGGGTCTCAAAAACATATTTGTACACTCATGTTCATAGCAGCATTATTCAATTGCTAAAAGGTGAAAGCAACGCAAATGTCCAGTGACAGATGAATGGCTAAAAAAATGTGGTGTGTGTATATATATACACAATAGAATATTAGTCATCCTTAAAAAGGAAAGAAATTCTGACACATGCTACAACATGCATGAACCTTAAGGACATTAAGATAAGTGAAATAACCCAGTCACAAAAGGACAAATACTATATGATTCCACTTATATGAGGCCTAGAGTAGTCAAATTCACAGAGACATAAAATAAAATGGCAGCTGCCAGAAGGTGGAGAAAAGGGCAAATGGAAAGTTGTTGTTTAATGGCTACAGTTTCAGTTTTGCAAGATAAAAGGAGTTCTAGAGATGGATGGCGGTGATGATTGCACAACAATGTGAAGGTACTTAACACCACTGAACTTTACACCCGAAAATGGTTAAGGTGGTAAATTTTATGTTATGTATATTTTATCACAATTTAAAGGTTTTTTTAGAACAAACAATATGAAATTTAATTCAAATTTAACAAATGCTAAATTAATTTCCATTAACAATAAAATTGCTGTATTTCTCAGCTACTTGCTGATCCTAGCCTGCTATAGAAATACTTTAACACAATGAATAATATGTTAATAATAGCTTTCACTTATAAGAAATACCTTGTTTATTTCACCTATGATGTTTGAACCACCTGAACTTATGAGCAAATGACAAATAGTGGGAAGACTAACGATATTTTTAATTAATAATGGTTGATAGTATTGTAAGCGCTAAAACATTATTATAATTTCAAAAGTGAGAAATATGCCTAAATTTATTTGTTAAAGGCACAGTCTTTATTAGAATCCTTGACATGTTACATACCCTGTAGTGTTAGTTTGAGTTTTCTAATGACGTGAAAAGACAATACTACTACTTAACATCTCTATTATTTTTCATTATTACAAAGTTCTCTGTTAGTAGACCTGTGAATTCAGTAAACATTCACTTAGAACTGTCACATACTAGAATAGTGGTTTTAAGCCTTTTAGCATTACATACTAGACCAGTTATTTTAAATCTTTTAAAATATCACCTTCACTTCAGAAAAAAAAATTATTTATAAATGATACACACATTCTACTATACTTTTACAATACATAAAACATAAACAAATGTTTTAAAAGAAAAAAATGCAATAAATATTTGCAAATCATTATTTCTAACAGTAAAATAAGACTTTATGCTCTCAAGAAAAATGTTTGAAGTAATGTGCGTTATAATTTTCAAAAATACTGGTTTGCACACCAAACCTGCTTCTTCTTTTTCCTGAGCACTCCTAGACTACGTTTCCCAACTTCCCATTTTCCAGCATCAGCCTTGTGACTTAGCTGTAGCCAGTGAAATATAAGCAGAAATGACTTTACTATTTCCAACTCTTGCCCATAAAATCTTTCCATGTGCTGGCTGGATGGAGAGGCCTCCAAGGCCCTAGAAGACAGTGAAGACACGAGATGAAAAGAGCCTCAAACCCTGAATGACCATAAGGAAGGCCACCAGTTCACTGGGAATAACTGCACTGGACTGATATTAGCTCCGTAAATAAACAACTTCTGTATTAAAGTTTTCGAAGTTTATATATTATAGGCACTGGCATTATGTTAGCTAATAAATAGAGCTCACGAAGGTCTGCTTCCAAATTCAGTTTTCTCATAGTTTTAATGATGTTATAGTTGAAAAAGAAACATCACAAAGACACACTGTAGACTATATAAAGTACAAACGCAGGGTAAGGTTCATTGTTAAGAGTAGTGGATGTAAAGCTACATTTTATTAATCTTCCTGATAACTTGGAACTTTCTGGTGAGCTTCTTGTCAGATCTTGGAGTGCCACTATATCTACTTCATCAGTGCTGATGAAGAGCTTCACTAGGAGTACAGGTTTCAGGTCTACCTTTCCTGTGTAATTGTAATATTAGTACCACACTCAATCCACATTTTCCTTGCAGGAATCTTTGTAAACCACTCACCCATTTTCTGATGGTTATCTAAACTAACTAACATCTCCAGAAAGGCAGGCAACACATGACCATCTGACATCAGACCAACTGAGAACACCAGGGTAAAGCCATATATTAAATATTAGCAATGCTTAATTTCTTTTTTGCCTTTTAAATTAAAAAATAAAAGTAAGTTCTACCATTTCTTTCCACTCCCCAGAGAACTTAATCATGCACCCCAAGGAGTACATGGGCCTTTCACTGAGGATCACTATATTTGAAATTATTCCAGACACTGAGAAGGAAAAATAAGAAAGAGTATAGCCAGGAGATAGACAAATAAATAAATGATTGCAGTTACTAATTGTTAGAAATAGAGTAAATGTGAAGTACTGTGTGAGCTTAGAAATTACTACAAGATGAAAAGAGCGTAGATTCCTAAGTGACCACAGGTCATAACAGCTGATCTCAACTCAAGCTCTGGATCCGAAGCTCTTTCACCTATTCAGTTGTTCCCACAAGTGTCCCATTTCTCGTTAAAAAACAACAACAACTCTTATTTGACTCCATCTCCCCCAAGCTACAGTCTTATTTATTTACTATTTTATCAAAAATCTCAGAAAGAGTTTTTATCTGTACTGTCCAACACAGTAGTCACTAGTCATATGTGCATATTTAAATTTAGATTAATTTAATTAAAAATACAAAAAAATTAAAAATTCAGTTACTCAGTCACACTAGCCACATTTCCACATTTCAAGTGCTCAATAGTCACATGTGGCTGGTACTACCATATTGTATTGGACAGCGCAGATACAGAATATTGCCATCATTGCCAAAAGTTCTATTGGACAGTGCTGGTCTAGACTATAACAATAGTTTAGAGTGAAGTCTCTAGAACCATACTGCCTGGATTCAAATCCCAACTTCTACCCTTACTAGCTGCGTAAACTTGGGGAATTTATTCCCCCTCTATATACTTTGGTTTACTCATCTGTAAAATAAGGATAATAGTAATTAATTCTTGCTTCATAACATTGTTGAGAGGTTTAAATAATTTACACGTGAAGTGCTTAGAATAGTGCCTAGCACGTAAAAAATGCTCAATAAATATTAGGTGTTCTTATTTTTATTCTTGCTATTTATTCTCACTGACTCTTACTTCACCTCCCATTTTTTTTAACCTACTCCAGTCAGGCTTTGTCCACTAATGCAAGATTTGCCAAGGTTTACCAATTCTTCCATCTTGCCAAATCCAATGGTCAATTCTCAGTTTTCATCTTACTTGACCTATCTGAAGCACTTGACACAGTTGATCATCTTTCTTAAAGTCATTTGGTTTCCAAGATACCATATTCTTCTTTCTTTTTCTTTAATGCCTGCTCTCTCTCAAGTTTTCTTTGATGGATTCTCTTCCTGATGTCTGATTGTTGGAATATCCGAGGGCTCAGTCTTTAGTTTTCTTCTTGATTCAAGTTACCCTAAGTAATCTTATCCAGTGCCATGGCTTTAAACACTACCTGCTGATCACTCCCAAATTACATCTTTCGTCTTAACCGACTAGGCTCCAGACTCATATCCAATTAACCATATAACAACTGCACTTAGATGTCTAACAGGCATCTCAAAATCAATGTCTAAAATAGAATTCTTGATTCCACCATGCGGAATCTATTGATATCTTACATCTACAAAGTGATTTTTAAGTTTTTAAAGCATTTTCTTACATATTTTTAAATATTATCTTTATAAAAATCCTGTTAGGAGAGCAGGTGTTAATTCCATCCATCAGATGAACATTCTGTGACTCAGATATGCTGGGTAGGTTTATTTATTTATTTATTTGTTTTTGTGAGGGAGATCAGCCCTGAGCTAACATCCGTGCTAATCCTCCTCTTTTTGCTGAGGAAGACCGGCTCTGAGCTAACATCTATTGCCAATCTTCCTCCTTTATTTTTTTCTTCCCCAAAGCCCCAGTAGATAGTTGTATGTCGTAGTTGCACATCCTTCCAGTTGCTGTGTGTGGGACGCGGCCCCAGCACAGCCGGAGAAGCGGTGCGTCGGTGCGCACCCGGGAATCCGAACCCAGGCTGCCAGCAGCGGAGCGCGTGCACCCAGCAGCTAAGCCACCGGGCCGGCCCCTGGGTGGGTTTTTAAAGAGGCTACAGTTGATATCTTATATAACCCAGAGTAAGCAATAGAATCCAAGTCTCCTTATTCTCTCTATATGCTTTCTACTAGTTATGATGCCTAGCAGGTCATATTTAATCTTTAGAAATGGTGACTTTGAAGGTGAGTTTCCAATTAACAGAAAAAGAAGCATATAAAATAGCATGGCAGAAGAAAAGATATGTAACTTAGCTACCATGTGTATTGGCCAACACACCTTTATAAATGGTTTCCCCTTTGCAGGTTATTGTTTACATATGATTACTATGATATCATCCAGAATAATTTCACTATTCTTCAGAAAGATCTCCTTTTGCTCAGTTTTCTACTCTTCAGAAGACAAGTAAGCAGTCTTGTCTGGACTTGAAATCCATACCGGTGCAATGATATTTATTTTTACAATGATAAAGTCCATCTTAAAAAACTGAAAACACTACCAGGGCTGGCTCCATGGCATAGTGGTTAAGTTCAGCATGCTCTGCTTCGGTGGCCCGGGTTCGTGGGTTTGAATCCCGGGCACAGACATACACCACTCATCAGCCAGGCTGAAGTGGCGACCCACATACAAAATAGAAGACTGGCACAAACACTCAGGGCTAATTTTCCTCAAGCAAAAAAAAAAGAGGAAGATTGGCAATAGATATGAGCCCAGGGTGAATCTTCCTCTCACACACACACACAAGATTGAAAACATTATAGTATATCATTCATTAAATGATAACTCTGTAACTTAATTACATGAAGATCTCCCTTAGAGGTCAGGAAAATCAAGAGAATACTAAATGAATTTTTGAAAATGCATACACGCTAATTGAAAATGTATTTCTTGGTTTTAGGTAAGTTACTCCATACATCTTATATATTTATGTGTAAACAAAGCATCTATTGTAGATCCAACATCATAAAATGAATTCATTATTTTAGATAATGTTATCATATGATCAAATAGTCTAGATATTAAATTTGAAGATTTGAGTTTTAAATATTATTGGATCTTGTGATTGAATTCTTTTCTTAAGAACAGAAAACAAAAATCTTACTTGAAACATACACATATACGCGCCATTATAGAATTTAGAAACCCATTGAAAGTTTGGAGTCCAGTAATTGCAAAACAATCGCTGTTGGCTATTCTCTAGTTAAACTTGGGTTTTAAAATGACAGAGATTCTGAATTCTATTGTGAATAGGTCAAAGTTATTAAGTAGATAGGTAGGAATAATTGTACATTTTAAGAATGTTTAAAATTTTAGCTATTATAATGTCACTGAATATTAATTAAAATGACAAAAAGGAATATGTTATTTCCTGTTATGCTATATATAGAGGAAGGAGTTATACGATATAATAAGGAACAAGACTACTTTTTAAATTTGCCAACATCACAATGCTTTTGAAGAAAAAAACCTGTATCTACTCATACATGAAAACTAAATCAATGTTGTCACAGAATCTCAGTGTATGGTCAACAGATCCATACTTTTTTAATAAAAATATTGTCAAAGAAAGATATATGGGATATTTATGCCAAAACTGTAAAGATATGAAGTTGATCATTGAGAAATATTGACCATTCTGTTCTTGAAATCTTCCATACTCTTAGCTTCTGTGACACTATTCTCTCATAGCTTTTGTCCTTTCTTCATGATCATTCCTTCTTGATCTCCTTCATGGGCTCAGGACTCATCCCTCTCCCTCCTTCTTCTGTACTTCCAATATCCATTAACAGCACTATGACCATCCACCAGTGATGTAAGCCAGAGATAGAGAAATCATCTTAGACTCCTTACTCCTTCACCTCCCCATATCCAACCAGTCACTAAATCGGATGACTGACTACTAAATTTGCTCTATAAACATTTCCTGACTCTATCACCTTCTCTCTATCTTTACTGCAACTGACTTAATTCAGGTTCTTATCTCTTGCCTGAATTACTGTACTACTCTGCTAATTCATCCTAAAATATTCTTTACCAGATGCTGACTTAAGTTTACTTCTTTATTGCAGCCCCCCTAGAACCTAAGCTATAAGAGAAGGATGTCTTATCTTGGTTATGTTTTCTTTAGGATAGTCCCTGGCATATGGTAGATGCTCCAAAAATACTTGTTAGTTAAATAAATGGCAGCCTGAATGTCCTAAAAATTATGTATTATACAAATCTGATCAAATCAATCTTCTACTGAAAACCTTTTAAAACTTCTTACACCTATAAATTAATATAATCTATAGGACTCTCCATGATCTGGTCTCTACTTACATAACAGCCTCATCTCTAGCCACATTCAGCCCAACATTTTATGTTAAAATTACACCTACCTACCTACCATTCCTGTAGAAATCATGCCTCCATGCCTTTGCTCATTATGGTTTCTATCTGGAACATCTTTCTAATTGTTCTTTACCTGGTTAGCAGTTACTCTTCTTTCAGGCCTTAGTTCAGGTATCATCTCCTCCAGGTATTCATTCCTGAACTCCAGGTGGAGTCAAGTGGGCTTCCTCTCAGCATCCAGCACACTTTCTATGTAATTCTAGTTTTACCACTGACATATTACATTGAGGCAATCTGTTTAAGTATCCATCTTCTACTAGATTATAAGCAACTCAGGTTATAAATGATTTCTTACTCATCTTTGTTCTCCATGTGACTGGCACATACTAAGTGCTCAATATTTATCAAAAAATGCTGAACGAGGGCGGGCCCCATGGCTTAGCGGTTAAGTGCGCGGGCTCCGCTGCTGGCGGCCCAGGTTCAGTTCCCGGGAACGCACCGACACACCACTTCTCCAGCCATGCTGAGGCCGTGTCCCATATACAGCAACTAGAAGGATGTGCAGCTATGACATACAACTATCTACTGGGGCTTTGGGGGAAAATTAAATAAATAAATAAAATTATTAAAAAAAAAAAAATGCTGAACGAATGGAGTTAATTATTTAGTTTAACACCACATATTCTCTAACTTGTAGTCTTATTAATGTCTGTTTTAAGTTCTTAATGTTTTTAAATTAATAAAATTTACTTTCAGAGCAGTTTTAGGGTTACAGATGTTTATAAGTTTTAAAGAGAAAAATGCAATAAAGTTCTAACTGCCAGAGAAATAATAAAAAAATTCAATTTCAAAGGGCCAACATTTATTGTATTAGCACAACACAGTTAATTATGTATAAATATTAGTAATTTAAAAAATCATTTAACTATGATCTCTATGTCAATAAATCAAATTTCTATTTCTATATTAAAATGCAAAATAATATTTTAAAACACCAAATAAAAAAATTCCTATAACAATAATCACATTAAATATAGGGAGTTACAACCAGGGTATAAAGAATACCATCAAATAACTATTTCAATATAATATTGTTATAAAGGCTCAAATTCTAGAATCACTGCTATAGTTTGTAACATCAAGATTAGCCGGGTCCAGAATTAATCACAAAATTCTTTTGTGTTGTAGATTTATGTCTTGACTTTTGTGTACAAGAACCCTAGTATTCACACATAAATGAGATTTAATCCATTTGCTTATAATTTATTTGCTGTAAAAGAAACACCATATTATATGCTTTTGTTTGTTAAGTAGAAGATATGCTATTATTTCCAAGATACCAGTGATTTAGTGTTTAATTATCAACACTCATTTGAAAAAAGACATTGCTTTGACTCACAAATTTCTTAATTGCTAACAGTGGCTTTTCTGAGTAGGAGTGTTGTATCTAATTTATTTTTGCAGATGTGATTTAGCAACTGAATTTTAAAGTAGCAGAGCTTTGAATATCTTCACTGTCAGCAGAAAATTCCTCCATCCCTGCTGCTGGAGAATATTGTTGCTTGAAGTTTTAACAGGGAAATAAAAACTGCAGTAAGAAAATTGATACTACTGGTAAATGCTGCTTACAAACTGAAAAAGAAGTTAGGTTGTCAGTAATAAAAGAACTACATTATTCACACAAAATATGAGGTGTCATCTTCATCACCATAACTTGCTGGGCATGAAAATTAATTTGGCTGGTTCCAACTTGAGGAACCTAAAGCAAAGCAAATATCTCACAGATCAGAGTACCTTTACAAAGAATCAGCAACTGGCAATCATGGAGACCACAGAGTAACTCCTCCCTGAGGAGGAAAGACATTAAATGCATTTCAAGAACAGTGGCTAAGGTTCACTTTGAAGCAGGTTCATTCATTGCTGAAAAACAAAGTCACTGTTATATTTTCAGAAAGGTTGACTAGTTTAAAATGCCTCTTTCCCTCTGGAACATGTCATCATCCACACATTACTGCAATAAAATGAGTAGGAGAAAAGAATATGTATTTTAATTACAACTCAAATGTGAATTCAAAAGTAACATAAAAATTCCTACCCGTTTGGCTGAGCTGAGAAGCGCTGCGACTTTTCCGGGAGAGACCAACGATAGCTACCATTTTGGCCCCAATGCTAGAGCGCCGCTTTTTGCCGCTGGAGCCCAAGGCGCCCACTGCAGTGTCAGACTGGCTGCCATCATTCTTCTCCAGCGAGCACATGTCTCCGCTGATGCTGGTGCTTTTAGTCATGTTCTTCCCTGAGATGCCCATTTGTCTGCTTTGCATTTTGGACGTAAAGACACTGTAGGCCGATGGATCATTAAAAGTGAGGGCAAGAGTAAAAAGGAAAAGACAGAAAAGGCATTTTAGATGAAACATCTGGAGTGTAATTAAATTATATCATTTATGGGGCATATTTTTAGAATCTAAAAATTTTCAATGAGCTTTACTATTCAGGGCCAACCTTAACGAAACTATAGAAAATCAGACATAATTTCATTTCTGAGGTCTAAGAAGACACTAGATTACATCGCCATAGGAAAAAAAATATTCACAAAATATCACTGGGCTCATTTAAGAGAATATGCTGTCCTGCAAGTGCAAATATGCTTTAAGGCAGCCATATAACATATGGAAGATGTTCCCCAAGGCATTCTTCTCTACTTTGCTTTACTATTGCCTTCAAAAAGAAATTAGATGAGTGGGAAAATTTTACAAAAAAATGGCAAAAATTACAGCATCCATTGCTAAGAATGGCCCTTTAAAATAAGTTTTTTTCATTTTATGGAAAACCTAATAAGATTTATGTAATAATAGTTAAATTTTCTAGCAGGGAATGATGTTTTCATTAGCTGTAATTAAAAATAATTTATTTCACTTTACATAATTTCATATTTATTGATATGTCTCTATTACAAAAATAAAGAAAGACTTCCCTCTTGTACTCATTTGAAAGAAAGAAAAGCAATACCAGTTTTCCAGACAATATTGTCAGAAAGCAATCAATGAGTCAATGACGCACGTGAGCTCATTGATGATCTGCTGCTAGACTGACACTGTGAATGGGAATAATTAAAGAAAGGACCTTGGATTTTTCTGCAATTACTAGGTGTGGTAGGAGATAGAGTAGGGGGTAAAGAATCTGGAAGCAGGCTATCCAGCTGGCCCTATACACCTGAAGGAATGTGAAGGAAATAACCTGCTTTGCAGGAATGGGAAGACTTGTTTACATATCACCAATTATTGACTCAGTATTAGAAAGTCATAGTTTATGCTTTAATTTAGTTCTGATAATCTAAGTGTATAACACATAATTATAGAAATGAAAGAAAAGAATAGAAATCAAAAAACATTAGAAATACATTTATATGTCATTGAAAGGATGAGAATTAGAAAATTGACCTATTGAGCTTATCTCTTATCTCTAATTCAATTTCTTGGTCTTCCTAAAAAATTTTTTTTCCAAGTATTTAAGAGGGGAAAGGCTCAGTGTGAAATTTTTTTAAACAGAGTAAAGTGTACTATTTTATCCCTCACGTCAGTTTCAAGAAGAAATGAGGCATAAATAGGCCAAAAGAGTCAGACAGAACAGAGAGAAAGGTGTATATGCTTCTACAAACCCCACCCCAAATCAATCATTTTCAAGCTTGTTTGATTTTGCTATTCTTTAATAAGCAACAACAGAACAAAAGAGTTTTGGAGGCAAACAGATGTGGGCTTGAATCCCAGCTTTACTACTACTTATCTGACTTCCTTGAGAAGAGCTAATCGCTCCATCTGAGCCTCAGGTTCCTCATTTATAAAATGAGAATATTTTACTTTTCTCTCTTATTTTTAAGAATAAAGATAATATGTCTAAAGTAACAATTCAACAAACTGAAATAATAACAATTATTATTAGGGAATATAGATAGATAAAGTAAGGTTAAATCCCTTCAACATGCATTATATAAATACTTAACAGCACCAATACAAATGATGTTTGTAATTATAAATTTAAAGTGGAAATTTTGGGGATTAAAATGTTTAAAATGGTTTTCATATAGCCAGCATTATATAATGGAGAGTAGATTTGTACTGAGAGTCAGGAAATCTGAGAGTGATCTTTGGCTTTACTGACTGATCTTAGGAAAGTTGTTTCCCTTTCAGGAATTTAGTTTCTTCATTTAATAAATGAGAAAATGTAACTAAAGCCCTAAGCAGAATGCCAGGCACATAAGAGCTCCAAAAATTATTCTCTTCCTCTTTCTCCTTATTATTATTATCACCACCACCATCATCATCACCCATTAAGCATCCATTAATCATCTTGAACTGGAATATCTATAAAGTCTTCTTCTTTAACTATGAAATGCTTTGCCCCTCTAGATATCTCTTATTCCACAGATTCTGGACAAATAAACACAGAAATGCAACATAGGATTTTCATAGTATGCTGCCATCAAAAAACGTATGGCATAGCCTAGAAAAGTCAGTTTGGTTGAAACCAAGGCTTTGAAAATAATAACATATGTTCCATAGTCACAGTAACCTAGTGTTCCTGTTATGTAGGAATTTTTACCCCAAACATATACTTTTCTAAAAGAACCACCTAATGTATTACCTACCAAGGAAGGCAAAGACAGACTCACAAAATATTGCTTATTGTACCTTGTGATTTTTGCATTTTAATTTTCATGGTTGGCTAAAAAGGCCATAAAAAACTTGGCCACAATCAAGCAGGATACAATGAAATACTAACTGGAACTGATAAATCAGTTTGTAGATAAACATTTTAATTACTATTTGGTTTTAAAGAAGTACACTTCTCTTCAACCTAACAACTCCGATAATGCATTATCTACAAAAAGGGTTATTAAAAGTTTCATTAGATGGATCTACTGTTCATCTCCTTGAAACTTAAAGATCACCAGAGATGAGTTTATAAATAGTTGCCCTCGAGTGCTGTGTTTTGAGGGGAGGGATACTGAGGCTAGGGTATCACCACTAGTTTCCTTTATTCTCCTCACTGGACATCACCTAAAGCTACAGGCAAATAACGTTGCAAGCAAACAAGCTATCAACCAACATTTTTAAAGTTTTGTGACTCTTGATTTATGGAATACATTGTAGTAAAGAATCTGTAAACATGGGTGATCATTTGGGATGCTCAGTGTAGTTAGAAAGCCAAGATCCATTACATTATCAATTACTTTAAAGGAGAAAATTTGTAAGAGTCTGGTACTATGGTAAATTTCCAGTATTGCTGGCGAGAGTCTCAATGCTAGATTTCTGATGGGTAATTTGGCAATATGTATCAAAGCCCTAAAAAAAGAAAGCCTACCTTTTAACCTATTAATTCTACTTTTAGAATTTATCCTAAGGGAAAACCTAGCAATATGCACAGATTTAGCAAGAATGATATTTATTGCAGAATTGATTATAATAGCAAAACACACACACACAAGGGAAAAACCCATAAATGTTCAACAGTAGAGGGTGTTTACATACGTTATGTTCATCAATAAAATAGACTGTACCTTTGAAAATGCTGCTGTAAATAAATATTTATTGACATAAAATATGTTCCTGTAATGGGGGGAAGGAAGAGAGGAAGCAGGTATGTGCAGCTTAGCTTTGGCCGGCACACATACCAAACACGGATTCATCCTACTACAGGGGACACAGACAAATTCAAACCCCAAAGGTTATCCAGTGTCACAAACAGAAAACAAAAAAGAAAAAACAAAAACAAAAGAAATTCATATAAAAAGAAATAGAGAAACATCTCCTGCTAAACTAGGTAGTTTGGGAAACCCGGATTCATGAGATGATCTACCTCTCACCTGCATAAGAGGGGACTAAAGGGAATAGGAAGAAAAATAAAATTATAAGTTCAGAAAGTTTCTGTTCTTAGAGAAAAAGTATAAACGCACAGAGCAAAAGATCTAGAAGGATATACCGTCAAAAGTGTGCAAAAAGTAGTTTTAATTTTCTCTGGTTGGTATCTATGTTTTTAAAAAAATTTTCTTTTCTATTTTATTTATTCCAAAATGAAGAAAAAAGGTATTGGCAATAAGAAAAAATTTAAAACAAACAGACAAATGAAAAGAGCCATCAAGGACTAACATTCCTTTTTCTTTGACAAAGCTCAAATTATTCAATCCACATAGTTCATTCCACGGGCTAAAGGTATAGCATGGCTTTCAAGCTAATCCTAGGAGATCACTACACAATAATATTGGGTATTGATATAGGATGCTCAGTTCCAGAAAGAGACACAGTGTTCCTACACTTCTAAATATTGTTTTATGCATGTTGTCTAATTTTTGGCTTTTGAGAAACTTTATATATATAGTATTCTCAAAGTAAAATATGTCAAATTGCCAATACAAGTGATGTATTTTAGGACATAATTATAGTTGTTGAAAGTTGTATACTGAAAGATTTTTAAAAAGGCAAATCTAGGCCAATTGTTAGGAGAAAGGCAAGTGAAATATTTGTAAATATTCCCCTAAGACTTAAATAGCATATTAGGGGTTATAGGAGTATGTGATTAAATTAAATGAGGTTTATAGGCCATATGGCCAAAAGTATTAATTAATAGGTTTGAATAAATAGAGCTAAGTGATTGGCTCTTGAGAGAAATAGCAAACACAGGACAAAGACAAATTCTGAGTTTATGAGAGTACGGGCATAAGAGTAGCATTGTAAATAAAATACATAGTAATGTCAAGACAAATATTTCATCATACTGAGAGTTGGGAAGGTGGTTAGGCAACAACTTACCCAAGAAACTAGAGGTTGGAGTGATTTAGGATTTTGTGGATAGAAACAGAGAGGGCCCAGCAGCTAAATACAATGGAGTATGGGACTGCAGCCCAGGAAGAGAAAAGACACTTAAGGATAGGAAGTAGAGATAACTCTAGAAGTAGAAGTATTTATAACATCTTGGGCTAGGAAGTGGTGCTAGAAAGGCCTTGTAGGGCTCAAAAGTTAGAAGACAATAGTAACAATGGTAGAGTAGAAAAAACCCCGGTGAGTTGGCCAAGCTCCCAAACATTATGTCACCTTGAAAGACTTTATTCCTTTTCCTTCCCACTGTTGTGTTCCTGGAGACAGGAGCCAAGAGCTAACTGAATTCCACTGTGAAAATTCATACTTGCTTGTGCCAGTTGCCAGTCATTGGGCAGATGTCTGGATTTCAGAGTGCCATTTCTTGAATTCTGGTATATTCCTTGTGGAGGAGGGGGCGAGGGGAGTAACGAACTCTGTTCCCTGTCTAAAGTCCCCTAATTAAAAAATTTCTCAATATTAAATACTCTTCCTTTCCTAAAATGTGAAACTTGAAATTCTTACCCTAATTTATGATTTAATAAGCTTTATTTCACTTGCTCAAATGACCATCTACAATTTCAGCCTACTAAAGTACTAATCACTTATTCAACCAACATTTATTGAATATCTATCCTCACAAAGATGAGGATATGAAAACATGGCTGCATAAGAACATGGTCTTAGTTTATAATCAAAATTCCAATGATCAACTCTAATATCAAGAAACTCTAAGTTAAACATTCAAGAAAACACCTCTCTCTGAAGAGTATGTAAAAACTGAGCTTCTCACGCTAATTCTTTGATTTCTGGAGATAATTGAAACTTAAAATTTAGTACTTTTAACATTACTACAGGTACTCTATATAAATACATTCTATTAATATACTATAATGTATTAGCATAGTATCTAAATATATTGGAGGGTGTGTGTGTGTCTATGCCACAAAGTTGATACCGAGAGTTAGGGAGGAATATTTAGCTAACTAACAAAGTATCTTCAGTCAGAAACATCTTTCTTGATTAGAGCCATTAGTAATGAATCTATGTTTAAGCTTCTTAGCCCTTGAATCTCGGGTTGCAAGCAGTGCCTCAGTGGTTCCAGAGTCCACCACTGCTTAGTTAAGATAGTTTAAGGAGCTCCAGGAAGGCCTGTAATCTCCAAAATTCCCTTCCCAACAGCCTAAAATTCCACCATACTATCACAATTTCTAGACCCAAAACTACATTGCTAATGGTTTACCAGAAAAGTTTCTTTTCCTCATTGGGTCTCATCTTCCTAAGCTAGTATATGAGGAGGTTAGAGATCACTGTTAAGGTACTTTTACCTCCAATTTTTTTTTTTTTTTGGTGAGGAAGATTGTCACTGAGCTAACATCTGTGCCAATCTTCCTCTACTTTGTATGTGGGACACCTCCAAAGCATGGCATGATGGGTGGCGTGTAGGTCTGCGCCGGGGTCTGAACCCGCGAACCCTGGGCCACTGAAGTGGAGTGCGCAAACTTAACCACTACCCACCAGGTCAGCCCCTTACCTCCAAATTTTTATAAATATAATACTGTTGCTGATTTATTTTTTAAAAATTAATTCCTTTCAAATTTTCATGGTTCTTTTTCTCTTTCTTTTTAATCCAGCTTTGCCTATTGTTCCCCATAATTTTCCTCAATCCGTGATTTTTAGGCAATATCATCTTTCTCTTCACAAGTTTCCAGAATAAACTACATAATTCTAACCCAGCAATACAATGTGTGCATAATCCCCTTAAATTTTTCTATTGTTTCATCTGTACTTTTCAATGAAACCTGATTACTTCCACATGTAAATATTTTAGACAGGAATAGATTTCCCTCTAACTCATTTTCATTTCAGTTTCCTCTGATTTTACATAGTATTTCCAGTAACATAGAAAGGTCCATGACAAATTATCAGAAGGTATGCTCACTGGCCTATAACTCTAAGTGTCAATTTACATTTTTACCATTCTTACTAATATCAAAGGAACACTAACCGTTAAGATTTTGTGAAAATAAAAAAATAAACCGAGAGCTTTGCTTTATTCTTGCTAATCATCCTACTCTCTAATCAGTATATCAAATTTGTAGATTATTGAATAAATGATGAATATTCTGCACTATTGAAATCATTACATTAAGTAAAAATTCACATTATGTCTCCAAAAATAATACTGAAACCTAAACCATAATATGAAAATATTCTCAGACTATAACTTACCCATATAAAATCACATAATATGAAAATATTCTTGGACTATAACTTTTGCCCATATAAAATCACTAGAATTTGTGTTTCAAAGTGTATAAAAATGTATAAATGGGTATATATTAAAGATGTTAATTCTTCAAGCTACAAAGTACAAAATAAATTAGTCCCATATTTTGGAAAATAGTGGATGCTCTGATTTTTTTTGAAAACTTGATTACAAATCAAATCAAATTTTCTAAAAAATCTCTACTTTTGTGTAATCACATCATTTCAGAGACTGAGAACATGCTTTAAACTTATATATCAATGAAATCTATTTATTAGCTATACAACTCCCATATCTAATTAAAATCAATTTTTAAAACTTAACATAGAAGAATCTACCAGAATTTCTGGAGCCTCAGGAGATTTAAAAAAACAAAAACTCATTCTAGGATTTTTTCCCAAGAGGCCAAATATGTATTATCCATACATTATTCCTTTATATTTGGAAACAAAGATACTTTGATTGGAGTTGTATATGTTTCCTTATATTTGCCTGACAATAACTAAGCAAAGAGAAGTAGTTTCTTGTCCTTTTACCTTTCTTAGCACTCTGTTATCAGGTAAAATGATCTGTAGAATTCACTAGAATTAACTTCCACTGTTCCAAGTTCCTGGAATTTGTGGTAATATGTCACATTATTCATCTTAGTGAGCTTTGCATTATTGCTCTAGTAAAGGCTTTCTTTTTGGAAAAAAGAGCCATTTTTTCCCCATCAATCCTCTTTAACAGATAGCCAGGATCAAGAGACTGGGCCTCAGGACTTGGAAATGTCAGTGAAGAGAAGGAGCACACTGTGCTTTCTCAGACAGTGTTGTTATCAGTCATCAGCTCCTTTGCTTGCTTAGCAGAAAATTAGGGTTCTGGGCTTAGAAATAAAAAACAAAGAAAGGGTCTTTCCACCAGTAGCACACATTGACAGGACAACGATTACAGAAATTTTAAAATATCTAAACAACAAAGCTCCAAGTGAGGATTTTTTTATATTTCTTAATTCAATTTTAGTGGGCATTACAAAATTAATGTCTAAAGACTATATGTCTGTGTATGCACGTGTATGTATGTGTATCATTCATATTTTTTACTTTCAGTATATTATGTTCTGACATCTTAAAAACAGTCCTGACTGGGGAGAGACTGACCCTCCTGGGCTAGCCAATTCTCAGAGGGAGCAAAGGGCTCAGCCAGAAGCATGAGTTTGATATGCAAAAGCAATCTACAGATTCAATGCAATCCCTATCAAAGTTCCAATGACATTTTTCACAGAAATAGAACAAAGAATCCTAAAATTTATATGGAATAAGAAAAGACCCCGAATAGCCAAAGGAATCCTGAGAAAAAAGAACAAAGTGGAGGCATCAAACTCCTTGATTTAAAAATATACTACAAAGCTATAGTAACCAAAACAGCATGGTACTGGCACAAAAACAGACACAGAGATCAATGGAACAGAACTGAGATCCCAGAAATAAACTCACACATCTATAGACAGCTAATTTTCGGCAATGGAGACAAGAACATACAATGGAGAAAAGAAAGTCTCTTCAATAAATGGCGTTGGGAAAACCGGACAGCCACACACAAAGGAATGAAAGTAAACTATTATCTTATACCACACACAAGCCACATGCAAAAGAATGAAAGTAGACAATTATTTTACACCATACACAAAAATTAACTCAAAATGGATTAAAGACTTGAATGTAATACCTGAAACCACAAAAATTCTGGAAGAAAACACAGGCAGTACGCTCTTCGATATCAGTCTTAGTAGCATATTTTCAAGCACCATGTCTGACCAGGCAAGGGAAACAATTGAAAAAATAAACAAATGGGACTACATCAAAGTAAAAAGCTTCTGCACAGCAAAGGAAACCATCAACAAAAAGCAAAGACAATCTAACAATTGGGAGAAGATATTTGCAAAGCATATATCTGATAAGGGGTTAATATCCAAAGTATATAAAGAATTCATACATCTCAACAACAAAAAAAGTAACAACCCAGTAAAAAATGGGCAGAGGATCTGAACAAACATTTTTGCAAAGAAGATACACAGATGACCAACAGGCACGTGAAAAGATGTTCAACATCACTAATTATCAGGGAAATGCAAATCAAAACTACAATGAGATATCACTTCCCACCTGTCAGAATGACTATAATTAACAAGACAGGAAATAACAAGTGTTGGAGAAGATGTGGAGAGAAGGGAACTCATACACTGCTGATGGGAGTGCAAACTGGTGCAGTCACTATAGAAACAGTATGGAGATTCCTCAAAAAATTAAGAATAGAACTACCATCCAACTATTCCACTGCTGGGTATTTATCCAAAAAACATGAAAACACGAATGCATAAAGATATATGCATCCCTATGTTCATTGTGGTATTATTCACAATAGCCAAGTCTTGGAAGCAACTTAGGTGCCCATCATCGGATGAATAGATAAAAAATATGTGGTCTATATATACAATAGAATACTACTCAGCCATAAAAAAGATGAAATCTTGCCATTTGCAACAACATTGATGGACCTTGAGGGTATTATGCTAAGTGAAATACGTCAGAGGGAGAAAGTCAAATACCATATCCTCTCACTTATATATAGGAGATAAAAACAACAACAAACAAACACATAGAGACAGAGATTGGATTGTTGGTTACCACAGGGGAAGAGGGGAGGGAAGAGGGTGACAGGGGTGACTCACACATGTGTGTGGTGATGGATTGTAATTAGTCTTTGGGTGGTGAACATGATGTAATCTACACAGAAATTGAAATATAATGATGTACACCTGAAATTTATATAATGTTATAAACCAATGTCATCTCAATAAAAAGAATAGAGGGAATTAACTCTAAAATAACCTCTTTTGGTAATACACATTTCTTGAATGAGGATTAACTTTGATCCTAATTTTATGTTTTAACATACTCTGAGAGATAGCCCCGTGTAGTATTTAAGAGTAGAGACCCTGAAGCCAGACTTTCTGAGTTTGAATCCTGGCTCATAATAAGCACGACATGAGCCTTTGTTATATAAAATAAAATAATTTCCAAAAAAAGAAAAATGTAACCAATCCAGAGCCATACCTCCTTCATCTGGCCCATTCACACCAAGCCAACATCTCCCCTGCCCTAACTTATTCCAGGGCCTGGTACCAGGCACCTAGAGACCACCCCTATAGCTCAAAGCCCAGCCTCTAGGAATTATTCAAACTAGCCAGTCGTAAACTGTTTGCTCTGCCCTAGCTTGTCTTTCTAGCCCCCAGTAAAGGCTCTGGCCCAGACTTTCCCCTTACTCCTGCCCCTTCTGCCTCCTGACCTACATTGTTGCCTTCCCACGTGGCTCTGCGTGTGGTTGTGTGCCTCCTGTTTCCTAGGACCTATTAGTGTAATAAGCTTTGCTTTCCTGGGCCTCTCTTATGTCTCTTCTTGTGGCTGTACCTGACTGACCATCACATAGAACATAGAACAGTATGTGTATATTTATATATGTGTACAAAAGACTACTTCTTGTCAAGGGAAATGGTTTATAGCCCTAGTTAATAAATTTAGAAAAACAAAACAATAAATTAGAGGGGCTTTGAAGCAAAAAAAAACTCCCAGGGAGCTTTACTGTGTAAACTACTTTGTGAAGTATAGTATGGTATCTAGGTTAAGATTTAAATGTGCATATTTTAAACTGAATTTAGGCATTTCATGTGGAAAACAGAATACTTTTTATAACAGGTAATCCCTTATTTTTTGTTAAAATATACTTTCCTTGCCTCATTGGATGAATACTGGTAATTTCTCTTTGACTAAATCTACTATTAAAAAATTCAATGTATTACCATTCCCAAAATTATCCCTTTAGTCACCCCTAAAGAAAATACTATTGTTTTTACATGTAAAAACATGCAAATATCTGATTTAATTTATAATATTTTCTTAGCTTGTATTTGTGCAGTAGACAATGGTCTGGTCATCATCACCCAAGTATAAGTTTGTTTTATTTGTTACTCAGAAATCACCATGAGCAGAAGGACTATAACCTCCTTCAATGATTATAATGACAGTAATATTTTGACAAGATGTCCTTGGTCATATATACTGAATCTTCCTTGGAACTACTTAAAAGAAGGCCTTCAGTTTGTTAGAAATCTAAACTTTTTTTTCTTCTCAGATTCTAAGTCAATCAGTCCTGCAGAGATTGTGAATTTCTGCTCTGGAATGACGTCTCAGCATGCACAACGCTACTCTTTCAAGGTTAGGAAGTCCACTGGAATTGGAGGTGAAATTGGGAAGTTAAGCGAACCAGTTTTTAGTCTAGTGCCTGTTTTTTGGAGTTTTCTTAATATTATTATAAATCTGATATAAAGAACAACGTGAGAAAACCATGCAATATACAAAAAAGAAGCACTGACAGATTTTTCTGGAGCTAAAGCATATTTTCCCTAACATTCAGAATTTCTAAGATGTGAGGCATTAGGTATTCTATCTTTGACCTCATGAAACAAACGAACAAACCAAAATATACAGTGAGAATGTGGAGAATAAAATTATGCTTCTCTAAGCATCAATATTTTTAATTTTCTTTGGTTGGAGTAATCAACAAAATGACTTAATGGGTTTTTTTACATTTTTTTTTGACCCCCAAAAAGGTATTTTAAGAGTTACTGTTCAACATGCTTCAAAGAGAAACAAATTAGATTTGAAATGGGCCTAATTCTTCATATTGGGGTAATGAGGCAATTCCACTTCTCAGATTCTCTTAAGCTTAGGGCATGGTCTCTTACAGAGAAAGTTTTATATTTGATTCGTAGGTAGATATGTAGTTCAACAATATTATATGATTTATTCAAGGCAACAAAATCTGGTAATTTTATCAAGAGGTGAAACCTAAGTTTAGGTTCAAAGTCAGCCAGACACGGGTTTCTATCCTCTTTCTATCATGTAATAGTTCATGACCTTGAGCAGATTTCTTAACCTGTTCTGAGCTTTAATTTTCTCATCTGTTTATTATATACCTTTCTACTTGAATGTAAGCTGCATGGGGCAAGGACTTTACCTCTTCTGTTCACTGCTAAACCCCAGGTTTTAAAATAATGTCTGCCACCTGGTAAGTGTTCAGTAAATATTTGCTGAATAAATGAGTTAGTTAATCTAACAAAAATAATAACTCTCTCACAAGGTTTTGATGAGAATAAATTAAATAACATATATACAACATTCAGCACAATATCTAAAATACAGTTAAGGTACATTTGCTCCAATTATTATATATGTTTACAATTACATGGGGACATTGAGGTTTTACTAAGAATAGAAACAAATTTGCTAGATTTATTTGAAGAAGCAGCTATTTTACATAAACAGAGAGGTTCTGTGGCCTCGAAGAAATGGTTCCTCAGTTTCATATAAGTAAATAATTTCCAAATCTTCAGTCATTTCAAACTTGAAAAGATGTGTTTCAATGAAAATATTTATAAGATGATCTTATTACAAAGATGACTAACAATTAATAATGTATATACAACTAAATTCAATTTAATAGACATTTATTGAGTATCTATAAAACGTCAGACCCTATGGTTGGTATTGAATGAAAAGTTACATACTTTTGCCACTAAATGAAATGCTATACACAATCCATGCGAATAAACCTACTATTCTGTTTGTTAGTAAATAATGATTAAAATGGGAAATTCTCTTTACTCTATAGATCATCCTCCTGAAAACACTCCTAAACTCCAAAACTCTGACTTTTCCATAAGGCCCTTTTTGCCTAGAAAGAATGCCAATTTAGGAGGTGTATTATCGCTTTTAGCTAAATGTTATTAAGACTGGATAAAAATGCTCATTAATTATGAGATTAGAGACATAATGATAGACGATGAAGAGGTCATCACAAAGGAATCTCCACTGTAACCTGGGCACACTGTTCCAAAAGTGTTCACATGAAACATTAAACTATTATTTTCTCAAGTTTGTGTTGAAAACTAACAGCAAAATTAATTCAAGGATATTATTACTTCCATTACAGTTAGCCACTTTGCCACTTTATGAAACTAATACATTTCCATTTTCAAATGAATTTTGAGATGCCAAAGGCTAGAAAATAATGAAGATGAAAAATATCTATTCATTATAATTAAATAATAAACAGAATTTAAGCAAATTGTAAATGTCGTGTCTCAAACATTCTCTTGTGGTACATTTATAGGCCACTTCTGCCTTCATGAATATAGGCTACTTCTGCCTTCATGAATATTTACCTATCATTAATTCTTTAATGAACATAACCTGCCACTTCTCTTAAACTCATGTTTGAATGAGTGAATAATGAATTGCATGTACAAATGCAAATACAAATACAAGGTATTTTTCTTCACCTTGACATTTCTAACAGTATTTAACTATAAGCATATAATAAGCATAAGTGTTGATATTACGCTTTATCTTGCACTGGATATTTATTTTATAATAGGATTTTGATTTAAAATGTTGAAACCAATAATTCTGCTAATTGATATTAAGTGGAGACCCTAATTTTTAACTTAAAAATGTAACGTTTATTAAATTCGACACAATTAAATCCTTACATTTTAAAATTCTTATGTTTCAAAAATGGAAATTATAAATCCTCAGAAATTTTTGAATAATTATGTCATAGTTTATTACACAATGAAACTATCAAATTACCCAAGATTAATCATTAGTCATTTAAAGTCAAATTTACATAAACACAATTATGCCATATATATATATATATTTTTTTTTTTTGCAGGTAGTCATATAAAAGTTTAATGAAAAAAATTATGGATTTAAAAGATAGGATTACCAATTAAATTGTTGTACTAAAAGAAGACTAGAACTTCGTACCAATTTGATAGTCTATTTACTTTAAAAACAACTAGTATCCTTTCTTTATTTTTTCCAACAAATATGTAACTTCACTAGCTACGATTTCTTAAACCATGCTTTTCTTAAGAGAAATAGACAAAGAGCCTGACATTGAGCGTTTTATTTTGTTGCATTATACTTTATGAAGAAGTCTCCATAGTTGCACTGTCCAGGACCACGGGCACTAGCAACAAGTGGCTAATGAACACTTGAAATGTGCCTCGTCCAAATTGAGATGCACTGTAAATGTGATATAAACTCGAGTCTAGAAGTCTTAGTACACTTTCTCATAAAAAAGAATAAAATCTATCATTAATCTTTTTATATTTGAAATGAGAATATTTTGGATATATTGGGTTAAATAAAAGGTATTACTAAATTAATTTTACCTGTTCCTTTTTATTTTTTTTAACGTGCCTACTAAAATATTTAAATTTACATACATGGCTCACGTTATATTTTTATTGGACAATGCTGCTCTGGATAACTGGTTTAAAATGGCATAGATAGATTAAAGTAAAAATGTTTGACATAAAATCTATTTTCTTACATAAATTATCATTTCCCTTTTTGATATTAATTATGAAATTATTGTTCTGTGAATAAAATTAACTAATGCAAAAATCTTACAAAGGCATCAAATGATATCATTGACAAAACATTAAGCTTAATACTAAAAATAACTATAATACAATTGACACTCAAAATAAGACATAAAATAAGTACATTGAAAGTGAAAATATAAAGCAGTAAAAGAAGATTTAGCAAATAAATATTACAATGATAAGGCAGACACATGCTCTAAAATGAACAATCTATTTTTCTATTTTAATAGTTATTTGGACATAAGTATTTCCACTTTGTTAAGGGCAGTGATTCCTAATCTTGAACAGAGTATATCTATGATTTGCATATCTAGTAAGGAAAATAATTATCTACTGGGAAGCCACTTGAATTTAATCAGGAGACTCACATTCAAGAGGCAGCTGCACTACTCACGCTGTAACTGAGTCATCAGAGCACTTTGTGCCTCAGCCGCCCTGTTACATAAACTGGGGATAGTAACACCCCAACCTTATTCAGAAAGTTGCCAGAAGGCTTTCTATCTCCTTTCTTTCTCGCTAATTTAATCAGGTACCCTTACTCTTCAATATTATGGGAATTTCAATTCCCCCCTTTTTCTCCAATTATCAGCCCCCTCATCTTTATTTACACTTAACTAACTTAGATTCTATAGCCCATCATTTCAACCACTCTTTTGCAAAGAGCCTCAATGAGTATTCCTCCTCATACGGAAATTATATGCAGTTGAATAGACAAGTATGGACTTGAGTTGGAAAAGTCAGGATGGGAAGAAATGGAGAGATATGTACATATTTTAGAGGTAGAATCTGTAAGACCTAGTGACAGCTTAGGTGTGGGGATGAAGGAAAGGGAGAAATCAAGGGTGCCTCTTGGATTTCCAACTTAAGCAACTTGGTGAATAGTTATACTCTTGACTGAAACAAGGAAGACTGAAAGAGGAATATACTTGAGGAAAAAGATGAAGTTCAGTTTGGGACCCAACAAGTTTGTCATATCCTGTGTCTATTCTACAGCAACAGCTAACTGCTCATATTCCATTTTCCACAAGGCAGCCAGAGTGATTTTTTTCTAAAACATAAATTAGGTTATGTCACTCTTCTGCTAAAATTCTTCAATATCGTCTCATGGTACTTGGAAAAAATCCAAAATCCATAAAATAGAAGCTATCAGAAGAAATTTCCTTATCTTCCAGCTATCAGTCTATAAACCTAATTGCTTCTGCCTACTATTTTCTCTTTTTCCCTCCCATAACAAAAGAAAAGCCCCTCCTCCTTGCAAATACTAATTCCTCCACGGGAGCTCCAGATCCCACTCTCTTTCTCCAAAGTCCTACAGGACTTTGCAGGATCTGGCCCCTGCCTTTCTCTTTCACCTCATCTCATTTTTCTTTATAAGCTACTTTTCATCCACAGCAGCCTCTTTTAAGTTCCTGAAAAATGTCAAGCACGTTTCCACCTCAGAACCTTCACATATATTGTACCCCACTTGAAATACTCCTCAGACTAACCTTACAAGATAGGAACTATTATAAGCACAGACGAAGAATGTGCAGTGCAGAAGGGTTATGGAGTTTGCCCAAGGTCTTACTGTTAGTAAGTCGTGAAGCTGGTGTTTGAACCCAGCAGTCTGATTCTAGAACTCATGCTCTTAGCCACCACACTTTACCAGTACTGCAAGGAAATGAAAACAAATTCTACTTAGCTTAGAGCAGAGTTGGCAAACTTTAAACTACATCAGGAAATCTGGAGTGCTTGTTAAAACACAGATTACTCTGCCCCATTCCCAGAGTTTTTGATTCAGTAGGTCTGGGGTGGTGCCTGAAAATTTGCATTGCTAACAAGTTCCCAGATGACATTGATGCTGCAGATTGAGCAACCATATTTTGAGAATCAGCGGCTGAGACTTATATAGAACAACTATATCCCGTGTGAAAAGATAGTAAGCTTTCATTTGCTGTTTGGTAAACAACATTCCGGTCACTCCTTTTGTTTTGCTCAATTCTTTCAGACTTGGAATTACTTCCTACCTACAAGTAACTGCTCCTTTACCTCGCCTTACAGGCATCAGGCTACATTGTGGGAACTGTGCTTAATCATTCTCCTACATGCCTTAGTCAGGGATTTTACAAAGCCCACAATGAGAGGTTTATTTTATCTCTGCCTAGCCAGTCAACATTTTTGCTTTTATGTCTTCCTATAATAGTAGGTGAGAAAAAAGGTAGGGTGGAAATTCAAGTATTTTGCTCATTAGAGAATAGTTTTATGCTTTTAAATTATTAGCAAAATTAGGTTAATAAGCAAGAATCTAGGATCATGAGACTGGAGTTCTGACTTTAGGACTAGATAGCATATGCCTTTAGACAAGTGATTTGATCTCTCTGGCCTCAGTTCTTCAACTGTAAACTTAAAGGAATGAATATTATGGAATGTAATATAATTCTATTAAAGACAGAAATTGTAAAATGATTCAAAGAGAAAGTTTACAAAGCAGAATCTTTTATTAAGGCTAATAAGCTTAGAGTAATATAGAACATGAATATTCCATCTAAGAAAACACCAAATATACTAAGATGCTTTTATCTTAGTTCTAATTATATTAACATGCAAAATAGAAAAGAAAAATGAATAGCTTTCAAAATTACTTGAATGTATATATGGATTTGACTGTCACTGAAACAGAAAATATATGTGTTTATGAATTTGGAAAATTACTAGCTACAAGCCTCTAGCCTTGCTCCCTCCAATCATTAATTATAGAAACATTAATAGTAATATAAAAATACTAATAGCTACCACTTATCTAATACTTACTTTGCATTGAACTCTATGCAAAATACTTCAGGTATTTTCTCTCTAACTCACACAACCCTATGAAGTAATACTATTGTCTCTATTTCACAGAAGAGAAAACTGAGTTTTATAGTGATCTTTTACAAATAAAATTTCTGCAAAAATTTCTTTAATGGCTCCTTCATCTATAGAATAAGACAAAAACTCTGTTGCATGGCTATAAAACGAATTATGTTCTGACTCATGCCTAACATTCCAACTTCATCTTCCCCTTCACTCTCAAACTTTATGCTCTAGAAATACATAACTACATGTAGTTCTCTGAAATTCCTACATACTTTCAGTTTTCTGTGCCTTGACATCCAGTTTTCTTCTCTCTCATAAACACCCTTCTTCCACACAGCCACTTGGCAAGCCACTATATTTCTTTTAAGTGTCTGCCTGAACAAGAGTTCCTCTGTGAAAACTCCCCTAATCTCCCTCCCACCAGCTTGGATAACTTTAATGTGCCTTCCCTTATGTCAACTGTATAAACAGTAAAACCTTGAAATAACATATTCCATAATAACGTGAAATTAGATATAACATGTTTGCCAGTTTTCTCCCATCTTCTGGTTAGCAACTGTTGGCAAACAGGGGTGGGTTAAAATTCTTATCTTCAGGCAGGGGCATGTGATGGGATTCGCAAGGCTCTCAAGCTCATTTTGAAAAGCAGGGAGGTGGAAGGTAGTCCCCCAACCCTCTGCCATGGGCTGGGAAAACCAACAAGGAGATACCTGGACTCTGCCACGGTACTGAAAGTCTGAGTCAGCCACAGGATACAGAATCACCTTCATTTTTGGTATGTTCACTAGAGTAGACAACTGCCGCCAGGTGGCGCCAAATTGCAGATGGAATCCGGGCAGCTGGGCTCCTGCAGCAAGACTGGCGGCTGTACAGGTTCACCCAGATCATTTCATGAACCTCACCATATGGCAATATTACATTTGACATCATGACTCTTTGGATGCCAATTATAGTGTTTTCTCAGAGTCTTATTATATCTCCATTATAGAAATTCTATTGCAATTGTTTACTCTCTTCTCACGGAACGTGGATAGTTCACTTTGTCAGTGTACTTCAGCAGCGTAGTACCTGATACTTTGCACTAAACAGCTCTAAAGAAAGAATTTATTAAGTGAATTCAATACATTCATTATATAAATGAATGCTCCTGGTAATATAGGGATAATTAAATACTAATGTTTAAGCTGCATCTTGTAAGTTTCATAAATCATTTTAGTACTCAATAAATATTTGCTAATGATAAAGAAAACAAAACTTCCTCATAAATATTTTAGAAATTTATAGATGTTAATCAATTAACAAATATTTTTTGTACATCTACCATGTACAAGACACTGGAGTCAATGCTATGCCAATTATAAAAATATACAAGACATGGCATTTGTTCTAAAATCACTTATAACCCAGTTTGCTAAATGAAGCATAAAGACAAAATATTACCCAAGGCAAAACACGGTATAAGTGTCAAGTAAATGCTAACGACATCAAATAATAAAGAATTTCAGAAAATAAACTAAGGAATGCCACTAATCTCCTCTGTCCACCTGTACACTTCACAACAGCCCTCCATCCCTTGTGGGCCATGCAGTGGCCTAATGCTGCACTCAATTTTGCTTCTCTACTGATACAGAAAGCATCGCACTTATTTGCAGCACCTTCCTTCTTTCTTCCACTTAAGCTAATCTTTCCACCTTCCAGAAGCCACACATTATATTTATTTAGGTTATATTTTCAACGATTCAGTTGTTGTTCAGTTGCTTTTTGAAGTAGGGACGTAAGGCATAACTTAAGGAAGAAATCATATTTGAATTTGATCTATAGTAACCTTCAAGAATTGCTACATCAGATCACATTTTAGCCCACCTAGCCCAAGATTCTATAAACAACAAATTTTTTATTCTCTTACAAATTGAAGACATTTAGCCACTCTATTTAAAACAGGCAAAATTATATTTATTTAAATTTAGTCTAGCATATCAAAGAAATCAAAATTTTAATGAAATAGGGCACAGCTGGCTAACCGGTATTGCTTATTCTGTTATATAAGAGATAGATTATTTTTATATCTTAATTCCTCAAAGATTAGAAGATAAAATGATTTATTATTTGAGTATTTAAAATGTAGTCTTTTGGTCACATTTTGAAAAGCCATCACTCTTGGAAATGCCCTTAGAAATTGCTTGATACTCAAATCTCCAACTCACCAGCACAGAGGAACTTCTAAATACCCTCCACAAAATTGGATAAACACATTCTTGCCGACGTTAGTTGTACGACCCTGCTGATCAGACAGTAATCGGGAGAATATAAATTTAGTACTAACGCTAGATCATTACCACTCCTAAAACAGGCGCATCTAGGGATCTCCCCAGGTATGACCAATGAGCTGTCATTTCATTAGACTCAGAAGAACCTCCTTGTTCCACCTATTTTAAATAGAGTGGCTAAATATCTTTTAAATTTATAAGACAAAAATATTTATTTGTTGCTTATAGAATCTTGGGCTAGATGGGCTAAGATATGATCTGATGTAGCAATGCCTGAAAGTTACTCTAGACTAGATTCAAATACCCTCCCCTTTTTCCCAAGTCACCAAGCTGTGAGAGCAAGGCCTGTACATGAGGAATATGGGCAGAGTCAGTATCAGTTGGCTACAGATGAATTATCAATTCAGACTTCATTCCTAGAAATTTTAAATTAGTAGTACACGACTTTGTAAGTGTTGGCATTTCACATATAAGTTTTGTCTTTAAAGTTGTAGTTAATATTTCTTTTTTATTGAGTTTACTTTAGCAAATGTTTACCAGTACTCACTACATGACAACTGTTACAAAGGCTTTGTTAGTTTTAACTTACTTAATCCTCAAACAATCCAATGAGGAAACTATTATTATCATCACAATTTCATAGATGAGAAAACTGGGCACAGAGAGGCTAAGTAACTTGTCCAAAGTCATCCACACACACAAGACAGTTAAGTGAAAGAGCCAGGATACAAACCCAACTGTCAGGTTCCAGAGCCTGCATTCTTAAATACAATGTTATATTCTATACACATTATTCTTTCATTCATTTACTCAAATTCATTCATTCTTTCTAACTTAATATATATACCAGCTCTGGGCTGAACACTGGTAGTGGGCAAAGATGAGTAGGATACTTAGAAGATGTTTGTTGAATTAATTATAGGGGCCATGATGAAAACTACTTGAAAACTTGCACTTCCTCTTTGAACCCTGATCCCGGGAGGCAAGTGTAGGTGTACGGATTTCCTCTCTTGAAAATAACTGAGGAAGTCACAGACCAAAGCAGCTTTATTGAAGGCTATTTCTTGCCTTTATCTACTTATTTATTTATTTATTTATTTATTTTTTTGTGAGGAAGATTGGCCCTGAGCTAACATCCATGCCCATTTTCCTCTATTTTCTATGTGGGATGCCGCAACAGCATGGCTTAAGGAGCAGCGCATAGGTCCGCACCTGGGGTCTGAACCTGCAAACCCCAGGCTGCCGAAGCAGAGCATGCGAGGTTAACCACTATGCCACCAGGCCAGCCCCTCTTGCATTTTTTTTAAAAAAATCATAATTTTCATTAATGCCATCAATGTGCTTTGGGTTTTCAGGTCCATTCAAAATATCTTTATCACACTACTTTAAAAACAATAGCTTCTAACATTGTCTAACATGTATTAAATTCTTACTCCATGCTAGCCATTGTGTTAAGAACCTCACATATATTTTATCTCATTGCATATTCATAACAATCTTTAAGGTAGTTAATTATCCCCATCTTGCTGATAAAGAAACTGATTATTTGGGAAGTAACTTGTTCAAAGGTCACAAGCTGATGAGTGGTTTTGATTTAAACCCAAGTTTACCTGGTTCTAGAGACCATTTGCTTGAGCACTGTACTATATTGCAGGTCTAATGTACCCATCAACAAAACCTCAACACATTTCATTGCCCCATAGGTTATTTTTAAAATCAGTTTGTACCCATCACTTGATTTCATTGGCACTATTTGCTCTCTAGCCGTCGAAGAGTTTTGATATCCTCAAGCGAGTTTGGAAATTATGTTTTACTGAAGTTGCAAAAAGGTAAAAGAACCAGTGAAACACTGTTTTCCATTTATGTATTAGCTTATGATAATTGTTATTATTTTTATTTGGCCAATCTTTTATTTTACGGTTTGACAATAATTTCTCAGCTTCCATACTACTATTACTTTTCAGTAAGTAAATAAAGTTAGAGTGGACTTGCCCTTTTCCAGCCATGTAAGACATAAGGAAAAGAATAAAAAATTGGCCAAAATTCTAATTCCTCCCTATTAGGGAGGAAGGAGCCTCTGGATCTGGAGGGTTAGGAGTATACAGAAATTGGTTTTTACTAGGAAAATACTAGTGTTATAGCACTGAAATAAATTTCACTGTCATCTAGTCTACCTCCTAGTTTCAAGCATAGGAATACCTAAATTAGCCAACACTAAACCTTGCTTCTGAGGAGAAACTTTATAAACACAAAGAAGGGCAGCAAAGATGAGCCTCTTATTACAATTTCACTTTTCACAAAGTTGGAAGAGATCCTCAGAATCAACAGCTATTTATTTATACATCAAATATTTTGGAGTTCTGAATGCTTTTCCCCACAGATATAAAAGATTTAGCTTGCATTTTTAGAGTGGTTAAGTATGTGCGACCTTTTGAAAGGTCTAGGATTATAATTTTCTGACACCAAGATTAACTCACATTTAAGAACAGAGAGTCAATTCTTACTTGTTTTTGAGCTGGAGACACCTAATTTACTGACCTGTATCATGGTGGAAGTTGGCCTTCATTATGTGTTGTAATACTGTTATTAGTTCTCTAAGATTGTTCAGCAGATTTCCTGTGTTAATAGAAGTATTATTTGCAATGCCACGGCACCCCTCCAAAGCTTTATGATTTGCTGACATTTTACTCAAGATATCTAATTTTGTCTCTTAGTTTGAACAGTAATAATGATAACAACCACCACTTATTAATTGCTAGGCACTGTTCTAAGTGCTTCACATATATTAACTAATTTAAACCTCATAAAGAATCTATGATGTAAGTACTCTTATTATCCCAATTAAGGATGGGAAAATAGAGAAGTCATAAAACTTGAGGAAGGTGTTGGGAACATCTCAAACAAAGGCAGTATGACCCAGAGGGACAACCCGTCACATCTTGTTTTTCATATTTAGTGACAAAACATTTATAGACATGACCAGTAAGTCAAAGTATTCCTTGCTCTCCATGGGGCAAACTGACATCACAGGATGTTGACTGTAATCTTTGATGTTTAGCTTCTTTTACTGCAGGTTGGACAAGTCTGCTTCTCTTTTGGCAAAGCTTTTGGGGATAATCCCAGAAACCCGAAGATCCCCCAAGTCAGCTGGGCAAAGAGCCAAGCAGTGAGTTTTGTCCTTGAATTATAAATATTGTTCAATTGGAAGAGTATATGAAGTACACAATTTCTAGGTGAATTAGAAGAGTAGTTCTCAAATTTAAGGGTTCACCAGAACCACCTGAAGAGCTTTTTAAGCATACAGTTTGCAGCCTTAGCCTCAGGGATTTTAAGATGCTACTTCTGGCATGAGAGCCAGAAATTTGCATTTTGAAATTTCTCTGGTTATTCTAATGCAAGTGACATACAAAAACCAAATAAGAAATTCTTTTGTAGGCTAATCAAAAGTGACCTTATTAAAACATTTTATTTGGTTAGTTTTGCCTTTTCTAAGCTTAGATGGAATTTTATAGTTAAATTTCTATCTAAGTCTATCAACAAGCAGAAAGCAGATTTTACTGGATTTCTCTAGCCCCAGTTACCTGCATTTTGGGAGCCATTTAGCTAAAGGATGATCTATATTATCTTTAAGTAGTTTTTCGTCTATCTGGAATCATGTTAGATGCTTCTTCATGTTTTTCTAATTAGCATACACCTAAGAAGGATTTGGGGAAAAAGTGTTTGTTTTTCTCTCATGTATAGATATGATTGTATATCATTAATTTTTCTTTTCTTTTTTTTTTTTTTACACTGGCTGATTTTAAATTTTGAGAAAAATAAAATGTTATTTTCGGAATAGCAGTTGATATAATTGTACAGGTCCACTTTGGTTGCTAATTCCACATACAGGAAAATCAACTTTGGCATTTTTTTCATGTGTTTATGTATAGAAAATTTTATTTGGAAATTAGCTAATTTTACTTTATTCTCTTACATTATTAAATTTTTGACTTTACTAGTTTCTTATTTTCATGTAAGATTTAAAATAATTTTTGACCACAGAAGATTTTAAATATTTGACCATTTGCATTTTGAGCTTTGAAAATAATTTTAAATCACTATGAAGCATCCTTGGGCCTATATAATAAAATTGGTTAAAAAAATACAAGTTAACCATCATTTGCAATTTTTTTTTGTAATCCACTGATGTTTTACATTTGGCCATATCCTATTCCTACATGGAATGTGTATAAGAAATAACAGAAAGATCTACTTTGCATATCGATATGTTATTTTTTAAAAATCATCTACTGTTATACTTCAAACTACTGTCCTCTCTTGAGTCACATAACAAAAAATTTAGTGCAAATAACACCTGTTATACTCATCAATTCTTAAAGACTATTTTATGACTAGTGTAAAATTTTATTCTTAGAGATTTTTACTTTTTAAATGGGAGAAATGTTGCCTAAGTAGAATGATCTGGGGCATTCCTTATTAAACTGAAGGATAGAGACGATTTTTCTGTGACCCAGACTTTTCAGAATTATTGCCTATAATAATTATAATAAAAGCTTTTTAGAATTGTTAAAATATCATTAGACTCTTCACTTCCTATGATACTACATTAAATAAAATCAAGAAATATACAAATTGAATGAAAGTTAGCATTATAAAATAAACATATTTTATAAAACATACTTAAATATCTTCTTTCAGATGGCAAAAATCTAGGCACTCCCATATTAAAATGCAATATTTTCTTTGCTTAAAACTGTCATTCCAGCTCACTCTAATTTATTGAACATTTTTAGAAGATTAAATTATACAAAAATAATAGGGCAACAATGCAGTGACCTTAGCAAATTGAAAATTAAGATACCAAAATATAGTGTCATTTGGTAAATCACGTATTCTTTCCTTTATTCACAGTACAAGAAACTTTCTTTGGATTCATGTTTCTTGAGATTCTGAAAGGAAAAGAGTAATTTGTTGATTGTCAAGTACCCTATCCAGCAAGTATATAGGGTAATAGGAAATGTAAATGTTTGTGGAGGAAATAGTTTAAAATAATCTCAAGGGAGTATAAGTAATACCTTATTTTTATTACCATAGTTTTAAAAACCAAAGTTAAACATGAAGTTAATATCTATTTCAGTAACAATAACATGGATTGTTCTTATTCCTTTCAAGGGATTACAAGTATGAATCTAAACAGAAACATGCAGATCCACTCTCCAATTAGCTTCAGGCCAATTTCATGCTTTACTTTTAAAAATTCAAAATTTTAAAAATCTTTTACTCTTCATCTGCTTAAAACTCCTAACCTTTTCAACTTCCCAATTTTCTTTCAACAAGCCATCGTTACCAAAAAGAGGAGCAGAGGTTTTCTACCTCTTCCTTTCCCTTTGCTCTCTACTTTCAGGTCAAGAGGGAACCCCTGAGCTTCAATTGCTTTGTGTAAAGTCACCCTTCCATCACCACATGCTTGAGGGAAGTGGGCCCTAGAACTGTGTGCTCCTGGTAAGAAATCCCAACTCCAGCAAACACAGCTTCACCTTCATTATCTGCTTTGAGACTATCAGGACTAATCTCATTATCTATTCCCTTTATCCCTGTTAATTTTGGTTACCACACAAAGCTCATAATTCTTAAATCTCCACTTACAACCTAGATTCAAATCCTCATTCTGCTCTCTGGGCAATGTTTCCAAGTCCTCTGACTCTGGCACACACTACTGACCTTCTCTACTCTCATCATCTTACACCCGATATATTTTACTTCATTGTCAGTCTCCTTCATCAGAATATAAGCTCCACGATGGCAGGAGTTTTGTCTGTTAGTTCATTGCTGTATCCCAGGCATATAGAATAGGGCCTGGCACTTAACAAGCATTCAATAAATGCTTGCTGAATAAATGAATAAAGTAATTCAATTAATCATCAAAACCTATTGACTCATTCTTTGTAACAGTCTTAGATTTTTCCCTTTCTTGTCCCTTCTTGCTATTTCTCTAGTCCAGCACCTTATTACAACCAAACTAAAATAACTTAATTTTCAGATTAATTGGAATAGTTAGTAACACTCTGAGACGAAATATCGCATGCTGGAATATGGTGGAATGAGGAATGCGAATTTCTGCCTCAGAACTTAACTAGTATCTCCCAAGACTCTTCCCTATACACTTACTTCCTTATATGAAGAAAATGTGGAATCGTTGGTTATTTCATATGTGTAACTATATAGCATTTAACATACGTAACTGAAATATTCGATTACCAAATATATCTATAATAAAAGTTATTACATTGTATTGTAATTATCTAAATGTCCACGTCCTCCACTAGTTTTGACCTCCTCAAGGCAAGAACTGTTTTTCATTCATCTCAGTATCTCTCTAAGAACTATCACAATTGCCAAAGGTAGCAGCTGAAAAAATGGTTAGAGAAAGAAAGGGAGGGGAAGAGAGGAGAGCATGAGAGAAGATAGAAAGAAAGAAGGAATAAGTTAGTATGTACATTCGCCTGTCAAACACTGCTAAGGAGAGAGGCCACTTAGTTAATCTACATGTTCATTTCTTTCTATATTTCAGTGGTGACTAGAGGTCGATATCTACCGGACTGGATCTTTTACATATCTATATACAGTATATTTCCCCCACAGTGCAATAGAATTAATATGTCTTGACACTGAAAAATGTGATTCTTTCAGATCTTTTCCTTTTTTCCTCCTCTTTTTGGTATTTTAGTTTTATAATACTGTTGCAGCCTATTGTAAGACTAATAACCCAATATTTTTCCTAGAAAACTTGTTTAAAAAGTTTCAAGTAAAAATCATTGCTTAATTTAATTATACACTGTGTGTTATAAAATGAACCAAAATAGTGAATAAGAATAGCCTTTAACTTTTCTAGCTAATGAGTTATTTATTTAATCTAAGGCAACACAAAATTCTCAATGAGAATGAATTAACTATTTTTGGTTGATGGATACAGAAATAACTAACACATAGTCTTCACCTTCATGAAGATCACAGTCTAGAAACACATCTCAAAATTAGCCCATGAAGGAAGAAAACATAGATGAAAATGTTACTAGATACTTTTTCAAGGCAATGTCAATAACTAACTTCAAGAATTAAATGGCTCATTCAAATAATAATATAAATATGCTTTATATTTTTGGGTAAAAAGCAAAAAATATTAAGTATTCATTTTTCAAAGTTAGAAATTATGACCTAGCTCATATTCTTTGGAGTTTAGATTAAATGTTAAATGTTTACATTAAATGTTACTAAATGCTAAAATTATGGTGATCTCAATGTGAATCATATAGGTGAAAGAGACTTGAAGATCATTTGGTTTGCTCTCTATATGAGTGAAAAACCTGAAAAAATAAAAATATTTCCCCCAGGTCTCCCAGAGTGCTACTAGCCAAATGGAATTAGAATCTATCCAACTGAGTGATATTTCTACTATAACATGGAAATATGCTAGGAATATTATTGGACATTAACTCTGCTTATCACAATGTGCTCTACATTTGTCTAAAAATACAAGAGCTTTACTATGCTTAAGTAAAAATAGAGCTCTGAAATCTTTTATTAAACATGACAGAATAAATCTCAATAAAAATTTCTATCCATACCTGCATTTGCTTTTGCTGTTCAAGCAACAGATAAGGGTATATCACTTTTGCAAGCTCTAGGACACTCTAATTTTTCAGTCATCATGGGTTTTATTTTGAGAGTGACTGCAGCAATATGACAGCCAAGAAGGGTTAAATTGCCCTTATTAAGCTTCATCCTGGGAGCAACTGATTCATAGGCACCAATCAGTTAGAAGTTCATTGCCAGAACAGACATGCTTTATTTGTATTATAAATTTTGTTTCAGAGAGAACACTGAGAAATCAAATTTAGAAGTAAACAAAAACGAAGAGCATATCATAATTTTTTAACTTAAAAATAATCTTTTTAATTAACATTTAGACAATCTTACTCTAACAAATAAGTGAACACTGGGACATTCTGAACTTATTTGAAAATTTCACTCTTCAAATTTATGGGCAAAGTGTATTTTGCAAAGCATTTTTCTTTAACTACAATATCTATATCTATATTGATATAACTATGATATCTATATCGATATATAGATATAGATTAAAATAAATCTAGATTTACAGCATGCCTAAAGTACTATAATCACATACTAAGTTCTGGTTCTATACAATAATTTAAAAGAACATGTATTATGTACACTAACTATGAAACTTTAACCTAACAATTTATAATTAACAACCGGAAATAGAATGAATCTTTTTTTTTTTTCTGTAAGGAAGATCAGCCCTGAGCTAACATCCAATGCCAATCCTCCTCTTTTTTGCTGAGGAAGGTTGGCCCTGGGCTAACATCCATGCCCATATTCCTCTACTCTATATTGGACACCGCCACAGCATGTGTGTCGGTGTGCCTCCGGGATCTGAACCTGCGAACCCCGGGCCACAGCAGTGGAGCGTGCGCACTTAACCGCTGCACCACGGGGCCGGCCCCCTAGAATGAATCCTTTTTTCAGGTTTTTTGTGAAATTCTCATAAACCTCTTTCTTATGAAGTTCTTCCTTTATCAGTATCTCTCAGACTACATAAAGAATTCTAAAATGTTTATATTTATTATCTATCATAATAAACAGGTAAAATAGAGTTAAAAAAAGGAAACTCCTCTATCATTGGGATAACTTTCTTAGTTATTGGACATATTTTTATTTCCTTCTGGTAATTTATATCCTCTGCTGAAATTTTCAGTAGCCAATGCCAATGGAAGTTCATAGCATATTCTGTCCAGAACTGCTGTCATTTCTATTTATTGTGTCCTTAATATGATTCTAAATAATATTTGTGATCATAATATAAATGTCCTAGTAAGAAATCAATTCAATGGCTTAAGAATTCCTTTAATTCTTTTATACATTTAAATACTTAAATACATCTATTGGGCAGCCTGAGGGCAATCAGAAATTTGATAAGGCTATGTAGATATCTCAGAACTCAGTATAAGAAGAGAGAAGACAAAATTTCCCAAATACTTATCTTAAGATACTGAGTTTTGTTGATTAAAGCAGAAGACAATATTCCACATAACCAATCAAGAAAATGTTAAGATCATTTTTCTTATAATAACATTCTCTGGAAATTCTCAAAGATAAATTTTCTTTCAAAAGTATATATTCCTACACAAATTTTAAAGTTCCATTACCCTAAAACTGTAAACCTGTTTGAATACAACAGATTATAAGATATCCATGAAATACAGAATATATGTCAATATATATACTGTATGCTCATATACATCATTTACATAATTTAAATATTAATATGTACAGTGTGATGAATTTTGGACAAAGCTGAATTAAACGTGTACAAATAAATTTCTGAGTTACTAGATCAGAAAAAGAAGGCAAAGATGTGAGCAGATTTCCAAAGCATTGTTATTGATGTTACTCACCATATATAGAATTATTCCAAATTCACACAATACTTTACTTAGAGTGATATAAGAAAAACTCTTTATCATTTAAAAAATAAATCTGAGAAGTACGACTACTATTTACACTTAAGTTAAACCGATAGATAAAGGTGTTTTTTTTTTTAAAGAAATCTTACCTATCTTTACAAATAATAACAATTACTATATTGTAATTATAATAATTATGATATAATAATGCCATGCTGATTTGGTTTTAGACACACACTTGATCAGAGTTAAAAACAAAATTGAAACCATCTTCTTTCATGGTAAATTAAATAGTATTTCCAAAATTCCCCAACTACTAGCTGAAAGTATAAAATTCAATCTAACTCTCTGTATACCATGTGAACCATAAACCAATCAAGAATCGTTATTTAATTTTGCATTTTAAAGACCTTTTTTATTAAATTCATTTTTTTTGAACCAACTTAGCTGTTTTCTATTTTCTAGCAAACCCAATAAAGTTTAATTTAATGTCCGCTTAACCTAGGTGGTCATATTATAAAATATAGAAAACAGTTTTCCACATGGGCAACATCACTCATTTATACTTACTCAGCATTTTTATAATTAGCTCCACACCTAGATATTTAAAATTCATCATAGTACTTTTTGTATCCATTAAGGGCTTTATAGTATTCTACCTAACTCCATACAACATCCTATTATTTTGCTCGTTATCTGAGGAAAATGAGGCAGAGCCAAGTTTAATTTGTTTCTAACATCCATGTATCTATCTATCATCTATCTATCTATCTATCTAGATAATTATTAACAAGAATAGTTTAGAAATGCAATATTCTGATTAATCTGTTTGTACTTACATTATTAAAGAATGTTCTAAAATACGTGAGCAGTTTTCTGACTTAGAAAGAATGATATGAAGAATACAATTTATTCCTTTCTCGATCCTTTGGAACTTTTAATAATTCAAGGTCATTATTCCAACAATATTTACTATTTCAGCTGCCAACTGGTGACCCACCCAATGGATGTGGCCCACTGACATATTTTCTTTGGCCAGAAGAGTTGTTTACAAAGTTAACAGAAGAATCGGGGCTTTGGTCTCTGGTCTCCTGAAACATCAGATGTTGCCTGCATTCCTGTATGGCAACGACTAGCAGAAGCTGAGTAGCAGTTTCTCCCTGCAAAGGGAGCATGTGCTCTCCAGTTGGCCACAGCTCCCAACACTACCTAGTCCTTAAATGTGAGTTTAATCAGTTATAACTGATTACAAACTGACTTTGAGTTTGAGATCCCCAGACTAGTACTAGAACACTGTAACTGTAGGAGTCACTGAAATTAAACTTAATAAGTCTGGAGAAAATTCTGTGAAAGTTGCCTTTAGTACACATCGCAGTTGTCTTGGTGGAGGTAGCTTCTATGGTCACTTTCCTATCTCTGGTAAAGCATGGGAGTAAAACATGGTTAATAACAATTCTAGTTAGTTTCTTTCTAGCTGGTCAATATCAGGTACACTGAGCAATTATTTCTATATTGTTAGGAGGAATAGTTAAAGATTTTATTCTAATCCAGTTAAAAATCCTAGCCTCCTCACTGAACCATCTAAAAGATCATTAAGGCATATTTTTGCATGTGATTTTTATCATAAATATACAAATTTAAAGACATCAAGCATGCTATTGTCAATCCAGCACTGAAGAAACTTAACCCTTGACTTAATGAACAAACATCTTGAATAGACAACTATTTCTGAAATAAAAAGAAATGAGGGTCAGCTATTATTCCTATGCAATATATTTTGCTAAAAGTTTAAGAATTTAATCACCATTATTAATATTATATTTTAGGATTTATAATAAATTGAATGCAAATTTAAATACATTTATAGTCTTACCTTCAGAGCACTACTATTAACATTTTGTCATTGCAGAATAATTATTGTAAACTATTGTGTAGTAATATTCTGAGACACTGCATCTAGTTATTTTCAATTCATAAAGAAATGTTGACTCACAGGTGTTCTCATAGTTATTAGAGTTTAAAAATTTTCAATTCTTCAATACAAGCTTAAAAAGCTATCAGGGCTTACATATTTTTCTTATAAATTTTTGCAAATGAAAATTGTAAATGACTAAAAAAAGAATAAAACAAAATTGAACAATTAAAGCATTGTAGGAATATTGAGTTTCTAGTTTATTATTTTCCACGGCAACTCTGCTGATGCTTAAGGTATGGCTATCCAATCCATCAACTCAGAAAAAAGGGAATTGTCAGATTTTTCAAAATAAACAATTTAGTCCTAGATTCTTACGTTGGCTAACAAGAATATTAGCTATTAACATTTATGAGCAAATTTCTAAGGGGTTTAAATACTACTAATGACTAGATTTGATTTTATTCAAAACACTAAAAAAGGCTTTATAGTATAATTTATATATTTCTTAAAAAATACATTAACTAATCCATTCAATATCCTTTTGTTCTTTTCTTCATCTTTCAACTTCCTTTTTCTGTGTTTTTTTCATATCATTGTTAAAAACTTACAATGTTTTTAAACTGTGCTAAAGAGGTAAATTTTCACTATTTTGAAGTTATTTGTAACCTTTCAATACAAGATGTGTGATGTATTGATTTAATATCAAATTGTACAATAACCTCAAACGGAGAAACCATTTGCAAGTATATAGTAGGTGAAATGCAGATATAAATGTAGTAGAGAAAAATGGAACATGATAAACCTTTCATGTGGAAAAAATACTATTTAAAATGCCAAGATAAAGTTTCTCTTAGGTGTGTGTTGTTTTTGTCTTAAAGGTAAATAATAATTTAAAAATAACAGTAAGAATATTTTAAACACACTTGGAGAACATGAAAATTACTTTCTAGTAGAAATAAAATAAACTATATATATATATTTTTTTAACACACCGGTTATATATATCCCACAAATTTTATATATATATATAATAATATACTACTTAGTACATATGCTATATATACTATGTGTGTGCTTATATACATATATATATATAACTTGGTTCAATTCTGAGACAACAGTCCCTGACAGAACTCTTGCTTCCAATCCTGTTGTCATGTTCTTCAAGTTGTGAAATATATCATAAATACAAAGGAGTGCATAAGACATATATAAGCTCAATTAAAGGATAATTATAGGACCGGCCCCGTGGCTTAGCAGTTAAGTGCACGCGCTCCGCTACTGGCGGCCCGGGATCGGATCCCAGGCGCGCACCGACGCACCGCTTCTCCGGCCATGCTGAGGTCACGTCCCACATACAGCAACTAGAAGGATGTGCAGCTATGACATACCACTATCTACTGGGGCTTTGGGGAAAAAAAAAAGGAGGAAGATTGGCAATAGATGTTAGCTCAGAGCCGGTCTTCCTCAGCAAAAAGAGGAGGATTAGCATGGATGTTAGCTAGGGCTGATCTTCCTCACAAAAAAAAAAAAAAAAAGGATAATTATAAAGTGAATACCTTTATAATCAGTCTCCAGGTTAACACATTGGACTTTTTTTTTTTAAGTTATAGGCAGGCAGGATTTGGCTCAATTGAGAAAAGTCTTTCTAATAGTTCCAAATGTCCAAGAATATAATAGACTACTTCATTATGTAGAGAGCTCTGAATTCTTCGGACAGACTGGACAATCAACTATCAGTGATATTGTATAGGGTTACAAATCATCACATCTAAATATACTGAAATAGAATTCTCATGTCAAGGGCAGAGAATTTATATAGATATATATATATATATTTGTGCGTGTGTGAGGAAGATTAGCCCTGAGCTAACATCTGTCGCCAATCCTCCTCTTTTTGCTGAGGAAGACTGGCCCTGGGCTAACATCTGTGCCCATCTTCCTCTACTTTATAAGGGATGCCGCCACAGCATGGCTTGACAAGTGTTATGTAGGTCCGTGCCCAGGATCCAAACCTGCGAACTCTGGGCCGCCAAAGCAGAGCACGTGAACTTAACAGCTGCGACACCTGGCTGGCCCCAGGAATTTATATTTTTAAAAAGCTCCCCCAGTGATTTATGAGCTTCGTTGGGAATCACGGATAAAGGAGGAGTTCTACTGTAGCTCAGTATTTGATAACTTCTAAAGTCCCTTCCAATAACGGCCTGTGGCTTTCTGTGTATATTAATCTAACTATGAGAAAGCAGCATCACATTCAGATTTTGAGTGAATCATTAACAAGAAAAATTACAGTCAAGAAGAGGGAATATGATGATTATAATATTTCATATCCATTAAAGGATTACTATAAAAGGCACTCAATTTTACCTAATCATTTGTTTTTTGTTTGCTTGTTTGTTTTTGTGAGGGAGACTGGCCCTGAGCTAACATACATTGCCAATCTTCCTCTTTTTGCTGAGGAAGATTAGCCCTAAGCTAACATCTGTGCCCATCTTCCTCTATTTTTCGTTATGTGGGATGCCACCACACTATGGCTTGATGAGCGGTACATAGGTCGGTGCCAGGGATCCGAACCTGCGAACCCCAGGCCGCCACAGTGGAGCACGCGAACTTAAGCACTACACCACCAGGCTGGCCTCCACTAATTATTCGGTTTTAAAACTTGATTCTGTAGCGTTGTCTTTCTCATTTATTGTCTAAGTTCAGCTATTTTAATGAAAAAATCACATTTTAAAAAATTCCTGAAATAGGCATTCATTCATCCATTCATTTTTCAACAAATATTTGTTGAGGACCTACGCTATGCTTGGCAGTGTTCTAGGCACTGGGGATACTGCAGTGCCAGAACAGGTGAAGACTCTGCTCGAATGAAGTGGAAATTTCAGTACCCCCTAAATATCATTGTTTTCTGAGAGGAGCATGCCTAAATCACAGGTTCCTCTTATTTTTGTAGCGATAACCATTTGTACAGATTGAACCTAAATTCTAAATTTATTAGAGCAGCATCAGAATCTTAAACCAATTGAATCCTCATCTCAAAACGTAAATAATAAAAACCTGCTGTGTCAACCTCCCACTTACTGTTAAAATCTCATATATATACACATATATTTGTGTGTGTATATATATGTACATCTATATATAATATATAAATATACATACGGTATATGAATATACTATATTATAGTATATATAAATATATACATATATAATATGTGTATGTTTGAATGATATATAAAATCAGTTTTCAACCAGTAAAGCACTCTACAAAGATGATACTAACATTATTACTTACTAAGACAATGATGAAAATAAAGTGGTGAAGATTTTGAAAGCATAACAGGACAATGAAGTAGCTATATATTAAACTAACAAAAGTCTATAAATATCTCCCGTATGATATGCACTCATTGTTATATTGATACACCTTGATGAATATTTTACGTATCCTTAAATGTAAGAGGATTTGCTTGTTTCTTCTATATAATATGTAGAATTAATTCTTATAATGAAGATGGTGTATTCCAATGAATGGTAGACATAGTAAAGTTTAATGATGTGTTAAAATATTAGATAACGGAGTTATGAACCACACAACCACCAAATAACAATATAAAACCAACTCTGAAAGTCTAGAAAATTAGAAATAGGAAGGCATCAAGTTAGAAGGAAATTGGGAAATAGAGACTCTTCTCCTAAGCATGTGCTAGATTAGAGTATGGCATACACACACACACACACACACACACACACACACACACGCATGCACACACATAACACAAATGGAGCTCTGGAGCTGTAATATCCCTTGATCTCAGCAACTAATGGTCCCAAGCCAATGTGTTATTAGAAGTATAAAAAAGATAGAAAACAGGCCATTCATCAACGACATCTCTTTACACTGTGGTTTAACTGCTTTGTTTGAAGTGATTACCTAAATAATAGACAGAGTGAATTAAATTTTAAAATGTACATGAAAAGTCGGCAAAAATTATCAATGTTCATGATATTTGTTGAATTATATAAGCTATTTTTTATGTATCCCCTTTCTTAGTGTCATAACTTGAAAGATAAATCTTATTTCATATTCCTTGGGTAATACTTTTCCTCTTGGTCAGATTTTCTAACTCTTACTTGATTTTACACTTCTTTTCCTAGTCCCACCTGTCTGCTTCTTTAGGGACAAGATCAATCCCTATAGTAAGTTCTCTCAGCTCTAGTGACCTCTTCTGTCATTCCCAAATTTTGCACCATAATTCTATGCTTAAGCTCAGCAAGATAAAAATTTTTATTTTTAAAATAAAAAGAGAGAATGAAAGAGAGAGAGAATGAAAGCCAAAGTTAGAAATGAAAATTAAAGCATGTCATTGAGTTTAAAGCATGTTTTCCACGATAAATTTTGAAAGTATTACACTAAAAGAGTCCATCATAAAGTTTGAGAAATGCTGGTTTAAACACAACTTTATTACTAGACTTCTCAGATTGTTGACATATGCTACGAATCTCGAAGGAAGGATCCTAGGTGTAGTAGTTCCCAAATTTATTGACCATAAAACCATTATTTTTAAGCATCAGCTCATGGGATTAATTTTCTGGAAAGACACTTAGAAAGCACTGATTTAAAATTATATTTCTAAGTATTTAAACTTCATAGTCTCACCTCACTGACTGTTCTAGCTAGAGATCCGTTCAGATTTACATGGCAGAAAGATTAAAAAAAGACTGAACCAGAGAACCTAAAAGACTCAAGTGCAAAACAATATATAATGTTTTAATTATTGTATTTTTTAGATTTTAAAAGTTTTATGCTTGGTTTGTATCAGAGCTAAGATCAACTGTTTAACAAAACTTTCTCGGGGCCGGCCCGGTGGCGCAAGCGGTTAAGTGCGCGTGCTCCCCTGCGGCGGCCCGGGGTTTGCCGCTTCGGATCCCGGGCGCACCAATGCACCGCTTGTCAAGCCATGCTGTGGCGGCGTCCCATATAAAGCAGAGGAAGATGAGCATGGATGTTAGCCCAGGGCCAGTCTTCCTCAGCAAAAAGAGGAGGATTGGCAGATGTTAGCTCAGGGCCGATCTTCCTCACACACACACAAAACCTTCTCAAATATGTTCTTAAGCTATTAATTCAGAGAAAGACTATTTAATGTTTAGAGTATAAGAAGTCATGAATTTTCTTCTGAGAATGTTTTCCTACCTTGTACAATGCTGAGAGAGTTATTTGTTTCTTCTCGCCTCAGTTTATTTATTCTAAAGGCATTCTATAGTGAAATAGGAAGAACACTGAATTTTGGTGTCAAAAGATATGATTTCTATCAACACTTTGGCACTTAAATTAATTAATACTGGGCAATTTAGATAACCTCTTATAACTTCAATTTTCCATACACCTGCACTTCAAAGTTAGTACAGAGTTTTAAATGATATATTAAGTGGTTTATTAAAATGTTTTACTAAGGGGAAATATTATTATTAAATCAACATATTATAATTACTTTTTACACTTTCACTCTATATTGTAATCATTTATTTACCTCTCTATCTCCCCTCTAGACTTTTAGCTCTTTGAGGGAAGGGACTAGGTCTTGTTAACCACTATTTCATGTATTTTAGCACAGGATCTGGCATATGGAAGATGTTCAGAAACAATTGCTGAGTAAAGGAAGGTAATACAAGGAATAAAATAATTTTAATTCCAAGACCATTAAAGGTCAACCATATCAAACTATGAAACAAACCTTATAAACATTTTCCCAGAATCTCTACCATATTACTTTGTGAAAGTATCTCATAATGAAATCTTCTTGGTATTGCAGAAATTATTTTCTCTGGTACAAAATATAAGATGGATCTATCTTACTCCAAATTGTCATTTGGCAAAATGTTATAGGAAAGTTTCTATGAAACATGCCATTCTAAAAAGCTGAAGAAAGGTGAGAATTTTATAAATTTATTTTCCCTTTCCTTTTTCTTCCTTTATCAATCTCTACTATTTATCAAATGCTTACCATGTGCCAGGAACGGTGTAAGAGATTTAAGGATGTAATCTCATTGAATTTTCATGACAACTTTTGTGAGAAAGTTACTACTATCCTCAAAACACAGGTGAAAAAAGTGGTTTTTATTTGCCCCAGTTTATACTGTTAGGAACTGGCAGAACAAGGATTTAATCCAGTTCTGTCTGAATCCAGAGCTAACTTGTAACCATTATGCTATATTATCTCTCATGCATATTTCTGGAGGACTTAGGCATTATTTATTATAACACTAAAAACAAATTTTGGATGATGATAAGTGATATTCTGCTTACTATGAGTCAGTGTAACATGGCATCAAATTCTTATTCATAACTTTGCAAAGCAAGCCAGCTGAAATCCCAATGTGCCAGACTGGAGGCTAAGTCTCTAAACATGACAGGTAGCCCATGTAAGGTAGTAATTCATACTCCATGATAAATAGTAAAATAAAGCTGGTTAATTCATAGAGTGTCCTGAAAATATGCAGTTGTCTTCAGACAACTTCAATAGTAAGTCTTATGTATCATCTATTCAAAATATTTTGAAAGAAAGTCTCAGAAGACTGACTTACAACTTTTCTTATTTTTGCCATCCCCAAATGATAATCATTATTTTATATGTAAAAATCTTGTAACACAAGATTTAACAATCTAACAAGAGTGGGAGAAAAACATATAAGAAAAGATAACAAAAGAGTTCATTAAGCAGTATTTAAAGATTAGACAATCTCATACCAATCTAATGTGCCTCAAAATAATAGTGTACAATGAATTCTAAAACCCTATTGAAAGGTACAAAGATGAGAGAAATGACTATTCATCACACATCAAATCAATAAACCAACCAACCAACAAACTAAATCTTTCCTAAATGGAATACATGTGGGTCATAAAACAAATCCCTATGAAGTAAATTCCACTGATTTCTGAAATAAATAGGAGGTTTATTTCCATTGGGAAAAAATGACCTCCTGGACTATCTAAAAACTTTCATCAGAGAAGACTGAGATGAGCATATTGGGTGTTGCCCTATGCCAGAAGCACTATGTTGAAAGCTCTTCAAACATTTACACTTTCACTGTTTTATTACAATCTCACTTATTCATATATTCATATACAAACTTTTATTGAGTGCCTACTATATGTGAGGTATTGTAGATATTGGAAATCAAAATAATAAAAAGATAAAAATGATAGATACTCTATCCTCAAAAGGCTAACTAATGGTCAATCATGGTAGATTAACCATATAATCAAATAACTATATATCACAGGGGAGAAAAATGAGTGCCACAAGAGCACCTGTTATTGTAAAAGAATATTAGAGAAACTGTGGAAGAAGACAAGAGAAGGTATTTCTAGGAATTTATATTTGACTTGGGTATTAAAGGATGGGTAGGTACTTTACTCACAAAGAGAAAGAAGAAAACCAGACTTTAGGCACAAGAATCAATGTGAATGTGCACACAACGGAATAAATTCAAGAGCCTGTAAGGAAGGGTCAGTACGTGTGAGAGACTGAAGTCAAGATCAGGCTAAAAAATAAAGACTGGAATTGTGTCATTCAGGTTCTAAAGTGTCATTAAGGTTCAGGCCAGGTGTATGTGAATTTTTTTTTGTTACTTTTGCTTCTTTAAGATTAGATCCCATTTTTCTACATGGAGAATTAGAATTTGAAAATGAAGCCATATTACAGTAGTACTGCACTATACTGATATACTGGCATCTAACCCAATAATATTCATGCACAAAAATCTTTTGACTTCAAACTTAATCTTACTTTTTTATTATTTCTATAAAAACCAAACTTCTATATGTTAAATTTGTTCATCATGAGGGATACTTGTAGTTCTATTAGGAGTCACTGGTCAGAATATTGCATTTAGTTTAGAATAACACCTGTAGATTAATAGTCCTTATTGGCTTGTAAAAATGAATATTGAATATGATAGAAGCTACTGTAGCAGTTTTATCTACTGCTATTGTTTTGTGTGGTAGAAGTCATTCCAATGGAACTATTTCCCTACTTTCATACTAAATTTATTTTACTCTCTAACACACAACCAGTGGGGAAATTCACAATTCAGCATAATTCATATCTATGCTTTTTTCACATTTATTTGTAATAAACTTGTATAAATATGTATATATTTATATGTATAAATATAAATATGTATATAATTTGTATAAATATGAATTTTAGCCATTATAGCAGACAATTCTATAGAAATGTTAGTTACCTATATATTGATCAGTAGTGGTAACACCAGAAAACAAAAGTTCAATATGTAAATGAACGCTAATGGACATTTTAAATATATATAATCCTAAATCGCTATTATATCCATAATATAATTAATCAGTAAAAATGTATCTGTGTAGGCATCTCTGAATAAGTTTTTTCGTGATAGGATAGAATGAGTCACTACAGAAATACAAATTAATAGAAATTACTAATAATGATTACATCATGAAGTCAATTAAATTGTATAAGTCTTTTAAAATTTATGTAAGATATAGGAGTAAATTTTAATTAACACTGATCTCCAATTTCATGTCAAAGAATATAGATGTGGTATTGAAGTAGAAATATTATGAGTTTGCTGGAAAGACCACCCTGAAAATGTGATGACACCAACAGCAAAGTGAAAGCCACTTGGCTCTATTACAAAGTTATACTCTTACTACTCATTCCTAACCCTTTTCATTTCAATGAAACACTCAATCTATATCTTGTCTTAACAAAACCTGGTGCTGCCTTAAACACACTGCTTCCCCTGAAGTCTTCTCTAGTGACAAATAGACAAATTATCCTTCTTCACAGGCTGTATATTTCTGACTACTGATTACTTTTTCTTGAATATTTGTCTTCTACTTTTATTCAGAAGTTTAAATTTCTTTATAGCTTATGACTTCTGGCTATGCCAACATATACTTCTCCTTTTTTCCCCCTTTCTTCCTAACATCTGATGACCTCATGGTCACTGACTTATTCACTGAGCTGGCTTAGTCTTCTTTTCAATTCTCAATCTTACCCCATCCTATGAGACCTCAAGTATTCATTAAGACTAACCAACTGTCTCATAATTCCAAAACCTACATATCTCCAGTAACCCTCATATTTATTCTTTCCATTCACTCTATTCACTCCAATACTTATGTCTTAGAATTTGTCAACTAATAACTCCACCACAAAATCTTAAATTTCAATACCATACTCTAAAACCTCTTACCCTTCTAGCACCCTAACCTTGCTTTTTTACTTCATCATACTGTTTTCCAATTCTTGGATTTTCTTTATATTCTCCTACTCTATCAGTTCTTGTCTGAACTTTTCTTCCTTCTTATTTAGCACTGACATTTACACAAGCATCCTCAATTTCTTTCCACTGCTATTTTTCCAACAACCCCATGCATCAAAACTCCCACTCCTCAACAAATGCTATTATCTGACTTCTCTGTTTCTACACTTGGATTGGCTCAGTGCTGCTAGAAAAGATCACACTGCTCTCCCACATTGGTGTGTATCGAAGTTGTTGGTCTCCAACCCTCAGATGGATCTGCAGAACTATTTATCAGCCCTTTAATTTGTCCTTGGTCAGCTACTTTTCCTATTTTTTTCAGTGATTATTCTAAATCTTCAAATCAAATATCTAATTCAATTTCCAAACTCTTATATTATTGCCTTTTATGTGTTTGAGAAAATTAAGGCCATCAGGCAGTGACAACAAACTCCCCAATTCCCCGTCTAATAACTATTTTCATATCTATCTTTCCTCTGGTTTGAGGCAATCCATCTATGGATATGCTTCTGACCCCAACCCCTCCTCTATCTTCAGGTTCTTACTCTGGTATCTATGCCTTCACAGTATTCTATCTTCAAATGTTCCTTCTCTTCAGACCACATACATGATTAAATCTCAAATCTTTCACTTTCAGTGATCCTATATGGAGACTGTGAAGTCACAAGCACACTTTACCACACAGGGAAAATAACATGATGGAGAACCAACACTTAATCCATTAATTTTCCTAAATTTTCACGAGAATAGCATATTTAATTATTCACTGAGAATCTTCAATGTATGGAGAGTTCACAGTTTTAGGCAAACAACTATATTTATGTGCAAAGGATAAATTTTGGACTGTAAAAAAAGGAAAAAAATCATCACCTTTTCTTGAGATAAAAGTTTGTGTTTTATTCATCTTCAGCATCCTGGTGATATTAAAAATGTATGCAAGAATTAAAAAAAAGAGAGATGAATGAACATTTAGGGAAAGGTGGCTCTTAAGGAGTATTGGAATGGAAGAAAAGATGCTTGACAAACTAAACCCTAAAGAAAATATCGTCTGCATTTTATCACCACTATTCTAATATTTATTGAAGAAGCAACAGAGATTATAGATTTCCTTTGTTTTTAGAGACTTTCTTTTGAGCATTTTTCAAAATATATAATTCACATATCATAAAATTCATCCTTTTAAAGTATACAATTCACAAATAAACTACTTCAGAGAAACTGACTACTCATTTTTTACACTATTATCATATGGAGCTCAGATTTATGGGTTATTATTTGTAAAAGTTATAATTTCCTACTAAACTAATCTTCCTAAGAGATAATAACTTAAATTAGGAAAGTAGAAATGGGGTTGGGAGAAATAGACATATTTCAGAGATAATTAAGCATTAGAATCAAGAAGACTTGGTGACTGGAGGGAGGGAATTGTGCTCAGAGTAGAAGTACCAGTAAAAAGTGATGCCCAGGTTTCTGGTTGGGGCAAGTGTGAGGATAGTGGTGCCATGCACTGAGGAAGAGAGCACCGAAGGAGGAGCAGGTTATTCATTTTAGTTGTTTGTTTGGTAAGGGGTGTGATGAAGTTAGTTTTACATGCTGAGTTTGCTATGTCCCTGGAACAGACAAGAAGACGGCCAGAAAAGGACTGGATAGATCTGGCAGATAATTAGGAAAGATATCTGGGCTGGAAATATAGATTTGGAAATCATCAACATATAGATGCTACTGGAAGCCATGGAACAGAATGCACCATCAAGATAGAATGTGTAGAGCAAATAAAAGAGGGCCTAGGATGGGATCCTAGAAAAGAAGGGGCATATAGAAAGCTCACAGAGAAGATGGAGGTGACCAGACAGATGGATGGAGAACTAAGGGAGTATACAATCACAAAAGTTCAGAGAAAAAAGCATTTCAAGAAGAGAATGGTAATGGGGTCAAATTCTAAATAAAGTTTGCATGCTAAAATATGAAAACTGTTAACTAGATTTAGCGGCATATATAATTTGAGGCAATTTTAACAAAAAGCTACATAACTCACAATTGTAATAAAATAGAAGTAGAAAAGCAAAGCCTCAAAAAGGAGGTAGAAGAGAAAATGTCAATTTTTATATATAATGATTTTAATTTAATGTAGTACAAGAAATTGAATGAAATTAGCATGGTTTTGGATCTGAACTTGAACTTCTTGATAGACTAGATAAAAGAGAAAATACAATAAGTTACATTGTTTTGTTTTCAGTGAAGCAGATATATTCTTTAAGAGAGATATCATAAAATTTCAAAAGAAAGTTTTACGTAGACTATTTTAAAACAGATGAGTGGCACAGGAGACAATATCCTCAAAAATGCTTTTATAGCTAATGCACAGAAATCTATGTGGCTGTTTCTTTTAAGAACTTTCCATGAGCTATTTCTATTTAACATTGTAGTGGAGGTTTTAGCCAGGTCAATTAGTCAAGAAAAAGTAAAAAGGCATTCAGATTGGAAAGAAGGAAGTAAAACTATCTTTAATCACAGATGGCTTCCTATATAGAATGTCCTAAAGAATTAACAAAAAGCTTTTAGAGCTGGGGCCGGCCCCATGGCATAGCGGTTAAGTGCGCGCGCTCCGCTGCTGGCAGCCCGGTTCGGATCCCGGGCGAGCACAGACGCATCGCTTGTCAGGCCATAATGTGGCGGCATCCCATATAAAGTGGAGGAAGATGGGCACAGATGTTAGCCCAGGGCCAGTCTTCCTCAGCAAAAAGAGGAGGATTGGCATGGATATTAGCTCAGGGCTGATCTTCCTCACAAAAAAAAAAAAAAAAAAACACCGCCTTTTAGAGCTAATAAATGAATACAGCAAGCTTATAGGATACAAGATCAATACACAAAAATCAATTGTATTTCTATACACTAGCAATGAACAATCCAAAAATGAAATTAATAAAACAATTCCATTTACAGTAGCATCAAAAAAATAAAATACTTAGAATAAATTTAACAAAAGAAGTGCAAGATGTGTATGCAAAAAACTACAAAACATCGTTGAAAGAAAGAAAACATAAATAAAGATAATATCTCATGTTCATGGATTAGAAGACAACATATTTTTTTTGTGAGGAAGATTAGCCTTGAGCTAACATCCGTGCCCGTCTTCCTCTGCTTTATGTGGGAGGCCGCCACAGCATGGCTTGACAAGCAATGCAACGGTCCGCACCCGGGATCCCAACCTGGGAACCCCGGGGCCACCAAAGCAGAGCGTGCAAACTTAAACTGCTATGCCACTGGGGCGGCCTGACAATATTTAAGATGGCAATAATTCCCAAGTTGATCTAATTGAACAAATCTCTAGCAAAATCTCTGCTGCCTTTTAATTTTTTCCCAAAAATTGACAAGTTGACCTTAAAATGCATTGGGAAATATGAGCAACCCAAAAGAGAAAATGGATGGCATCATAACCACCTACATCATAATCACTTGGGATGTTTGTTTTAAAAATGCAAATTCCTGGGCCCCATCCCAAACTTACAGAATCACAAATCTAAGAGTGATGTTCAAGTGCTTTTTAAAAGTTCCCTTTTCATGCACAATCATAAAACAGATGAGAAGTTACTTGAGCTTGTAAGATTTTCAGTGGTATTATCTAGAAGATAGCCTCAATGAGAGGAAAGAAAGAAAGAAAAGAAAACACACAAGCTGTCAGTAATACGTCAGTGGAAGAGCACAGTCTGTCCACATGATCTCTGAGATGAGTTAGCACTGAAACATACTCCAGAAAACCAAAACACTCAACCTGATCAATGGAGTATTAAACACTGGCCGTCTAAATTTTGGAAACATCTGCCAAATGACAGAAACTTATGTTGAGCTGTTTTTCTCCTAGTGGTTTGTCACAGAACCAACTATCTCTTGAGTTCATGATAATAAAGGCAAATCATCAGTATAACAGAAGATGCTTACTTTCATGTTCTCTGTGTTCTCTGTTCAGCTAAACTACGGCAGGGAGTATGAGGAATCCATTCTTCTATTCTACAGCAGAAAAGCCCAGACAGATAAAGTGGGTAGGTACATGTTTCAGAGTCAGGATGAGAATCCAGGTATCTTAGATTCCTAAGTCACAATTAATTTCATGAGACATACTGCTTCCCCTTTAGAAGTCTATAACACAGGCATACATATGCTGTATGCATCAAGCTATATTGCATAGTCACAAAAATGTGTTTTCACATTTTTAATTCTGATCTAAAACTAATATGTTAGCAGCAATAAACATTTCATTCACAATTACTCTGCTTGCCCTTCTAAAGATTATAAAAATGTTTTGCTATTAGATAATTCAAATGGCTTCAGCCTCTTAAAAACAGCTATTCATGGGGCGGGCCCCATGGCTTAGTGGTTAAGTGTGCACGCTCCACTACTGGCGGCCCGGGTTCAGATCCCAGGCGCGCACCGACACACCGCTTCTCTGGCCATGCTGAGGCCGCGTCCCACATACAGCAACTAGGAGGATGTGCAACTATGACATGCAACTATCTACTGGGGCTTTGGGGAAAAAAAAACGATGAGGATTGGCAATAGATGTTAGCTCAGAGCCAGTCTTCCTCAGCAAAAAAGAGGAGGATTAGCATGGATGTTAGCTCAGGGCTGATCTTCCTCACAAAAACAAACAAAAAAAACAGCTATTCATGAAAATTTGAACTCATGTCATCTTTTTCCTTTAAAAATTTCCCTTTCTTAAGGACATTCTCTTTAAAAAGAGAAATTATAATTCCATAGCATTTACAGAAATGCCTGAGAACTAAAAATTTATAGAGAACGAGTTTCTTGAATTTTAGTCTTTTGTCTTATGTCTCCAGAACAGAGCTTGGAAGAATGAATGAGTCTAGTTTGATCACAAAGCTATCAACATTGTTGGCTTTGACAATATTGTACTTTTCAGTATTTGTTTTTTCTATCTTCCATAGCAGATTTGCTTAAGATCTCTCCTTTCCGTGTCAAATTCTTTTGTCAAATATCCTTGTAAATTTGTTTAGGTATCTTGATGACATGTTTTGGATATGGAGCTCTCCTGAAACATCCATCCACACAAGGCTAAGAAACTGCTTTCACTCTCAGGCTTAGAGTTTGGAAATGTTTAATTTCATTTCTATCTCCAGTTCTTAGTACAATGTCTGAGAAACGTTCTAATAAATATTGGTTGAATGAATGATTTCTCCTTTCTGGGCCAGCTTACCGCATAATTTGATATATAATCAGCAAATGTAAATAGATATCAAATTTAAAATACATGTACACAGAGTGTGAAAAAATATTTTAAAGGGTAAATATAACTTTGGATTTTCTAGAGTTTACCATGTCATCATTAATGATACAGGACCATTTTACCAGACCTATATACGTGTATGTAAATATAAATAGCTAAATAGGAATATATCATTTATTAATCAACATGGAAAAAATATTATACTCAAACATTTAATGAACTTTTTTGAATTTGCTTTTTTTGTGTGTGTGTGAGGAAGACTAGCCCTGAGCTAACGTCTGTTGCCAATCCTCCTCTTTTTGCTGAGGAAGACTGGCCCTGGGCTAACATCTGTGCCCATCTTCCTCTACTTTATATGGGACATCGCCACAGCATGGCTTGACAAGTGGTGTGTCAGTGTGTGCCCAGGATCCAAACCCAGGGCTGCTGCAGTAGAGTGTGTACTTAACCGCTACGCTACCAGGCCAGCCCCTGAATTTACTTTTTGCTATTCATTTCGTACTTGTACACTCAAAAGACATACTTCAATGAAAACTACTATAACAGAAACAACATAATTCTGTACCATGCAATGAGATCCAATTACCGTAATGAAAATAGCAACTATAATGGATTTTGTTCATTGTAGTCACCGTGTTAATTTTAAGTACTAGTATTGCTACAAATACTTAAAACTCTGAAGTCAGAAAATATTTTTCGTTTATAAAACTTAGATTACAAACGAAAGGCATAAAATGTCAATGGTGTTTCATAGAATAAAATTATTTCCAGTAATGTTGTATAAGCACATTTGCTGTTTTTAGCATTTAATCTATGATTGTGTTCATCAAGTACCAAAAAAATGACACCGGTAGTACTCAGACATATTTTCTCTCAAAATAAAGATTGTTAGTTTTATTCTAAAAAATGAAAGCAAATTCAAGATCTTATGTTGCAATAATTAATTAGGGACACCAACATTTTCTTATAAATAATTGCAGCTGATACTTCTTGCCATCTTGTGGAATATGTGTTCCCTGGCGAGATCAGCCTGGCCTTCTTTAGTTTACAGTTCCAGAAGTATTCTATAGTCACTTAAGCTAAGTATAGTGCCTTGATGATTCAGATTGCTAGGAATATACCACCTTTCCCTTTCCCTGTAAAATAACGTGCTCTTTTCTTGAAGAACATGATGAAGAAAGTAATATTAAAAACTGGGAACTTAAGGTTATAGTCTGCTCTAAACCTCTGTCCACCAAGCCAGGTAAGCTAGCATAGGCTTTGGGCACCAGGCAAACACCAATGGACTCATGTGTTCTCATTTATATACAGTACATACAAAAGAAAACTCATTAGAAGCACATTTTGCTTCGCTTTTGGAAGAAAGGAAACTCTATGTCTCTTTCCAAGGAAACCTTGGAAAGCTTTTCTCTGTGAATTGATGAAAGGATCCTATGCCCAACAAATCAAAAAAAAGGTCTTCATTAATAAACTAATGTAATTATCAAAAGTTGGATAAATTGACTTGAAATTACTAGTTTAGACTCAAATCACAAAATATGCCTAACTTAAGATTCATTTTTAGCTTTAAAGTCTGTTATACACAAACTTTCATAGAGCATAGATATAAGTAAACACATCAATCTGAGACAAAAAGTGAAGTATCATAGACTAAACCACTGAATTGTAAAGGGGTAAACATCGGTCCCAATTATCTTTCTCATTAATTATGAGTAAAGCACAAATTGAGATTGGGTTTAGAAATAATAATGCAAAATTTGGCTTATAATAGGGTGTGCTTATCAAGCAGACTTTGTACTAACACAAAATCAGATTATGGACTATTAGAAAATCCAGTTCCTCCAAAATGTACATGATTTGCAATTCTCCATCTCAGATAAATGTATTTAGAGAAACCTCATCTCCTCAGGCAGAAGGATGCAGTCCTTTTGCATACCTGCGCTGATTTGACTTTCTGTACAGCACCGTCAAGATAGCTTCATATTTAGTGCCTTGTGTTATGAAAATGAAAACATACTTGTTTTTATGGCTTGTTGCTTGTGCTTTTTTCCCTGCCTTTCTCTGTTCAAACTCCCTTCTCCGGCACTTTCTCTAGCTAAATGAATTTCAAGAGGGGCATAACCCAATTGTTTGCCTTCTAATAAGCCCTGGGGCATCTACACTTTCTTTTCAGACTATCAAAGAGCACTGTCCCTGCTTCACGATCTTCCTCAGGACTCAAGATTGCCACCAGAACCCACCAAAAAACTAGGAGGCAAGGGAGCCAGAGACTGAATAAAGCTTACTTTTTGTTAGCTATTTTGCCACTTTTTAAAATTCATTTCCAGTATGTAATATTTCTTCTAAGTTAGGCTAAATTTTTTCAGTCTCTTCAGAACCTCATTTTAAAGGTTTTCACTCCACAAATGAGGAAGATATACAGTAATTCATGCTAAAACAACTGAAGGGAAATTTAAGTTTGATTCAGCTAGTTATGAAGAACTTGAAAACCAAATCAGACTCTCAGAGGTAGCAGATAAAAATTAAAGACTTGAATAAATCAGTCGATTTGATAGTAATTTGCCAACATATTACTTAGTTGTATTAAAAGCTAAATAAACACAAGAAAATAAACCAAATGTAAATGGCAAAATAGTTTTTAGGAGTAGGAAGAAAAGACTACATTACTAATGGGAAATGTCTACAAAAAAAAGCATATTTTACCTGTCATCATCTTGTGAAAATCGCCTTTCCAAATTCTCTTTATTCCACTGTTCTTTTTCTTTCCCTTGCTCAGGTATGTCTTGGGTTTTTTTCTCATCTCCTGACTCTCTGTTTTTCTCCTTATTACACGTTTTTGTAATCTCTTTCTCTTTCCCATTCTCATTAATTCTTTCTTCCTTTACCTCTTCCTCCTCATGAACTATCTCTTCATGCTTATCCCCTTCTTTCCCTCCCTCTTCTATTCCCTTCGGCCTTTGAAAGCAACACAAATTGAGGGCATGCAAATAAACACAAAAAAGAAAGAAAAAGTCAAGAAAAACTACATATGAAATTAAACAGAAAGGTAATGAAAACTACTAAAACATAAAAATTACATCTTTTAAACATTGAAAACCTTTTTCCAGTGTATACCAGAGCAGTGTGTAAGCACCACTTAATCATAATTTTTTTTAAGTCATATTTTCCTGTTACAAAAGTCGCATGGAAAATAATCGTGGTCTTTCCATTATAGGTTTTTTTTGATCCAATAGGAGTAAAAAAAATAATTTAGCTCAAGTACCCATAAAATCTATAGGTCAAGTGATAAATGCAAATTTATACTAACATATATTAGATTTATCAATTTTATTGGGAAGCTGAGGACTTTTCCACACATTTATAAAAGTTTCAGGAGGATGGGAGAGCATTCTACTAAAAAGTAATATTCTTATGTTTTCTGAATCACTGAAATGTATTCAGCTAGGAAAAAAACCCTCCAAAATATTATTTTTCACATTCCATGGAACATTAAATAATTCATATCTTCACTTAACCATCACTTTAATTTCAGTAAAAATATAATAATAACAGAATTACTTTTTAAATAGCAAACATGAAAAAATAACTAATGACTATTTCAAGTAATCTTGTAAGAGAACTGTTATAAGTTCTATAAAACTTTTCTGTGCAAGAAGTTCGAAAAGTAGATCAAAACAAAATAAAAAGTAATATATACAGAAGTTCTCATTGACATATATTAACCTCTTAGAAATAAAGGCTTTTATGTTGATCTATGAAAAATAAAGACCTTCTAAAACATATTTAGAGGAGTTTCCTGCTCAAGGCCCCTTACTCACCTGATTTTCTTGTTTCCTCTTGGCCGTTCTGATTGGACAGACATGTAGCTTGTGCTGCTGAAACGAGAAGCACTACTAGTCCTTGAAACCGCAGATATATCACTTACATCACTGTCCGAAGATTTAGTGGAAATATTATCTGCCCCTCTATGAGGATCCCATCCTGATCGATACTGTTGACACAGATTGACAAATACGCAGAAGTTGTCAGTATTACCACACAGAGCAATTATTAGCTTCTCCTATTTCAGCACTTTAACTGTCCACAGAGGATACTGCAGAACTCCACTCAGTTGCACATAAAACAAAAGTGCATGGCAATTATCCTAAAAGAAAAATTCAGTTTATATGAAACCTTTGTTTTTAGCAAAGGCAATTAGAGCATTTTCACCACACCCCAATGAAGGCCATTAAAATAGTTTCACAACAGCAATGGCCTCAGAGAAGAATATTTAGGTAAAATCTGGGAAATGAACATTTGGCTTAACATTAGGAAGTAGAATTTTTTTTGTTTCTTAATAAAATTTGGAAAAAAAAGTATGATAAAAGTTGCCGTTGTAACTTATAAAAACCAATTTTAGCAGCCATCAGTTTTCTCTTTAATCCAGTATGCTTCACTGAAAACCTAGAGATAACACAAAACCTAATTATTAAAACACTAACATTTTTTAGAAAAGCCAAGAGAAAAGAGAAAGTTTAATTTCTGAATGGTTGCTGGAATTTTGATGAATCCTAGAAATATTAGAAAAAGTCATTATTATTTACAATAGGTTCAACTTCCTGGAATTGAAATAATCAGATAGTTATCTGGCACAGCCAGGGTGCAGGGTGTTCTAGGTGTTCAAATATTCTGGTCAACTGAAAACCATCATAAATGTTTTATGTTAATGACATTTGGGATGTAAAAAAGAATAGATTTTGGAGTCTGGAAAACCTGGAGTAAGGCAAACTTACTAGCTGGGTAAACTTGAGCAAGTTATTTAACCTTTAAAAGCCTGTTTATAAAATAATAGGGATAATAATACCTTCCTTGCAGGGTTGTTTTGAAAATTAGAAATAATACACGTCTGGTATCTGGCATAATATAAATAAATGCACCCAGTATTATTACTGTATCATTACTACCTGATGGCTATTACTGGGTTAAAAGAATATCTGCTAATAGATTTTTCTTTGTTTGTATGCACTTCAAACATAATACTGAAACATCCTTATCTAATCAATTTTATAATGGAGATTTTTCTAATCATAGATTCTGGCAAAGTTCACAAAGTCTTGGAAAGATGATTATCTTATATAAACCATTTACTGTGACTTGAAGAATCATCACCTAATAAATAGTCCCTGTATGAATAACAATTCACTGCAAATATTAGCTAGATATAAACATTTGGCTAAGATAAAATGAATGGTAATAGGGTATAGTATAAATATTCGATCAGATTCAAATTATCTGGGTTTTTCCCCCAGGATATCCCAGTAACTAGTTATACATTTCTGAGTTAATAACTAATCCTTTTCTTCAAATATAAAATAAAAGGATTATTTCTAAGGCTCCATAAAATTTTAATAATCAAAACCTTAATCTAGAAATATACATTTAAATTAAGTGAGATATTGGCCTTTCTTAGCCCACTTTACCTTTTCACTTTAATGGATAAACTCTCAATTATCAAAAAGAATACAAATAAATTCTTCAAAAAATTGCTGCCTTCTTTTCAGGAAATATCTTTGTAAATAGAATCCGCACGTTGCTTTTAAAGGGAAGATTATTTATTTACAGTGGATTTATTTAGAGAACATTTAGTTCACGATATCTTTTTTTGTTTGTTTGTTTTGTTTTGTTTTTATTTATTTTTTCCCCCAAAGCCCCAGTAGATAGTTGTAGGTCATAGCTGCACATCCTTCTAGTTGCTGTATGTGGGACGCGGTCTCAGCATGGCCGGACAAGCGGTGCGTCGGTGCGTGCCCGGGATCTGAACCCCGGGCCACCAGTAGCGAAGCACGTGCACTTAACAGCTAAGACACGGGGCCGGCCCTCATGATATCTTTTTTAGGCTAAAGTCATTTTAAAATATCAAAAACAATTTATCTTAACTGGCAATGTCTTCAGCCATTGCCTAGAACAGCATTTCAATGGGTAGATCCAACATTACTATGTTAGCCAGTGTGGGTTAAGAGAATATCTGCACATACATGTATAATACATTGGATATTTATATATGTTTCACCAAATTTATTAAAAGTAAATTTAACTTCAAGTCATGACATAAATGGAAGTCTTTTATTTTATTTATATACTTTTTGGACATTTCCTTTATGTGAAAAATGGATGTTTTAAGAAAATTTTCAGAACTATTAACCCCTTCAATAGAGACTGTACTGTACTGTATTAGAGGATTAGATACATACTGTACTGTATTTAGAGGACTTTATAATTCTCATTCTTATAATTTATAATAAAAAAAGCAGTCTGCTATTACATCTTTTAAAATAATTCATCATTGAATAGAAAAGCAGTTTTGGGATTATATTTTTTTCTTTGCTTTTGCTCATGGGATTATTATATCACCTAAATTCAAATGAAAAACCATAAGTTTTAACTCTAAGAGGTAGTAGGGGTAATAATGTAATCAATAAGATCACATGCTCTGAAGTGACACTGAATCATTGGTCTGAATTCTGGCTACATAAATTATTAGGTTTGTGATTGTGGGCTAACTGCTTCTGTGAGTTCCAGCTTTTCATCTCTTAAAATGCGGATAACAATGGTACCCATCTCCTAGGTTTGCTGCAAGGACTAAATAAGATAATGTATGTAAAGCACTTAGCAGAATATCAGACACATAACAAGTGTTTCATAAATGACGATGATGACGACAATGATGATGATGATGACTACATTAGACAGTAGCTGAATACTGGCTTAGTATCAATTCTAGGAATATCTTTACCAAAAGAAATATTAGGAAGAAATACTCAATGTTAAATATATTATTTCAGGACTGCTCTGAGATAGAATAAAAATATAATTATTTCTACACATATCCAATAGATTTGTTTCAGAAAATATGTTTATAAAGCAAAATTTAAATATTAAACCAAACTTTCTACTGAGTCCTAGTATGTCCTCAGGCCTCACCTTCCCTATTTGGCCAGGTTCATCCATATCTCATCACCTTATCGGGGATTACTGATTCCCAGCTGCAGAATGAGGAATAGCTTTATCTCAGCAGGAAACATATGACACTTGTTGGCTGACACAGAAGATGCCTCATTTTAAACTTTTGTCTCTGGTACTTTATCTTGATATCCAAAGCTGCCTGGCACCTGTGTATCTCATTCTCCTTGACTGGTTCTTGTCTGATTTGCTTTGCCTTCATTTCTGAATCCTAACTGTTTACTTGACTTTTGAATTTGAGTATTTAGGATTCAGATTTTGCATACTCTAGCCTTTGTCTTTTTAGGTCGTCATGACTTTTGATCTTGTTGCTATGATTCATAGGTGTACACAGGCTAGCCGAAGGCTTAAGATTTAAAACATTTTGTTTTTTAAAACATATATGGTATAAATGGCACATATCTTTGGCTAAGACCTCTCAGATAATCTAGTTTGCTGAGCTAAAATTTTGAATATGCAAAATTTAAGAAAGATAAGATTCCACATAACATAGTTTTACACCTTTTATATAATTCATCACATGCTACTTCTTGTTATAGGGGTGTGTGTGTGTGTGTTTATGTTTAATTTTCAAACTCTGTCCAAAAGGCCAGGACAATATCTCCCTTATCTATGTAACTCTCTTAGCACCTAAGAGTCAAAGATTTACTTTACTTTACTTTAATTTAAACTCTGAGGTTTAGCTTTCATACCAGTAAGATAAGGATAAATCCCATTTTAAGGATTCTCATGAAGAGTAAGAGAAACAATATTTTCAAAATACCCAAGAGTGTGCTTAGCACATGGCTGTTGCTCATTTCCAGAGCCTAAGGCAGATCATAAATAAAACGACACTGAACGGAATAGTTTGTATAAAGAAAACAAAATTAGCTGAAAGCTCTAGTTTGATGCTGCTTCTGCTATCTACTCAGCTTGCACCAAGTGCATTTGTCTGTCTACTTCCCAAAAATTGAGCATGTTTACCTTTGGGACATAGCTCAGGTTTCCATTACAAACAGACACACGATAAACAGAATGAGAAATCTGGAAAGTGAGAAATAATAGAAAAATATTTTTATCAATAAAACTTCAGAAGAACATATTTTGAATATATTTAGAATATAATACCTTCACACATACAACTCACAAAAAACCCAGAAATCAAAGTAATAAATGACCTAATACTAGAGTTTACATTTTAAATGGTTTCTTTTTTAGCATTTCATAAATGTATTTTTGCTTTTCCTAAAGTATAATAAACAAAAGTTATATAAACAGTGAGACAGAAGCAGCTAAATTATTATTATACCAAGGAAATGAGTTATGAATGTGAATACGTAAGTTCATTTATTTAGGAAATGATCCAGGTGTTGTCTTGGCACTATACAGTAAACACTGTTTTAAACAATTAGTACATATTCGTTTATAGCTGACAGATGAACAATGTTCATCATTCTCTTGAATGGAACAAAAACAAAGAGGACTTATTGCATAAGATTACACTATCTCAGCTGAAAACTGTGCTCTGATTGGAGATCATTAAAATCTTGGAAAAGAGTGAGGAAGCTTTTCCTGACAACATTTTGATGTTTTGTACATTGCTATTAAGCAGATCATGAACTAGAAAAATTTACAGGAAATTATTATTCTTCAGGATGTTCCAGACTCTAAAGAGTTCTTAAGTGGCCTGGAAAAGTTAATGCTCTCTCTACTTATCTAACATTAGTGCAAAGTAACAGCATATCTGCAAAGCTCTATTGAAAGGAAAGTTATTATTAAAATTTTAGAATAATATTCCTGATAAAAAAGTGAATTCAAATTTGTAAAATAAAATTTTCATTTTTTCCAGTATACTCATTTGAAGTTAGATAATTTCCTAGTTTGATTTCTCTACAGCATCTCAGCAACTCAGGTTATTTGAGCCTGGTACATGAACTTCTCCGACAAAACGTGTGGGTGGGATTACAAGAGTTCCCTTAAGCACTGTTTGTCTTCAATTTAATAAATCTCACCAGAAAACTGCAATTTGCTGTCTACAACTCTAGTCTAAGAATTGGTTACTGCAAAATACTGGGCAGTAAGAAAGCCCAAGTTTGAAGAAAAACAAGTTTCATGCCACTAAGAAGTACTTGGAGGAATATTCATCATATTCAGAGAGAAAACACAATGAGTAGATCAAAAGAGAGGAAAAAACTTAGGGCGAACAATCTTGGGAAAAGAAAGGAGAAGCTGAGGTCCTGGGCAGGGCTCTTGGTATCAGCCTGGGTGTGTAGAGGAGACAAGAAGAGAGTAGAGCGAGTCTTGGCACTGGAGTCAATTAAATAATCATGTGAGTAAGAAGATGCTCTCATTTTCGCTATCCTATTTCGCTATCCTATTTTTATTTCATAACATAATTCAAAGAAAGTAGCTGTCGTCTTTTGATAGCACCACAATTGCAGGTACTCCCTCTCTGAGGAGATGCTTCCAGATAACTTTTTCTGTGTGGTAGCCAAAGCTCTTATCAGTACCTGATTTGAATGCTGTACTCTGCAAAAATCTGTTTGTCAGATAATTTGTTTAGACAGAACTCCTAAAGAGGGTTTTGTGTGATAAGTTCTCTACTTGGGAGGGAGAAGACAAGAGAGGAAAGGCCACAGAAAATTGAGGGCTAATTTAAGATTTAGCCTTGTAAACAATATTCTGCAAACGAAATCCCAGCTAGAAAAGTCTTTCTTAATTCCTTCAAGAATCATCAATCACTGCCTTGAGTGTTCCTAAACTACTTTATTCACGCCTTTCTTATAATTTCATCACGTGTATTTCTCTCTCTTATCTATATCTATCTATCTATCTATCTATCTATCTACCTACCTACCTACCTATCTATCTACCTACCTACCTACCTATCTATCTATCCATCCTGCTAGATTATAAGCTCCCTGAGGATAATGATGGTCTTATTTACTTTAGTATTCCCATTATCTAGATCAGTGCCTGGAAGGTAGTAAGAACTCAATGAATGTTTAATAAATTGAAATGAATGGAATGGTTGTTTTATCTGGGCTATATACTGGAGTATTATCTCCAGTAAGAAGTATCAAATCAGAGTATAAAATACTGTGATGATAGCTGAATGGAGTTTAATCACTTAATCCTTTCCTTCTCTGTGGTGGGTATAGGCAATGGTGTGCTGGTATATGTTTAACAACCAGCTACCCAAGGGGAAAAAGTTCTGAGTTAGTGTTTGCTGATTTCTGAGCAATAAATACTCCCACCATGGCTGATTTCAAGTTACCAAGTGGTCACCAAACACAGAGTTGGTGCACACCTCTGGGCATGGGGTTTAGGAATATATGCATTGTTTGAAGGATTCACTAAGGCTCGATAGGAGACAATGAGTAAAGGACAATAAGATATCGTATCTGTGAATTACTCATCCAGAAATCTTGTGATAGATGGAACAGCAAGAACAGGTTAAGGTGAACCCACAATGGGAGAAAGGGTGACCATTAGCCTATAGGCCAAACTTACCAAAGAGCCAACTGTCTCTTGGTCTGAAGGAAATTTATAAGGTTAATGATTTTTCCTGGAGTTTGTAAAGGAGAAATTATCGCTAGTAGTCAATTGTAACTTTCCCAAAGGCTTGGCTCTGCGGGAACTCTGTCTATTAGTAATCAGCTGCTCCTTGAGAAACAGCATCCTTTATCTACTTGCATCGATTCCTCACAATTTTCAGAGATGGAAATGCCAGTTCTGCAACAAAATCCTAGGTTTAGAGAGCTCAAGTAGCTGCACAGCTCATGCTTCTGCCCTTAACAAATGCATTTATCACTTTCCTCCTCAGAATCCATAACTCTTCACCCATTCTAGTCTGTCATTTACCGAAACTGTTCTAAAAAGCAAACAAAAAACACCAATAATATTCTAATTTACCAGCCAGTAGTGTTTTTTAGTTTTTTTCTTTCTTGATTTTGTGATTACATCTAATATTGTTGAAGTCCTCTCTCTTCCTGAAACTTTTCCACAATGGATCCCAGAAAATGTCACTCATGGTTTCTCCCCCATCTCCCTGACTATCTTTCTTAATCTCCTTCACTGGCTTCACGTTCCCTGACCTGCTTTTAAATTATATTTTCCCAAAATTTTAATCTTTAGCCCTCTTTTCTTTTCACTATACATATTCTTCCAGGATGATCTAATCCATTATCTATTCATATTAACCACCATGTAATGACTAATAAATCCTTATCTTTTGCCCTCACCTTTCTCCCAAGCTTCAGATCTGTATTTCCAGATGCTAACAGGACATCTCCCATATGTTGTTTTGCAGGTACATCAAATTCAATGTGGCCAAAACCAAATTTACTCTCTTTCACCCCAAACCAGCTGTTCTTGTATCTCCTATACTCCTGGCATTATTTAATAGACTCACTATCCAACTAAAATCTAGAAAATTTGTGAGTTATCTTTGACTTCTCCTTCTCTAATATTCTCCACTCTAATTATTCAAGAAATATGGCTTACTCACTTTATGGAAATAAATATCTCAATATTTACCTATTTGGGGCTTATGAATGGGTCCTTGCTCTTTCATGTTGGTAACTAGAGTCTATTACAGCTATTTATTTACTGCAGTTCCTGCTGAATGCCTACCAATATTCTTTTTCCCCTTTTGTTCTTTACTAAAAGAATCCAGATTTATTTTGGTGGTCGACAACAACAAAATAAAACAACTTCATTTTCCAGGATCCCTTGTAGCGAGGGTGATCATTTGACTTGAATTTAGCCTCTGAGATAGAAGCAAGAAATCTAGGGGGTGGGGTTTGGAGAGAGCTATTACTTTTCTGATTACAGTGGGCTGACTCAGCTGGTATGGACATCTGCCTTTCTCTTTTTGCTTTTCTTTTTGACTGACGTTTAAACATGAGCCTAGAGGTGCAGTAGTCATTCTGTGACAATGCGGATGAATGTCTTACTCGAAGAACAGAGAACAGGACGATAAGCTCTAAGAACAGCTCTTAAACAGTAGTACCAGCCCTGGGCTGCTGTTTGAATCCCTTGTTTGTGAAAAAAAAATCCTTATTTATTCAGATAATTTTGTCAGGTTTTTTGTTATGAACATCTGAATGCAAACCCAAATGATATACCACTCATCCTGTTCAGTGACAGAAAAATATTTTCTGACTTTATGGTATAAGGGTACATTCTTTAACCAACAACATTGATGAAAACCATAATGTAGTCATCTAATTTTGATGAGAAGAGGCAGTATATCGTAATGACCATGGGATACAGAGTTGAAAGATATGGATATGTAACTGCTCTCCCACTTACTGGTAGCTTGGGCAAGTCTCTTAACTTCTCTGAGCCTGAGGTGAGCTTTAAATGAGATGACAGATCTTAATATATAGTAAATATTTGTCATGACAATAATTAGGTGTAGTCTATGATGAAATTAAGGAAGCTCTAGATTATGGTACTCAATTTTTATCATCATTTGGCTATCATCTAAATTTGGCTAAAATTGAAATAATTTTTATGGTTTACAAAAAATTTTCAAGTATTTTATATATCAGTTTTCTTTTCCCCAACATCTAAGACACCTATTATTTTTTAAATTTACAGATAATATGTATTAAGACTTAGTCATTTATTGATTTATATACATCCACATAAGTTAAATGATTTTTTCTTTTTCAACAGCTTTAGTGAGTCTTAGATTTATTTTTATGCCCTTTGTTATTTTAAACAAATGTCATCTAAAATTTCTGCCTTAATCAAGAAGTGTTCTCGAAGTCTGATCTTCCCAGACTCTTAAATGTATTAATAACAATCTCTCATTCCGATATACATAACATTTCATTTATATCCAAGCCCAGAGACAGAACAGAATGCCTGCTGATAGTCCAAACCAATGAGTCCATCATTTTTCCAGGAGAAAGAAGACTCATTGTTAAAGCACTTATGGCATTATTATGACTAAAAGCTTCTCCAAGCCCTCAGGTTAGAAACCTATAAGATCTAGCTAGAATTAAGAAATATCATAAAGAAACTCTCCTTAGTCATAAGAATTCCTGATACTTGGTCCTTTGTAATATCTTTAAATATTACATGGCTTATTATATGATTTTTGTACTTTTTAGAGAATATTTGCATCTTTTATTAGGATATGGGGTGGATACATTACAGATATTGAGTGGCAAGCTAGCATCCCAAAAGTTGCAACAGAAATGAGACGAGAATACAGCAGTAGGACCAAGGTCCTGGGAATCTAAAGCAGGCAGAAACACAACAAAATTTAATGGATTAGGGATATGAAATGGGACTCCTTTTCAAATATTTGTACCTTAGAAAGTAACAGAGTAACTCAAGGTACTTGTATCTAAGAGAGTCAGGGCTAAATAATAGCCTGAATAACCATATAGTGTTGAAATACCTGAAAGGGCCTGAACATTGCTCTGACCCCTCAAATTCACACATAGGGCAGGTATAATTACACGATGATGAAAATCGGGAAGAGAGCCACTACTCTTATTCTTTGTGTGAGAAGTTAGACCAGCATCAGCTGGGTTTGCATTAAGACCAATTGAGATGGAGTGAACAGTCAAAACATGGCAAGGAATAACAATTACATCTTTCTTGGACTACAGCAAAAGCCTCTGACTGAGATTCCTTGTCATTAATCTCCTTTTCAAATACATCTTAAGTATACCATTAGAGATATCTTATAAAAGTACAAATTTGTTCGTATTGGTGACCTCGTCAAAAATCTTCAAAGCCCGTGATTGCAAAGAACAACATTCTAGATTTTTAACTGAGTAATTCAAAGTCCTTGACAATGTGGTCCTAGTCCACTTTTCCATTCTTAGTTCCTAATATGTTCCCCAATTTGTTGTATATTTCCATTCTAAAGGACACCTAGCTATTCGTTAAACATGGCTTGTGCTCATATGCTTCTATAACTTTGCTTAAGCTCTCCCCTCTGCCTGACATGTCCTTCACCTCATGTATTATTCTACAGTGTATTCCCAGATTTCTCCAAGCCAAATGAATATTTCTCTTTTTATGCTTCCTTTTCACAGTTTACTTTTATTATGTCACTTAACACAGCCTATTTTGTGTGAGCATTACTTATGTACATGTTTTTCACTAATGTGATCATGAGCTCCTATTCTGGAAGGATTATACTTGGCTGCCTCTCTCCTTTCCTCCCACTCTCCTTCCTTTCCTTTAATCCTCTCTCTTCTTTTTCTCATCTCCCTCCCTTCATCCCTTCTTTCCTTTATTCCTTCCTCATTCACTCAGTCCTTCATTTTACTGTTATTTGCTTGACTGTTTTTCTGGCAATTGTTTTTCTTTTAATGTTGCAGAACCAGACCCAGAATTCCAGTTGATCAGCTGTAGAGACAACCCAGGTGTGCAGTTCTGAGTTGCAGAAAAGAGAAAGTTACTAAATGTTCCCCAGGATTACAAAATATGTTCAGATATAGAAAAGAGGACTCCTATAATCACTGTTTAAGCAAAAAGCCCAAGAAAGTTACTTGGTGCTGAAACATACTTTCAGCACCAAGCTATTCGCTCATTACTGAGTCATTCAAAAAACTAAAAGTGACCTCAAAGAGGATGTCATCTAGCTTCCTCATTTTATAGATGAGAAAATTGAGAGACAGAGAAGTAAAGTGAATTGACTAAGATTATTCAACTTGTTAGTATTAAAGTTTTTCTATTTCTTTTCATTTAAAATTTTTGTGTAGGGCTGGCCCCGTGGTGTAGTGTTAAGTTCAACACACTCCGCTTCAGCGGCCCGGATTCGTGGGTTTGGATCCCCAGTGTGGACCTACACCACTGGTCAGCCATGCTAAGGCAGTGACCCACATACCAAATAGAGGAAGACTGGCACAGATGTCAGCTCAGGGTGAATCTTCCTCACCAAAAAAAAAATTTGTAAACTATAATTTCACTTTTAATGGGATACTACGCAAGCATATTTAGAACCTAAGTCATTTCTTTTTAAAATGTTTATATTGTTTTCTTCATTAAGTATACACTATAAAATAAAGATTTTTTTCCTTTTCTGAAATTTTGAAGTTTCTATCTAAAATGACATGTATAATCAGAATACAAAAACAGCATGAAAATAACACTACAATTGTAACACTACAATACCACACTATAACTATAATTGGATGGATTTTAAACAAGTAAAACTTTAAAATAATAAAAAAAAACTATCATACAAACTAAATTGAATAAAAAAAATGTTTTATGTCCTATTAAAATAACTCCTTTACATCCCATTTAAAAATCAGGTAATTTTTTTTTTTTTTTTTTGCAGAAAATGGAAAGGAGTTTAAGAAGTAACATGTTCTTATACGACTGGACCCTGAAGACTGATAGCCTTGCTGCGAGTATTCCCAGTCACAAAAATGACCTGAAAAGGGCCAATCATAAAATCATAGCCATTTTCTTTGTCAGTCAAGAAGTTGTACTGAGCTGGTGGGTTTTGGTTCATCCATCAGAATGAAGTTCAACTGCAAGGTTTTTTTATTATCCCTACTTCACATGTTATAATAAATAATAAAAATAACTACCTTTATTAGGTACTCCCATGTGCCAGGCTGCGTTCTACATCCTTTTACATACAATATTTCCACCTCCTGAAGTTACCACCCAGCCAAAATTTCCTATATTCATATGAGACATACTTCCAGGTTAGTTATATTATTTCCAGACTGGAGTATTATTCTACAATCTTTAAAATTAATAAAATAGAAATAATTAAAATTACATATTTAGGAAAACATTAGCAAATTTATTTTGCCAATAAATAATATCTGTAATACTTCCATTTGAAGAAAAACTACAACTAATTTTTGTGTTCATGAACAAAGTTATTACATAATAAAACTGTAGATATGTTCAAATTAGATCAACCAAATTAAACTGAAATTATAGGTGTGGATGGTTCCATGCTGCCCTAGTTGACTGATTGCCCTAATTGACTAAAGGTTCTGACTTAAGTGTCAATTCAAACTTAGCTATCAATTATTTCATGTGAAGTAACAGGCAAAAACACTGTACATATAAATTTTTTCTCTAAATCATAATTACTATGCCATAAGTTAACTCAAAAATGTATAGATTCAATCATTTGTGAGAATATATCTAGTAGAGAGCCTGACAGTGATCAGAGATTACAGAATCAATGAAGGAAACAACATTTGATGAAAGAAATGAAATATAGAAAACCTAGTTCAAACCTAATTTTAAAGATTAGACTATAAGATTAAATGATTTGCTTAATTAACGATGAAGTTGCCTAAAACCCAAGGGTTAATATATAGTGATTTTTTTTTTAATGCAGCCTCCAAAGTACCATATATTTGTGTGGCACATTATAAATTACAAGGTTTCCTCAATTTGTACACAGAAAAAACGTTGGGTTGTGGAGATGATTGGGCAATTTATCCTAAGTCTTATCAATAATAGAATCAAAATTAGAACTGAAATCTTCCAATTCTTTCTCCATATTATTTCTAGTATGATTAACTCTAGACAGCAATTAATAAACATATGCCTATTAGAAAATTTGCTTTTGACTTTTATGCAATAATCTACACATACTGTCTCCTGAAGTTCATGTCTTGTCCTTATCTTGATACAAAATGCTTAACAATCACCTCCTCTAAAATCTTTTCCAAGCATACACCACCCCTGTCATTCTAGCTTCCACTCAGCACCCATGTCCTTATTCATTCACACAAAAAAATCCCACTGAGTGCTTATTATAGCCAAAGCAAAGTACTTGCCACTGGAGAGACTACAAAGATGAATAAAATATAGTGCCCATTCTCAAGAAGCGTATGGTTTAACATAGAGAAGAAATAAGCAAATAATCACCATATAAGACAGAATATATGTATTTTAGGAGGTGATAAATGCCATGGTTGGTTCAGAAGATATATATGTTTTCGCATCTCTGTTGTTTTGAATATTCTTATATTTGTAATTTTTTAAATGTCCATACTTAACCCTTTTAGATCATATGAAATCTGAGTTGGAAAGAATGTTTCTGCCCTATTTATCACATTTTCTTCCTTTCTTATTTCCCATATCCTCCTTGATTCTATAAAGCAAGATCTCTTTCCCCTTGGTGACCCATTATCATTCATCCCTTGTATCCTCTGTAGGGTATTCTAGTTGTTAGCAAGCCAGTAACTCTGAAGGCTTGATGAGGCAAAAATGAATGCATTTTTTTTTCCCTGAAGGTAAAAGAAAAATGTTTCCCCTGTGTGTTCTTAGGCAATATACAGGAAGAACTTATGCTCTTGGCAATAGCAGTTATTGTCCATAGTTGATCCTTTTAGCAGCAGTTAGCTGGATGCAATTTATTTAAAATTCTTTTGTCAGTTTTTAGCAACACTATATTTACTAAAAAGGGAGAAATTAGAATTCTTCTGTAATTTTATAGTGTTCTATAACATGTAAGTTGCTGTCTTAATCATCTCAAATGACTTCATAATTAAAAAATATCCTTTTTACATTTCCTGGCTTGACATGTGATTATATAGTAGGAGGTCACAATTCTCAAAATCTTGTAAAGAAAAGGGGCATATGCTTGAATGTCAGCATGAAATGATGGCTAAGAAAACCATATTTAAATTTAAATGTGGTTTTATGACTAAGAAAAATAATTTTAAAAATGAACTTGCAAACACAAAAACAAAATATTTTATCTCCTAGAATGTGATAAAGTAGTTGGCGAAATAGAAAGAGAAAAGCAACAAAATTTTAAGAAATCAAAAAGTTCGAAATAAAATAGCTACAGTTAGCTGCCTTAACATCTGTATTCACATTATAACGAAATATGCTTTCATAATGCATTAAAGTGATAATTTTAAAAACCATTAATTACTGTGTAGAGATATGTTATGGCTAAACTGAGTATCCTCAAAATTCATAGGCTGTAATCTTAACTCCTAGTACCTCAGTGTGTGACAATATTTGGGGATAGGGTCTTGAAAGAGGTAATTAAGGTAAAATGAGGTCATATGGGTGGGTCCAAATCCCATATGACTGGTGTCCTCATAAGAAGAGAAAATTTGGACACAGACACACACAGAGGAATGACCATGTGAAGACACAGCAAGAAGATGGCTATCTGCAAGCCAAGGAGGTCTCAGAAGAAACCAAACCTGCCAACACTTTGATCTTGGACTTCTAGCCTCCAGAGTTATGAGAAAACTAATTTCTGTTGTTTAAGCTACCTAGTCCATGGCATTTTGTTACAGCAGCCGTAGCAAATTAATATAAGATTTTAAGAAAAAAAGGAACCTAAAGTTGGAAACTTTTAAATTCAAAAATTAATCACAGATAAAAATTCAAAATTTCTAAAATTCCATTAAAATTATTTACCATTACCATTAAGTTTTTAACTGTAGATCTTTTACATAAAATGAGGTGTATTTGTACCTATGAGACAAGGAAGAAATGAACAGTTGTTGCTTCCATCACTAAAATATGGAGGAGAGAAATTCTCCTTTGGCTCAGAGCTTTAGGATGTGTGTGTGTGTGCATGTGTGTAGATATAGATAAATTACATGTAAATATAATTTTATCTCTCTCTCTCTACCTTTAAATTAAAGTTGAAGTACATCCAGCTTGCTAGGGAGTAGAAATGGTAAGAAAAACAATTTCAGGTAAATAAAAATTTGACTAAACTTATAAAAATATGACAATCCATATCAATTTTTAGACTTTTTAAATTATCATTAATTTTTACACTTTTCCTCCCTTCCCATCCACATAGTTTTAGAATTACCTTAAAGACATACTTATTTATATCTAGTAGATTGTTGATGGCAACAAATATAGACCTGAATCCCGAAGGGCTTTGGTAAGAGCAAGTTATCTGTTGTAAACGATTCTTCTTTTTCTCCTTCTTCCCTATCATCATCAGCAGCATCAGCATCAGCATCATCATCATCACCATCATCATATCACAGCTAACATTTACTTATTCCTTATTATATTCCAAACTCTGTTTAAGAGTTATACATATATAAATAGATTTAATCTTGAAAACAATCCTATGAGGTAGGTACTATTATTAGGACACCTTACAGAATAAGAAACTTAGGCACAAGGATGTTAATTAACTTGCCCAAGGTGATAGGAATAGTGACAGAGGTAGGATTTGAACCCAGGCCATCTGATTCTGGAGTCCACACTTTTAATACCACTCTGTAGTCTATATGTAATCATAATTACTAAAAATAAATTGAAGAGTGATTAATAAAATTGCCTATATATCTCTATTACTGTAATCAAGACCTCAGAAGTTGTGCTGTGAACGTGGCTGCTACTGTGGTTACTGATAAGGCACACCAATAGCAAGAAGCTATCCAATGGCTCATATTGATCATCCCTTCATTTATTTATCTCAAAAATAAAGGAAGAAATTATATAAACATATATAGAAATTTCTTAGCTACTTTTAAATTCTAGTTTGGTGGATGTTCAAAATCTACCCTCATGAACATGAATGAGAAGAGAGCATAGAAGAGAGAAAATAGGATATAAAGGCTTTTCAAATATGATTTTATTTAGTTTCTTTGTCATTTCAATCTACAACTCTCTTTTAATTAAGCTATATAGCTATTTGTCAATTTTGTAGGTAAGATAGAAGTTTATTTTTAATCAGGCCTTAAGAAGATTACCACTAATATCTCTTGCACTTCTAGGGCCATATTGTATATTGCTGCTCTTACTTGCTAGTTTAATAATCTAGATTTTAAAGTCTAGTTTTATTTTTCTTCATAAATATACTTCATAAAGAAACAACCATAGAGTGATGTAAAAAAGTACACAGCAGGTGACTAATTAAAGGCTTGGAGGCTTGCTGGTTTGGACAAGCAGCCAGACAGAATAGAGGGGTGTGGCCTGGTTTGGGGTCAGGAAACAATCCAAAGTCTGCAATACTGGGCCGGCCCAGTGGCGCAAGCAGGTAAGTGCGTGCGCTCTGCTGAGGCGGCCCGGGGTTCACCAGTTCAGATCCCGGGTGCACACCGACACGCCTCTTGTCAAGCCATGCTGTGGTGGCGTCACATATAAAGTGGAGGAAGATGGGCATGGATGTTAGCCCAGGGCCAGTCTTCCTCAGCAAAAAAAAAAAAAAAAAAGAGGAGGATTGGCAGATGTTAGCTCAGGGCCAATCTTTCTGACCAAAAAAAAAAAAAAACAAAGTCTGTGATACTTGGTCAAAATCTATCAGCTCGTGGAGGAGAGGTGGGAATGGAAGAGGTGGCAGCAGCACTCAGGATACTCCCTCAGAGCCTTGTAGGCTAAGTCTGGCAGAAGGATTGCTTCCAGGTAATGTAACTTGTCTTTTTTTCTCCTTATGCTCCCGTATCAGCAATTTCACTGATTTCCAGAAGTTTCTCTTGGGATTTTTCTACAGAACAGGGAGCTATCTGACTGTAGGGTTATGTAGAAATGAACACAACAATAGAAAACTTTGACAAAGTAGAATAGAAGTTTAGAGAAATGGTGTGTTTTGTTGAAGAAATCCAGGTGCAGCCACTGGCATTCTCTCTGGCATCTTCATCAGTGAGCGGTAACATTTCTTAACCTGAGTTGGGATGGAGACTGAGTAGGTGACCTTAATTCTGATTTTAAAAAATGAAATCATTCTGCTGGATGTCTGGATAGACTAACCCTAGCAGGAATTTTTTGAAAATCGGAATCCTAAATCTGTTCATGAAAGAGTTGACTGCTTACTTCAAGAAAGGATGCTTCATTACTTCCTACAGGACATCTTAACCAGCTCCTTGAGGACTTGCAGGGTAGAGGTTGGGTTACTGAGATCACTCCTATTAGAATTCTCCTCTCTGTTCACCAGATGATTCCATCTAACCCTGGCACAATGGCGTCTGCTTTATGTGAATGCTGGGTTCTCTTGGTAGCTTGAGAACTGATGCTGCAGCAGCTCTCTCTCCAGTGGGCACAAGGCCTAAGTCAACTGTGCTCTCACTGGGCTGTGGTATATGCTACCAGCAACTTGACTTTTCTGCTCAAGCAAAAAAAAATTTTTTCCCTAGCATTTTATTGCAATCACTGCTATAAAATTAAAACATATCTTTCATTTCTTCACTTGTAATAAATACATGAATTTTCCTGTCTCTTAGTAATTTGTACAAGGCCACTTAATCTAATTTTAAAATTTGCTTTTTATAAATTTAGTCTTTCAGTTTTCAGATTCGTTTACGTTACTGCTATTAAGGACTATTTCTTTTTAAATACCCGTATCCATACGTGTACCTGTTAATCACTTCTCAAGGGCCAGGCTCATTTAACATCAAGCTTGATAACATAATTTCTTTCTTTCTTTTTTTTTTTTTTGAGGAAGATTGGCCTGCGCTAACATCTGTTGCCAATCTTCTTTTTTTTTTTCTTTTTTCTCCCCAAAGTGCCAGTACATAGTTGTGTATCATAGTTGTAGAGTTGTAGCTCTTCTATATGGGATGCTGCCTCAGCATGGCTTGATGAGCGGTGAGTAGGTCTGCGCCCAGGACCCAAACTGGCAAACCCTGGGCTGCTGAAGTGGCCCTTCAAGAACTTAATGCACTACGCCACCAGGTCAGCTCCTAATTTCTTAATTTCAGTAATTAGTTTGTTATTTCTCATCACATACTATGTTCCAATCTCTTTTTATTTTTTTTATCTCCATATCCTTTGAAATTCATAAATTATATCCCCCTAAATCTGAGTTTGCCTTTTAGATCTCTGCTGCTTGAATCTCTTTATTTGAGAATAAAGGGAACACTCAATGATATTTGAGTTACACTAAAATCCTTTTCATTAGCTCAATTATTTCTTTACCATTCTTTTTGACCTCATCATATTTATTTTTGGCTATGACTACCTTTGCTGTTGTTATTATAAAAATAATAATTATAATGAATATTATCTGCACCACTTATTAGACATTTTACTAAATGCTAACGAATATTATCTGCACCATTTATTGAGCATTTTACTAAATTTATATACATCATCTCATTTCATACTAATCATTGCCCTATGAAATAGATCTCAAAGTCCTGTTTAACAAATAAAGAAACTGAGAATAAGAGGTTAACTAACCTACTCAAAGTCACCCAGGTAGAGCTTGCTTGACTCCAGGCTGTGTTGTCATCTAGCACACTATACTCATGTACTGCTGCCACATTTGATATTAGAGTCTTCAAGTACTCCTGACTTACAAACATCAAACATAAACAGCCCATATCTGGCCACTCCTAACCAGCCCCAGCCTGTCTCTCCTCTTCTGTTGTCCCTATTGCCTGACTCTTGAAAGTCAATTTAAAACACTTAAGCCTGGCACTGAATGCGTATTCTCAGTGTTGAGAACAGAATAACCTTTAATAAGGGGAATGATGTAGTTAACAGTGGCAATCTACTTGCCAAAAATACTTTGTCTTCAACTTTCTGGAACTTTTTATATTGATATTGCTTACAATTCCATCATGTGAGTTTGTATTTATAGGGCTTTCTTTAAAAAATGAAAGTATTTCTGTGTTGTGTTATTCATATTATAAGGTAAATTACTTCAGTTGGATTGCTTTCCTCCCAATACGTCTCTTTGATATTGGTGAATGGGTCCTTGAAAGACAAGAAGCCTGGAGAAAAGGTGACAAGTACCTAGGATCAGGCATGCACAACGAATGGGAAAAACTCTTTCCTTTCCCACATTGTCCTCTGTTGCCAGAACACTAACTCAGTCTATCAGATTCTGGGTTAAATGGATTAGTATTGACTTCTGGTCCACATTTGAAAAATTCTGGGCAACTTACGGGCTATATTACTTAATTCTAGAGAGATAAATAAGAAAAAAGAAAATTGTAATATAATATAAATATGTGCTATAGTAGTGATACCGGCTCAACACTAGGTTGACATGAGGGAAGCCATATTGTAGAAAAGAAGCCCTAGTGTAATTTTGAATGACCTCTGACAAACTAACCCAGCTGGATATGCACCCTCCAGGAGATCTAACTGCTCTGTAGACTTTATGACCCCTCCCTGTGCAAGTACCTCCCAGCTGCGATAAGATGATAACTTTGTTCTTTTGAGTTCCTTAGGAATGTGATGACCCCCGAACAGAGAGTCTATGCTGATAGCCAGCATCAATGAAAACTGAAAGATCTGGTGTGGCGACTCCCAGTCTGTAACACCAGAAGGTCAACATTCCTAACCCCCTCCCCTATCACCCACCAGCCTATATAACTGCTGTAAAATTTTGTGCCCCCTTAAGATGGTTCTTTCAGACATTAGTCGGCCATCTTCATCCTTGCTAGCAAACTCTAATAAACTGCCCTTTCTTTTCCACCTTGCCTCTTGACAATCGGCTTTTGTCTTGCAGTGAGCAGATAGTGCCCTTTGTGCAGTAACAATAGGGGTAAGATATTTTTGTGATGATTTTGTGGGAACATTACCACCATTTAAAAAAGAGCGTTGTTGGGGCTAGCTCAGTGGCACAGCAGTTAAGTGCACACGCTCCACTTCGGCAGCCCAGGGTTCGCAGGTTCAGATCCTGGGCGTGCACAGACACACCGCTTGTCAAGCCATGCTGTGGCAGCATCCCATGTAAAGTAGAGGAAGATGGGTACAGATGTTAGCCCAGGGCCAATCTTCCTCAGCAAAAAAAAAAAAAAAAAAAGGAGGATTGGCATTGGATGTTAGCTCAGGGCTGATCTTCCTCACAAAAAAATGAATAAATAAATAAATAAATAAGAGCATTGTTTCTACAAAGAAATAACCTTTGAGTTCCAAATAAATACTGTATCAATGAACTGTATGGCATTCTCTGTTGAAATATTATGGCCTACCCTTTTAAAAAATATCTCCTGGGATCATTTTAAAATATAAAATATGTCTAATTTAAAAAATAAACATCATATATTTAAATAAACATTATCAAATTCTCCATATTAATTTTCCTATATATATATGCATATTGTTTGATTTTCAATTCTTGCTAATTATGTTAATTAATCACCATATAACTCACAGGATGGTTAGCCTATGCTGAATTATAATTTGCACTGTTGAATTTAACAGACAAATCATTTTTCTGAACCAATGAACAGCAGAGAATATTAGTTTCATAGAAAAAATAAAAGTTGATCCTTAAATTTTTGCCAAGAGTAAAATAGATGAATCACATTTAAGCTGGGATGAAGAGAATGCAATAGGCATGAAAGGGTGCACTGGCTACATAGTTAAATTCTGTTTTGAGGGAAAAACCCTTGAGAAATCATCCACTGATTAAATAGAAATCATGTCTGCACATGTCTTTTCCTGCTCTTATTAAATATAGACTCTACTTTCAAATTTCCTAGTATACTTAAAATATTCTTAGAAAGATAATAACTTAATAAGCATTGCTCTACAGATGCTTTCAAAGTGAGTTACTAAGGAGATTTTTTAAAAATTACTAAGAATTGTTTACAACTATCAGTGCAAAAGGCTTGAGAAATTCAGGGAGGCAATGCCCTTTAAAATGTGGAATGTGTAGTTTAAAAAAACTCCACTAATACTGAATTAGATTCCATCAAAGCTTCTTAATATCTTCACAGGAATTTCAGGAATATAGAAGTACAGCACCTGCTCCATATGTCTGAGGGTTTGGATTTAATCTCAGTTATCTCAAATTTGAAAACCAGATTAGCTCCAAAGAATACTTCCCATGACTTAGTGGCTACATGAACTTGGGTAAATTACTTAACCTTTCTATATATCCTGGTTCTCTCATATGCTAAATGATTTTTTTCAAGAATTAGATTTAATGTATTAAAGCACATAGCTCAATAGCAAGCCTTTAATTGGCATCTTGTTATTGAAATCAGGAAGGAAAGAATGGAAATATAAGCTAAATATCCCTAATTAAAAAGAGAGAGATGCTGTTGAAAATTTTAATCTAAGGAACTGTTAGTATGGAAATTAATGATAACTAAATCTGTATATGCCCTTGACTGAAAAAGAATCCTCTGTAATTTTCTCTTTGACCCATGACAGAGCAAGACCAAGCTAGGGATGATGGGGAAAAGATGTTGTATCTTAATGATTTGATTACATTTTTGGTTCAGCTGAATGCATAACTCCAGCAGGGCCTGGGAAAAAAACCCCAGAGTTTTAAGTAGGTCTGGAGGGGCCAGAGAATTGCATTTCTAAAAGTTTTCAGGTGATCTTCCTGCTACTGGTCTGGGACTAACTTTGAAAAACACTACCTTAGAGAATACCTAGGAAATTAAATTGCTTACTATAATTAGTCTTTTGCCAAGACTTAAGTTTTTCTAACCTAAAATAATTGGTGTCAAAGTTATTGGAATGAAATCAAAACTTGTTTTTCTGAAAAAAAATTTTGAGTCATGTCTATAGTATTCCTTTGGTCTATCCTCCTATAACAAATTTCTGCCAAGTATCCATAACAAGAATCATTGGTATTATACCTAAGGAACTTGTTTTTATTGTATGAAGAATGCAAATCATACAATTGACTCATTTTCCCTTTCTGCCTTTGCTGCTCATTAGGAAGCTCTCGGTCAAACTATATGCCCCACATGTAGCAGGTGTGTAGAAGCTCACACTGCGCATTTTGTTCACAAACTTTACTTCTGGTGTTACCTTGTTTTGTCTTGACTTCGTTTTTCCCTTGATACTCATTTCTTCATTGACAATATTATTGAGAGTATTATATGTATTTTTTAAAAAATATCTACATTCCTTCCTGAAGTATAGTGGGACATAAACAAACAAAACAAATTTGTGTCATCTGAAGACATGTTTACAGACGTTTTAATATCCTATTTTATTAGGACTTTATGCCTTGGTCTTTGGATTATATAAAATGAATAGCTGAGAGATTAGAGCATAACAGATGCCACAAAAGATCAGGTCCACCTATTTAGCCCTAGGCAGAAATACCAAACAAGTGCTTGGGAAGGCAGAGATATCACTTCTGATATCAAGTTCAAAAGGGTAGGGATGTATCTGAAATATTATATCATTACAGAACTATTTTCTACGATATTCGCTGAACCTATTTGAAGCTATTTACATTCTCATTTTAGAGAAAAATTTCTAGAAGTTTAGAACCCGCAGAGAAAAGCAAGGCTATTTTTGCTTGTCTTAAATTTACCTTTCTCCTGGCTTTAGACCTGTGTCATTTGCAGTACACTAGAATTCTGTGATGGACAGTTCTATAGTCACCATGTCAGTACTTACGTAATTTGGGGAAGAGATTGGTGGTTTGGAAGATGATACTGATGTAAGAACCTCTGCCTCCTTTGGGTTGTATAGTGGAGAAACTAGAAACCTATGCTACCTATCACCTGTGTATACCCCACATAACCAGTTACAGTTTATTTAACGAATCCTGACTGTACTGAAGAATGGAATATGAGAGGGAGAAACTGAAGGTTGAGTAGGTAAGGACAAAATAGACCTAAGTATATAAAAATCCAGACTGCTTTTCTCTAACACACAGATACACAGACCACAAATATTACTTGATTTCAATGATTAAATCACTAAGTCAGAGAGCACATAATAACTAAATGCTATGAGTAAGTTTTACTATTTTCATTCTTTTATTAAAGCTGAAATAAGTACACCAGGACAAAGTCTTTTCACAATTTTGGCCATGAATAATCTCATGAAACTAAAAACGTTTTTAAAATATAAAGGCAATGAAGGGCAAGAACAACGAAATAACACTCATACTTTAACTTATTTGCAAAAAGTAGTTCAAAAAGATTCTGACTAAAAACCTTTTGAACTCCTTACAACACCTCATGAATATGTATTTTGTTCTAATAACTCACTAGTAAACTAGATTCAATTAGAATATGATAAAATAAAAAAATTCTCTATGTAGGAAACCCATAAGAAGATAATAGAAGTTCTTCCTAAACATTTTTGAGGGTGTTAGGACATTTATAGATTTTATAAAATGAAAAATTCTAAAAGATTTGTTCCTCAGACCATTTCTGAATTTTATTTCTTTAATCTCCTACCTTATATAACCATTTTTTTAATAAGGCAAATTCCATACCTAAAAGTTGGTATGTAAACACATTATAAATTTTAGCATTTAATAATATTATGGGGCCATCGCATTATATGTTTGTGTCTGACTAATCTGCATTCAGCAGTTTAAGAGAATCTAATGGTTTCATATGATTAATTGATCATTTTACAACTTTTAAAAAGAAAAATGTCTTGCCTTCAAATGGTAATCTTGTTCCAGTCTGGAATCTGATCCGGCTACCTGTTTGTATTTGTTAATTTTCATTTGGCGATTTCTCTCCTCTATATCCATAGCACCTATCGAGTAGAAAAAAACCCATAAAATTAATGTTCAGTTCTTATTGGAGCCCTACTTACAGGATGTATAAAAGAAGAAATGCTAGGCTGATATATTACCTTCATTCAAGGTAGTATACCCAAATTAAACGTCATATTATTTTTTAGATTTATTTAAAGTATGCAATTTGGTGAATAAAAGCATGATTATTAAATATGTAAAATAATTTTAATCTGAATAAAATCTAAACAAATTTAAACAGAAGACAACAAATCTTTGTTAGATAGAAAACACTTTCTGGTACATGTACGTCCAGGAGAATATATTTGACAGCACATAAATTTGACAATAGTAATATTATAAGAACTTTGATTTGTAATTCATCAAGATTTGATTTATTTACTGGAAAAAAATTATGTGTAATTAGTTTCAAATACAATTTTACATTTGCATTTAGAAACTATTATCACAAAATTAGCCCATGTATGAAAGCAGGTTGTCCCAGCATACATGTAGAGGCAGTTATCAAGATCTTTTGAACTTGCATTTTCTAGAGCTAGGATCAAGAAAGAGGTACTTGGAAAATACTTCTGAGAACATACCATACCACTAAAGGCACAAATTATTACTGAAATCATTTCAGAAAAAAAAAAGAAAAGAATGTAGGGGGTGAAAAGTGAGATGATAAGGCTATCACAAAATGAGATCAATGTTCTCTACAACAGGTGCTACCTCAAAACACACCACTTATAGATATCAAGACGGTCTTGAAAAACTTTGTTTAGAACAAGAGCTAAATTCATGTAGCAAATCTTAGCAAACATGAAAAAGTGCTTTAAAAGTATATTTATGAATTTTATTGAAGAGACTTTATAAGAAAATTGCATTTCTCATGCATAATGGAAAAACAAAATATCTATTGTACAAACTGGGAAAAACAATCATAGCTTAGCGGGCTCAAGGGGGTATCTATAACACAATGTTGTCATGTAAATTCACAAGCACTGGGTGTAGGTAGAAATGTAAACACACACATACATACCCCTTGCTTAAGACCATAACTTTACAACTGCAGTAAAGATAGCTAGTCACAAGTGTACCTATTCAAAAATAGGTATTTTAATACTTATCTTGAAGAAAATATCCCTGTAAATCTGATAACTCTTGTTAGTAAAAAATTTTAAGTAAAAATTGATTAATTAAAATAACATAAAAAGGGAAGAAAAAATTTCAAAAGGGAGTAAGAAAATTTTGAATAAAAGAATGTATAAAGAGCTTATATGACCTCTAAGTATAACAGCAAATTTAAATCAACTCTTGAATAAAGTGAGGCAATTTGTTTGAGTCAAAATTTAAGTACGATTTGATTAATTGATTCTGTGCCAAATTATAAAATGGGGAAAATAAATACAATGTTAATATAAATTGAATGATATACAAAATCAAGTGAGTGCCTCCATGATATGAATATGAAATACAGTCAAGTATAAATGTCTATTAGTCTATTAAAATACAATTTTGGAATTGTTTGTACCTCAAGAGATATTCTCAGGTAAATATGTTTATTTTCTCCAAGGGCAAGGGAACAAAAAAGGTATCCCAGCCTCAAAAAATTAGCTAAATTGACTGTTTGGAAAGTTTCTTTAAAAAAGTTTCATTTTGATATCATAGTAGCAAAATAGTATTTTAAATATGAATAGCACTAACAGACAAAGAATTTTAAACACATTTTATATATACATATATATATAAATACATATATACACATACATATAGATATATACACATACATACATAGATATGCATTTTCTAATATTTAGGTTATTTTCTGGACATCAACTCCCTATGTAGCTACACTAAATTCTTTCTGATTACTAGGTAGTAATGGGATATATACTGGCAGAAGTTGCCAAATTTTTGCCTGATAGTAAATATCTTAAGCTTTGCAGACGGCACGGTCTCAGCTGCAACTCTGCCATTGTAACATGAAGGGGAGCTACAGACAATGCATTCAAAAATGAATGTGGCTATTCTAATAAAACCTTATTTACAAAAAAGCACTGGGCTGGATTTGGTCCATGGGCCATAGTTTGCCTGTGTTAAAGCATATTGGTTTAATATTGCCTTGCAAAAGAGCCTTTCTCCTTAGTAATGGTTTAAAGATTTTGTAGAATCAGGTTTATGGAACATCCTTTATATTTAACAGATCACTGGAGGGATCTAAGAAGGATATCAATCTGTATTTGCTATAAGCAAACAAAGATGCAAATAGAGAGAGTGATACCACCATTTAAATATGTTATCAACTAAATTCCAGTTGCAAACACATCTCTTATCTCCAGACTCAATCATCATCTATAGATGGTCCCTAAATGGAAAAATTCTTTGTTAGATCCTTAACCAATGAAACCTCAAGGGACCATCTTAGAGGATATACAGTCAACAAACTTGGGGTAAATATACTTTTAACTTATAATTTTAAATTCTCCTAGGAGGCTAATCCTTAGGACAAACAGTAACCAAACATGCCTCTCTCTCAAATTATTTGGCTCATACGAAGTCTTCCATTCCTTTCTACATTTTTATCAATCTATTCTTACAAAAAACAAAAAAAAACAAAAAAAAAACAAACACTCCACAGATAATAGCATCCTTAGAGAGGTAAGTATCCTAGTGATAAAGAGATCCACCGTAGGGGATTCTTCACCAGCAAGTTGACTTTTCTTTGCTGGTCCTTTTCTCTAAGGAAAATAACTCAGAAATAATATTTTCAATAGATTATTTCGGTTTCTTTCTTTTTTTTTTTTTAATTTTTTGTTTATTGCAGTAACATTGGTTTATAACATTGCAAAAATTTCAGGTGTACATCATTGTACTTCTGTTTCTGCATGGACTACATCATGTTCACCACCCAAATACTAATTACAACCCATCACCACACACATGTACCGAATTATCCCTTTCACCCTCCTCCCTCCCCCCTTCCCCTCTGGTAACCACCAATCCAATCTCTGTCCCTATGTGTTTGTTTATTGTTGTTATTATCTACAACCAAGCTCAGTCTTTTATTTTCTTTCCCCATGGAATGAAAAACAATTTAGAGGAATCAATGCAAGTAGAAGAGCTGCTGTTCACTATCTGCTTGGGGAACAGAACATGCAATTTCTAAACATTCTTTCAACTCTGATGTCCAATGCTGTACTCTATAAAAGGAAAATAAGTGAAAGTGTTAGAGGCAGCTTTTGTTCAATCTTCTCTCTCTCTTTCAGATTTACACTACAAATCTGCATATAAAAAGTGAAAATTCTGCAATAAAGAATAATTATTTGATCACAGAAATCACCCCCCGCCCCCACCTATTACCTGTTAATGTCTCACTGAAATATTCTCAAAAATACATTTGGGGAAATGCTGGCTTTAGAAGGAAAATTTACCTAGGAATCTCTAAGATTCATACTCTTAAATGTGAAGACACTATGCTTATTACAGAAGACATCTTAGTGGTGTGATTTGATTTTGTAATTTGAGTATGCTGAAAAAATTAGTCATTATATGTTCAAAATCAAATCGAATATCAAAGCATTTTCAAATTATAATAAAAGTTGATTAAGAGGTTAATGGGACAATCAGTTTTCTTGGACAAACACATTTACAACAAAAGTTTACATATGTTTGTGTCTATTTACTGAAGAGATAATCTAAGTGTATTAAACTATAATATTCAAACTGTCTCTAATTCTTTTTGGTGTAAGGTAATTCATTAACTAAGTAAACTAAGAAAATATGACTTCTAGTTTCATTAATATCTTGTTTCATAAATAAGAGGGTTGATTTAAATTATGCTGGAAGTGGCCCTGTTTTGGACATGTGTAAACAAATCCTCCTGAATACCATCAATTTTGGAATTTCTATTTGACAAATGACATTTTTATCAAAGCTTGTCTCATTGGTTTTCCCAATAATGCATTTAAATTATACAAGGGGTTTTTTTCCACTCTAAAAATTTTAAGGCAGAGAACAAAAAGAAAAGTCAAGTGTAGATGTACTGGAATTCATAAATAGCTCAAAGTATTTGTTTTTCTCAAATTGGGAGCTCCTGGTCCATTCTCAGTCACTTAATTTTAAAAACCCAATATTTTGTTGATCCTGATTTAATGTGTTTCCTAAAATGATATCACATATTCTGTAAGCTATTTATTTTGATATAAGCCATTTAAGAAGTTTACTTGTTCTTAAATCAATAAACTAATTTTTGTGATTATTTTGAACTTAAAAAAGACTACTTAATGTGTTCAGAAAGTTAAAATCTTATTTACAATGTTGGTATGGCAATCAAGTTAAAAAAAGTTAAGTTATAGGTGGTGGTGTATCCAGAGATGTAGTTAAAATGGCCAGATTAATTGGCAGTAGGGCATTCAGTGATTTTTGTAGTGCACTTCAAACAGTAATAGTTTTAAGTTTGGTTTGCCAAACACACACACACACACACACACCACACACACACATGCACACACAACTCCTGGGGTCCCAACACAGCTTCGTAGGGACACAAGTTTGGCAGTAACGCAATTCACAATGCAGCTGAACAGTGATCAGAATATGACACAGCTGCCGACTCAGTGATCCATTTGTGATCTTAAATGAAATGCTCAAATCTGGGGGTCTTAAGAGGGAAAACTCTTAAGCCCAATATCAAAGCTCAAAGAAAGAACCCCAAAACTCAGGAAAAAATGAGAGAACCTATGATTACAGACATCATGGAATTCTAAGATTATTAATCTTATTTAAATCCAGAAACTGCATCGGTTTGTTCCCCAAATTCTTATGGCTAATTTAATACTTTTTAAGCATCCTTCCTCCTCCCCACCCTATCTCTTTCTTTTATATCTATATAAATATTTGGCTTCAGGTTAAAAAAAGTCTTCTTTAATTGAGATTAAAAAGTTTCTGGAGGATTTGTGATAAAAATAATCACATCTGTAATTCCTTTTTCTTTGATTATTATATGTCTTCACAAAACTAAGATGTACCTTTAAATAATCTGAGGCTAGAAAACAAATTTATATTGTTCATATTTTTAACAAAATAATATACCAAGAACTTGTGGAATGATCATTAAACGTTTGCATTTTATAATTGGATTTATTCTAAATTTTATCCTTTTAGAAGGTACATGTTAAATTTGTTTTCCAGTTAAATTTAAGAATTAAAGGTATCTGTGCAATATCGTTTTAATTAATAGTGAAGCATTACTAAGAAAACTGTTTTCTGTTGAACCTATCCAAATAATTTAAACAACATAGATAAAGTATAGCTTTAACATGTCTAATTGATTTTCAAAAAATATGTATAGAGATATAATAAATGTAATCTGAATATAAAACAAAATGTTATCTAAAGCATTTCTCTAATTGAGGCTAAAGAAGTATATTACTTACATAGTAGAAACATATTTTTCAAATTAACTATATTTTGCCAAACCACTGAGGAGAGGGAAAAAAATTACTTTTGATAACTATCTTATTGAATCTTAGTTTACAAACTTTTCTTCTAAGAAAATATAAACAATGTGGAAGAGGCATAAAACAAAAGAAGATTACAGACAATAATGATGAGAGTGACAGAAATAACATACTCCAAATGAACAAAATTAAAGGTCCAAATTTATGTAATCTCTGAATGCTACAATCACCATTTAAGTATGTACCAAATTAAGAGCAATAAAGAAAAAGGTATAATCAATGTATGGAGCTATTTGCTCACTTCAAGGTGAAAATTACACAGCAGAAAGCATGGCTATTTATGTTTATTTTTTGATTCAGTAGCATAGACTACAAAAACAACTTATTGATGTCTTTCACTAGTCAAAGGAGTAAGAATAGAAATTATTAAAATGACTCATGAGATAAATAAGAATATGTAATATTTTGTCATGTTATAATTTTATTTTCAAAGGCAGTGCAATTCAAAAAAAATATTGTCCTTGATTTTACTGAGTATTTTAACTGTTCTTACAATATATAATAACTGTGAAAAAACTTACTTTTCAGATTGACAGTCATATACTAGCCGTGGACAAAAAATTAATGTTCATTTATATGAATGTTTTCCAAAGTACCTGATGTACAACAATAAAAATTACTGAAAAATACAACATATTTGGTACTGTGTATCAAAAGGCTTTACAACGGTCATATTTTTGAAAGTGAAATTCCACTTCCTGGGATCTTTCCTAAAGAAATAAATCAACATGCAAAGATGTACATTCAAGTATATTCATTGCACCATTGTTGTGAAGCCCTGGGAAAAGAAACTCTAAACGTCCAACAATAGGGGATTAGTTAACTGCATTTATGGTATATCTACGGAATACTACTGATCCATGAAAAATGATGAATATGGTTTGCACTGCAATTAGGAAGTATAAAATAGATTAAATGGTAGATACAGTACTATAGTTTATAAACTATAGTTTAAAAAACTATATATATTCATAAAAACAAATATGCACATAACCTATACACAAGACAGAGATGGAATGAAAAAGATTTAAGATTTATACATCAGAATGTTAGCAGTTATCACTAGTTATTGGAAGTAAGTATAAGTGCTATTGTTTTTTCATTTGGAAATATATAGTTTATAAAATATCCACAATGAATATACATTAAACAGAAGAAAAATGTTATTTTTATTTATTTATTTTTGTTGTTGTTGCTGTTGTTTTTTTTTGTGAGGAAGATCAGCTCTGAGCTAACATCCGTGCTAATCCTCCTCTTTTTTATTTTTGCTGAGGAAGACCGGTTCTGAGCTAACATCTATTGCCGATCCTCCTCCTTTTTTTTTTCCCCCAAAGCCCCAGTAGATAGTTGTAGGTCATAGTTGCACATCCTTCTAGTTGCTGTAGAAGGGGCGCGGCCTCAGCATGGCTGGAGAAGCGGTGCGTCAGTGCGCGCCCGGGATCTGAACCCCGGCCGCCAGTAGCGGAGCGCACGCACTTAAGCGCTAAGCCACGGGGCTGGCCCCGAAAAATGTTATTTTTAAAAAAACACAAAGTAAAACGTTTATGTAAAAAAGGAGAAATTATCCAGTTGGAAAATCTTATATTTTTGTCATGATTTGATAAAAATGCTTTGGAAATAAATGTTAAATAATTTTTAAAATGCAAATGTGCAATTATTCAATACTTAATTTATCTTAGGGACTTATATTTATTTGTTAAATAAAAGCATTTGGGTGCATTGACTGAAAGTGGTATATAATAAGAAATACTTCCAAATGCAAGAAAGTGTAGATCTTTCCAATTTTTATGAATATTAATACATAAAGTGATCTGGCATGTTTTAAAATTTTCCATATTATTTTTTTCAAATGTGGGACTTAAACTACACAACAAAAGTTTTAAAAGTTACTTTAAAATGATTTTTCGTAATCACTTGCCTATAATGAATTTTCTGATATTTTTTATACTAAAACTTTATTATATAATAGAACCTCATAAAAAGTACACTTTTGTTAGCTGAATTATTTGTTAAAAATAGATGTGATGCAGAGAATAACAAATATTGTAACAATTTAAATTGAGAAAAGGCATGGAAATAATTATTGTAAAAAAATGATAAATTATGTACCAAATTACTTCCATATTAGTACTGGGTCAAACAGAAGCATTTTCTTTTAAAGTGTAAACAAACGTAATCTTAACTGTGCAACTAAGATACACAAGCTTTGAGAAACACTTCCAAATCAATCAATTTTGAGCATTTTTCTACCGTGATCACTAGGAACTGACACATTTGAAATGAAAGAAAAGATAATTTGATTTTGTTTATAATGTGTTTGCTTATAAAACGATCTTTCCTTTGCTCCAGAAATGTAGAAAAACGGAACTTCATATGTGCTTATGTGAAATACTGAAGTAAATGAAATATGAAAGCTCTAGAAACTTATAAAACTGTTGTACTACCTTGAGGCTCGTAGTTATGACCTATATTCTTTTGATTTATGTTCTAAACCTTAACAATCTATTTTAGATATTTAGGTTACCTGTTACTCTCTCTGTGTACTTGTCTGTTGTTTCTCTATTAACTCCCTGCCATCTTCACTAAATAATACTTCGGAGAAGATGCTATAGACAAATTTCACAGGCTCCTTTCACTATAGTCAAAATAAACTGATATTCAAACTACTTTAGGACATAACTTATTAGGAGTGACCTAGTGATCTAAAGAAATAAAGTATATCTGTTTTTGACATCTAAATTCCAGAATGAACAGATTTACTGAGATTTTATCATTCAGAGGACTTGGATTTTAGCACCATTTTAGGCTTCAACATTTAAAATCAGGATGTAGTTGGTTCATGGGGAAGATCAGGGTTTTGTGCATGGAGAGTGCAGTGGAGGTAACCATTACAGAGCTGATGGGGCTTTGGAACTGCCCAGATTTAGGGTAATGGGTATATTTATGATATACAGGATTGAAGAAAATCTTAAACACAGCACTGGTTTAAAAGATGCTTACAAGACTTGGGTTTGAGTCTTGATTTCACAAGATCTATAACAGTAAGCACTTCATTTCATCTTTATGGGCATATAATTCATCATCTGTAAAATGAATAGTTTTGGACCAGATACAATTTATGATTCTTTCTGCTATATAACTCTCCAGTTGGTTAATTTTGAAGCCAAATGATGCCTAAGTGTTCTTTTATATTGCCATACCTATTTCATTAATAATAGATAAAGTTTTCTAGAAATTCTTACTCTGAATCACGCAAAATGTTGACTGCATTTTAAAAGAAGGATTTATTAACCCAAAGAAACCTCTGATTAAGGAAATGCAAGGTAAAAATAGGTTTTGATCACTGAGTTCTCTGCACTTACTCCAACTAAAACCCTTCCAATCCCCTAGTCTGAGCTAGTTCTTATACTGGGTCTCCCAAGAGTAAAATCTGGAATATGTGGAATTAACATTCTAGTCATCAGTTATTCATCACCACTTTAAATTTTGTAAGTGGGCCCCACTATATCTAGTATAAAAACAATGGGTTTTTACATGACTTGAGCTCTTGTGCTTGTACAAACAAGCCTTTTATATTTGTGCTATAAAGCAAGAATACCTAAACGTAGAGAGCCTCTTACTGTATCTCCAATATTGAGTCAAGTGCAACATGTTATTTGCTCACCACTAGGTCATTTAATAAGAACTTCCTCTGCTTGGGGCTCCCTTATTTCATGGTGACTTTACTCAAAGAAAAACATTACTGAGTAATGTGTCTAAGTTAAGTTTGATAATGTGAAACTTATGTCTCGAAGGTTACCAAAAATGGCCTATTCGCCAAATCCAGTGATTATTCCTCAGCACAATTCTACTGGACCTCAATGCAGCATTTTATACTATCATTGATCTTCTTCCCTTCAACTGTTTGGTGCAGCACTTTTCTGAAACTCCTTCAGTTCACTCTTTAGCAGACTATTTTATTGGCTCATCTTTCTCAGCCCATCTTTCACATATATATATTCCCTAAAGTGTTGTTATTAACTTTCTTTTCTATCCTATCCCTAAGTGATTTTAGCTAAGTCCACAGCTTCAATTGTCACTTCAATGCTGAAGGCTCCTACCTTCAGCTCCTACCTTTTCTGTAAGCTTAAGACTCACAGTTTTAGCTGTCTCCTACCTAGCCATCCCCAAATGGATACCCCAGCAGCACCTAAAACTCAGCTTGTCCAAAACAGAAGTTAAAATTACTTCTCAGATATGTTCTTCTTCCTTTACTTATTATCAATGAATATCTAGAGTATCCAGAATCTATTTCTTTGTTAACTGCCTTGCCTGTTCTTAGAACTGCCTGTCAACCCTAAATCCTTTTCTTGATCTTTCTTGGTTCATTGACCACTGCTTTAGACTCAAAGCTTTAGTCTTTTCTTTGTTTTCTAGCTCATCCACTATTGCCATCTCTTCTCTCTGTGTTCTGAAGCTGTAAGCCAACCCCACCCATGACCATGCCCCACTAGAACTCTATTTTGGGAGGGTACTTGGCTTTTAATTTCTTTGGGATGTGTTAGGTTAAGTGAAATTTTCCATTAGCAAATATTTAGTACTATTTGGGTAATAGATAAAAAAATTCATTTAGGTGCAATATGTAGGTGCAAAGTTCTATGACATTTGACAAATGTGTATAGTCACGCAACCGCCCCACAATCAAGATACTGAATATTTCTATCACTCTAAAAACTTCCCTGGTGCTGCTTTGTTGTCAATTCCCTCCTCGCCAGCCCAGATAACCACTGATCAGATTTCTGTCTGGCTTTTTATTTTTGTTCAATAATGTTTTTAGACTAAAATTTTACTTGATTGAGGCATAGAAAATTAAATGTAACAAAGGTTTAAAAAGTACACAGTTAAAATCTGATGTTCTAGAATTTGATACTAATGTTCCTGCACAATTAAGTTATTAACATTAATAATACTTCGTACATGCCAGGAATTGTGCTAAGAGCTTTGCATGTATTATGATTATGTCACTTAATTAGAACAACTGTATGTGATAGGACTTACTATTTTCTCAATTTTACTTAGAAAATTTGTACAAGGTCATATAACTAGTAGGTGGCTGAGACTGGTCTGTCCTCTAACACTTATGATCTGAAATAATTTAGTCATGAAATGACTTTCTGTTCTCTTGTCTCTCTCTCTCTCTCTCACACACACACACACACACACACCACTCTTGTTTAATTCTTTTGTCTTTTTCCAATGTCCTCCCTTTTAACATTTCCCCCTTTTTCTTTTCTAGCTGCATCTCCTTTTTGGCTAACTTTTTTTGGTAATGCTTCAACTTATTTCTCTATGAGCCCAATTTTAGACTATAATATAGTCGGTTTTAATCTGTAGTCTTCATTTTAGAGATGTAATCTTCTTTTTAGAGATTGCTTCTGATTCTCATGCCTTTACTTTGAATTGGTCTATCAACCTCCTTCACATTTTGCATGACCTTATAATCTGTAACTATGTTCTCTCCCCATCAGTTATGTCACATAATTAATTAATCCAATTACTTTTACTTATTATCATTTTGCTTTCCATTAAACTTTGCCTTTCCCACTATTAGTTCCTTTCCTAATCCTTACCCTCATAGCTCATACCCCATCCCCTCATGCCTTTATACAGGCTGATAAAAAGAAACTGTCATCTGTCAAGTAACATCCTTCTTTTCAGTTAAATTATAACCTAATTTAAATTCCCTTGGAAATTACCTCCAACACAGCATTATTCATACCAACTAACACCCTTTCATATGAAACCTATTTATTTTTCATGCCAACCCTTTTATATTACAGTATTTTCATTATAGATATAAAAGTATAGAGCTTTAAATTAGCAAAGAGGAAGCAAGTGATCTGAAAACAATCATAACTTATTTTTACCATGTCCTAATGAGTACTTAGTAAGTATTGTGTACACGTTAATATTCATGAAATAACTTGATTACTAACTTATTACATATGTATTCTTTCCTTTCAACTGAATTTAAAAATTATATTTTAATCATAACTACCATCCAGAGCTACAGTTTTTCATTCATCTCCCTGAAAATCTTAAATATTTAAAACTCTCTCACCCATCACTGACACTTAAATGCCTTTTCAGAAAAAAATTTTATAGTAAAAATTATTCTCCTGAACTTTAAATGTCCTTACCTTATCTTCTGTTTATTGATCCTAATTACATACATATCTCTTGGCTCCTTTGCATAGCTGGTTTCTTCTTACTCTTCTGGTTTAGTTCAAATATCACCACTATGGACAAGACTTCCTGGATTATCCCATCTAAAATAAATCCTTTCCCATCCTAGTCGCACTAGGTTACATAAGGGTTTTCAACAGCACTTATAACTATCTAAACTTATCTTGTTTAGTGACTATTTTCTCTCCCAAGAATATAATTTCCATAACGGGAGAGATCTTGTCTGTCTTTGTCACTGTTATGTTCCCAATACCTAGAATAAACCCTGGCATATAATAAATGTTTAGCAGATATTTGTCTAACAAATGAATTTTTAGGACGTGAAGTACCTTTATATCACCGAAGTAAGAATTTCAGGAATAATCTCTTCTTGATAAAAGCCAGTCGTGTTATATGATAGTTTAATATGCCATTATGATACCTAAAGAATGATTTGAGTCTAGCAGAGTCAATCTTGTAGATTATTTGGCTTTTTTATAAGGAGATTTTGATAGTTTCTGCTTTGGATTTTTATTCATATCTTAATAGAGACTTATTTTCATGATTTACACGTTAAACCTAGAATTTACTACAATTCTGAGCACAAAATATATATTTTGGGTTATAAAAATATTAAGAGACGGAATTTGAATAGTTTGAATAATTCATGATATGTATTAATTTTAAAAATATCCTTTTGGCTACCTGCAAGATACTTTACAAAAAATTTCTCTGATCTTTAAAACAACAGTTCAATCTTGTATGAGAAAAGCGGTAGCTCATGGTTTTTTGTTTGTTTTCTTTTTTTGTACTTATTTGTTTACTCTCAAAATGGAAAGTTTTTCATTTTGGCTAGTCATTTGTTTTTAATCTTTTGTTGATTGAAAGTATACGCATACACACGTGCACGCAAGCACACACACACTCACACAAATTATCAGCTCTCTTTTATCAATGAGTAAAATGGAACTCGAAGAGATTAAAATTCCTAAGATCACATAGGCCTTCAAATCTCATACTTGACCGCTACAACAACATGCTTCCTTATAGGGCAAAAGAGAATAAAACATTATTTGTTTCTTTGTTCCTTAAAGGAAGCATGATTATTTGTTTTTTAAAAATATCTAAAATCAAGTAGTCTGTCTTGTTTCTAGTGCTAGAGATGAACAACTAAACTGGTCAATCAGTATAGTCCAATGCTCAGCTCTACTATTAAAAATTTTTTTCTATTTTTAAACAATCCTAGAGATGGGTATATTATCTGAACTCCTTACTAGTTCATTGTTTATAGATTATTCATATATTAAACTTAGAGTCAAAACCCTATTGCAAAACCCATGATTTTGATAATAACAAACATAAAACATAAGAGCTAAAAAATAAATATATCTGTCTGAAAAAAAAACCTTTGGTGTAATTTGTTTTAGTAGTAATAATTAATGAGCTATCAGTTTTTTTCAAATTACAAAAAATATAGAAAAATTGTTTCTAATTTCTATGTCAATAAAATTATTCAATTAAATGGTAGCATATGTATCATAATTTATTTATTCATTCCCCCACTATTTAACATTCATGGTAACATCCTTTTCATTGCTACCAATAATGCTTTAGTGAAACTTTTGTACATGCATTTTTACCTGGATCTCTATTTCCACCAGGTCAAAAGTCTGTCAATATTTTTAAGGCTCTTGATTTATATTGAAAAATTGCTTTCTAGAAAGATGATACCAAATTATGTTGCCACTCTTTTTCCACACTCTCACTAGCATTAAAATGTTGTTTTTTAAATAGGTAAAACATAGTATCTCATTTTTTTTTAAAAGTCACCTATTTGGTTATGATTGCAATAAAAAATGGTCTTTTTATGTATTTAGCGACCACTGAATTTCTTGTTTAGTGGAATGTCTGGTACATGTTTTTGCCCATTTTTCTATTAGCCTTTTATAGAGTATATAATTTATTTGTCAAAGTAATTTAGGTGTTAAGGCTCTTAATACTCTACCTGAGATGCTGCAAATATGTTTCCCAATTTGTTGTTTGACTTTTAAGTTGTTTATGCTGATTTTGATATTCTGAAGTTTACACCTGCCACATTGTAGTCGTCTCTCTTTTTAAATTTATTTCATTGCTTTTATTCTTAGAAAGCCTTTCTCTTTTCAGAGAAAAGCTCTTTTATACTTTCATTAAAACATAATTCACCCCTTAATCTAACTGTAGTTCATTTTATTTAATAGGAAGTGTTAAGCAAGTAGCCTCAAATCATATCCCTAGTGGGTGACAGAAACTGGATTAGAATTCAGACCTACTTATTTCAACGTTCTTGCTGTTCTACCCAGCTCTGTTGCCTTAGAAATGATAAGGCATTTATTACGAGTACAGGTGCAGCTGTCCTGATGCAGGGGTTGGTAAGACAGCTATCTCCTAAACTAGAAGCCACAAACTGGTATAAGATATTTGTAACGCACATAAAAAAAGAATTAATTCTATATCATAGAAAGAATGCCTGCACATCAAAATGCATGGGCTTCAATATAGCTGATTCAAAATAAAAAATAATTTAGTATATTTTATAAAATAATAAAATAATAGCTTCACTTATATAGTGCTTACTATGTACCAGACATTGTTTTTTAGGTGCTTTCCATATTATACATTAACTGATTTAATCCTTGCAATAAACCTTTGACGTGGTAGTATTATTGTCCCCATTTTATAGATGAGGAATCTGAGGCACAAAAAGTAACTTTCTCAGGAGCACACAGCAAATAAGTGGTGGGACTGATCAGGTAGTCTAGTTCCAGAGTCTGAGCTCTAACACTGCTTCTCAGACTAACATTTCTTACAGGAAAAAATATTTTCCCCAAGATCTGAAATTTTTAGGAAAGGGAATAAAGGTGAACAATATGCCTAGGTGAAATGTTACAGTATTCACAGTGCATGAATAATATTTTGAGAATTTAGTAGTAACATCTTAAATTCAGGGTGTATCTTCCAATGCAGATGGAATTTTATATCCATAAAGAACTAAAAAACAATGTATTCCAAACTCCTATTTTAAATATGAGATAGCTGAAACGCAAAGACATTAAATGATGTCTAGGATCACACAGGTCAGCAGCAAGACTAGGGCTAAAACTAAGTCTCTTGACTCCTAATAATCTTTCCAATTTCCTCTACACCACTCACATAAAAAAGAAATGCTCAAGACCACATTTATTCCATGTTTGGGTATTCCTACTATTCCAAGTTCCAAGAACTTTCTTAACTCTCTTCACTTATATTTAAGTATTTATAGGCTATAGAGAATTAAGCTTAAGTATTATACTTTATCAATAGGAGCCTTCATATAAGATGTGATATGTTTATTTATATATATACGCACATATACATGTTTCATTTGACACTTTTTGGTTAAAATATCACAATATTACTTAATAAAATGTTAAGCTTAAACTCAAACAAAATATTCCTCTAAGCTACTGTGTCTCTTATAACATCTAAGCTATCTAGCACAGTACTGAACATAGAGTTGACACCCCATGCCTCCTCATGAACTGAGTGATTTATGTTTTCTAGTAAGATTTCAGAGTACTAGGGTTATGGTTTTCATGATTGAGCAAATCTTGAGTATCTGTGTCTTAGATTTTCATCAATAATATTGAGTCCATTAAATACAGAACATAATCAATGCACAGAGAATACCTATAAAATGGGTAGACTGTGTAATAAGATTGATGATAAATCAATATTTGAAAGATTTGGAGAAATTTCAGTAACAGCTTATATGTATGTTTATATGTGTACATATATACACATATGTTAAATTTCCCTTACAATGAATGTTACTTTTTACTTTTTAGGACATAACACAAGTAGAACTAAATGTCAAGTGAAAGTACATAGCACTCAAAACTTGGTAAATATGTCAAGCAAATCTGATAAGAATTGAAGTGCAAATTGAAATAATACATATCAATGGGCAATATTCAGAATAATCAGAGAAATAAAACAAAAAAGAGGAACTGTTTTCATGCTAAAAAGAATACTGTAATTGTATTAATTTCGAAAAATTTCCCTCAGCTAACTCTAACAGGAAGTGAAGTAATAATTTTATTAAGAATTATAGGATGTTAACTAAACTTATTGTGGTAACCATTTCACAATATATACATATTCACATCATTATGTTGTACATCTTAAACTAATACAATGTTATATGTCAATTATATCTCAAAAAAGCCGGAAAAATGAAAAAGAATCAAAAATAAATTTTAAAAAATTTAAAAAGAATTATAATTATAATACAAAGTCTATGTTACTTATTCCCAATTGTATTTTTATAAAGAAGTATTTGAAATTTATTCAATTGGAATTCTTAAGCTTTTCAAATTAAGATTCGTACCTGGCAGACCAATGGTCCAGTCTGAAACAGCAATTTTTTTACATATTTTCGTAAACTCTTAACATAGTACAAAACCAAATAATACTAATTAATTAACATAATAATATAATAATTGGTATTATGACATAATTTTTCTAAAGAATTAGTAAGAAATATGGCTGACAAAACATCTTTTGTTTTTGAGATCTCCTTATGAATAAAACTGATATATTACACAAGCACTAAGATCATCAGATGCTCTAGACCAGGTCTGGAAGTAATTCTGAAAATTTGTGAGGTTGAAACTTGAATTTAAAAACACGAGCAGATGTTGTTTTATGGAACTTACCAGATAGTATTTTTAAAATCTCTTTTGTATCATTAGCTCTCTTTCAAATGGTCTCTAACACTTGTTTTACAATTATTTAAAAAAATAGAATTGTCATATGAAATTCATAAGAAGAAAAAGTGTAAACCCTAATACAGCTCAGTACTTCTCGTTTAAAAGAAACTTCATTACGATTTGCAAGGGCTAAAATCAATGTTTTTTTTACTGCTTCAAAATGTGTGCTCAACTCCATCCCTCCATTCACTGTGTAGAATTACACTGCAGTGACTATACTTGGACCTATTAACACAAAGGAAGGTCCTATGATTGTGGTGTAAAACATGAAACATACATTTCAATCTAATACGGCAGGGAAATGACTAGCCTTATGAAATTATTTTTCCATCACATTTTGGGTTGAAGTATTAATAGGTGGTGCTGACAGAAAAATAACCAACTTAACATATTCATTAGATATATACGTGATAGGTTAATTATGTTTTATTGGTCACACAGTGCAGTCAGTTTTTGAAAAGAATTAACTTCATCTAACTTTTATTAAACAGGTGAAATCCATTTGAATTGCTTGTTATAAAATTTACTGCTTTCTCTTCTAAAATTATTTCCTTTTTCTCGGAAGCTATTCTTATTGCCTTCTCTATCATTCCCTATCTACTCTTACTCCATTTGGAACAGAATGCACTAGTCCCGGTTTATCTATAGGCTTAGGCGAGTTTGTGGAATCCTAAACTCAGTGGTAGTTAACACATCCAGACCAAGCTCCCACTCACAGCACTAGAGGCCCACAGCTAGAACCCAGAAAGCTCGCTCTTCAGCTTCCTCACGCCAGGAAGAAAGGAAGTGTTATAGGGTTACAGCTACAGCCGCAGTTTTCAAGTTTAAGCTAAGAAAGACTTCAAATTATGTTTAGTTAACAATTAAAAGTAATTTAACCAACTAATAATTGGTTACAATAAAATTCTCTTTCCTCTATAAATTCAACCATTCCACATATGTGCTAAGTATCACTTATTTTTTTCTTAAGAAAGGTTGCTTCCATTATTAATCTTCTCTTTTTCCTAATATTTAAACTCTCTCAACTAAGTACTTTGCCTTTATGTGTATCATGAAGATTCCTTTGTTTAATCTGTTGAATTGCACTCCTCCCAGCTTAGCTTAAATACCTTATTTTTCTCCTTGTTTTCTCCCCTACCAAATTGAATAGTTCATTACTCCCTTTTCCTAGCATCTATTATTTTCTTAACATGTTCCAATCTGTACTGTCAACTGTACCTATCCTGAGTTCTTTCTCTAATTCCTCCCACATTGCTTAGAGACATCCTAGTCTTTTCCACAGTAGATTCTGAAACTTGATTCCTTTTACTTAAATCTTATACATCTTCAGCATCATCACAGAATGATCATTTTACTTCTTAGCCTGAATGGAAGGTTGACCCTTCAACAAGAATACTACCTCCCTCAGAAACATTTTGAGGCGAAACTGCTCAAAATCTTAAACACTATCAAAGCCCGGAAGCGGTATCAGCATTCTTCTAGGTCTGCATTGCTGCCTCCACATGTTTACTTTTCTAATTTCATGTAACATCTACTCCTTTTATGTTTATACCATTACACTTCCTTGCTGTTATCGTCTACTTCTCAGGCAATTTTCTTCATCCATTTTCTACAACCTTAGGCCTTCAGTAACTTCAATGCCTAGACAAAAATCCTAGCACCAAAGTTTATTGCTTTCCTTGCCTTCCCAAACTTTAATCCATGCTCCATCTCAAAAACCCACTCCCAGGACCAAATCTTGTATCTTTACTTTATTTGGAATTGTCTAATATATGGAAATTCTAAACATTATTAATTCAGTCTCTGAAAATAATCTTCTCCATTTGCTTCCATTAGCCTTCTATATCTCCACAACTTTCAGTTCTTTCATTGAATCCCTTCTCTCCCAATTCATGGAAAACTCTGCATCTAAACTTGATTTAACAAGACAACATGATTTAACATGACTAACATCTTTCCTAATCTATCTTGGTCGTCATTTCAACCACTTTCCTTGCCAGTCACCCTTAACATCTTCATCTTTTTTTTCTTTCTACTCTAACTGCTCACAAACTTCCAACCTTAGATCCTCACAATTACATCTGTGTGCTAACAAACCAATCACACATATCCCTCTCCCATCCCCCATGGTAGCCACTCTTAATTTTATAATTTCCCCAAGCCATCAGGAAGCCTAGTCTACATTCATCTTCATTTTGCTTTCTTTTAGATCTCTCTTTCCTTCTCTTCAATCTGGCTTCCACCTTCCACAACTTCACTGAAACCAATAAGGAAAAGATCATTATTGATTAGTTTTATCATTTAACAACATCATTTGTCTTTCTCTGGAATTTTTCTCTGTTGAGTATACCCTTCTTGAAATACTTTCCTTTCTTGGATTCTGTCCTTTCCTGGATATCCTACTATCTTTGAATGATTCTTTTCAACATAGTTTTCTGGCTCTTGTTCTTTCATTCATTGCTAATGTAAATAAATGTTGGTGGTCCCAGAATTTTGATTCTTGGCACTCTACTTATTCTTCATATGCTTCCGGCAATTCCATTCATTCCAATGGAATCAATTAAATGCTGGTATTCTAATCTATGTCTCTAGCCCAGACTTCTCTCCTAAGTTCCAGACCCATACATCCACTCACCTGTACTGGGTATTTATACCTTAATACTACCTGAATACTCCAAAGAAACCTCAAACTCAACCCATCCCCAAACTGAACTCTTTATTTTTCCCCTAAAACTTGTTCAACCTATATTCCTTATCTTGAGAAAATGTACCACCATCTATCCAAACATTTCAGTCACCTGAGATTATCATCTTATTCCTCCTTTTCCTGCATCAATAATATCCAATTGGTAACTAAGTCTTATAGATTCTATATTTTTAAATAACTTCTCAAGTATCAATTGCCTCTATTGATACCTTAATTCAGCCCATTATCATCTCTTAACTGATCTATGCAATATCCTCATAAATGATCTTTCTGCCTATATTGCTCCAGTCCATTTTTTACATAGCTTCCAAAGTAAACTTTCTAGAAACAAATATCTGATCTTGTTTCTCTCTTGCTTTACATGCTTTAAGAACCTATATGATCTTCAGAACCCCTACCCTGCCTACTTTTGCCTAAACTTGTTTGAAGCCATTTTGCCCATATCATTTCCTCTGCCTGAAATGCTCTCTACACGAGGCCAACATTTTTCTGGTTTTTAACGTCCAGCTCAAGGGTCATCTCTTCTATGAAGTCTTTCTTGAACTAATATCCATCCTTCTCAAGTAGAAAGGATCACACAATACTTTGTGATTCCATTGTATTCTATATATATAGATTTCTCATAGCACCTTTAATATTATTGTGTTTACTTGTTAGACTCACACTAGAAAAACCCTGCGAGGATAGGGGGCTATTCTGTGTGTCCTGTTATATCCAGCACCTAGAACACTACAACACAGCATGTGCTTAACAAATGAGTGTTAAATGAATGTTCAAGTTTTAGTGCAAGTGTTACTTCTTCCATGAAGCCTTTTCTGCCCATCTAGTTGAAACATTTTATAGCTTTGTAGAACATATTCTTAGAGTTATCCATATTGGCACATGTTTAACTCCTCGGTGATACTGATTGCTTGTTTAGGGCATGTATTAGGTCTTTAGTATTTTCCACAGTATAGTACATTGCTAAATTCATGATAGAAATAAAATACTTTTAGAATTACATAAAAGAAGTTGAAAATAAGTTTTAAGTCTAAAATAAGTTGAAGAACAAATTATGATTAATATGTTGATTTAATCTAGCTGACTCTCTCTATATATACATATACATATATTTGGATCTGGAGGTAGTTACTCAGTTATGGAAAAAATACATATATATATATATTACATAAAAATTAATCATTTTATTTTTATCCATTTAATTGGAGCAGTTCCTGTTAAAAGCTGAATACACAATTACCTAAAATTAAAATGCCTGCAAGATTTAACATTTTGTTATATTAGAGGAGAATGAAAAATTATGAAATGAATAAAAAATAGTAAAAAACTTCTAAGACAAATTAGATAAATGAAAAAATAACAAAGAAAAGCAGTAAAAGAGACAGACCTGCATGTCTTCTCCGTGTGGAGTCCACTTCTTCTGTGATCACATCGTGTAATGGACAGACATAGACAAAGGAGATGGGTGTGAGTGGATGTACTCAAAAGGTAAAAAGTGACATTGAAGGAAAGGGCCCCAAATCATTTTGAGAAAGAATCCTCTGCACAGTTGTAGGGAAATATAATCAAATACATACGATATTTAACAACAACAAAAAAGAATACAGAAGAACTGATGGTGAATTGGTTAAGCTACTATGGGTTAGCAAAATCAGAAGAATAAAGTTAGCATAGAAATAAAGAGGATTCAGAAGTTTACAATTATTTATGGACAGCCAATCCTGAACACCGATGCTGAAGAAAGATGCCGTTAGTAAAAACAATGTTACTTGTATGACCATATTGTTCAAGACATTATTGAGTCTATTTAAGATCTGTGAAAATGCTTTCAGAATTTTTAGTTATCATCTAAAGAAAAGAATTTAATTGAATAATTTTCAAAAAGAGCAATAAAAATAGTTCCAACAGATTTCTATGCCTTTTAGGTTTCTCAAATTGATCAATGCACACATGAAAATAAAGTATGGCCATCAAGCCAATATTTCATTAAATTACTTCAGTACAGCAAAATATTATCATATAAAACTATTATGGAGAATCACAAATATAATAAAACTCATTACAAGAAGAGTAGCTGAAATATATGAATTTATTTAAATATTAAAAATTCAAATTAACCTTCAATTTAGACAAATTTTCTTTGATCATATTCCCTTATAATAACCACTTGTTAAGAAAATTCTTGCAGACACCACATAACAGATCATTGATATTTCTATTTAAATTTGCCCCTCCAAATCCAACATCTACTGTAACAGATACGGCACACATTTTGGAAACACTTCTTTCCCCATGGCTAGTGGAGAAGTTCAGAAGACATTTATACAGTGATTAAAAGCAGAAAATGTTTGCTAAACTCAGCATTCGAAGAAAAAATTTCTTCCAAAGACATTAGTGAGTTAGTATTAGTATGAATGACACAGATAAACAATATAACACAAAACCACAATCTCCTATTTTAATTACCTACTTTACTTTGAATCAAGTACCACAAAATTTTTCAATCAAAACACCACATTCACTTCTGCAATAGTTGTATCATAGTTTTTGAGTGATTTATAGAAAAACATAGTATATCAAAATACACTTAGAAGATCTATATATTAAAATTATAACTCTTGAGAGGATTCTCCCCATAACAAATTTATCTTTTTTTCTGAATAGTGAGAAAATGAAAGCTTTCCATAGGAAAAAAGTGCTAACATGTCCAAAACTTTCTTTCTTATAAAAAAGAGAATTCCTAGTATGAATTATAGAGAACTGAAAAAGGAATGACACATTTTGAAACTTAACAATATCACTGTGATTATTATGAGTGCATCTTTGACCTAGTCAAAATTAGACACTAAATCTCATCATAATTATATTGCAAACCAAACTCTGCCAATAGGATTGACCATGAGATAAGTACTGTTCTCCTGAAATATACTCATACATTAATATGATATATGCCATATTTTCTTTTCCATCCCCAGTCCACCCATTTCTCAAAGAAGATAAAAGTCAGAGATATATAAATATCATACGTTAATTCTGAATTATATCATATCTTGCATGATTTCTTATACGCAAATTATCCCTATATACATATTTAACACACTACTAAAATAGTTTCCTCACTTGTTAAAATGAAATTGGTATGAACTGGATGAAATAACTGCTTAAGTATATTCCATCTCTAAGAAAACATTTTATATTTTTGCAGAAAACATAAAAACACATAAATAAATGAAGCTTCTTTCTCTATCTAGTATTTTCTTGTATCTTGGATTATTTTACAATGGCATTGAGGCAATGTTTTCCAAATTATATAGATTCAAAACATTCAAAATTCTTCTCAATCCATTCATTAAATTATTATAGAGAATAAGCGAGTCACACAGAGTTCAAGTGACTTACCCAAGGTCACAAAACAAGTTCAGTGGCAGAACAGAAACAGATCGGAGGTCTCCTGATTACCAGGTCAATTTTCCTTCTACTAGATGCTATATGACCCATTAAAGATGTGTGAAATAAAAAGTCGAACAAGGACAAAACAAAAAAACCTTCTCATTGTGAACCTGAACTGGGCATTTTATTATACAGTATTTAATTAGAACATTTTTAAAAAGAGGTACATGCTACAACTATGCAAGTAATTCACCAATGCTTCTACTCTTGTGAGGAAAATGGTAACACTTATCTTACCTCCAATAATTTAGTTTTTTTAAGAAAATTATATAAAATTTATATTACATAAAAGGATGAAAATGAAAGATTTTGACAGTGATCTCACTACTAACTGAAATCATTAAATCATTAAATCCTTTTTCCATCATTTATGTGAATATGATCCATTAATAAATAGATCATAACTAACCTTATATAAAAAAATCACTTAACTTTAATTAGCAGAATACTCATTTAAATAATAAAATCTCAACTTACAGTTATACCAAATTTTAAAAAATTTTTGGCTTTCATGTCTTCCTTGTGGTTTTTATTACACACTACTTGTATTAAAACAGCCTCATTTTAAAAGAGAAACCTATAGTCAACTATATCATTTAAACAGCCATGTTTAATTTAAATGGTAACAAACTATAAATACTCCTTCCACATATATTATTGTCATGAATTGCAGACTTCAGTGAACCTTGAAGAAACTAAGAGTACCCCCTCCACTCTTCCTATCTCCCTACTTTTCCTTTAATCATTACTTTGCCACACTCAAACATTCTACTTTTCAGTTCTGTTAATGGCAGTTCTAATGAAAACTCTTTCCAACACTTCATTTAACCAATAACCAGTTAGAGTGATTAAGGATAGTAACAGTATACCCTCTCTTATTCACCTGAGTGGTGTTACTGTCACAACTGTGGCTGGATCTTAGTTTCAGACTTAGAAAATATAAAGCCTTTGTAAAGAGAATGTACAGTAATTTTTTTTTGGTTCATTTCATCATATGAACTAACAAAAGAGAAATAAAATATTTTCAATATTATATTGAAATAGACCACATTTATAAAATATAATGAATGACTCATAAACACCATTTCATCACTTATGATAAATTATCATTATTATTTTGGTGAGGAAGATTGGCCCTGAGTTAACATCTGTTGCCAATCTTCCTCTTTTTGCTTGAGGAAGATTGTCACTGAGCTAACATCTGTGCCAGTCTTCCTCTATTTTGTATGTGGGACTCCGCCACATGGCTTGATGAGCAGTGTGTAGGTCCACACCCGGGATCCCAACCTGCAAACCCCAGGCCACCAAAGCAGAGCATGAGAACTTAACCACTACGCCACCAGGCCAGCCCTGAACAAATATTTTTAATTTAAGGTATCATCAAAGTGCAAACTATCAAAAGGATGGGCTTTTAATCAAGCAAAGTAGTACAAAATATTTATATATATATATATACACCAAAGCTGTCTGTATTGGTCCTTAAACTTAAAAAAATCTACTGAAGATAAATTGATACATAAAATAATCATTTTCATTAAGTTATTTGGTAAAAAAGTAAGTTCATGAGAATGATTATAAAGTCAGCTTTTATGTAAAATTTTGTGCAATTTAAAAAATTTTCCCTTCTCAGTATAATGTATTAACTATTATATTTCAACTGAACATATTTCGAATTCAAACAGAAAAAATAATCTGTAATCAACTTAATTAAAAAAGGCATATACATGGGGCCTATTTTCCAGAAATGCAGTTTTACCAAGGGTGTATGATATCTAATTGAAACTTTGTTGACTGGCTAATGTTCTCATTTATCACCATTTACAAAAGACATAATATTGGTCTTACTATCAGATTTAACTGTACTTGAGTGAACATATGTCCTATAGGAGCAACCAGTCCATTAAAAAGATTCCTAACAACGAAACAGAAGCCTCAAGACTTCAAGTGTGTATTAGAACTTCCACATAATCAAAAGCTAATCATAGTATAAGGGCTTTTAAAAGGTCATAGGAGTCTTAGAATGTTTCCTTTGGTGGCAGGGGAGATATCTTTCAAAATGAACCCTACATAAGCATCTACTTAGTAAGACAGCCTCAACAATACAAAGGTCAGGATGGACCTAGAAAATGAAAACAAAATATTGACTAAGTTGACAGATTTCAGACTAAAACTTCTCCACTGTGACAAAAATCGCATTGAAAAATTCGTCAATTCAAGTGATTTGAATTTATTTTTTTTAACTAATTGTTACTTTTCACAATTTTGTCAACAACGATAAAATTATTGAATATTCACAGTAACTTCTACCTATTAAAATAAGCAAGATACAATCTTTTAAAATATTTTGCTATTTTTAAAAGCTCACTAACAAAAAATGTTTATCTTTGAAATGTCTTCTCTCCTATTCCTAGCGGTGCTGCTTTTTTCTGATTCTACCCTTAAAATCTGATATTTAATGCAATCTTTTTTAAATTTTTTGTTTATTGCAGTAACATTGGTTTATAACATTGTACAAATTTCAGGTGTATATCATTATACTTCTATTTCTGCATAGATTACATCATGTTCACCATCCAAATACTAATTACAACCCATCACCATACACATGCGCTAAATTATCCCTTTCGCCCTCCTCCCTCCCCACTTCCCCTCTGGTAACCACCAATCCAATCTCTGTCTTTATGTGTTTGTTTGTTGTTGTTATTATCTACTACTTAATGAGGGAGATCATATTTAATGCAATTTTAAATGCAGAAGAAAAATATACTTAAGGGTATGTACTGAGGGAGTTTAAAATAACTAATTTTCAAACTATAGCACACTATATCACAAAAAAAGACAGTCATTGAAGTACAGGTTTGGCCTTATAAACTTATCTGCATATTTAGAGGAAATTGAACCAATTTTAAATGAGCAACTAAAATCATAAATCATGAAATTACACTTATTTACAGGAAAACATGCTTATGAACAAAGAATGCTACATTTACGTCTAAGGGTGTCACTAGTATTTAATTCCAAAATTCCATCAGTTGGTTTGTATTGTAGAAAATATTTACCTAGCTTGTTTTACATCACTTTTTTTCTGTCAAAAATAAAATACATTCATTCTATAACAATCCAGAAATAATTAGAAATTGCCAACCTGCTAATATTGACGAAGAACACAACTTTGATTCTTTTCTCCAGATTAGGTGGATTAGACTAGCATCTAATCAGAAAACTAACTTAGAATATCGATTTAGACTGAAACAAATTGTTTATACTTTTAAGAAATGTCAAACTATTCAAGAATAAAAGGAAATAAAAGTCCATAACATCAAAATACTCAATAAAAATTTTTTTAAGTGTAAAATTCACTAAAAAAATACACCTTTGAATATTTACTTTTCCTTAAGATAAATTTTATAAAGCATAATTCCAAAAGTAGAACTAAGTAAAAAAAAAATCCCTACCTTCACCACAGTTATAAATCAATAAAGAATACAATATGGAAATGTCCATGTTGAAAAAATTAAAGGTTAATATATTAACTAAATCACATAATGCTGAAACTTGGGGTTTATGCACGCAAGATGTTATAGTAAGTAGTAAAACACAACTTGTTACTTTGAATATTTTCAATTTCCAAAATATTGTATAATCATACAGTAACCCAGCAAAGTCTTTCATTGTTGTCATTTTTCCAGAAAAACATAGACTTATTTTCCAGATAAGATACAGCAAGATAAGTAGCATTGTCATGGTTTCAGGGTAATTACAGTAAGGGTAGCTAAGTCAACTCCAGATTTTTCTAAATAGAGCATACCTTGCACTTAGAAAATAACAAATCAAGACAGATAATCCTTTCGTGAATAGTATCAATTAATCATCAAACATTTCAGAAATCATTTAAAATTATATCTTGAAGTAGATTCTAAACTATTTAAGTTCAAGAGTTTCTTATTTGGAGAAACTGAGAAACTGTATCAGTTCTAAAACATCCATTCAGTCTAACTGAAGTTAGCTTTCCCACCAGACTTTTTTGTGGTATAAGTTTAAGTAAAATATGAGATAAAATACGTTATATAAAAATATGTTCTTTTATCAAATACATTTCTAATTACTATAAGAACAGATAAACTCACAAAGTGAAAATAATAAAGTTCAGTAGATTAAAGTTTGTTTTCGACGTTTAATAACACTGCATTATTACAGACCGTAGTATTCTAGTCTAGAATCAGATTGTTCATTGAAAAAATAAACAACAGATTTTCCATGCTAATATATCCTTAATTTTGCATTAAGAATGTTTTGTTAACTTTATGGCCTAAACAAAATCTAACCCACATTCCACATGAGGAAGGCATTTAGTGATTTACTCTAAACATTATCGATAAAACCTGGAGTTTAAAATCATTTGTAAGATTCTTATATTTTATGCTTACACCAAAGATATCAATATGATAAGTATTATATTTCCCAGGGATCTTCATCTATACTGCTGTCAATTAAGTTAGAGATACTCTAAATACATCATCCCTTTTGCTGACAATTCTCTCAGGACAGGCTAGTTCAAAGATGGCAAGATTCTTCTTGAAAAAAAGCAGGTACTAGTCCATAATACTTAAAGTTCATCCAAATATTTAACTCATTTTCTAATCTATATAATGTCATTTAGTCCTCTAGTTCTATAGTCTTATATTTAAAAATTCCAAGTGATTTTTTTATTGTTATTATACATCCTAAAAACGGCAAAATTCCCAGGTATTGTTCTTGTATAGACTTTTATAAAACAGCAATAGAAAAAGGTAACAATATGTGCTACTGATATGCAGCCAACTTTGCATCGCAGGTTTGGGTTCAAGTCCTTACAAGCTTTTTCTAATGCCACAAGTTTACAGAAATAATCTTCTGATGAAGAATCTTTGACAATTAATGGAAGATGATCTCTTAGATTTCAGTGAATAAAAATTATGTGTTAAGCACTCATTACAATTAATAGATTATTAACATCATAGATGTACTCAAATATACAATAAAGAATGTCTCCAAACATGTCTTCTGTAAAGCCCAGGCTCATAAACATGTTATTGAAAAGTAATTAGCCCCACCTGATATCCTACTATTTTCCTATTACATCACTCCAAAGTTTCAATAATTAAAAATATCCTCTACATATCCTACTTTTCTTTTAGAAACAAACAAATAAAAATATTTATGGAACACTAAAATTCAACATAGCATTTACCGCCTTAGCATACTGCATACTTACTCATGACATTTAGGGTTTGAATTTCCGAGAATTTCTTAGTATATAGGAAAATGCACAATTTCCAAAATAGAAAAATCCATAAACATTTTAAACCATGACATTAATGCATTCTAATTACATTAATTTTCCTCTACTGCGTGCATAGTTTATATTCAGAGGGCTTAAGAGATAAAAATTATATATACTATATATGGAATACACAAATTAATAATATTAAAGGAGACTTTTAAAATTATGTTTGTGAGAATTTAAAATATTTTTTATACAAATATTGCATCGTTTCATGATTTTAATAGACAATGTAATTTATTTACATAGATATATATGGCCACAAACATATTCATGTAATCAGACATGATGGCAAACAAAACAAATAAATAATAGTTTATGACCAAGGATAATCCACATCACACAATATAGCAAGGAGAGATTTTTACCGTAACAATTTTTGCTACATATATCATAATATAAAACTAATTTTATACTTTATTTTTTTAAATCCCCTTAAATATATTAAGCTAATTATTATTTTCCAAATAAACTGATTCCTAGTTGAAAATCTGAAAAAAATGTGATATTTTTCTTACAACTTTATGAATATGTTTAAATTCCCAACGTGAATTCTAGTTTATTTTATTAAATTTTCATTACATAATTGTTTTACTAAAAGAGAATTCACAGATTAAGTCATTTGAACTATGGCGTTTTTCCTTGCCCTCCAGACTTATAGAACGTAACACTTTTATCTCAAAGCACCCTATTCTCCTTAATAGCACTTAATCACAATTGTAATAACTTTAGTATAATTATTTTTAATTTATGTAGTTTTGCCAGAATATAAGCTTGATGAGGGCAATTGCTGCATCTGTCTTGTCTACCCCAATAACTCAGTGCCAACCGCAATGCCCGGCATACAAGATAGCAATGCATATTTATTAATAAATTAATTTATACATTGGCATATTTAAAAATATAGATTTTAGAGCTCTAACATGAAATGAATCACCAAATAAAAATACATTAACACTGTTACTATAGACACAGCCATTTTATGATATATTATCAAAAACTCCATTTGCATTCAAAGTTGGTTTTTTTTTTGCTGAGGAAGATTCACCCTGAGCTAACATCCGTTGCCAATCTTTCTCTATTTTGTACGTGGGCTGCCACCACAGCATGGGCACCGATGAGTGGTATAAGTCCGTGCCTGGGAACTGAACCCAGGCCGATGAAGCGGAACATGCCAAACTTAACCACCAGGCCACTGGCGCTGGCCTGCATTCTAAAATTTTGAATAAAATTTTCAATGTATTCTCATCTAATTACTGATTAAAAGTAGTACTGATTATTCAGTTGATTGATTATCTCTGCACTTTGCTTCTCTTCCATTTACTCCTGGCTTAAGTTTTTGTCTTCTACTTAGTTAATCATATCTCTCCAAAAAAGAGAAGAAAGACAGAAGAAAATAAAATCACTTCATTTCAATTCATTGGTAGAATTAATGGTTTGAAGAGACTCTTTATTGAATTCATATACTATGCTATCATTCTTTGTTGTTGTTGGCAATATTTTTAGTTTCAAAAGTTGTAAATAAATTATTACCAATATATGGTATAATACCTCGATAGCATTTGCTATTAAAAATAAGGAATGGTCTACAAAGACAAACTTTAAATAACATAGTGAGCTTTCTGTAGTACTTTTTAGGGAAGCAAGTATCTCTCCATTAAGGTACTTTAATTTGGGTCAAAAGAACCAAATGTTATATGTTATATATAAATGACTATTTGTGCTTAAATTAGTCCATTTTTTTCCTAAAGAAGTAATCTTAATAACAAAATAATTGTTCTTTTTCTCCAGAATATGTAGAATTAGTTTTCTAAACAAATCTTGAAATAAAGTGTTCACCACTCTAATCTAAATAGGCTCTACACACTGTGAAGTTCACACCAAAATGAGAAAAATGAGGTACAACAAGCACACACGTATTCAAAAAGCATGAAATGCAATGCTCAGGGTCTCATGCTTTCAGTGGTTTTCCAAACCCTGACAAACCTGGCTCAGATTGGTGTTTCTTTTTCGGCAATGGTTTGGCATCACTTATTGTACCATTCACCTTTTTCTGCTGGTCTTCCCATGTAACTTCTAGTATAAATCAAAAAAAATAATCAGAGCTTGTCAGAAACATTAGATAATTTGCATACTAAGAACCTGAAAATACTTCAAGGATCTAAATTTTTTCCCCTAAATTCTCCATAAACTTCAGTAATATGTAGTTAATGTTTTAAATATAGGAATGGGACATTTGATTTTTTTATAGATCTCAAAATCCAAAGCACTAAAATTTATCTCCAGTAAATGCCAAAATTTATTTTCAATAAAATAAATGGAGCCAAGTTTTGAAGAAAACGATAATTAAACCGGATTGACAAATAGTTTTTTTTCTTAGTTGATTTTAAGTAATATTGATTTATTTCAGAAATAAACATTTTGCTCAACATAGTTTTATTGTGGTGAAATGAAATGTTTATATAGAATTAAAAGGCAGAGATTTTCATACATATTAAAAGAAAATCCATAAAGACATTTTAATATACAATAAGAAAAAATGGTTATTTATTTTACTACCTAATCTAGTCCTTTCATTAAATGACAGAAAAATTTATGTGCTATAGGATATTATTTCAATTAAAATTGGTAACGGTTTAGTATCATTGAATATGAGTTACCTGGCTTGTCTAAGATTATTTAGAATTATTTGTATTGTGGTATAATATTTATTCATTCAACAAATATATTTTCAGCACCTACTATAATCCAGGTATGTCTAGGCACTGGGGATATAACAGCAAACAAAATAGACAAAAATCCATGCTCTCATAAAGTTTATATTCTAGTGGGAGAAACAGATTATAACCAAGATAAATGTGTAAAATAGTTTGTGACTTAGATATTGATAAGTGCTAAGAAGAAAAAATGAAGCAGGTAAAAAGTAAATGAAATGTCCAGGGTGTGAGGAAAGTCTGAATAGGGTAGTCATAGCAACCCTCATTAAGAAGGTAAGTTGTGAGTAAAGAACTTAAGGAAGTAAGGCAGTTAGCCATAGGGTTATTTAGGGAGAGGGCATTACAGGCAGAAGAACAGCACGTGCAAATTTCCTGAGGCAGAAGCATGTGTGACATGATCTAGAAAAGCACAAAGGTCCCTGTGGCTGGAGCAGAGTGAAGAGAGGAGAAAGTAGTAGAAAATGAGGTTAAAGAGGTTATGGACTGGGAAGTAGGGGGCGTACAGATCATGTAGGGCCTTGTAGGTCATGTATCAAAAGATCCACTGGTCAATATTTAATCTTAATCTCATAGTAGCATTCATAAACACTTAAGTATATGCACGCTTTTCTTTTTATTCACGTTTCTAAAACTATACTATACTGCAACTTCAAATATAGGTGTTTTTGGATACACTACTATTTTTGGTTACTTATCCTGCTAGAATTGACTGCATTAAGTGTAAGGGTTTTCTAGTTCCTAGACCTGAAATAAATGCTATTAATAATAAAACACTTTATTCTGGTCCAACATAAATCAGCTACTGCAAGGAAACAAACTCCTTGCTTTAGAGTATTAAAGTTACACTGAGGTGTGTGGTTGATCCCCTGATTTTCTAATTGGTAAAAAATCTGATAAAGAGGCAATAGGGATTCCCAAATGGTAAACAATCTGGATAAAGATGCTATATTTCAATCAACTGTTAGTGGAAAGAGAAATCTTTAAACTGTTAAAGAACATACAAATTTTCTTATAAATTCCAGGATTTAAGTCCTCTTTACTGATACGAACAAAGAAACCATTACGCTCCTTCGTCAAATTTAGTCTATAGGAACACAAAAAACAACAGACGAATTTCCTCATGTTGGGGAGTATAATAAGCTCATTAATAATAAAGTATTTCTTGATTTTGAATGATCTGCATTTTTGGTTATCTACCAATAAACAATATGAAAGATTTTACGAGCATTGCAGAGTTGTTCCTAAAATCAAATTTTCTAAAATCCTACACATTTGTCATTCTAAAAAGTTGTTTCACCTTTCACCACTTGATAAATTTTGTGATGTTCCATAAACAGAACACACGCTACCTTTTGAAGTAAGATTGAATGTGTAGAAGTAGAAATGGTTGTTTTGAAAATGGTTCAGCCTATCTGTAAATTGGCAGAAAGCATCTTCTTAAGTGTGCAGGAAAAAATCTTAATACGTAACATGTTTAATTTTTAAACACTTTCTTTGAGTTGACAAACATTTTAGTTGAAGATAAATTGTTTATAGTCATTTGTCTTATGTTGACAGAGTGAAATTAGCAAGTATTTGTTGAAAATCTATTATACGCCAGTAATGAAAAACGTCCCATAACCATAAATTTATAAACATCAGCTAATACAACTATGAAAGAGGACCTAGATCAAAGCTATCAAAGACTGACAGAAGAGATAATAGATATGTTACTGACACGGGCCAGGAGAGGTAGCTTTTAAAAACATTTCTGCCATTTATCAGGTGTATAACCTTAGGCAAGTCTAACCTTAGGCAACTAAGGTGTATAACCTTAGGCCTCTAATTTGTTAAATTTGAAGTGAGAAAGCTGGTCCTGAAAATTTCTAAGGTTATTTCCAGCTCTAAGATTACAGAGTTGCTCTTGTTTCCTATGACTGATTAGTCAGATTTTGTGGAAGATTACCTATACCAGAGATGACGAAATTAAGACACTGAGATTTATAAGATTTTCCACAAGTTCTAAATGTGGCTATTATTAAACTCTATATTGAAACCTCTGTCTATTTTAAAACAAAATTAAAGTCATAAAAAGAATGGAATTGACTACCAACTCATTAATTCACATATCACCCAAAAAACAATGCTAAGAATTACCCACACCTAGCTCTCCTTGAATTTATAGATCATATAATTAAAATGAAACATTTAAAGTAATTAAAAGCAAACTAGTTTTATATCAGGAAAATGTTCAAATTGTTTGAAAGTTGTTTTAGTTACACTAAACAAAAACAGCAAAAATATCACTGAGCATGTAACACCTTAATGATAGTCTTTTCTATTAAAGAACTATTGTGGCAATTTAAAAATAAAAGTCTTCTTAACGTTAAATAATAAAGATCTTAAAATGAAATTTAAGTACAAAGTGCTAGCCCATGATATTGTGCTATCTACTATGAAAGAGTAAAAACTGAAAATCAAAGATACATAATTGGCAGTTATTACTTTGAAAGAACATATGTCAAATTGCTCAGATGCAAACTAGCAATCTATTCAAGCACAGAAAAAAGTTTGTTCTAAGGAGAAAAATTTTTTTTCACTAATACTTTTATTTTTTAAAATTGTATCAAGCAAATATTCAGTTGTCAATTTACTTTGTAGATGTAAAAGCTTAGAGATTGCTTTAATAAGTATTAGATAATTCGAAGAATGCTTTTACTCATGAAAACTTAACTATGAGGTGAGTTTTTTAAGAGATATAAGAAATCCACACGTCTATAAAAGAACTATATTCCAGCTGTCTTCATCGCACCATGTAGCCAATCCTATATCAACACTATGACTGAAAGAGCACAAATTCCTATATTAGCAAGGTTGTATTTGTATAACACTATAGGTTTCAATGTGATTTCACGTTATAGCATAATATTTATATTTGATTCTACGAAACACAGAAAGGACCTTCTTTCAGGTAGTTTCTACAGATAAGAAAACACAGACCTGACTAACAAGGATAAGAACTGAACAGTTATCCTGGTTTACAAACAATTCCACATGTATTACTTCATTTGATTCTCAAAGCAGCATATTGGGAACGAAAGAAATACGCTAAGATTTCCTCTTCTCAGATGAACTAACTTGGGTTAAGGGCCTAGAGTCACACAGTTGGTACATAATAAAGGCAGGCCATGAACCAGGGCTCCCAAATCTGTGCTCTTTCTCTGCTACCATGTCACCTTCCTGAGATTACGTTATTTTCAACAACAAACAGAAGATGGCCTTAGGATAGTATTTAGGAAATCAACAATGATATGGCTTGAACAATGGCTGAAGTTTGCAGAAAGGTATGAGGTGGAAGGGGGTTCTTTCCTAAATCTGATTAGTAAATTGAGACTTTGGAAGTATAGTGGAAATAAAATGAGCAAAAGGGGAAGAAAAGTAAAATAAGGAGAAATGGCCTCCAGGAAGGAAAGGAAAGGTTAGAAAAAGATATTAGAAAATATTTGTTTACAAGTACTTAATTTCTACAACTGATTCACTTAGACTTGTGGATTTGAATGGAAAGGGAACCTTTAAATGCATTTATTCCTCTTGGTTGCAGTCTCTGTTCTGGTTAGGGCGATCATATGGTGGATGACTGAAACACCCTAAATGGTCCTATGCCCTCAGTCTTTTCTCTTCCAAGCCCATCTTACTCATTGTCACCGAGTTACTACTCTATAATACAGATGTGATTGAATGCTCATCCTGCTCAAAAACATATGATAAATTCCTTGCTATTTTAAAGTATCCCTGAATTTCCCCCATATTAATTTTGGTCAATTAGTCATTCATCTAAGTTGGTAAGGAATGCTATATTTAGGAAATATTCACCAATGCCACTATAAAATTCATTCCTATCCAGATATGAATCAAATTTGGAAACTAAGACATGAGTACTGGGACCCTAGAAGCATTCATGAGAATACACAGAGGCAACAAAGCAAAGCCTGTCCACACTCTGTCACCCTAAATGCTACCCAATTTCTAGAATGCCGACAGACTGTCAAAATTATTTTATTTTTGGTTCCTTTGTAACGTGTTTTGGTTTTTTTCCCCTCTTCCTCCTCCTTTCCTCCTTCCTTTCTTCATTTCTTTCTTACCTATAAGGTTATCTATATTGGAAATAAATAAAGTAAGCAACTATATATTGAGAAGGCTCAAAGAAACAAAATATTTTTCCTTCCATCTCATGTACCTTTAGGGATGTGACTTTTTAAGGTAGTATGGTAGGGGTTAGTCTATAATCTCAACAACAGTGAATGACTCACTAACAGCCAATTAGGAGGTTGTATCTGTTAAGTTTTCAAAAACAAACAAAATTAACAAACAACAGTAACAACACAAACAATAAATTGGAAACAAAACTATTTGAGACTTTAAACTATATCAGCCACATCTCCAAAATATACAGTTTCTGATAAAAATCCTTATAGGATCCTTTATTTTACAGAAGAGGAAACCAAGGTCCAGAGAAATTAAAAGCCTTGCCAGAGGTCATATGCTTGGGATAGAACTTCCAATAGAGTTCTCTAATCACTATGAAACTTGAAAAGTCCTAGTGGTTTAAACAGTTCTCTGACTTAGAGAAATGGATTCTAAATATTTGCATATTGACTTTTACACATGGACTGAAACATGTACAAATATATTATTAGCAACTTACGCAATAACTTATGCTGCAATCCAATCTGATTTATTTCCCCTTGGTATTGTTTCTTATGCAAGTTATGTGATCAAGAACAGCATCAAGATTACTAATTTCCTAAAAACTACTAAACAATATGTACTGAGTAATTGGTTCAAGGCGATGATCATAATCAGGCTTAATTTTACTTTAAATCTGAAGTTTTCAGATTGTGTGCTGAAAAAACAAAATTATAGCAAGACGTCACTAAGAAATAATAGTAATAATAGCCAACACTTATCTGGTACTTATTATGTGAAAAGTATTGTTCTAAGCAATTTAAATATATCAAATTACTTAAGAAAGTAAATTTATAGTGTATCTACATAGCAAGTAGTGTTTTTTAGAATAGACTTGGGGCTACTTCAAGGCAGAGTTCGCCATTACCACCGTTCCAAGGTATCAAGTGCTCTACAACATTTTTCAGCATCTCTCTTCCCACATCCGACTTTCTCCACTCACAGGCTCTAACTTGCTTCCTATGAAGATTTGTATGTGACAATAGCTCAGGACCGTACCCTCAGGAATATTTACATTTTCCAGTGTTCTGGAAAGCCTGAAAGCTGTATATTATTAATTAAGCCATTAGAGACTATCATAATATGACATACTATGGCAAATAGTGGGAGAAATAGTCAGGGTTAAAAATCTACTCAGAACCCCTCAAAACTTAGCTCTTCTTTATATGTATAACAATCCTAAGACCTTTTATGTAGTGACATGATATAAAATAACTTACCAGCTATGTTTTATTTGTTATTATCATTATGTTATTATTTTTTTTCTTAGGAGCTCCCTCAAAGCGAGGAATATATCTTACTCATCGTTGCATCCTCAGTGACCACCTAGTATAACACACTGAAAATAGCAGATATTGGTTGAATTGAATGAAACAGTCGGCTAACGTCTAAAATAAAACAAATGGTTGAAACCCATGCAAGGAGAGTGTCATTTACCTGAAGAGGTGTAGTATACAAATGCACGAGAGTGGAAGTCAGACTAGAGATCTGCTACTATGTGGACTGACGAAAGCTAATTATCGGGGGCTGCCCAGTGGTGCAAGCAGTTAAGTGCACACACTCCACTGCGGCGGCCCAGGGTTCACAGGTTCGGATCCAGGGCATGCACCGTCGCACTGCTTGCCAAGCTGTGCTGTGGCGGCATCCCATATAAAGTAGAGGAAGATGGGCACGGATGTAAGCTCAGGGCCGATCTTCCTTAGCAAACAAAAAGAGGAGGATTGGCATCGGATATTAGCTCAGGGCTGATCTTCCTCACCAAAAAAAAAAAAAAAAAAGAAAGCTAATTATCCTCTAGAATTCTGCTCCTTTATCAGTAAAGAAAAGCAGTTTTAATAAAAGATTTATAAGGTTCCTTCCAAATCTAAAAGTCTTGATGCTAAATCTAGGAGTCAAGCCACAGAAAACGAATAGATATCTTGGTAAACTATAGGCAGATGGTTCAGGGCCAGATGGCTCCACATAGCCAATGGGCAGATTTAGATTTAGAAGACAAAGACTGAACACAAAGTTTCCCACACATCCTTCATGTATTCTCTTCCCCTCAACTTTCCTCTCGACTCGAGATTTTTATTTCTTTTCTTCCCTTTACAGCCAAACTCTTTCAAAGGTGTCTATATTCACTGTCTCCACTGCTCTCTTCTTCTTTAAATCCACTCTCATCGGCCTTTTACCCCCTATAATTCCATCAAAACTGCTGTTAATGAAGGTTAACACAATGATTTCCTACTTGCTAAAACTAGGGATCATTTCACACTCTTGATAATTCTCTCCTGCTTCAAGTACTTGCTTTACTTGCATTCAAAGACACTGTATTCCATGGTTGTCCTCTTATCTCTCCTCCTACCCTTTCTCAGCCTCTTGCTGCTTCATCTCCTCAACTTCTAAACATTAGAGTAGTTCAACTCACAGTCCTCGGACCTCATCGTCTAGCTATCTACACTTGTTTTCTTGGTGATCTCAACCAGTCTCATGGTTTTAAATCTCTCTTTTTATAAGGATGACTCCCAAACTTGTATCTACAGTCCAAATGTCTAACCTGAAACCCAGATCGTATTTCAAACTGCCTATTTGACATCTTATCTTAGATGTCTAATAGCATCTCTAACTTACCATATCCAAAACTGAGCACCTGATATTCCCACAAATCTATTCTTCTCAAGCTTTTCCCTACATCAGTTACTAGAAATTCCATATTTTTCCAGTTATTCAGGCCAAAAACTTGAATGTCATCATTGAATCTCTCTCTTTCTCGATGTCATCATTGAATCTCTCTCTTTCTCCTTGTCAGGTAATTCTGTTGGCTCTATCTTTAATACCTAGCCAGAATCCAACTACTCCTATCACTCTGGTCTAAGCCACCATCACCTCTTTCCAGGGTTATTGCAAAAGCCTCCTAACAGTTCTCCCTGTTTCCAATCTTAATTCTTTCAGGTTATTCTCAACATAGCAATTAAATTGATCTTATTAAGAAATAAATGGTATTGTGTCACTTTAATCAAAATCTTCCCATTACACTCAGTAAAAAAGAAAATCTTAACATTGATCTATAGGTCATATATGAGTCACCCCCACTCTCTTTCTAACTACACCTACAACCATTCTCCACCTTGCTCACTCTGTCACACTCAACAATACAAGCTTGCTCCCATTACAGAGCCTTCACATTTGCTGTTCCCTCTGTCAGAAACACTCTTATTTTCCAGATCTTCACGTGATAATTCTGTCACTTTATTCAGGTCTCTGCTCAAATATTACCCAGGTGAGACTGCTTCTCAGAATACATTATCAAGAGTCATTTACCCTACTCTCTTGAACACTTTCTATCCCATTATCCTGATTATTTTTCTTCTTTGTACTTGTCTGAAATTACACGGTATGTTCTTTTATTTATGGTTTGCTTCCCTCAATAAACGTAAAGATTATGAAGGCAGGAAGCTTGTTTGACATGTATACTAGTATATCTCCAGCACCCAGAACAGAGACTGGAACATAGTAGGTACTCAAAAATTACTGACAGAAAGAATGAATAAATAAATTAAAAAAATATATAAGTAGCTAGAACTTACCAATTATGCTGTTCTTTGAGTTTTAATTTATAGTGCTATGCTATGGAATAAGCACAGTCTCATTTTAGCTCATTAGAGGTATGAAGAACCAATGTATTAAAAGGGATTGGCTTAGGTAAACAGTCATTTGAGAACTCAGAACCAATTCCATGTACTAAAGAATTTGACCTTAATACAGGGTTAACAGAGAAGCTCTGGCTGACTGATCACATAGCTCACTAATTGAAGGGCAATGTACACTATGTCTTTTCCAAAATGATACGTGGGCACTCCATAGCAAGATGTAGAACAAAGCTATCTTCGTTATTTCCTCCCTTTGCATTTTAAATCAGCAGAGAAGATGTGGATAAATCCACCACTCAACTCAATCCTTGGGCATTTCCAACACATGGTTACAGCTGGAATTCATAGTTACCTTTTTTATTCATTCTGAATATATAAGAGTATACATATTCTTTTGTCTCTCCCAAAAGAAAACAGCAAAAGGAAATATTAGATACCTAGACCTTAATTACAGGTAGACCACCAAAAGTTAAACTAAATGAAAACAAGAGTTAGCATATGTAAAATATACAGAGTTCTCATCTTTCAAATTTTTATACATTAACTTCTTTCTAGGTCCAACTATATCATATGCAGGATTGGTCTACATTACAATAGTGATGTTTTGCAGTGGAAAGGATTTTTATATAAACAATAAAAAATAAACTAATAATGAGTGTGAGTGAGGTCCCAATAATCATTGTGAGTACAACCTTTACTTGCAAGATCAAAGGAAATAAGAAAGCAGAAGAGCCTAGAGGTGAAAGATTTAATAGTATGCAGGGCCAACTAGAGATTAGGAAATTAAAAAAGCCTGCTGAGAGTACTTCTCAGTTAAAATTTTTAGCTTAGTGACTTCATGTGAAGCAGATACTATCCTGATACATTTAAATGCACTTAAATACAAAATGGCATTAAATGTTCTTAAAACTTGTTGCATCCTAATAATTGACTGAACATTTAAGAAGATGTATTTACTCTTTCAGATCACTGACATATATTTAAGTACATATGAACATATACCTTCATAGCTAAGCAAAAATAATGGAGATCAAGAAATAGATAAAAATGACAAATATGTAAATATGGACTGAGAGCTCATTTAAATTTTTATTGTTTTATGAAGACTATTCATATTTTACAATAGTTGACAGTTTTATTTATTTTGTGACATTATTTTCACTTTTTTATAATATCCTAGCATATTTTAAGAATTTTTTCCTTGGAGTGGTGTTAATGAATAATTAACTCTCCAGAGCAAGAAAAATTATAAAATTATTTGAGTGTTAGGATGGCTGGATCAAAATGTCTGATAAAATAAGTGTTGGCGAGGATGTGGAGAAAGCGGTACCCTTGTTTACTGCCAGGGGGAATGGAAAATGGTGCAGCCACTTTGGAAAACAGTCTGACAGTTCCGCTAATGATTAAACATAATTACGATATGACTCAGCAATTCCACTCCTAGGAATATACACAAGAAAAGTGAAAACAATTATGTACACAAAAACTCGTACACAAATGTTTACAGTAGCATGATTCATAATAGCCAAAAAGTAGAGGCAATCCAAAGGTCCTTCAACTGGTGAATAGATAAACAAAGTGTGGCCTATCCACACAATGGATCTTATTCAGCCATAAAAAGGAATGAAGTACTGACACATGCAGATTGCTGGCCACCAGGGGCTGGGAAGCAGGGAATGGGGAGTGACTGCTAACAGGTATGAGACTTCTTTTGGGGTGATGAAAATATTCTAAAATTGATTGTGGTGATGGACGCTCAGCTCCGTGAATACACTTAAAACACTGAATAGCACAGTTTAAATGGGTGAACGAAAAAGCAGGCATGAAAATCCAGCTGTCTTCTGGAGTCTTCTGTGAGGCCACATAGTAAAAAGATTTGCAAAAATGTAAAACAAAACCACTCTTCTTGCTAATTTTTCTTGTTTGTTTTGGAAAATAAAGTTATCTTTCATAAAAACAAAACAAAAAAATTATTTTAGTGTTAATTAGGTCTAACTAAATCACTGAAGCACAAAACTATTCATTTCTTAATTTGGCCCAATAACAAGGCAAAATTGTTATGATATAGAGAAATTTTAGAATGTTGACTTTTTTTATGTAACTATTTTAAAATGCTGACATTCTAAATCAACATGTGTAGCTATAGGTATTTGATTATCAATTACTACAAAACATATATACAGTCCCACTGTTTTTGACAGAACATAGTTGTGGTGGGTTACAGAATTAAGTCACCAATTATTATAGAAAAACTAAATCTAAGTATTAAAATCAATCATCTTTTTTTACTAGCCTAGGTAATATATTAATTCAAGTGTATAGAAGCATGAAAAATCTACAAATATTATAAATGTTCGTTTAATATTGTTGAACTCATAATTCAGTTCATTTTCCACTTTAAAATTTTGCTTTAAAATATTTTTAAATAGTTCAATTTTAAAACAATTTCTGGATTGAAAAATATCTGTTGTGTTTTTCTAAATGCATGATAACATGACCTTTTTCTAAATGCATGATAACATGACCATCACTATTTTCCTCAGAATCCTACTCCTTAACATGACCAAAAAGCAAAACTTCTGATTTTAATGCCATGCATTTCAATCAAATAGAATTGTACCAGGATCCAACAATAAGGTAAGTATTTTAAAGACAAATTTCATATTCAGAAATATATTTTAAAAAGAGAAGATGCTTTAAATATTGGATAACTTAAATTGGGACTAATACTTATATTTATGCTTATTTAATTTAAGAAAGCATATTCACACACGTCACAAATGTCAATACTGAATGTCTAATATATAGAAAGGCACTATTAACTTCATATTAAACTTGCCTTTTTTCCCATTATTAGGTGGGCTTGGTGTTTCTCCCTCATTGTCTTTGTAACAGTGAAAACAGACAATAGTGATTAATAACTAAGGTCATTAACAACCCAAATAAAAACCAAGCACACTACAAAAGATGACATCACACACGGGAAACAAATCCATGCACTAAACGTGACACTTCACATTAATGAACACAAGAGTAAAGTATATCCTTCCTATCCTATAAGAAAAGTAATAAAAACAAAAATAAAATGAGGAATAATGGATATAAAATGAGTCATTTTATAATAAGTTAGAAAGATTGTATTTATGGTTTTATGCTAATTTAAGAATTGTTGTAATTCACTCATTAGGTTAATTTTGAGAATAAACCGTAGGCGACAAACTGGTTCAATTAATGGCCTTCTTTGTCTTAATGAAGTTAAAAATAAATAAAATTGATATTGACTACTGCTGAAGTCCCCAAGCTAACGATATCCTAAAAAATGACTACTGTGGAAGCCAATTCACGAACAGTGTGAAAGCCTTTAAGTATTCGTATGGACTAGAATGACAATATATAGGAATGGGCAAATAGGAAAACATTAACTGTACAGCTAAATCAAAATGAAATTCATTCTTACAGTATTTCATGAAAATGTTATTCTTATCGCATTTCAGGAAAATGGAAAATGTGTGACATTCTAGTATTTAGTATACTAGATATTCAGAACAGAGATAGTTATATATTTCTATAAATATGCATCTAAACTGGTCTTCACTTTCATTATTAGATGCACTCTGATGATTTTTCTCATCTTTATGACATTAGAAATGGTTACTGAAAATTAGCAACTGCAGCTTAAGAGTCTTCTATCTTAAAGTACAAACACCACTGAGAGAATGTAGCCATGAGAATACATCTCACACACAATATACATAATGGCATGCTTTCATACAATGGTAAAGGAGAGAACAAAAGGCACACAAAGTACACTCTACTATTCATGAATAAAAAATGATGAGTTAAACATGATAAAATTAGATCTAAAGTTATTCTGCATTGTTCAAAGAAATTTAAATTTTTTAAAAACTGACAGCTATGATAAATTAAGATTCAATTCTGAGTTTCAAGAGAAAATCTGATAAAAGAAGTGTATGAATATATTTACTGATTACATAATATTCTAAGTTTTAAAATCCTTTCATAAATATTCTGACACAGAAAGTAGCAAAAATCATGATACATAAACATAATAGGGACATAAAAAACATTAAAACGAAGGATCTCCATACCATTTAGAGGGAGGTCTCTTTGGGGAGAAATAATAAATACTAGAGAAATATTGAGCTGGGATGAAGAAGAGGAACCGATAGTTAATTATTCTTATTTTAGGAAAATAATTTTATGGATAAAATGATGATAGTCTCTGCAAGTCTAAAGAATTAAAATTTGGGGATTTATATTCAGCTCTATATTTACTTGTAATTTGCCTCTACAAAATCAAAATTATTGAGAGAAGAGGCTAGGACTTCAACATACCGTTATTCAGGTAACACATGGTAAAATATAGCATTCTAGTAGGTACTCAATAAACATTTTTCAATAAATAAATGAACAATGTAAAGCTGGCTAAAGATAAGTACAAATCTTGGTCAGAGGCATGGTCTATAATTCTAGTTTGATTTAAACATTAAGGAAAATTTCAAATAGGTAAATTAAATATTCTGATAAGTTACCTAGATAGCTTATGTAATATCTCTCTATTAATAAAATTAGGTAATTTATTTTAAAATTAGTACTGAAAAACAATTTGTTCTTCATTGTGCGTTTATCAATTTGGAGTCTCAAGTCTTGTGTGAAACTGAAAAGTCATGCATCTACAACATTCCATGATTGATTTTAGACACACACCCGCCTCGACCTCTTCACCCCGCTTTTCTGCCCCCTGCTCTTCCACGTGCCCAGTTCCTTCATCGACTTCTGTATTTTCACAAGTAAAAGTAAGGAAAAAGATAAGACCAGATGTACATAGTTGTTACTCTTAAGTGAAACAAAACAAAAAATTTCAAATTAGTCATGATATAATGAGTGATTATAAGGAGACTAATAGATTATTTTTCATGAGTTTCTGACATGTTATGGAAGCAAATGAGTATACTATTAATAAATTATCACATCGTTTCCTTTTATGATGGCTTCAATTTGTAAAAGAAATTGTAGCCCCCCAAAATATTGCAATATGTGATAACTGTGTAAAGCAGGCAAAATGTTTTGTCTACAAACTTGGTATATGCTTAGAAAAATAATGTTATATAACTTTTCTCCTAGAGAAACAAAAAATAATATTATAAACTCTTTTATTTTCAAAAAGTCCAGTACATCAAAATTAGGGGAAAATAAAACAATAATAATCATGCCTCACAGTTGTTCAGTACATTGCACTTTCCTTACATTGCTCCTATTGTCTCTGGTTCTCAGACAGAGAGAAGATGGCTAATACTGTACTGTTATCAAGACCAACATATATAAGGTTTCATTTAATTAACAGACTAAAATACAACATCACCAAAATCAAAAGGAATTAAATTAGGACTTGCTCATTTTTTAGCTGTTGAACAGGATTAGAAAATAAACACATTATTACTTTGATTCTAAAATAATGCCATTAAATTATTGCTTCTGACAAATTTTTAGGAGATAATCCAAACATAATTTGATTTAGACCATCAATTTTGGGTTATGTACTTTTAATTTCAGTTAGAAGTTGAAGATTTCTAAAAGAGATATTATAAATCTCCTTTAAATCTAAAGAGAATTACACAATTACGTATCTACTGAAGTCTTCATATCAACATTTATGAAAACACTGTTAAAATCATCCATACTTTTAAGCAAAACAAAACCAACAAAAACCAAAAAACCCTTTTACTTCATACTGGAAAGGATAAGGGAGGTTTTGGCTCTCCTCTCTTTCATTTATAAAAATGGAAAAGTCACAATTGGGGACACTAAAGGAAAACTGTGGTTTTAATAGACTCTACAGGGTAAAAAACAGATAGTAAAAAGAATGTTTCTTGACAAGCTCATTAAAAATTTCCTCAATCCTGACTTTCAGTAACAGCTCTATGTCAGTTTTCTGGTATATTTATTATTATAAAGAATGGAGCTACTCATGTCCCAATAGACTATTGCTATAAAAGATATTAAAATTGAATTTTTAAAAAATTGTGACATAAACTATGTTTCTGACTTCTCATGCCAACAAATGATGTCAAAATTCTATGTTTAAAAATCTTGGATGGGGCCGGCCTGGTGGCGCAAGAGGTTAAGTGCACGCGCTCCCGCTGCAGGGGTCTGGGGTTTGCCGGTTTGGATCCCCGGCGCGCACCGACGCACTGCTTGTCAAGCCATGTTGTGGCGGCGTCCCATATAAAGTGGAGGAAGATGGGCATGGATGTTAGCCCAGGGCCAGTCTTCCTCAGCAAAAAGAGGAGGATTGGCAGATGTTAGCTCAGGGCTCATCTTCCTCACAACAACAACAAAAACAACAAAAAGTCTTGGAGAGACAAAAAATTCCATATGGACTACAGAACTTTCCTTACGAAAGTACTTTTAAAATTATATATCCTCATTCTTATGCAAATAATTGAGAACTATAGAAATGCTGGGAAATCTTTATATCAGGCAGCATAACAGACCATTAGTCACAAGAGCACTAAGTTGCTTAAAATCACAGTATATAGTAAATAGAAAGGACCACAAAATAGAAGTTAATAATCATTCAACTACAACCAACACAAACACAACTTGTTCCTAGTTATATAAGGCAATGAAAGTACTGCTGCCCAAATGCAATGCACTTAGAAATTTCTTACAAATAGGTTATAGAAATATGAAAATCAATATAAACATATATGGAAAGATAAGATTATCTTAGTGGTACTTTATACACTATTTGAAGTAGCTTTTCAGTTTTTAAATAAATATTTCATGCATTCATTCAACAAATATTTATTGAGGGCCTATAATGTGCCAGGCATTATTCTATATGCTAGAGATTTATCAGTAAATAAAAAAGACAGTTAACGATCCTTTAAAGTTACAAAGTCAATTTCAGAATTCTAAAATTAGCAGAGGTATTTTTATTGTCCTGTAAAAGGTATGACACTCCATATATCACGACTCAATATTTTTTCTTGTGTCATAAAACTACATATTTAACTTTCCTATACTATAAGCAGTGTTGCTACAACAAGAAAAATGATGTGGGAAATACAAACCATAATCACCATCTAATTAAAAAGACTTTCTTTTCTAGAAAGCCAAATTTAATCATTAAAAGATCATCATAAATACAAAATGAAATATATGATGATAAATACAACTAAACTAGGTATACATCCTCAACGACATAAACACAGACTGCAATTGATATCTTTGGTTAAAGTCTTGCACAAAACATAGAATTCCACTTAAAATGTAAATTAAATTTTTTAAAAAGAGGAAATTTTATTTTGTCATTTAAAACAAGAAACTCTGCATTCTTACCTGACTAAATAAAAGAAATTTAACTCCTTGGCATAATTTGCAAGTAAAATGAAAGTCAAATACTTTATTAGAAATCATAAAACAAAATAATTTTACTGTATATAAAAGTCTATACAATGGAGGGACATCAATTGCAGTTGGGTTTATTTTTGCTTACATAGCCCCCCAAAAAGGCTGTCAGCACAAAACAAACCCTCCTTTATGTACAGACCTTCATAAGGTTCTATCTCCTTGACTCCATTGTCTAGGAAAAACAAAATAAAAACAAACAAAAAAGGGAACCAAAGCACAGGGGTTAAAAACAACAGAAATTTCCAAAGGCACAGAACGTATCATCTATTAAAGAAGAGTTAAATGATTATTTAAATATATATATTTTTTTGGCAAAGCATTTCTAGTCATCAAATAAAGGGATCATTTGAAAAATGAGGCTAAAAATTATTATAGTCTATCATCCATGCTTTCACAGGTCCTTTACCCAAGAATTTACAGATGTTTGGGGAGTGTGTTCATCTATGTGTAAGCAAATAGTGCTTCTTATATAAAAATTTGAAAGTATTAAAAATATCAGTACAACATGCATCTTCTTTGTATATTTATGATTACCTTTTTCTGGTACTCCAGTTTTGAGAAGGATCACCATTGTTGTGCATCAGCTAACCAGTCCTTTGCAGTGTGTGAAAATTGATTTGGCTAGTTACTAATAAACTTTACGTAACTATCAACAATTACATAAACTTAGTTGTAGCAAAGAAATATCATCCAACTGCTTATTTAATAGGATTAAGTTTACTTTTTAAAATGCATTTATTCAAATTTGAAAAATGTGCAAGAGCAATAATGGTAGGTTATTTTATCTTCAAATATTACAAACTTTAAATACAAAGTATATAATTTTTATAAATACATTTGTAAATATAACTACTAGCAAATGCAGCTAAGGGATTCAATTAACAAAAGAAGAAAACTAACACTAAGGTAGTAAAAAAAAATCTTGCTTCACCTTAGTTTCCATGTGTATTTCCTATATGACATAATTAGAAATAAAACTTACTTCTCTCCAGTGTCCCCTTTGGTGGAAGTTGTGGAAGTTGTCGGCCCCTTCGTCCTGCCACTGGAGTACTTGATGGACTGGTTTGGACAGACCCAGTACGAGGATGAGATCTACGAGATAGACCATTAATATTCATTTTCAATAGAATGAGTTAAATGCTTTCAATACATTTGGTTCATATGATAGCTGTATAAGTTCAATTTTAAGAGAAGTTTAGCTGCTGGTTAAAAGGTTAGGAAAGTAGGACAAAATATGGATATTTGAATGATTATTTGAATAGCAAAAGATGTTCATATTTTTGTGTAATATGCATACATACACAGATACATGCACACAAAATCCTACAGTAAAATCCATGGAATTATTAATGTAAATTAGTATGCTATTCATATGAAAGCAAGAGGAGAATTCTGCAGCTCAAAAAATAAAAGGTTATGCTTTACATTTCTTTCTACCAGATTCCAAATTCTTAACACTAACCTCCCTCCCTTGATCCAAAGAGATTTTTACTCAGGCTTATAGTAGATATCCCTTTGTTAGAAAATATCTCATGAAACTATAAATAAACCCCTGAACAATTCAAAATTCAGCTAAAGAAGATACTGGTTAATACATGATATTAGTATTGATAGAAAGAAACTAAAAATCTAGTTTTATTTATTGTCATTATCATGATTATTCCAAAAGGGATGTCTAATGGACAACAAACAATTTCTCATTCTGTAGGAGAAGAACATGATAGTTATGAGGTGCATTATGTGGGGATTGACCCAGGACTCCTGATAAATGAGAAATCACAAAACAAATGCAATCAGGACAGTTAATAAACAAATTACAATGGTAGCCACACACTATTATATCCGCTGAATATAAATAGTGTGCTTACACTGAAAAGGTTAGTATTGATTGTTATTAGTGATCAGCCAAGGATGATAGAAGAGACCATTTAGTAGCTGGAAAAATAAAATGGTGTGCTGGTGGGGCAAAGGGGAAGTTAGTCTGATTGATGTATCTTTCACCTCGATAAGGCAGGTGAAGGAGGGGCAGATCTTCCAGTCATTAATGAAGGCATCGACCTCATGAGGTTTGTATCAGGACGTTCAGTGGATCTGGAGCGGGTGGTGGTCCGCTCTAGGAGAGGCCGTTGTTCTGTTGATCTGGATCTGTGATATGGCTGTCTATCTGCTGCTTCACAATCCCTGAAACGTTAGTCAAAAAGCAGCTCAGTTGATCTTTAGTGCCCTTCTGCTATTTGGTTATGATGCATCAAACTGATTTTGAAAAATTGTTTAAAATTATTGCGTAAGTAAAAAAATTTCTCTTCCCCAACATATTTTGAGCAAATTCTCACTAAACTTCTTAAGAATTTCTAAGGACCCCGAATCTGCCTTTAATAGCAATTCCCAGTGAAGATAACAGGAGTTGCTCAGTTATAATCAATGACAAACAAAACTATCTCCTTTCCAAAATAAATTCTCTAAATTGAACATGTGAAATATGTGAAGTACTCTATTTTAAAAGAATTCAATGATTTTTCTTAACATTTTCAAAACAGTGAAGAAAAGCACATAAGCACTAATTCTAAGCCCCTAAGGCTTACTAGCACACCAACTAAGATATAACAAGGCTTTCAGCACAATCTTAGTGTACTGATACACCTGCACATGCAAACAGAAGAATCAAAGTATTATAAGAAAACAGTGCAACTTTGCAGTCTGTAGCCATATTTAAACATGGTCCACAAGAAAAATCACTGTACAGAAAACTGTTTAATCAGCCAATCTATGCCATCTATCTCAGAGCACTTTAGCAATGCCCACCAATACAATTCAGAGTAGGTATTAACTGATTTTAATAATAATGGTTCTGAAACAATGTGATTTCTTTGACCACGTATAAATCCAATATCAAAACCTAATCCTTGTTGAAACAAGTATACTTAAATAACCTATTATTATTGATTTTTGCATCTCAGGAGTCTAGCATAATAATTTTACACCTAACATGTGATCAAAAAATGTTTTCTAACACCAGCCCCACTATCTGTGAGACAACTTTAAAAACACTAGCTTTGGCTCTAGAACTCCAAAGTAAGGCATACTCCAAAGTATGCGTCAAATTAAACTATTACCTCGCCACCTAGTTGTAACCGAAATGGAAATGCTTCTATTATTATAGATAGTAAAGCAAGCATTAGTCTCCCTCAAGACTAATGTATCAAGGACTTCCACTTTACCCATAAATTCTCTCAATCTTATTTTTGATAATGAAAAATACAAGCAATTAAACAAAAATAAGAAAAGAAAGGACACAATTTCTCAAATGTAATTGATTATATGCCATACAATTTTGGACCAGTAGACATTAGATTAGACAACTTTAGGAAGTGAATACTGGGTTTATTCTACAACATGTCTTGTGATTATCTTACATTTTCAATTCATAGGGTAACATATAAGTGAAATAATTTTAAAATATTTTTAAGTCCATGTACCATAATATGGTTGAATTCCTAAGATAAGTTTATAATTTTTGTATAAGTGTATCTAGAATATGTCAAAAAAGCTGACATTAAATGTAAGTACATATACAATATTCAATTATTTGTCAAAGAGAGAAATGAAAAAGGCAACCTGATAGTGTAAAAAATCATAATTCTATTTTTGTTCCTGAAAAGCTATTTTAGAGAGAACACTTCTCTTTAGAAATAAATATGCCCAATACTTTGTTAAATGTTTTTGGTGTACATATCTTTTAATATCTTCATCACAATAGATAACCAGAATCAAAGGGATATATATATCTTAGATTCCTTAAAATCTATTTTTGGAGATATATATCTTAGATTCCTTAAAATCTATTTTTGGAGAGTACCAATCTTTACATTATTTGCAGATTGCCTATTGTCTTAAGCTAATAATAAACATATCTCATTATGTAACATGTGGTAACAAAACTTTGTGGAATATTTATGACTATCCAACAAAAAATTAGGCTAATATTTCATGTATTTATGCAAAAATTGATTTATTCTTATTCCATTAAGCAACTTTTCCAAGTAGAAAATGAAATGTTAGGGTATACACTTTCACTTCTTTGACACTATATTTTTAATAATTGAAACATATAATTGTGAATGAAATCCAGAGAATTATTTCAACTGTGCTATGTTCTAGGTCCCTAAAAAGAATGCTATTATTTATAAAGCAAACAAGGTTACTCCTTAGGAAATATCCCTTAAAAAATATTTCTTTAGTGAAAAAGTTGTTTAAAGACTGTAGTCAAGGTTTTAAATTTTATTTATATTTTTTCTCCATATTCACAAATAATATGAATTATATGATTTCCATAGTGCGAAATGAAAATCAGTTAATAAATTAAACACGAGAAGAACTACAGTAGAAGGTAGAAATTTGCTGAAACGTGCCACCATGGTTAAGGGGAATGGAAAGCTACCATATTTTAAATTTGGATAACACAATAGAAGGTCAAGCTAGGCTCTTGCTCCCACAATCAGATAAGAATAGGTTTTAATAGGTAAGAACTAAGATTACTGATGAGAAAATTGAAAGCAGCAATGCCTAAGTCTCATATATAATACCCAGTCTCACAGCAGGCTGTTTAAGGGATTGAAATATAAAACTTGACAACTTCCACCTAAATTCTTAGGGTATTTTGAGTTTAAGATGTGAACTTATAAATAATTAATTTTGATTAGTAGCAACTGAGACCTGGGAAATAACAGATAATCATTTGCAAGGCATAAAATATTTTAGTGCCTACCCGGGGTTCTTAACTTCAAGTCTGTATTTCAACATAAGCAGTTTACTTTATAACTCTACTTATTTACTTTATTTTCCTTCATGCATTTTAAAACACTATTTTTTAAAAAGTGGCCATAGGTTTTACAAGACTGCCAAAGGGCAATCCATATAAAAAGCTAGGAACCACTCACCTGTAAATTTAATGCTTTTTAATGCTTTCTTAGGCAAATAACTTGGTTATCTTTTAAAGTGATTTAATATCTGTCATTCTATTTTTTTAATAAATTGTTTATATTTTCTAATACGTGTTTAAAATAGTTCAGTTTTTGTATGTGTCATTTACCGGGATAGATACAGATTACTGTTCTGCATGATTTAATGGCTTCTATTTAAACAGCAAGCATTTGCGGAAATACAGTTTAACAGCCCTTCTGTTTGTGGAGGGGCTATAGTTGCTCTTAAAAGATTTTTTAAATTTCCAAGTATCTGGCACAACTTCCTACTTATTTCATCACCTTTGCTACCTACTTCCCCTATACTCAAAGTACGAGGGAGTTATGCAGTATAATAGAGAATAGGCCAGTGGGCTTTCTTTTCTATAACCACTTATATTAAGCCATCACAATGACAGAACTCCAGATCAACATAAGATCAATGTAGAGTCTCTCTCTAGACATGATAGAAAAATACTAAGAATACTAAAAAAAAATAAAAAACAACTAGCACAATGTAAAGTTTCAAACTAATATTCAGAAAATTGTCCTAGAATGACAAACCTTATAGTCCATGTTAAAGCAGACAGACTTATTTCATGTTTATATTGTAAAGATATCGTAAGTAAACGTAATAGGTTTTCTTGAAAAATGAACTTATAAAAATTAAAGCTATTTAGGAATTATTCTTTCTTTTTATAAAGAAATTATTTCTTTATAAAGCTGAAATCTTAAAAAAATTTTTTGATGTATCTCTGAAGGACAAGTAGAATCTCTGGTTTTGGGCAAGAAATGCCTTCCCTGTATCAATACTGTGTACTATAGTAAGCTGATTAACAGCAGAAGCATTATATTTTTGATAAAATAACTTGAATGCCTAGAGATTAGTATCTAAGCATTAGCTGCATAATTGAAGAAATAAATACATGATAAATTTAAAAATGAGACATTTCAGGTTAATTTATAACATATATACATATTTGTATACTAAAACAATTTAAAGTAATTATATAACTCAATTCTATAATTTTCATGTTTATCATAATGTGCAAGGCACAAGTTTAACTTTTTAAAAACTCTAGTTTATATTATTTTTCATTGCTTCCAAAGTTAAGAGAATTGCAAGACACAAAATACTCACCATGGAAATCATGGTAAATAAGTATTGCGTACAAACAGAAATATTTTATTATTTTGGTGAAAGATAAATTTATCTTTGGGCATGATAGCATTTCTCTACAGAACATTTCTGTTCAGTTAAACATAAATTCGGTATGTTAGTTAAAAGTAAATGAGCTCATTCAAAAATAACAGCAATATCTAAGGTCAGCCAAGTTAATAACAATCTAAAATGTGAAAATGGTAATAATACATATATTGATGAGAGAAAGCAAGATACCCTGAATGTAGAAAAACATATTACTACTGCCTATAAGCCTATTTTATCATAAAAAAGTGAAGTAAAGTGTTCTCATGTCTAGAAAAGTATTTTTTTTGTCATTACTGGAAACAGAAAGAAGAAAAGATTAAATATCCCAATTTCCTCAAGAATATTAGAGACGAATACAATACTGAACAATAAATATATATTATATTATTAAATATGCACACATAGAAACATATAAGAGGCAAATGATTTGAGGATATGTTGAGTATTTTATTAAATATTTATAATTTTCATTGTTATTTAATTTTTACCTCAAAACGTAACAGAAACAAAATCAAAAACAGGCAGGATTACGTACCCAGCAACAATTAACGTGTAGCAAATTAATACATCTTTAAAATATATATTTACAAAATCCTGAGAGATAATATAATTACCACCTTCCATCTATAAAATTATTTTACTAATTAAATAGTTTCCATTTTCAGTGGATATTAAAGTTTAGCAAAGTTTTGTCACTTGCAAGAAATTCAAGTTATTCCACCAAGGTATTGGCCCTATATTTTCCCTTCCCAGGTCCTCAAAGATTTCATAAAACAACAAACATTTTAAAGATGTATCTCTAAACATTCGATTTATGTATTGTTATTACATTACATGAGTAAATGCGATGAGGCATGGTGCTCACACTAGAATGTCTCAGTGGTGTGTTCAACAGTTTCACTGATCAACTTTGAACAATTCATTAGCCTTCCTTTTGCTTTGCTAGCTTTACACGTATAGTGGTATGAGTATAGTGCAAATTCCTCATATACACTGCTGCCTGCCGCCCTTAGCTGTCACTTCATAAGGTCAGTCCAAATCACATAGTCAGAGGTGGCAGACAGAGGATTGATTAATCCTCCCAAAACACAGTCTAACAGAACAAGAGGTGCGCACATTTTCAGGCATAAATACTATCTGCCTCAGTCACTACTGATGATGTGACGTCTAACAGTCATTAAAAAATTACTAGAAACACAAAAAGCAAGAAAAATAAGGCCCACTGTCAAGAAAGCAATTAATAGAGTCAAACTCAGAAATGACACAGATGTTGGAACTATCAGATAGGAAATTTAAAATATGTTAAAAACTATAGTAGAAAAGATGGACAACATGCATGAAAAGCTGGAGAAATTTCAGCAGACAGATGGAAACCATAAGAGTCAAATGGGAGTCCTGTGGCGGAGAAGGACGGGATGTGCTGTGGGTCTTGGGCCAGGACAGACAAGTGGGCAGGAAGAAGGCAACTTTGGAGCAGCACTTGGAGTACACAATGAAGAATCCGTCCATTGTTGAGGTCCTATGGATAGATTCAAAGGGACTTAATCTGGGCTGCCATGGGACCCCGTCAGATGAGCATGCTGGGCTGATATATGTTCTAGCCCAGCAAGCAGTTAAGCTAACCTCTGACCCCACTTAATATTTTTGTGGTGTGTCTCGAATCAGATAATGGGAATATTATTATCCAGAACACAATGGCATCACACTGACAGTGCACAAAATGGCTCCTTGATGTTTCATATCAGTTCTCCAACAGCTTGTCATAGGGACTTGATTCTACCTATATTAATTATCCTAAAGAGCTATTAAATTCCAGTAGTTAGGCCATTCATTTAATGTGCATTAGGCATTTTTTAATGGATTTTGGAGTAAGCTGTTTTTTGACACTCTATGGACTGACATCAAAATATCAGTAAGAAAGGATAATGTCGTTTTCTTTTGCAGAGAAAGATTCACTCTGAGCTAATATCTGTGGCCAATCTTCCTCTTTTTTTTTTCCTCACCAAACCCCAGTACATGGCTGTATATCCTAGTTGTAAGTCATTCTAGTTCTTTCTATGTGAACCACCGCCACAGCATGGCAACTGACAGACAGGGGGTGTGGTTCCACGACCTGGAAGCAATCTCAGGCCACCAGAGCGGTGAGCACCGAACTTTAACCACTAGGCCATCAGGGCTGGCTCCAAAGGATAATGTTTTGAAGCAGCAGGTCTAGGTTACTTTGTATACAGAATTTTGTTATGTTCAATAAATCCAGTTGAATGGGGAAAAAAAGAGTCAAATGGAAATGCTAGAAATAACAAAGTAGAATATGGCAAAATGTTAGTTAGAAAATTAGCTTGAAGTCAGTTTATGGCAATCTTAACTGCTTAGTTAGGGGTTTAGAAAGAGTTCAATTTTCAGAGTGACCAAAAGCTTCTGAACAAAGCTAATTTTTAAGTAATGAATTTAGAAGATGAATTCAGTAGTAGTGTATGAAATGAATTAGAGTAAGAAAAAGCTGACTTGTAGTAATAGGGGTGAAACAGAGAAGAAAGTATGGATGAGAAACAATATAAATAACAATGTACAAAATATACAATACACAGAATTATACAAACAGATTGTTAGGGTTAGAAGGATCTCAGAAGTCATATAATCTAATCTCTCTCATTTTAGAAATAAGCAAACTAAGGCTCACAGACACTCGGACAATGTGACACAATTAGATATTTTCTGAGCTGGAACTTGAATTGAGTTTTCTTGATTCTAAAGCCTGTTAACTTCACTGAACTGTGAATTCTTCGACAGCAGGGATGGTTTTTTTTCTCTCAATAATATTTGATAAACCACCATATGAATTAAATGTAGAAATCAATAGACCAAAGAAAAACCCTGAAATTCCCAGCCTCCAAAATGAAATGATGATCTATTAACAGAAATAGAAGAATTCTTGGGAGGAACGATAGTAATTTCAGGTTTGGACTTAAATTTGTGAAGTGTTGCAAGAATATTCTTGTACAGATGTCAATTAGACAGAGAAATCTGGCCTTCAAAGGATAGAGTTATACTGGAGATATAGTTTGAGAAGTAATTGTATAGTATTAATAGTTCACTATCCATTGATTCATTCATTCTTTCAATACTATTTATCGTGTTCATATTATGTGGCAGGCACTATACTAGGTATTAGAAGTTTTGGTCAAAGCCACAGAGATGACAGGACATAGGACAACATATGGTCAAAAAGCTGAGGACATGAGAAATGGAAAAAAGTGAAGGAGACAGAAGAGCAGTCAAGAGGTAGAGTGAGAATCAGGATAGTACTGCATTAGAGAAGCTAAAAAAAGAAGTGATTAATAATGGCCGATGTACAGAGGCAACAAGGATAAACATGTATAAAAGATTTGACAAATAATAACCATGGAGAAAGTTGTTTAAAATAAAGTGCCACAGAAGAGGTCAAACTGTAGAGGGTTAAAGCTTAGGAGCTGATGAAGGAGTGTAGAAAGCTATGTAAAAATACAGACTCAAGAAACATGACTAAGTGAGAGAGAGAGAGAGAAATGAGTCATTTTCAAGGTAGCTTGAAGGTATGGCAGAATAGAAAGAAGATATTATTAAGGAGACTTCAACAGTAATTTGAGGAGAAACAAAATCATTAAAGTGAGAGAGATTGAAATGCCAGAGAAACAATAAATAATTAATGGAGGAAAATTCCAGAGAAATTAAGGGACATTGCAGTCAGAAACATAAATAGAAGATTAGCTGTGATGGAGAAGAAAATACTTGTAAGAGGGAAGGAGAAGACTGGTAACAAAGCAAAGAAATTAAGGTAAAAAGGAGAGTAGTTCAGGAAGTGTGTTACTTGGATTTGAACCCATTTATTAAGGGCTCTCAGTACTACTTCCCAGATAGGGCATGTATAAGAAAACAGTCTACACGCCACACAGGAATCTCATCCTCTGTGACTCGACTAGATTTGTCAGAATCCTTTCTCTAATCAGGATCCTATTCATGGCCCCAGATACCTTGAGAAAAGACCATTCACTGCCTCTCTTCAAACTCCATGGCATCCCCCAGCACTACGACAGACCCAGGTCAGACCCTTCCCAGAAGCTTATGCAGATCTAGCACCAAAACAGTTCCCACTTCTGGCACCAAAACAACCTGGGATAAACTTAGCATATTTGAGGTAAATCACTTCTATTCAAACATCTTATCTTTGTAATTCTTAGTTATCAAGCAAAGGGCAAGCTCAAATGCCTCCTGACTGACCTCTTCTTCTCTCTAAATTCTTCATCTCCTGTACTCTCTTCTGTACCAATTTAATCTCCTCTAGCTGTATTTTCAAGAATCCTTATCCATTGTTAGCAAACTTCCTTATATTGTCAACCTTTCTGCAGAATGGTTTCTGCACATCCCTACCTTAAATAACATTTAGTTCAACCTTGTAGACTCTGCTTCCACTGTAGCTCTCATCTGTAGAAGCTACTTATTCTTTCACATTTCATAGGCCATGGACTCAAGAGAGGTTGGCTCCCTAGAGACACTCATTACTCTCCCACCACAATGTGCATGTCCTTATTTCTATTAAGCATATCACTTGGCTGTAATATCCATTATTAATTCAGGTTGCTAATATCTATTCAACTTCCAATCACTATCCCTTAGGCATTGGTAATTTTGGGAATTGGTTGAAGGCCATCTTCTTTACCCTAATTCTTATGGTAAGGCTAGGAGATTTCAATGCACATGCAGAAAATTATAACTGAACAATAATCTTGAACTACAACCCCTTCATAACTTCAATGATCCTCACTTTTCCTGCATCAGCACCCCCTTTCTGGGGAAATATCGTGGATCTTAGAATCCAATGAAATATTCAAACTCAGAAATAGAAAATCAGAATATCTCTGGTGATTACAATCGTTAATTCTGTCAGGTATCTCATAATCTCGCTACTACTTTACTTGATCTTCATTTGATACTTTTCCTTCTTTGGTCTCACTAATTCCTGCCCATATATATCACCCTCTTAGCCTTTTTTCCTTCCTTATCCATTCTATACTCTATGATTGATCATCTGAACCATTCCCATACCAACACTCAGATTCCTTTTTAACACAAATCTTCCAAACATCCATCAGAACCTAAAACTGGTCCAATGCCATAATCTGATTTCTCTACATCTAGGCAACTGGGTATTGCTTAAGCAAAGCAGACATTCATACAGGTTGATACATTGCAAATTCATGGTTTCCAACTTCTGCTATGCTGGTATCACCAACAATCTTTTTACTTATACTTAATCAGCTCCCATCACTTTTTACCAAACAACTATTTTAAACTTTCTCATTTTTAATCAGATATCATATTCAACCTCCAGGCCTGCACCTTCAGAAATTTGTCTCAAAAACAACTGCCATAATCTCAATTACAGCACCAACAAAATTGAGATTCTCAATCATAATTACCTTCAATTTAACATCCTTTTTCTTAAAAATTTACTTAGTTCCAACTCTCTCATCTGTTTTCTTCCTGTCTCGATGGTAAATAAGAGCTTCTTTCTGTTTACAAACTCCATCTGTGTGTTTAGCCCAATCCCCTGTCCTAAGACCTTCCAGTCATCCTCTCTTTTTTCTGTATTTTCAAGCTATCTTTTCCTAAAAGATCCTTTCCTCCAGCCTATAAACACACGATGTATTTCCTATTCTAAAAGAAAGTAACCTACTTTGATATCATATAGCCCTATCCAATATCTCTCCTCTACACTCTTTTGCTGTATTTATTTTCTTATTCCTGAGTCACACCTCAGGCCACCACAATATGCTTTTTTTCCCTCAGCACCCTTCTGAAATCACCCTATCTAAAATCACCATTGACTCCTCACTCGACAAATCTAATGGTCATTTTTTACTTATTATTTATACTGTTGACATTATTTCTTCCTTCTTAAAACTCTCTATTCTTTTAGCTCTATTCTTACTCCTCTCATGCTTCCTTCTCTACGTCTTTCAGAAGCTTCTTTTCCTCTGTCTACCACTTAAATGTTAGTCTTTCCCAGGGCAGAGGAAAACTCCTTGGTCCTCATTTCATGGGTTGTTTCTCTGGTTGATTTCGCTTTCATTTTTGTGGCCACTTCCCATTAGTAGGGAATTTACTCCCAGATTGCTCTATGGTGCCTAAACTTCTTCTATAAGCTTTAAAATTATTCATTTTACTCCTTGCTAGAGGTTTCCCCTTAGCCCTCTCAATAATTCCAAAACTGAACTTGTCTCTCACCTAACCGACTCCTCCCTTAACAACCCCCCACACCTTTGTTAAGGTACCACAGGCATCCAGTTACCCAAGCTATAAGACTAGAAGTATTTCTTGACTGTTTGCTCCCCCTCAACTTCCAAATCCTATTATTTACCAAGTATTATTGATTTTAACTGACTAAGTGTCTCATCTTCTCTGTATCTCTCTCCATCCACTACCTTACTTAGTTCAGGCCCTCAAAGACCTGCTGTCCTAGACCAAGGCAAATACGTGCTTTTTTTTCTCACATACTTTTCTCTCAAAGCAATCATCCACATCTTTAGAGTAATTATTCTAGAGTGAATAAATATATTATAAACTGTAATTAAAACTCTTCAAAGTACTTCTATCACTTGGATCATAAGTTAGATCTAAGTTCCTTAACAGAGCATACAAGGTTATTCGTAATTAGGACCATCTCTATCATTCCAGATTCATTTCCTGCTACTCCCTACCTTGTGGATAATGCCCCAACAGCACTAAAACATGGTGTTTATTATTATTTTAGCGAATTTGCACATACATTTCTTTAAAATTCCACTGACATCCTACCTTACCTTCATATAAAACTAAATAATTCCCATCCCTCCTTTAAGATATAGCCCAGTTGTTGTCTCCTCCGTGACATCTTTACATAAAAGTCCACCAACCATGCTGTCCACCATCAATGTCAGTGATTCCTTAATATCCTGTGTGTAGCTTTAAGTAGAGATAAATATTAGGAAAAACGTATGGTAAGGTGGTAAATTTTTAAATATAAAAGGTATATTTATTAAAATAAAGGATATATCTTAATAAAGGAATATTAATAAATGCTAACATGATATCCATTCTAAATATTTTTGTCTAAATGTTGACTATGTTTTAAAATACACAATGAATCAGGGATAACTTTGTAATGGTCAGTATAAACTAGCCAGAAGAAAAAGAGTTTTGATTCCTAATATTAGCTAATATTCGTCTCCTGAAGTAATATAAAATAACTTAAGCAAATATTACATAAGCCTCTATTCACTTGTTCCAAAGAGAGAGACTCATAATGTTTCATTTTACAGCCTTGGGGTAGAGACCAATGATTCTGATTCTTCACACTCAGGATGCTATGTTGAGTTTACCACATTCATTCCATTCAGAAAATTCCAGATTTCATATAGCCAAACTATGGCCCACTTGGAGCTATTAACACATATTTATTCCCAGAAGGGAAATTCTCAGACCATGACAGTAAATGCCACCTTGAAATCTGGGCTGGGAAACTGGACACTTAGAGAGTTGGTGTCACTTTCTTTTTTTCTTTTCCCCACAACCCTCAATAAGGAGGTCACTTTTCCTCTAAGTGTTGAGTTATTTTGACTCAAGAACAATGTAGCAAGGGACCTGAGGATATTTCTGAGAACGGATCCAACCTCTGGATATGTAAGTATGTAAAGAAAAGTGGAGACTAATCAGGAAAGGTAAAGGGGTCAAGAGAGTAGAGTTCTCTATTGAGACAAAAGAACTAGTGAGGTAGAAGTAACTCAATGAAAGAATAAGAAAGAACTATGTGCAGTTCTGGTCCAAGAGTGGAGTATTTGAATTAAGATTTCAAAGGTAGAACAATTTCAAATGATGATAAGATTCCAAGTACGGCCATGGGAGTGACTGAAGCAGAATCAGGGGTGAATTTCACTAACTCCAATTTGAGACAGTCAAGGAAGTAAGTGGGTGCGGAATAGATCATTCAGGTGAATGCTAACATCATTCAGGCTGATGGCAGGAATTGTGATGAAGAGGAAGAATAGAGCCAGCTGCTAAAATCTTGACTGAATTAAATGGCATAACCAAGAGACCAACAGATGATCTCAACATGGAAGGGTAATGAGTGGTTGTGCTCAGTTGTATTACATATGAAGGTACAGGGGTTAAATTAAAGACAAGAAGCATAACCACGTTATGGTAATAAATAAAGGAGAATGGACAGATGACTAGACAAGCTTTTATATCTTCAACAATCCTAGAATCTCATAGTGGATTGAGGTGGGGGTTAGAGGGAATGAGTAACTCAGAAAGTTAGCAGAGTGAAAACAAATGATCAGTCACTTAAAAAAAAGCAAAGGAAGAGAATGTTAAACTGAAAATTCAGCACAGCATTTACTACTTCTGTGGAAGAGGCATATGGATGCAAGAGGCTTGGAGCCTACAGGTAGATGCAAGGTATATAACCATATGTTCTGGTTCTCAGTTTGGGTAGTAGATTCATGGGTGTTCATTTTATTATTATGCTTTGAAATGCATATACATTATCTTGTATGTATCAAAGTGATAATGAGAAAAGATAACATTTTAAAATGCATCTCAAGAACTTCTTCCGTACAAAATCTACTCTACTCAATTTTTCTAGGAGTTGGTATATGCCAGACTAACAAATTTGAATCATTTAAGTGATGTCAAATCTTACAGTAAGATATTTGATAACTGATTTTCCTGTGTTTTACTTTAATATAAACATCAATGATGTTGTGTTTCCTGACCACAAACCAAATCATGGCACCAAATCACAGGCAGTTCAGAAATGTATTCTTCAGAATAGGCCAGCTAGGCTGAGATTGAGAATTTGGGTAAGTGTATGAAATTGAAAACCAACCTAGAGCTGATCAAGAACTATCTACATTCATTTATTGAAAGAATAAATAATATGAAGCAGACAATCTACTTATTGATAACTAAGACTAAGAAAAATACAGAGTATTAAAAAACTAATGTGATTTTAACTTACACTGAAATGAAGAGATACCAGGGTAAGTAGAATAAGCCTATAATCAGGAATGGGTCTCATTCACATCAACCACCTTAAGAAAGGTCTTAGCCAATTATAAGGCCAGTTACATAATTACTTTTTCACATTTTTGCAAGGTAAATGTATAATCACTGCAACCAAAAAATAGTCCTAATGTAATACACAGCAATAGTAAAAATAAAAGACATAACAAAAAAGTAAGAATTATTAGTATTGAAGCAAAATAACAGAAAAGACTGAGAAAATGCAAAAGAATATTAAATATAGCAATAACTACTATCATATAATAAACTAGAAGGAACTAAATTTCAATTATATTTACTAAAAGATATCACAAAACTTTTGAATTATTAGAAATTTATTGTTGATGTTCTCTCTTACATTTCCTTCCACATTTATCTACATGAATCCAATCCTTAGGAATTTGTCTGTTTCATTTTTTTTCTAAACTCTTTTATTCTCAACTCTTAGTTAACTAAATTAATAGGATAAAAGTGGTCACATATAACCCAAATCATTTTGAAACAATAGTCAGAGTGAGTACTGGACACAATTCCTTACCTATACTAGCGGAAACCACCACCACATTATCACTGCCTTTCTCTTCTCTGCCTACAGGGCCTCAACATGCTGTCACTGAACTGGCTCAAATCTCTAATGCTAAATATAGCCTCGAGAAACTGCAAACTTGAGAGATCTTCTTTCCCTTCTCTTTCTAGTTAATCGTCCTTTCTGTTAAATGCCAAGTTATTGATATTCCCCTTCAATATAAGGGGAATGGTGGTAGAAATGAACAAGGATTTTTCCAGAGACCCAGTATTCTCCATGGATCCAGGATCATCTACTATGACCAAGGAGTAGATCACAGTCACCTTTCACAAGGTAACCATAAGCCGAACAGTTCAGCCTGAGTACTTCAAAGACTGACTCCTCGACTGTGGAAGGAAGTGGGTCGTTAAGCTATGTATAAATCAACCGGTACTGTTTAAATATCTAATTAGGAACTCCACTGAGGAAGGTGGGCAGTAAACTGCAATTAATTTTTTAAAATACTGTTTTTCTATCTTTATAGGTAATCAAGAGTTAACTGTAATTTCTGGTGAACTAAATTTTTAGAATCATCAAAGAGGTGATCCTAGCAAATTAAACGGAAGCCGTATTTTTGACATCCTACTACAATTAAAGTTTTTAAATATGCTTTATTTTCTACTATTTTATAAAGATAATATTTCTATATTTCATTAATAACCATATATGTATATATAAAAAACAGAAATAGAAGTGAATTATATCATATCAATAGACAGGCACATGCAATTCTATGAACAGACTCAATTCTAAGAAAAATATACCTGCCATCCCTGTGATGATGTTCAATGGTCTGACTGTTTCTGGAGCGAGGTAGAGTAAGAAAATGACTGCAAGCATGGCAGAAACAAGAATATAAATGAGACTCAAGAAAGAAATGAAAAAGGTATAGTTTAATTTTAAAATGTGAGATTCAAAAGAGATAAGCAGATAGTAAGCAAAGCAAATGAAAATCATTACTGGAAAGCTTGTTCTTTCCTCCCAAGGTCCATTGCAATATGGCAGTGCTAAAGGTTAAAATAGTCTAAGTATTCTAAAATAAAACAACAAAAATATAACAAATTGAGATTTAAACAAATCATATTTCAAAAAAATCTTATCACTCAAACATCTTCAGCACCATCTATAAAATGTTATACAATATAGACACTTTCCCATTTTTCAGGTGGAAAGATAAGAAGAGAAAAACAATAAAATAACCAGAAAGTTCAAGAAGAAAATAATAAAAAAAGGTAACTTGTAAAACTTATTATACTTAGGAGATTTTATAAGGTAATTATTTCTTTTTCAATCATTAAGAATTAAAAATAACTAAAAGGGCTTTAAGAATTCCATTTAGTAAGGGACAAACTGATTCAAATTATTTTTACTTGATTATTAATTCTATTTATTAAATTTATTGAATGCTATTCATTTTTCCATTTACTATGTTTATTATATGTTTACTACATGCTATTGGCTCTGCTCATTTCATGCGTCATGACTGCCATAAGCCATCAAAGGAGCACACCCATCTGTAGTTGATTCTCTTCTTTCCATTGCACTAAATTAAAATTTTCTATTTCCTTAAAACTTTTTATATTATAACACTTAATTTTGGCAGATGATCATCATGTTTCATCAAAAAATGGAAACCAACCTTGAACTCTCTCAACTTCCATACTTCTACCTTTAAATATAGAGAAATATGTATTTTTATCTTCACTTGTCCTTTTCATTTGCACCAAAGGAAGAACTTCCTCTACTTGTACTCCTGCTTCCCACATGACCTTACTTCATTCATTATTGTCTCATGCCATCCCTTCCTCAACTGCACTTAATCCTAAAAATAAAACCTTTACTGACCTTGCCTTCCTCTCAAGCCATTGCATCTCTTTGACTTCCCTTTCATCATAAAACATCTTAAAAGACATATTTACAATTCTTGCCACCACTTCCTGATTTTTCATTCATGCTTTAAGCTTATTGTAATTTGACTTCTACCTCTACCATTCTGTGAGGCTATCTTGTCAATGTTATCTGTGGAATCCTAAAAAAATCCTTTAATCTCCTCTTGATCTTCATCATACTACAATTATCTATGGTATTAGACACTGATTTTCAGCCTCTATTTCTTGACACTCTCTCCTCCACTGGTTTCTGAAAAACTATTCTCTTTGGCTATTAAAAACAGTCTTTATTTAACCTTAACTATGTGCCAATTACTCCATTAAAGCTTTGTCTACTTTATCTCATTTAGTTGTCACAACAACTCTTTGAGGTAGGTTCTAGTATTCCCACAGGTGGAGAAACTGAGGCTGTGACTGTTTGCCCACAGCCATATTGTAAGTAGCAGGAATGATTTTCAAACTTTGGCCTTTCTTAATCCACAGTTCAGGCTCTTAAGATTTAGACATATGGCCTGGCCTCCCACCTATCTAGCTGCTTCTTTATCTGTTTCATTTACTGGATTCCCTTTCTCTGTATTCCTTAGGGCAGTGCTTTCCCAAGATTTGTTCCTGGACCTTCTTTATATTCCAATACATTCTTTTTGGATAATACTATTTGTTTTTATAGTGTAAATTCTCATTTTGCTTTAGTCTTGATTTTTATTTGTGTTTCACAGCATAATTCCACCCGCCTCTGGGCTCTCTGCATGGCTGCTTGAGTGTCATGTAGACACTTCAGAAAAACACACGTTAACTGCGCGGCTTGAGCAAGGTACTTGCCTTTTGGGACATCTGGTGCTACATTTGTAAAATGAGGGGGCTGGAGCAGTAGTTCTCAAACTTTCTTTTTGAGCAGAAGACCCATTTGTTTTATCAAACCAAATTTATGTAAAACTAATATATAGGAATCCAATAATATTAGAATGACTCTGGCTAAAGTCTCTCTTCAGATCCTAGGACTCCATAATCTCTAAAGGCCCTTCCAGTTTCAAAAATAACTCTTTAATCCCCCTTTGTAACTTAATATAATACCTCAGCTATTCCTCTTCTTGTAATCCCAGTTTCAATGAAAGATTTAAATATTTACTTAATAAACCAAGTTTTTAAATCTCAGAATTTAATTTCTCCATTTTACTTATTTTCCACATTCAATTGATTTAAAAACTCTGCTGGTTCTATGCCTAAATAACTCAGACTTATCCCTTCTTTTCCTTTTATCCTGCCACTATCTTTAATCGGGCTTACCATGTCTAATGAAATAACCTTTTATTAGGTCTCCCTTTCTTCAGGTCCCAACCCTCTCCTGATCCAATCCATTCTCCACCCTCTCTACAGAAGCATATTTGCAAATTATGCTTCTGATCATGTATGTACCTTGCTCAAAATCCTTCAGTGGGTTCCCATACCAAAAAACAAGCACATATTCCTTAAAATGGCATGCAAATTAAGTTCTAAACTACTTTCAATCTTCATCTCTTATCACTTCCCATCTCCCATACCACAACTTTTTATGTAGGTATACCAGACTACCTAAGATTCTTTAAGTATATCCCATACTTTCCTGACTCCAAGACTTTGTCCACCCTCATCACTCTGCCAAGCATGCCCATCATCGCCTTCTGACATCACTTTACTGCCTTTCAAAATTCAACTCAATCTTTAAAGTCCAACTTCTCTCTGAAGCTTTTTCCAATAGACCCACGCAAGTAATTTTTTCTCCAATCTGTTCCAATAATATTATGCTTATGCCTCACAGTCTTCTACATTTTATAATTAACTGCTATATATTATTAGCTGTTATAATTAGTTGGATCATCTGTTTATCTAGACGAGGATAATATCTACTTTAAATTTTTGTGAACAATGGCTGACCCACTCAATAAATGCATTTTGGATTAAGTTAAAAAGTAAAAACAGAATTACACTACTTTCATGGTGAACCTACTTTCCAAAGAGATCAGTGGTTCACATAATCATAGAAACATTCTAGAAATGTAAACAGAAGAATATAAACCTATGTAGTAGAAGAAAATAAGGAAAATAGTATCCAAAAAAGGCATTCCTGGCTTTACAATGAGTAGAAATAATACCCAAACGTTGTGATGTTGGGATTTGTTGCATTAGAAAGGAAAAGATTTTCTCTGAAAATTACTTAAGAGTAAAAAAATGTGTAAACTTGAAAGCCTGTTAAAATTTTCCAATTCATATAATGTAAATATACAATCGTCCAATTTCTAATATTTTCCTTGAAGAGCCTTATAATTAATTTTGTCTCTACAAAGCCAAAGAAAACATTAAGCAAGAATCACCTTCATCAAGCATAAGTTTGTTTTATTTCTCTCTTTGTGATAGTTAATTTTGATGTCAACTAGCCAAGAGGTGCCCACATTAAATGTTATTTCTGGCTGTGAAGGTGTTTCCGGATGAGATTAGCATTTGAATCACTGGACTCAGTAGCTTGCCCTCCTCAACGTGAGCGGGCACCTGGTGATGGCCTGAAGAGAACAAAAATATGAAGAAGGAGGAATTTCTCCCTTTTTTCCTGCTTCTCTTTTGAGCTGGACATCTCATATCTCTCTGGCCATGAGACTGGAATGTACACCATGGGCTCCCCTGGTTCTCAGGCCTTCGGACTCAGACTGAATTACACCACCATTTCATGGATCTCCAGCTTACAAACAGCAGATTTAAGACTTTTCAGCCTCCATCTATCTATCTATCTATCTATCTATCTATCTATCTACCTACCTACCTACCTACCTACCTGTCTAATTATCCTACTGGTTTGGTTTCTCTGGAAAATCTTGACCATATACTTTTTTATGGTCGTGTTATACTTCTTAACCTAATCTGGTCATGTTCCCCTCGAGATTCTGTTGCAAATTATAAAAATGCATCTATGAATATTACACAAAATTAACCATACTGTTTTAGTAAGTCTCCTAAAATCCAACCAAGATCCAGAGACGCTCCAAGGTCCTTTGCTGCATCCACTTGGTACAACTTAAAAACATTTTGTTTATACTTCTCTGTTAAACCATGTTTACTTTTCTTCCAAAATTAATGGACATTATAAAATCTAAGCAATAAATAATGTCTTGAAATACATCAGGAATTAAACAAAGTTATATTAAAAATTGCATTTAATCCAATCTGCTTGAAATTTTTTAAAAAATTAAGCAGAGTAGTAATTCACTGTAAAACAGAAAATAGAAAACCAAAAAACTTTACAAAATTTTAAAAAGTGAAAAAAATGAAGTGACAAATTCTAAAATCATCATAAAAAATATCACTATTCAAAGAACTGAACTGGATTACTGATGCAATTTCTAGACACACTTTGATTCTTATTAATATAATCTTTAAAGACAGAACAAAATTATATTTGTAATGAATTATCCTTCCATTATATTAAATTAGCTTGAATGCCTCCTTTTAGGAACCACCATACACACAAAAAAGACTACAAAAAAGGTGAGACAAAATATCTCATCCTTAAGCAACCTGCAGTTTTTGAAAGCTAAGTTTCCAACAATATCAACTTAATACAAAACTTTCTGCTCTGTCTTTAATATTGTTAATGTTTTGCTACTTTTTAGTTCCTAAAATGTACTCAGTATGACTTAACTATGTTAAAATATATTCCTGAAATGTAATAAATAAAATGTATTATTTTCGTAAAGTGAAGTCTCTTTTTTCATTTACTTTCTCCATATTTTCAAACTTTCAGATATGTTTTTCCCTCATAGTTGATAACTGAAAAGACCAAAAGAACTATACATATGGGTATATTTGACACTTACTGGTAACTGGTTGCCTGATAAAGAGGAGAGAAATGGCATAAGTGTGTGAAGTATCCCAGGGATCCATTTAATAGGGATTTTTCTTTCTAAAATATAAATTTATTAGTTGAATGCACAGAAGAAAGAAGTTTATGAAGTAATATATCTTTACCAGTGTTAATTACATTTTTTTCTTATTATGCTAAAAGTATACTCCATGGAATTAAGTGCACCCAGTATATTTTGGTCTCTAGGATAGACATAAAAATGTACACTATGGGATATCTCTGACATGTTACAGAAATATTATCTAGTACTCTATACTTATTCTAATAGTAAATTAACTCATGTAAACAAATAAACTCTTGAAACGATTTCTAATACTAAAGCCACATGGTTTGCCCCAGGAAAATTACGTTCCTAGTTGTAGTAGTTACCAGGATTTCCCAGAGAAACGACGGTACAAAAAGTAGGAGAGAGAGAAAGGAAGATAAAAGATGTCCGTTAAAAGTCATCATTTTAGCTTAATATCCCTGCATCCAAGTTTCTAAACGACTTGTAAAGAACTTATTTTCTTTTCAAAACAGAAGATGATTTTGACTAATGACAATAGAGTGAGATGTGCAGAGAAATAAAGACCCAATCAAATCTTGATATATAGTTCTTTTACATTACCTATAAGAAAAGGATATGAATACTATATCTCCTTCTTACACCACTTAAATTTAACCAGGTACTATAAATTAATGTCAAATAGCATCACTTCTCCCCCAATGTGGCGAATGTAAAAACCATTATCTTCATGCACAACTTTCCAATGTGTCCCCAAGTCCTTCACCCTTTCTGTTGTACATGTGTGTTCTGCCTCTCTATCTTTGCTCTTGTTCTTGCCCAAATAAACATGCTGTTTTTTCAAGGTCTAACTCATGTCCTACATTCTCTATATAGCTTTTAAAGAAACACTTGAATTGACTGATTTCTCTTTTTTCGGCTTTACTGATAAGCACATTAAAACGTAAATTACTTGTAAGTCAAAAGATCTTTTTAAAATGTTATGAGTAAGGCACAATTTGAGTACATACTATGCAACTGGAGGCACAGTGTCCTTTTATCTACACAAAAACCCTTTAAAGCTGGTACTAATATTCTAATTTTGTACATAAAGAAATCAAGTGTTAAAGAGGTTTAATCTCCCCAAAGATACATGGCTAGTAACTAGTAAAAAGCCTCAATTCAAACTTAATGCCATTTGGTTCCAAATCCTACGAAAAAGAGTATATATAATACTGTTCTGGTCCAGCGTTGTGTAGCACTCAAAATACCTAAATTTTACTTACTATCTCAAGGGAAATTCTCTTTTAAGCTTTTTAATCAACAGTATTATTGATTCAATAAAATGCTGTTCATAAAAATTCACTGTAAGAGTTCTAGAGTATTCTTATCTTCTAAATAGTACATAAAATTGCAATGCCTTCAGACACATTCTAATACTAAAACTCTTTTAGAATATTAGAATAAAACAGAAATTTAGGACTCACTTGTTTAATAATGTGATAGACTACCTACGTAGATAATACTGTACTTCTTGATTTTTGATTCCTCGTGTTAATAAATAATGATTACACAGATAACTCAAAAATAATATATTAGAAATGGCTTTATAGTTCTATTTAATTGAAATTCTATTTTATTTATTTCAAAAAGGATTCAAAACAGCTCACAATTAAGAGTAATTATGATCTGATAATCTACAACACTCTAAAAGAGTAATGAAACCACATGGGTCAATTTTCCCCAAAACTTTTGAATCACTTGAACTTTTTGGCTAAATTAAAAGAGCCATAAAGTTATAAAATAAACAAGAAAAATATAATGACATTTCAATTATGACTATATTAGCTGTTACCAAGGATTAGTCAACAAGGATTTAACAGCAAATTTTTTGTCATTAACCCCAGCGCCATTTGCCTTAAAATATTGATAAATATGTTTGATATAAGATTATTCTTGTTCTTGAGTATAATTCTGCAGGTTAATTTTATTCTATTATTCTCTGCAAGATTTAGACCTTATTGTTCTCAGAAAAAATATCAACTCCGTTTTTCATTAAAAGAAAAACTCTACATAAACTTAAAGGAGTTAAAGTTATTCCAGACTTTTCTCTCTCACCATTTCCTTAAAAAATCTTAAATGAACAAGGAATTTATGAATTGCTTTATAAATCATTTCTAGAAATGATCAAACTCATTAAAATTCTATTAGGTAACAAAAGTACTCATTCACCTACCCTAATATGACTCCTGCCAACTCCTAATCATGACAATATAGTTATCTTTCTTTTATTATTATTGCACTTGATAAGCATCAATTTCTATAGGTGGCATGCCTATAATTACGCCTAAAGAGACAGATCACTATGAAAAAGTCAAACAAAAAGAAATAAAATACTACATTAACTTTCATTCAACACTAATAAAGATATTAATTTAATAACTTCCTATTTCTTCTTAGATCTCGGACACAAAAGCCAATATTTGTTTGACACTATTGAAGACTAAGATATTCCTTATTTTTTCTTTTGGAAAAGTTTTCTCAAACACAATGAAATTATAAGCACAAAGTGAGTATAACTCTAGATTTAGACAAAACAATTAAATTTATAAATATTGACAGCAACTTCTCATTTCAACTGATTTAAAAGCCCCCAAGTGTTTTTACTAAAATTGGTTTACGATGAATACAAAGAGACTTCTGAGTTCCCTTATTTTATCATAATATTCTCTGAATAGTGCATTAAGCTTTCTTTCCTAATCCTTATCTCAAACCCATTTGATAGTTGGGGGGAAATATAATAGCATTTTTCCTTTTATATATAACCAAACCATAAATTAGAGGGTTAATCAATTTGCTTAACTTAAAAAAAATTCGTAATAATCAATGTATACATTGAAATATACCATGTTATTTCCAAGTATGTCACATTTAATGGAGCAAATTCAGAGAATTCTTCCAAATACAGAAATCAACAAGCATGACTCTTTAAGATGCTTAAAACGTTTACTGAAAGCCATGAGGAAAAACCTCTTCATGAATTAGTTTTTGTGTTTGTTTCCAAAACAAACTAGACTTGTCTCAATATTATATAAAAAGTAACATAGATTTCCCTAATGAATTTATCTCATGAAAATATTTTTATACATAATGATTGGTTATGATAAGGTAAAAACAATAAAACTCTTGTTTTCACTATGATTATCATTATATCCTCACGTGCAAATTCACTAGCTTAACTGGTTTGATGTAGCAAACGACCAAAATTGCAAGAGCAAGATGATTTTATTTTTTTTCTTACCAAAGAAAGGTTGCTTTGTTTGTTTTCTTTTTTTTTTAATGATGTGGTGGTCATAAGAATGAATGTAGGTATTGTAAAGGAAACATAAGGTTTTAGAAACTAAGATAAGAAATACCCAAGTTCAGGATGAAAACATTTTATGGTAACATCTTCTTCCTGAAGGCAGCGATTAGAATAAGGTCTAATAGTATTTATCATATTTACCTGTCCCTATCTGGAGAATAACGGTCATCCACGACACGACGTCTATCTATTCGGCTAATTGTATTATAATGTCCGGTAGTAGACCGTGTCCCTCGAAGTCCCTGTTCCACATTCCGACTGAAATAGGAAGATCCATTAAATATCTTAATAAACCATAATCATATACTACACTAAGAAATGAGTTTATTAATGAAGATTGTATAAAAAGACAAAAACCACTGTAATGTCAAGTCCAAGTTTTTTGTTTTATTTTAACTAATTGCACCTCTGCAATGGTATAAATTACAACTTGAGGTTGACAGCGAAGTTAGGAAATTGCTGCAAAACAGAGATACGACATAAAATTATGCTAATACCAATGGGGACATCAATCCAAAACTATTAATGGGTGACTCCCAACTCTCTAGTAGTGATACTTAATGATATATGAAATACAGGAGGAGGAATAGTTTTGTGTGGAGAAAATGAGCTCAGCGTGTTGCTTATAGACAATATATTGGTGGATCTTGTTTTAGGGATAATGATTGTGACTTGTTTTTTAAAATCTAAACTGAAGTCTTTATAATTGACCAATGATGGTTTTTTTTTTTTTGGCTACCATTCTTGACCCAAGTTGTCTACTTACATATTTTTCATGATAGAATAAACCTTTTATGTAAGCTCCTGTTATTGTGGGCTTTCTCTTATGTGCACCTGAATCTAATCTAAAACCTATGCCCATTTTCTATTGGTGTACTCAAATATTCTTTCCCTGATAAAAGTCAAGCATTCCTTTTTTTTAATGAGGAAGGGCTTAATTTATTAAAGTTACAAATTCAAAATCCAGCTCTCTCTTAAACTTTAAATTTCAGATTTCAAATCTTATTAGTCTATTGATAGGTCTACCACATTTAAGCAATTACTTTTTAGAAGACTTTTAATAATTTTAGTCCCATTTACAAACTTAAGTTAATTCAACATCTTCAAACATTTCAAACTGTATTTATAAACTTAACATTTTAGATTTTCTTTTTAATTACTTCAATTGTCTAAATTAAGTAAATACTTTTTAAGTGCTTAATATCCTTACAAATTAAGTTAAGTTTATAAATATAATAAATCTTAAGTCCTCTTAGATGGTCCAAATATCATGTATAAAATTAAGATTACAATTAAAAATTCTAAATATAAAACTAACTCAATTATTCACTTAAAATAGGCATTATAAGACTATCATTCTAACAGTTCAGATTTTCTTAAACACTGCCAGTCTGCAGTATGTGAATTATGCACATATTTCTTGTTAGAAAACATATTATTTCCATGGCTCTTACTCCATTAAGCCTTTCTGTACTTAACTGGATTGATCAGTTTTCCACTAGACATAAGACCCGGAGCTGCAGATTTTCTGAGCCGTTCTTCCCACCACTCATGCTTTCCTTTTCATTCTTTGCATGATTGTTCATAATTTTAAAGTCCCAACAGATGTTTATTTTTCCTACTTTTTAAATTATCAACATCTATATCATTCATGAGTATAATTAGTTGATTCTAACTAGATCTGCTCAATACTGATATGTGATTGAAAGCTGGATCTTCTTTATGATTTTTATTTCTTACAATAAAATAATATATAGGTCATCCAAAGCTACAAAGTAGCCTATATTTCATATTACTTTCATTAGATAAGTTATTGAATAGCGTCTTTGTTTTTCCTTAAGTAACTTTTTTCCACAAGAATTTATTATTTTTAGAGATTATTAATGATACTTTGTGATTAATAGGCTTATAATACCATCCTACAAATAAAATATATATGCTATCTTACCTTTGTGGAGGAGGGACACTGGGTGACCATGATCTAGTCCTTCCTATAACATCTACTCGGTGAGGAGATCCTGATGGTGAACAATGGTTTGATGACATTACTTGTTCTGGCACTGATAACGTTGAGCTTTGAAGATCTCGACCATTGTGTCGATAATCTAAAGGTGAAAAGATTAAGATTATAGTTATCTACACACTATGTCTTTTTGTATTTTGTACTTTACTGAAAAACATAAAATGGTGAAGTTGAAAGGCTCTGAATATATTAAATGTAAAGCATAATTAATAAAGCATAATACCAAGACAAAATAATACATTGTAAACACTTAAATTAAAAAGAAACAACAAATACTCAAATATTTACATTTGAGTATAGCACGTCCAAGGCACTGTGCTAGGTAGAGTACAACTTTTATATAGAGTTAATTATCTTCAATAAAAGACTCAAGTTCATTCTAAAAGATTTTCATCTCTTCATTGACCTAGAAGAGCTTCAAATATTTCTCAACAATTATAAATATTTAGAATGATTAACCTTCAAAAAGTTCCTAAAAGTCTATAGTTATTTCTTTAAGAGATAAACAATATTAGAAGGCACTCAATACCATTTGACGTACCTATGTAAGCTGCTTTTCTTATAGTATTTGATAGGGCTGACATACAATAGAAGACTGAGAATAAAAATACAACAAATTGGAGGCGGGGAAATAGCCCAACAATTTGACACACTTAGACAAAGTGTATTAGAAGTGGTGTTACCTAAATGAGTCCTAGAAAACAAGTGATATTTGACAGAGGGGGAGAAAAGTAGAAGGAATTTTAAGTTGGTAGCAAAACAGCAGTTCAGTGTAGGGCAGCAGTAGGGGAATAAGCAGTAAAGGTAAGTTTGATCCAAGTTGTATACATTTAAACGTCATGAGGTTTGTAATGGAAAGAACCTGAAAATTTCTGAGCAGAAAGTGATATTACCACCACTATTATCTTCATCATGCTCATCATGGCTACTATTAACCGACCTTTCACTATGTGCTAGGAACTCTGTTAGGCACTTTACACAGTGTTCTGCTACAACACTGTTTCAGAAGTAACTCAGAAAAATTATTGGTTCATATGTGATTTTCCGCAACATGTTGACATTTTGCAGTATCATCTTAGGTTAGGTTTCTTAGAAATAGAGCAAAAGACAAAGATTAGGGTGCACAAGGATAATTGAAGGAGTGCTCTCAGGAGAAAGGAATTAGAAGAGCATAATACGGCATGAGAAGAAACTAAGCAAGAATGTGACCTCAGCCCGATCCTACTGGAGTCTCTGGAACTTGAATTGCACCAGAGTTGCTCCAACTTTGAGGAAAGGGTCCTGGACTTTTGTATCCCTATGTTAGCCAGTCACTGGCTGAAGACTGCCAGTGGGAAGTAGGTGAGGTGCTTAATTGCCTGATGACACAGGTGATTTCCATTTGTCTAAGGCCAATTCTCTGAAGAAGAGGGCAGTTGTGAGATGTTAGCAACCAACATTCACGGTATCTGGGGACGGGTAAACCAGCTGAGGTAAAAGGGATATGGGTAGGGCACCAACAGTGTCCACTCCAACTATCAAATGATAGCAGTTGAATGCAAAGTACACTAACACAGCTGGATGCAGCAAGCGAGAAAAATACAGAACCGTTCGTGATGCTCATTCATCCATGTTCTTCCTCTTGGCTCACTTTCATCACAAACTCTATCTTAGAGGTACTCATTGTATGAGTTCTTCTGGTGTTTGTGAATATTTCTCTTGACATCATAACTTTGCAGACTTATCCTCCTTTCCATCTAGATATATACCTTCCTTTTTTTTTAAGTCTTACATTTAATATTTTTTATTGCTTAAAATTTAACATGACTTTTTAATTGTGCTTGTATTTTTATTTTTAGTGTTCTGATTACAAAGCTACATGGGTTTTGAATGGTCTTCTAACCCGGTTTTCCATCACACCCTGTTGTTTTTTAGTCCATGTTTTTGCAGAGCACAAGGTTTTTTCAGGAATACATAGACGATGTAATAGAAACACTTCTGCAAAGAAGATATTATTATCCCCATTTTACTTTTGAGGAATCTGAAATTTACACTAAATGTCAAATACTAGGGCTGATATTTAAAATAAGATCTATCTGATTTGAATGCTCTCGCTATGTTCTAATACTACATTCTGCTCTCATGATCGAAACAGTAATTTAGGAAGATGAAGCTGACAGCAGTGTACAATTCAAACTAAAGGTTAGAGAGATTGCAGTGAGATTAATTGCTCTTATAAAACTTAGAACAGACTACACCGAAAGAATCAATACATTCACTCATTCAACAAATATTTATGAGTGTATGTGCATGCTAGATATTACTCGATGTGTTGCAGTGAGTAAAACAAACAAAAAGCCTTACCCTTGTGGAGCTTAAATTCTAGTTGAAGAGTGATAGAGACAATAAAAAGCCCAAAAAATAATTATATGATATGTTTGAAGGTGATTAGGTGCTATGGGGAAAACAGAACAAGGTAAGGGAGATCGAAATGCCTGAGTGGGTGTGACATGTTCACAGAACAGCAACGACAATAGGGTGCTCGGAGTTGAGCAAGTGATGAAGACGAGATCAGAGAGATTTGGAGGAAGGGGGGAGATCATGTAGGGCCTTGTATTGTAAAGATTTCTGGCATTTAATCTGAGTGACTTTAACCCATTGGAGGATTTTGAGCAGAAATGGACATGATCTATCTTTTCCTTAAACACGATCACTACAGTTGCTATGCTGAGCATAAATTAAAAGGAGACAGGGCAATAAAGTCAGGCAAGAGATAAAAGTAGTTTTAACTAGGGTGATAGCAATGGAGATGATGGGAAGTAGTCAGATACCAATAGATTTTGAAAGTAGAGCCACTAGAATGATTTTGTGAAAGATTTGATGTTAGACATAAAAGAAAAAGACAAGAACAAATCTAAAATTTTAATTCAAGTAAAGAAAAGAATAGAGTTGCTATCAAAAGACACGGTTTGGAAGGAAAGATCAGGAGTTCATTTTTGGGCACCTTAAGTTGATGATTTCTACTATATTTCCAAGTGGAGATGTCTAAGAAGGCAGTAGAAAATAAAAATTTAGGGTACAAATAAGTGCTCTTGACTGGACATTTGGGAGTTTTAGCATATAGAGGCTATGTAAAGGCATGGGACTTTAAACAGATGAGCTCACTGGGAGAGTGAGTGTAGATAAAGAAAAAGTCCAAAGATGGAGTCTGGGGGCACTTTAATATGAATCAATAACATGTTTAATTAGATACAAGAACAAAAAAGGGGAAGAAATAAATGAGCCAACTTTTGATTAGCCCATTAGGAAGTTAAGAGTATACTACAAAGAGTAAGAGAAATTGAGCAAGGTTTACCAGTTTGGAAAGAGGAAGATAGCAATATTTTCAGGCATGTAGGCAAAAAGTTACATATGCGGAAAAGAATCTTAGGAAAGGCATTATAACTATTGATAAAGATTTCAGAGTCATTTATAAAAAGAACATTATTGAAATTCAAGGTAAGAATATATACAGAGAAAAGAGATCTGATTACTGAGTTTAAGGGAGACTATTGAGAAAAAAGGGAAGAGATACTACAAGAAGAAAATTCAAATAACGCAGTCACATGGAGATTCACAAGAAGCACAGATTTTTAGGAAAATATTCATGATTAATAATGCAAAGTGCTACTTAAAAGTGATAAAAAATGAGTCCTGGGGATAGATAATTGATTTAGGAAATTAGAAGATTATAGGTGACATTTAAGAGCTAATTATTGAAACATCTCTCTACCTTCCCAATGTAAAATAAATTATTTACATTTGTTTGTATATGGCTTCAGGTCAGAGTAGAAAATAATACTAAAATTTTATGTGGCTATAATTAATGTTTTATATAGATATATTCCGTTTATTCATGTTGTAGGGTGAGTCAGTTGGTTCAAAGAATAGTTCGTTTATAATCATTCTGGTTCTCCTGACTCAGTATACCATGGGGGGCAAAATCCATGCCTGGTACTGCCTCCCTGAGAAGATGATGAAAAAACTATGTCTCAAAATCATATTGGATTTCAAAATAGCAAAATATAGAACATTATACAGCAATCTTTTCTCCTCAATAATTATTAAATGATTCACTATGTAGTCTCTACATAGGCAAAAAATAATAATGTTGAGACAAGAAAAGGTGATTTTTTGTGATGCTGAAAAATAATGAACCCAGGGTAAATACTTTGAATTGTGTAGGTTTTCCAAATACTATTCTGTAATAGCAAAAAATTTATTCCCAAATATATTAACCCAAATAAGGAAAGATTCGCATAAAGTTTTTTTTCAAAAGATATAATTCCTTTAACAGAATGGAAAAAATAATAAAATGATGATATTTTTGCCACCCTGAAAATAGAAAATGAAAGAATTAAGATGTGCCAAAAACGGCCTCAAGATGAAAGGCTTTAATGACCTGAAGGAAAATATTTTGGATGAAGAAACCTGATGTAGCTATATATCTAGTAAAGAGAAGAAGTAGAAAAGTCAATTATCCAAGGAGTAGAATACAAATAGAAAAAAACTGTAATGATCTCCAAGCAAGAGACCATGGGAAATATTTTTCAAAACCAATTTATTGAGGTTTAATTCACAAATAATAAAACACAGAAAATATTTTTGCAGTCTTACTAAATTAATATATTGTTCACCGTTAATGCAAAAAATAAAGGCTAACAGATATTGAGTTTTCAAAAAGTAGTACATTAATAGCATGCTAACTGACCCATACTTAACAAAAACTGTCAAACAAAAATTCAGTCAGAATAGCAGTCATTGATGCAACTGCAGCATGTCTTACATAAAATAGAACATATTTTGTTTATTAATTTTGTTCAAGAAGAGAATCAAACATTTTTATAATACTAAGAATATAATGTATATATAAATACAAACATTTTTTCCAGAATTTATTTAAAAAATAGCTACTTACCTAAAATATTAAATCATCAGATAAATTTCAAACCATAAATTAGGCAATATTTTAAACTACAATATCATAATTTCAAAACGTAGCTGCACCTGATACTTAACACAACAACAACGAAAAAAATTTCAAAAAAGCTCCTTCAAATATTTGACTTATTTGGGTATGTTGGTGATGTCAAAAAGATTTTATTTTTTTTCACACTGTTAGTGCAGTATATAAAGAAGTTTTAATGATACAATAACCTCTCAAATTTACAGAGAAATTCTTATTACTTAGTAGTTTAAAATAGAAAATGTATAAGTATTCACTTATCTGACATCTTTTAATAAGAATATTCAATCTAACAATTGGTATAGATGTTCCAGTAACTGGAATTATTCAGCAGTTTAAATTGCCATAAGGTTGTTTTTAAGGGGATAAGGAGGCAAGTTATTTCTCTCTCATTTTATTTATTTATTTAATTTATTTATTTACCTACCAATCTATTGGAAAATGATGAATTACACTTCCTTCTTATTACTATAAAATAATTCTGAAATTCTTACCTGATACTACACCAATTCCATCATCACAGTCATAGTCAGAGACTTCACTATCACTTATTCTCTTTGACCCTATGAAGCAAACAATAACAATAATTAAAATTGCTGATTATTAAGGGAAAAAACCCTCACCAACCTGAAAAATAAATGAAAGGATTTTGAATGAAACACTTGAGAATAAATAATTTAGAGAGAAGGAAAGTCATTATGAGCTCACAAACAGTTATTTTCACACATATTTCACACATATTTCATAAAACTTTAGACCCAATCAAATTTGAGGCTCTTATAACCCCAATTGATATGGCAACTACAATTATCTGACAAAATCCCAACAGACTGGGCACAAAAGCATTTCTAGAATTAGGACATACATTCTAAATGGATTTGGGAGAGAGGAGGGATATACACAGATGAAGCTAATGAGGACAGAGTTAAGAATTGCTACTTAGCATGTAACGAGGTTTCACCTTGCAAATGCTCAAGGACAGAGGAGTGATTAGTTTAATGTGCCTGGTACATTATCCACTACAGAGCATAAAGATTATATGATTTTGGTGTTGGTCAAGAATCAGATCCGTGTCTGGTGTAAGATAAGAATGACTCCAGCAAGAAATGAAGTTCATTCTATCAGCTTTTGTGAGTGGTCCTGCCTCAGTGTGTGCTTGGGGTTGAGGGGAAGGGGGTATATGTGGTTTGTAAATGTTGCTTCCTTCCAAATGTTATTGATTACTTCCCTGATGAAAGTCTTGATCTATTTTGCCATTAATTCTACAGAGGTTAAATACTCGCAATTATGTTGTCTCTACTTGGGTCTTGTCTTTTGACATTCTGATGAATTCAAGTACTTAAGTTTAAGGTCATTGAATGTACCAATTTTCTCTTTTCAAAGTAGTGTTTTTAGTGTCTTGTTTCAGAAATCTTTCCTGAGCTTATTAGCAGAGAGATAGTCTCATATTTTTTTTATGAAAGTTTAAAAATTTTGCTTTTAGCATTTACATCCTCATCCATCTTGAATTGAGTTTATTTTATGATATGAGATATGGATGCAACTTTGCTTTTTCCAACACATATCTCTGCATTGCTTACTTAATATTTCCACCTTTCCCCCAATGATCTGAGATGTCACCTCCGTCATAAATAAATGTATACTATCCACTAGGATCTGTTTGGTGCTCTATTTTTTTTTCCTTGTACAGGCTATCTATCCATAAATCAACAACTCACTGTCTTTGTTATTCTAACATTTTATATTGAAAAGCAAATCCATCATATCTTGGATCTTTCCCCTTTGCTCTTCCACATAGAGTTTAGATTCAGGTTATCAAACTGCACAAAAACATCTTATTGGGCTTTTAATTTGAATTGCAATGAATCAATTTAGGGAAAATTGGCATGTATTATAGCATTGTTTTACTAACCATGAACATGACTTTCTCTCCATTTAAATTTCTATGAAACTTTTAACTTTGGCCGCTCAAATTTTCCACATTTGTTGGATTTATCCTTTGTATCTTATAATTTCCATTGCCATATGAAATATTGTTAAAATTATGTTTTCTAACCTAATTGTTCATATATAGAAATGCAATTTTATTGTAAAATAATGTTAACCAACTACCTTGTTAAAGTCTCTCTCTTTCTTTATATCTAATAAATTGATTGTGGTTTAATTTGGATTTTTCTATGTACACAATCTTTCTTCCCAATCCTAATGCTTTTTTTCTTTCTTTTTCTTGTCTTTCTATGCTGATAAGCACAATACTGGAAAGAAGCAGAGACGTTTTCATTCGTTTTTAAATTCTGATTTTAAACAGAATTTTTCTAATATTTCACCATTAAAAATGATATCTGGGGGCCAGCCTGGTGGCCTAGTGGTTATGTTCATGCACTCTGCTTTGGTGGCCCAGGGTTCGCGGGTTCAGATCCCAGGCGCAGACCTACACCACTCATCAAGCCATGCTGTGGTGGCGACCCACATACAAAATAGAGGAACATGGGCACAGATGTTAGCTCAGGAGCAATCTTCCTCACCAAAAAAAAAACCAAAAAAATGATATCTGCTGAAGTTACATTTTATGAGGTTGAGGAAGGTCTCTTTTAAATTCACTAATACTTTAGTAAGGATTTTTGCATTTTTATTTACAAGTGAATCTGGCCTGTTAAGTTTCCCTTGTTGTATTAACCATTTGGTTTAGGTTCAAGGTTATACTGGCCCAATAAATATTGAGAATTAGTCCTTTTTTAATTCTCAGGAAGAATTTGTGTAGGATTATAAAAAAATCTGTTCTTTGTTGATGGAACCCATCTATAAAACTATCAAGGTTTGGTGTTTCCTTTTGGGGACTATTTTAAATTATTAATCCATTTTTCAGTAGATGTAGAATGTCTTCTTGATTCAAGGTTTAGTAAGTTATATTTTTCATAGGAATTTGTTCACTTTGTCTGAGTTTTCAAAGTGTTTGCCACAATGTTCATCATTTTATCTTGTCTATTTATTTTCCGATGTATCTATTATGGCTCCACTTGAATCCTGTACCTTCTTTTTATTCCACCAATAAATTTCACTAAAAGTTTTTGGGGTTTTTGTGTGTGTGTGTGTGTGAGGAGGACTAGCCCTGAGATAACATCTGATGCCAATCCTCCTCTTTTTGCTGAGGAAGATCAGCCGTAGGCTAACATCTGTGCCCACCTTCCTCTACTTTATATGGTATGCCGCCACAGCATGGCGTGACAAGCAGTTCGCAGGTCTGAGCCCAGGATCCGAACCTGCAAACCCCAGGCCACCAAAGGGGAGCACATGAACTTAACCGCTACGTCATTGGGCCGGCCCCTCACTAAACGTTTATTTTGCAATTCATTTCAAAGGATTAACTTCTGGGTTCCATAATCCCATCAACTAGAAATTTGTTTCTTACTTTATTGATTTCTACTCTTATTTTTATGCTTCTACTTCAAATTTATTTGACTATTCTTTTCCTAAACTCTTAAATTGGATGAGTATATCATAATTTTCAGCCTTTTAATCTTTACTAAAATAAGCACTCTTCCTCTAATTACTTGTTTGCATTACTCAAATATTTATATGTAGTATATTCATTAAAGTTCAGGTCTAGGTATTTTCTTCTTGGGTCTATAAGACATTTACCATACGTCATTAAATCTAAGACACCACTGATTGAATAATGCATGACAATTGCAAGAGAATAGATCTTTTTCATTAGAGTAAAAGCGTCTATTTTTGAAAATTTTCAAATGTATAGGTATAATTTATTGTTTTTTTTAAAAATTGACATAGGAACACTGTAGTCCAAAAAAACAGCCTATATTTGTCAATTCTTTGAAATTTGTCAAAAATGAGTTGTTGAATAGTATATTAATAATTCTTATAAATGTTTCATGGATAAAGCAGAGGAATATGAATTCATTAATTATTAGGTGTAGAGTTCTTTATTTGACCATGAGATTAAACTTGTTAATTGTGTGATTTGATTCTTTTTTATCTTCCCCAAATTTTTGTTTGCTTGACCTACCAATGATTGAGAGAGATTTATATTGGAATCTCCTTCAATGGTGGCAAATTTGTTAGTTTTTCTCTCTAGTTTTACTTTATGTATAGGTAAGTTGTTTCATTTACACATGCAAGTTTAAAATTATTTCAATAGATGTAGAAAAATCATTTCAAAATGTTTACCCTCCATTCATGATAAAATGTCTCAGCAAACTAGTAAGAAGGAAACTTCCTCAAACTGAGAAAGTGCATCTAGAAAAAATCTACTGCTAACATCACACTTAATTATGAAATATAGAATGCATTGCCCCTAAGACAAAGAATAAGCCAGGAATGTCCATACCAACTCCTTCTATTCAATACTGTACTTGCACGACAGTAAAATATAGCAACAAAAATGAAAGGCATATGATTGGAAAGCAAGAAGTAACATGATCAGTAAATTAAAAATCCTAAGGAAGCTATAAAAAACTTAAGACTAACAATTTAGCAAGATTGCAGGATACCTAGTCAACATACAAAAATGAATTATATTTCTTAAACAATAGCAATGAACAATTAGAAAATTAATTTCAAAACCACTATCATAAGAATATCCAAACACATGAAATACTTAATATACATTTAACAAAAAATGTGTGAAACATGTACCTCCAAAACCACAAAACACTGCTGTATTCCTAAGGCTGCTACAACAAGCCACCAAAAACTGGGTAGCTTAAAACAACAGAAATTTATTGTCTCACAGTTCTGGAAGGTACAAGTCCAAAATCACGGTGTTAGCAGTGCCATGCTCTCTCTGATGGCTCTAGGGAAGAACCTTTGTCTCTTCTAGCTTCTGATGGTTGCTAGCAATTCTTGGCATTCTTTCATGTGTAGATACATCACTCCAGTCACATGACCATCTTCTCCCTGAATGTCTTCATATTGTCTTCCCCCTGTGCATGTCTATCTCTGTGTCCAAATTTCCTCTTTTTATAAGGATACCATTCATATTGGATTAGGGCCTCCTCTAATGACCTCAATAATGAAAATTTGATTACCTCTGTAGAGAATCCATTTCCAAATAAGGTCACATCCTGAGGTACCGGGGGACAGAACTTGTATAATTTTGGGGGGACACAATTCAACTCATAACTACTAACAAATTAAAGAAAACTTATGTAAATGGAGAGACTTTTCTGCAAAGTTGGAAGCCAGAAATTATTGAAATCACATTGTCAGAGTGCTGAGAGAAAAGTAATTCTAGAATTTTATATATAGCTAAACTTTCCATCAGGAATGAAGAAATAAAGACATATTCAGAAAAACAAAGTGTGTTTCCAGTTCTTCACTGAAAGAACTTCTAAAAAATATGTACTGTAAAAATATAGAGAAATTTACCCCAGAAGGAAGGGACGAAGTGCAAAAAAAAAAGAAGAAAAAGAAAAGAAAGTGATAAAAATTAGGTAAATCTAAACAAACTCTGAATGAACAAAATGACAATAATTATAATAACTACTAATTTGGAGGCAGAGGTAAAAATCTGGTAGTGATATGTTAAATGTTAAGGGCAAGGGTATGAACCAGATATTAAAATTTTTATATGGTTTGGGAAAAAAGGTAGAGCTATTAATTAATGTTATTTTGTTAATTGTGCATGTTATAATTTCAATAGTAACTACTAAAAGAACAGAGATTAAAAATAAGCAGAGTGCACAGAATAATGATAGTATGTCACTATTTATGTTAGAAAAAAGAAAAGATATATGCATTTATTTGTGTATGTATAGAATATCTCCGCAAAAATACAGAAACTGGTAACAGTGGTTTATTTGAGGAAAGAGAACTAGATGTTTGAGAAATAGGGGTGGAAGATTTTTTTACTATATATACTTTTAAATTTATACCTGATGAATGCATTACTTAATTAAAAATTAATAGCAAAATTTTACAAGTGTTTCATTTGAGGATGAAGAGAATATATATTCTCTATTTGCTGGGAGAATGTTTTATTAATCCAAATTTGTCAACTTTGTGGTTCACATTTCTGAGAGATTGTTACTATGATTGCAGTTTTTCACTTTCTCTTTTCAATTCTTCCTGGTTTTTAAAATAGGTATGATATAACCAAGTCTAGGATTTTAGATGTTCCTCTGGCTCCTGCTGGATCTCATTCCACAGCTTCCCCCAGTTCTGTGCCAAGGATATCTGTAGATCTATAACAAAGGATCTACAATCTTCTTCTGCATGTCACCCACAAAATCAGGGTTAGAGGAGATGAGAGACAGACATACGTTACAGTTTATCATGGGTTCTAGCTTTCCTTGACTTCCTTGTTTTGCATGCATTTTTCCTTCCCGACCTGTCCTTGTGATCTATGGTGACTTGAGGACCACTATTGGATGAGGGAGCAACAGCCTTCCATACTTTTTCACCAGCTCCCCTTTGTGGTCTCTGACAAGTGACTTTTCTCAGATTCTTCAACCATTCTCTTACAAACCTTCTTACAAAGAAGTCCCAGCTACTCCTACAATTTTGTCAAGTTTAATCTTTATAATAAATTTCTTATTCCATATATCTAAAAGTGCTTCAGCCTCCTGACTGAACCTTAACTTAAATAATATTTAAATCCTTAATCCACCTAGAGTTTCTTTTTTTCTTGTACATGTTGCAAGGCAGGGATTACTTTCATCTATTTTTTTTTTTCCATACTGATATTTTTTTTCAGTTCATTTATTAAATTGCCTTTTTGTCCCCTCTTGGTCTGACATGTTACCTCAGATACTTATACAAGACAGTCTTCTATAACAGAGTCTGCTTCTGGGCTCTCTGCCTTATTCCATTGACAGATTTATTCTCATGCCAGTTGCACTCTGTGTCAAAAACAGTAAATGGTGATATCTGATAAAGAAATTCTCTCTTCTCTGCTCTCATAAGAAGCTTTCTAGCCTTTTTTTGGCCGTTTAGTCCTCTACATACTTAGAATCTGCTCAACAGTTTCCGTTAAGATATCTGATAGGATTGGAATTGAATTGAATCTATAGGTCAAATAGGGGAAATTGACAGTTTATAATGTTGAGCCTTCCTATGAATGGTTATGGCATATAACCACTTATTTAGGTGTCCTTTAATGTTTCCTAATAAAACTTTATAATTTTTGCCTATAGTAGTTTTACACAACTTTTGTTAGATTTATTCCCAGGTATTTGACATTCTCTGTTACTATTATAAATTATGTCTGTTACTGGTCTATAGAAATGCAATTGATTTTTACATATTAATCTTATATCTAGACATCTTGGTAAACCATAATTTACCTATAGATTGCTTTCAGATTTTGAAGTAAACAATTATATCATCTGAAATAATGACAGTTTTACTTCTTCCTTTGAATCCTTAATGTTTCTAAATTCTTCTTGTCTTATTGCACTAAAATCTTCATTACAATCATTCTCTTGTTCTTGTCTTTTTTTAAAGAAATAATTCTATTATTGGCCATTTAAAATGAGATTTCCTGTAGGTTTTTAATAGACATTCTATCAGAGTGAGGAAGTTCCTTTCTAACTCATAATTTGCTAACAGACATCATTATGAATTTGTTGAATTATATCAAATTTTTTAGTTATTGAAAAATGAACATAGTTTTTCTCCTTTAATCTATAAATGCTTTAAATCACATTTATAGATTTTTATAAAGCTATAGGATTTGATTTGCTATTTTATATAGCTTTTTTTGTCGTTTATATTTAGGAGTGAAATGAGCCTATAAATTTCCTTTTTAGAATGGCTTTGTAAACTTTTGGTATAAAACTTATGTTTTCCTTGTAAATGAGCTTGGAAATATTTCTTCTACATAAATTATGCAATAGTTTTATTAACTTGAGATAATACATTAAGATTTAGTATAAATTACCTGTAAAAAATGTCTGGGTCTAGTGTTTTCTTTGTAAAAAAAAGTTTTACTTGAACTTTCAACATGTTAATAATACTTGTAGTTATAGGAATGTTCAAGCACTTTATTTCTTATTGAGTCAGTTCTCATAAATATTATTTTTCTAAGAATTTGTCCATATTATCAATATTTTCAAAGTTACAGGCATATACTTGCAGATGGAGTTCCATTAATTGAGTTGAACTTACAGTAGTCCCCCCATCCGCTGCTTTGCTTTCCGCTGTTTCAGTTACCCACGGTCAACTACATGGTCTGAAAATACTAAATGGAAAATTCCAGAAATAAAAAATTCACGTTTCAGGCCGGCCCAGTGGCATAGCAGTTAAGTTCATGTGCTCGGCTTTGGTGGCCCAGGGTTCATGGGTTCGAATCCCAGGCACAGACCTAAGGACTGCTTATCTAGCCATGCTGTGGCAGTGACTCTTATAAAGTAGAGGAAGATGGGCATGGATGTTTGGCCCATGGCCAATCTTCCTCAGCAAAAAAGAGGAGGATTGGCAACAGATGTTAGCTCAGGGCTAATCTTCCTCAAAAAAAAAAAACTCATGTTTTAAATTTTGCGCCATTTTGAGTAGCGTGATGAAATCCTGTACCATCCTGATCTGTCCCTCCTGGGACGTGGATCATCCCTTGTCTAGGTATCCATGCTGTATACACTACCTGCCCATTACTCACTTAGTAGCCATCTCCATTATCAGATCAACTGTCATGGTATCGCAGTGCTTGAGTTCAAGTAACCCTTATTTTACTTAATAATGGCTCCAAAGCACAAGAGTAGTGATGTTGACAATTGGGATATGCCAAAGAGAGGCCAAAAAGTGCTTCCTCTAAGTGAAAAGGTGAAAATTCCCAACTTAATAAGGAAAGAAAAAAAATTAAGTTGCTAAGATCTACGGTAACTTTTATTACAGTATACTGTTATAATTGTTCCATTTTATTATTAGTTATTGTTGTAAATCTCTTTCTGTGCCTAATTTATCAATTAAACTTTATCATAGGTATATATGTATTTGAAAAAACATAGTATATTTAAGGGTTTGGTATTATCCATGGTTTCAGGCATCCACTGGGAGTCTTGGAACATATCCCCCCTCAGACAAGGGGAACTACAGTACTTTAATATCTACTTTAACTGAAATTATCTCCTCTTTTAAATCCATATTATTTATCTGTGCCTAATCTCTTTTTGATCATGTCAGAGTTTTCAGAATTTTGCCTATTCTTTGTTAGTTTTCTATTTCATTAGTTTGCATTTCTTGGAACTGTATATAAATAGAATCATACAGTATGCATTCTTTTTGTTTGTCTTCTTTCACTCAGTACAATTATTTTCAGATTCATCCATGTTGTAGCATATATCAATAGATCATTCTTCTTTATTGCTGAATGATATTCTATTTTATGGCTGTATTACAGTTTGCTTATCCATTACCCAGTTGAGGGGCATTTGGGCTGTTTGATTATTACAAATCAAGTTACACTGAACATTCATGTACAAGTTGTTGTATGGACATATGCTTTGACTTCTCTTTGGTAAACACCATAAGTGGAATGGCTAGATTACAGGGTAGATGTAGTTATATGTTTAACTTTTTAAGAAAAACTGCCAAAGTGTTTTCTAAAGAGGCTATAACATTTTACATGCCCACCAGCAGTGTATGAGAGTTTTAGTCATTTCCCATCCTCCCCAACGCTTGGTATGGACAGTCATCTCCATTTTAGCCATCCAAATAAGTATCTAACAGTATCTCATTTATACTTCCCTAAAAACTAATGTTGAACATCTTTTCATGTGTCTATTTTCCATCTGTATATCTTCTTCAATGATCTTTCAAATCTTATGTCCATTTTTTATTAATCTGTTTTCTTATTCATGAGTTTTGACAGTTCTCTATATTTTGGATACAAATCCTTTATCAGATATACGATCTGCAAATATTTCTTCTAGTTGGTGGTTTGGCTTTTCAGTATCTTAACAGTATCTTTAAAAAAAAAAAGATTTTTATTTTGAGGAAGTCCAATTTACCTATTTGTTATTTAATGGAACACCATTTTGGTGACCTATCTAAGAAATGTTTGCCTAACCAAAGGTGACAAAGTTTTTGCCTAGGAGTTTCATAATTTTAGGGTTTACATTGATCCATTTTGAGTTAACTTTTGTATATAGTGTGAATAGAATTCTTTTTTTTTTTTTTTTTTGCTTATGGATATTCACAAGCTCTAAGACCATTTGTTGAAAAGACTATCCTTTCACCACTGAATTGCCTTTGCACCTTTGTAGGAGATCAGTTATCTATATATCTGTGGGTCTATATCTGTATTCTTTATACAGTTCTATTGATACATTTGTCTATTTTTATCACAATGTCTTGATTACTGCAGATTTCTAATAAGTTTTGAAATCAAGTAGTGTAAGGCTTCCAACTTTGATCTTCTTTCATCAAAGTTGTTTTTAGCAAATCCAGGTACTTTGCATTTTCAAATAAATTTTAGAGTCAGTTTGTCAATTTATACAAAAAAGTCTGTTTGGATTTTTGAATGGAATTGAGTCTATAGACTCAATTTTTGAGTGAGCCTCAAGTCTCTGTCTTTTAAGGAAATTTTCTATTTCTTCTAAGTTGTCAAGTGTATCAGCATAAAGTTATTCATAACTTTTCCTTACTATCCGTTTAATGTTTGTAAAATCTGTAGTGATATCAGTTGTCTATTTTCTGTTATTGGTAATGTCTATCTTCTCTTTTTATGCTGATCATTCTGCCTAAAAGTTGGTCAATTTTATTGATCTCACAGAGTCAATCTTTGGCTTCATTAATTTTCTCTATTGCTTTTCTGTTTTTATTTCATTGATTTCTGTTCTTTCACTATTCCCTGTCTTCTATTTAATTTGGGTTTCATTTGCTCTCTTTTTTGTATTTTGTTAAGGTGAAAATAAGTTATTGATTTGAGACATTTCTTTTTCTGTAATATATATGCTCAGTGCTATAAATTTCCTCCTATGTTCTGCTTTAGTTTCGCCCCATGAATTTTGATATGTTGTGTTTTCATTTCATTCAGTTCAAAATACATTTTAATTTCCCATTTGATTTCTCCTTTGACTCATGGTTATTTAAAAGGGTGTTTATTTAGTTTCTAAACACTCGCAGATCTTCCAGAGATGTTTCTGTTATTGATTTCTAATTTAATTTTATTATGGTCAGATAACACATTTTGTGTGACTTGAATATCTTTACATTTCTGGAGACTATTTTTGGCCAGAATATGGTCTACCTTGGTAAATGTTCTGAATACACTTGAAAAGAATGTGTAGTCTGCTGTTGTTATGTGGAGTATTTTGTAAACGTTAATTAGGTCAAGTTAGCTGATAGCATTGTTCAAGTCCTTCTGGTATTACTTCCTTTCTCAACTTGTTCTATGAATTATTAAGAAAGGGATATTAAAATCTAACTGTAGTTGAAATTTTATCTATTTCTTCTATAGTTTCATCATCTATTTTCAAAATTGAGGTATATTTTATATAACATAAATTTAATTTTCTTAAGTATGTAACTCAATAATTTTTAGTAAATTTTAAGAGTTGTGTAAATATCACCACAATCCAATTTTAGAACATTTCCATCATCCCAAAAAGATTCCTCACATCCATTTTCAGTCACTCCCCACTCTTACCCCCAGTTAGGCAACTACGAATCTAATCTTTGGCTCTACAGATTTGCCTTTTCTGTACATGTTACATAAATGGAATCATACAACACGTGGCCTTCTGCATCAGGCATTTTTTATTTAGCATAATATTTTTTAGGTTAAACCATGTTATAGTATGTATCAGTACTTTGTTCCTTATTATTTGTAGTAATTCACTGTATGGATGCCACATTTTATTTATCCATTCACCAGTTGATGGATATTTGGACTATTTCCATTTTTTGACCATTATGAATAATGCTGCTGTAAACATTCACGTACAAGTCTTTGAGTGGACATTTGTTTTCATATCACTTGGGTATATACCTAGGAGAGACTTGCTACGTCACATGGTAAATTTATTTTTAACTTTTTAACAAACCATCAAACTGTTCTCCAAAGGGCTATATTATTTCACATTTCCATCAGCAAATGTATGAGGGTTCCAATTTCTTAACATCCTTACCAAAAAAAATTGTTATTGTCCATCTTTAACATTCATTCCAGTGGATATGAAGTGATATCTCATTGTTATAATTTGCATTTCACTAATAACTAATGATGTTGGGCATCTTTTCATGTGCTTATTTGCCATCCATATATCTTCTTCAGTGAATTGACTGTTCTAATATTTTGCCTAATTTCTTTTTTATTTTTATTTTTTTTTGCAGGGAAAGATTCACCCTGAGCTAACATCTGTTGCCAACCTTCCTCTCTTTTTTTTTTCCCACCCCAAAGCCCCAGCAAATAGTTGTATATTCTACTTGTTAAGTCCTTCTAGTTCTTCTATGTGAGCCACTGCCACAGCATGGCTACTGACAGACAAGCAGTGTGGTTCTGTGACTGGGAACCAAACCTGGGACACCAAAGCAGAGTGCACAGAACTTTAACCACTAGGCCATTAGGGGTGGCTCACTCACTTTCTTTCTTCCTTTCTTTCTTTCTTTTTTTGAGGAAGATTGGCCCTGAGCTAACATCTGTTGCCAATTTTCCTCCTTTTTTTCCCCCAAACCCAGCAGATAGATGTATGTCATAGTTGTACATCCTTCTCGTTGCTCTATGTGGGATGCCGTCGCAGCATGGCTTGAAGAGTGGTGTGTACGTCTGTGCCCAGGATCTGAACTGGCGAACCCCGAGCTGCTGAAGTGGAGCACATGAACTTAACCACTACACCACTGTGCCGGCCCCTCGTCCACTTTCTGATTGCATTGTTTGTCCTCTCATTATTGAATTTTAAGAGTTCTTTATATATTCTGGATGTAAGTCTTTTGTCAATTATGCGATTTGCAAATATTTTCTCCCAGTCTGTGACTTGTCTTTTACCTTCTTAATGGTGTCTTTGAATCACAAATATTTTAAATTTTGATGAAGTCCAATTTATCACTTTGTTCTTTTATTAATCATGCTTTTGCTTTGTATTGAAGAAACCTCTGCCTAACCCAAGGTAATGAAAATTTTCTCCTGTGTTTTCTTCTAAGAGTTTTATAGTTTTAGCTCTTACAGTTAGATCTATGATCCATTTTTAAGTTAATTTTTGTGGATGGTGTGAGGTAGTTCTAAATTAATCTTTGGCATGTGGATATTCAATTGTTTAAGCATTATTAGTTTAAAAGGATGATTTTTTCCCCCATTGAATTGCTCTGGCACCTTTGTTGAAAATCAATCGACCATATATAAAAGGGTTTATTTTTTGTGGGGGGGTGGGCTGGCCTGTTGGCGTAGTGGTTAAGTGTGCACGTTCTGCTTTGGCGGCCTTGGGTTCGCAGGTTCGGATCCTGGGCACGCACCGATGCACCACTTGTCAAGCCATGCTGTGGCGGTGTCCCACATAAAGTAGGGCAAGATGGGCATGGATGTTAGCTCAGGGCTGATCTTCCTCAAAAAAAAAAAAAGAGGGTTTATTTTTGAATTCTGAATTAGGTTGCATTTATCTATAGGTCTATCATTATGCTAGTACCACAATGTTGTGATATTGTAGCTTCATAGTAAGTTTTGAAATCAGGAAGTATAAGTCTTCCAAATTTGTTCTTTTTTGGCTTCTGGAGCCTATGCATTTCCATATAAATTTTAAGATCAGCTTATTAATTTCACCAAAAAATCCTGCTTAGATTTTTATTGGGATTGTATTGAATCTGTAGACAAATTTAAGGGAACACTGCCATCTTAATACTATTGACTCTTTCATTCTATGAATTTGGAATATCTCTTCATTTATTTAGATCTTCCTTTAATTTCCTTCAGCAATGTTTTATGATTTATTTAGTATGCAAGTTTGCACTTATTCTGTGAAATTTATTCATAAGTATTTAAAAATTTTTGATATCATTGTGAATGAATACATTTTCTTAATTTTCAAAATGTTAGTGGCTAGTATATAAAACATAATTTATTTTAAATATTGCTTGTGTATCTTGGGACCTTGCTGACATTGTTTATTACTTCTAGTAGTTTTTTGCAAATTCTTCAGAATTTTCTACATATAGAATCATGTTGTCTATGAATAAAGACAGTTTCACTTCTTTCATTCCATTTTGAATGCCTTTTATTTTTCTTGCCTGACTGCCCTAACTAGAATCTCCAGTGCACTGTCGAATAGAAATGGTGAGAGCAGACATCCTTGCCTAGTACCCAATTAAGGGGAAAGCATTCAGTCTTTTATAATTAAAAATGGTGTCAGCTGAAAGTTTTTGTTGGTCCTCTTTATCGGGTTTAGGAAGTTCCCTTTCATTCTACTTTGTTGACAGTTTTTATTGTGAATGGGTATTGGATTTTGTCACAGCTTTTTCTTCATCTCTTCATATGATCATGTAGTTTTGTCCTTTTTTTCTACTAATACGCTGAATTACATTAATTTATTTTTACTTAGTCAACCAACTCTACATTACCAGAATAATCCCTCTTGGTTATAGAGTATAATCTTTTTCACATATTGCTGGATTTGATTTTCTAATATTTTATTGAGGATTTCTGTGTTTATGTTCATGAGAGATATTGGTCTGTACTGTTCTTTTCTTGTGATATGTTGGGGTTTGGTATCAGGATAATATTGACCTCATAGAATGAATTAGAGATTATTTCCTTCTCTTTTATTCTTCAAAAAACTTGTGAAGGATTGGTATTTCTTTTCATATGTTTGATAGAATTCATCAGAGAAGCCACTGGCCCTAGGCTTTTCTTTGTGGGAAAATTTTCATTACTAATTCAACTTTTTTCTGTGTTTATTCAGATATTTTATATTTTCTGGATCAGTTTCCGTAATTTGTGGCTCTAGAAATTTGTCCATTTCATCTGTGTTGTTTCATTTCATGGCATAAAGGTGTTCGTTGTATTCCCATGTGATTCCACAAGTAGTATTCCCTTAATAGTCCTTTTAATTTCCGTTAAATTGTTAGTTGTTTCCAATGCATTATTGATTTTGGTAATTTGTGTCTTTTCTCTTGGTCAGACTAGTTAAATGTTTGTCAATTTTGTTGAGCTTTTCAAAGCACCACAGTTGAATCTTTCTTGTTTTTCTTTTAAATCCAGTCTGACAATCTCTCTATAAATTTTTCTCTGTGTAATTTGAAGCTCTATTATTGCGTGATTAACTGTTTAAGATTGATATGTTCTCTTGATCAATTTATCCTTTTATTATTTAAAATTACCTCCTTTATCCCTTCTAATATTCTTTGCTCTAAAATCTAATTTGTTTGATATTAATATAGGTACTCCATATTTCTTTTAATTAGTGTTAGTGTGGTATATATCTTTTCCATTCTACTTGTGTTTTTACACTTAAAATGGGTTTCTTGTAGGCAGTACATAGCTGGATTTTGCCTTTTTAAAAAATCCACTGTCAATCTTTGCCTTTTAATTGGGGTATTTTGACTATTTACATTTAATGTGCTCATTGATTTGGTTGGTTTACATCTATCAACTTGCTATTTATTTTCTATTTGTCCCATCTGTTCTTCGTTCCATTTTTCTTCTTTTTCTGTAATCTTTTGAATGAAATGGATATTTTTGTTTCCATTTTATCTTTTCTATTGGCTTATTTGCTATAACCCTTTCTTTTGTGGTTTTACGGCTTAAAGTATACATATTTAACTTATTACAATCTCCTTTCAAGTGATATCATACTACTTATCATATAGTATAGTATAAAAACATTTCAGCCATATATTTCTATTTTTCCTTTCCTAACCTTTGTGTTCCTATTGTCATATATTTTCCTTTTACGTATGTTGCAAACCCTATACTACCATTGCTATTTGTTTTAACAGCCAGTTATAATTTAAAGTTATCTAAACAGTAAGAAAAAATCTTACATGCAGTTACCATTTCTGGTGTTCCCCTTCCTTTATATACATCCATATTCTATATTTCCAACTGGTATCATTATTATTTTGCCTGAAGGACTCCCTTTAACATTTGTTGTAGTGCATGTCTTCTGGTGATGAGTTCTTTTAGCAGTTGTATGTTTGAAAAAGTTTTTATTTTGTCTTTATTTTTCAAAGAAATAGGAATGGCCATGGAATTCTAGATTGATACATTTTTCGTTGAGTATGTGCAACTATTTCCAACGAAAGCTCTGCAGTAATCTTTATCTTTATTCCTCTGGTATGTAGTCTGTTTTCTCTGGATGCTTTAAGATTTTCTATTTATTATTGGTTTTAAAGAATTTAATTATGATGTGCCTTGCTATATTCTTATTTATGTGTCTTGTGCTTCAAGTTCACTGAGCTTCCTGGATACAAGGGTTTATAGTTTTCATCAAATTTGGAAAATTTTCAGCCATTATTTCTTCAAATATTTTTATCCTTTCTCCTCTCTGCTCCTGTAGGGACTTTAATTACCTGTGTATTAGGTAGCTTCAAGTTGTCCATAGCTCACACTCTTATTTTTTTTTAATTCTCTGTCCTATTTGTGCTTCATTTTGGATAGTTTATATTGCTGTATCTTCAAGTTCACTAATGTTTTTCTCTGCAATGTTTATTGTTATTAATCCCATTCGGTATATTTTATTTCAGACAATGTAGTTTTCATTTCTACATGTTTGACTTGGATCAATTTATATCTTCCATGTCTCTACTTAACATTTTGAAAATATGGAATATACTTATATAATTGCTTAATATCCTGTCTACTAATTATAACATCTGTACCTGTTCTTGTTTAGTTTTGATTGATTTATATCCTTTTTATGCATCATTTTTTTCTTTTTTTGCATGGCTGGCAATTTTTTATTAGATGCCAGCCACTGTGAATTTTACATTGTTGTGTGTTGGATCTTTTTGTATTCCTTTAAGTATTGCTGGGCTTTCTCCTGCTTATAGAAACATTTTGATTTGTTCAGTTCTTGCTTTTAAGCTTTTTGTATGTGCTACAGTGTTCAGTCTAGGGCTAATTATTCTCCACTCTCCTGAGGCCAGACACTTCTGTGTACTCAACACAATGTCCTTTGAAATTTGATGTTCTCTAGTATCACTGAGAAAAACAGACACCATTCTCAGGCACCGTTATTTCTAATCCTTTTGGGTGGTTCTTCTCCCCAGCCTTGGGTAGATTCCTCCATTCATGCACTGATCAATACTCAGCTGAACACTTGAGAGGGACCCTCTGCAGGTCTTTGCAATTCTCTTTCTGTATAGTTCTTTCCTCTGCAGTAGTCTGTTCTGTGAACTCTAGCCACTTTGCTCTCGTACTCTCAGCTCCATCTCCTTAGCTCAGGGAGTCCTTAGGCTCCAACTGGGTTCTTTCCCTCTATGCTGTGTGCAGGAAGCTCTCTTAAAGTGGTAGCCTAGGGCAATTTTAGGGTTGAATTCATTTGTTTCCCTTCTCTTAGTAATTACTGTCCTTAGTTGCCTGATACCCAGTGCTATTCAAACAATTGCTTCATATATTTGGCCACTTTTGTTGTTGTTTGAGGTAGGAAGGTAAGTCCAGCCCCTTCTGCTCCATCTTGGTTGCAAGTGGTAGCCTTCTTCTGATCTGAAACTTTGGTGTGCCATTCCTGAGACATTTTATAATTACTTTCTAATCTTACTCAAAAGATAACTTTTAAAAATATAAAAGTTCATTATATATATTTTAAATATATTTTATTATTATTTTAAAATATTTTCCAATTAAAATTGTTAAAACTAAGAGAAGTCCCAGGGACCAGTTAAAACATTTAACACCAGTTTAAAATATCTTGACATATACTCTGTGCATGTGTGAATTTAAAAGTCATAATACACTGGAATAATAAAACTAAATCATTTCAGCTTTCCTTGCAAGATATGACAAAATGGCTAAAATGATGAAAACTACAACCAACGTTGTAGTTTTAATTATGTTTTCATTCAACATACTTAGAATTTTTAACATTATCCATAAGTCAAAAACATTGAAAACTGTATCCATATAAATTCAAATTTTCTGAAACAGTGCACATAATAACACAGTATATACTAAAACATATGTCACTGATGAAATAGTACAATACTAAGGGATACAATATTAGACACACTTAAATCATAAATCACTGTATTTCAACAAATTTTTTAATATGAAGATAATAAAGATGTAACATGGAGATACTGGAAAAGTACTGTAGGCAGAAAGGGGAAGCTTACTGACATTTTGTTTAGGAATTTAACACATGCACAATAGGCAGACAAAGCACAAAACAACAAAACCAATTAAACTGTGCATATGAATACACGCATTAAACACTGTGCATGCTAAAATTTACCTGAATGATATGCACATAAGGCTTTATCTGGAAAAAAATGTTAAAATGATGTCAAAAATGCATTTGAAAATCTTTACATGTAATAGGGATATTGCAATCTGATTTCTGCTTTACAGTACAGACTGTAGTTTAACACTTTTATTTAAAAGTTAAAAAGGCCATACTAATTCAGAATAAAATAAGAAAGGAAGCTACATCATATCAGAATTAGTCAACAATTCAAACTATAAATTATGTTAGTAGAAACTCTGATTAAAAGAAATAATTATAGGCTAAGAGAGAGTACAAATTAGTAAGAGAAGATACATAAAATAAAAAACTAATAACAGACCTGCCCTGCATACTAATAGTTATCAATTCTATTTTATAATACATGATTATATAACATACCATGAAATGTAAGAGATAATTGTTACCCACAGAAATTTAGCATGCAAGCAGCAACTAATGAACCTAAGGGAAGGGATCTTAGAAAAACATTATTAATTTTGGAATTCCTGATTTTGGAAAAAGTATATTTTAAAATTTATTTCCTGGCCCAGTGGCACAGTGGTTAAGTTCGTGCGCTCTGCTTTGGCAGCCTGGGGTTCGCCGGTTCGGATCCCAGGCGTGGACCTACGCACCACTTATCAAGCCATGCTGTGGCGGTGTCCCATATAAAGTAGAGGAGGATGGACACAGATGTTAGCCCAGGGCCAATCTTCCTCAGCAAAAAAGAGGAGGATTGGTAACAGATGTTAGCTCAGGGTTAATCTTCCTCAAAAAAAAAAATTATTTCCTTTTGGAAGAGGAAAACTGAAAATTTATAGAGAATAAGTTATTTTGACATTCTCACTTGTTAAAAAAGAAATATATATATATATATATATAAATTATCACAAGTAAGTTAGCAGAATACAAATTAGCTAGGGTTTTCTATGTATAAATATTTACAAAGTTTTAAAGGAGAGCATAATAATAATGAAAGATTAAATCATTTTTTCACATTGAAAGATGAGTAAATTATCATCTGAATATATAATAGAAATTTAAAGGAATATAGAACTACCATGCCACAAAAATGCCAGAGTAGTGAAAAGATGCCATGAGACCTGGAAAAATATAAATATTTCTCTTGACATATCTAAGTTTTAGCCAAAGATAATAAATCACAGGGAAAAAAAAGATTCACAGGTTATTTATAGAAGCTTAGTTTCTAATGTTCAATTTAAAGATTTAAAATTTGAATGATATGATTCTGAACTTTATTTAACAAATAGAGAAATAGTATGCTTGGCGTTATCTTACATGATTGATCTGTCCCATTAGTGATCTACACAGTGATGGAATTATATAGAGTACTTTGAGGAAAAAAAGAACTTTATTCTGGCCACTATATAGGAATTTCATAAAGACATAAGTATAAAATTGCAGAAATTAGAAAATATAGTAGAGTTTAATAATTTTCTAAGTATTATAACATTTTATCCAGGACATATTTTTTTTGTTTGTTTTTGCTGAGGAAGATTTGCCCTAAGCTAACATCTGTTGCCAATCTTCCTCTGTTTGCTTGAGGAAGATTCGCCCTGAGCTAACATCTGTGCCAATCTTCCTCTATTTTGTATGTGGGTCACTGCCACAGCATGGCTGATGAGTCGTGTAGGTCCGCGCCTGAGATCCAAACCCGAGAACCTGGGCCACTGAAGTGAAGCACACTGAGCTTAACCACTAGGCCACAGGGCCGATGCCATATCCAGGATGTATTTTCATAAATTAAAGATAAATTGAATCAACTAGATTAAACTAGGATTTAAAAAAAAAATCAACACAAACTCTAATTACCATGTTTGATCAACACTTTCTCTCAAATTATCAGGTTGCAAACTTACCTCGCAAAAGTTTCATTTAAATAGATTTAATATATTCATTATATTTTTTAAAAATCTATTGATACTCTTCTCTCAGTTTCCTTCCATTGCTTTTATATAGAGCTTGGTTAAACACTCATTTATGTTTTTGTAACCCTTTAACATTTTAACTTTTTACATTTAAATTTCATTAAATCTGAAACTAATTTTGGTACATGACGTAAGGCAGTGGTTTGCTGGTAAAGGTTTAACAATTACCTCTCTGGGGGAAAAAAAGCCTTGATTTGTAACATTTGCCAATTTCCATAATGTAAATACTCCCATACAGCCAATTTCAAGCTATCAATGTCACTGAATATGAAGCAAAGAGATTTACACAAATGGCTCTAGCTCCAGTGTACCTTTGGATAAGAATTATTATTATTATTTTTTTTGAGGAAGATTGGCCCTGAGCTAACATCTGCCAATCCTCCTCTTTTCGCTGAGGAAGACTGGCCGTGGGCTAACATCTAGGCCCATTTTCCTTCACTTTTTATATGGGACGCCACCACAGCTTGGCTTGCCAAGCGGTGCGTCGGTGCGCGCCCGGGATCCGAACCGGCGAACCCCGGGCTGCCGCAGCGGAGCGCACACACTTAAGCGCTTGCGCCACGGGCCTGGCCCCTGGATAAGAATTATGGACCATACCAAAATTAAAACATAATAGAAAGTAATGATCCTAGTGAAAGTTACAAACACAAACGGAAAGTGAAAAGACTGATGATGCTTCAAAATGTCAAAAACTCTAATTATTTCACAAAGTAAAAACAAACTCTGAGAGTAACAATAATGAAGAATCTCAATATCCAACAAATCAAAACAAAGAAAATAAGAAAAGAAGAGATAAACAAAGTTACAACAATCTTTCTAAACAAGAAAAAAAAAAGCAGATAAAAGTAACATAAAGAAAAACAATTTGTACAATCAATATAGCACACATGTAAATAACTGATAATACAAAATTGTCATATGAAGAGGTGATCACAAAGTATGCAGCAAAAAATTATAGGAAAAAGTGTAATAGAAGTGTGCTACACAGTTAATAAGTAAAAATATCATGTTACTTTAAAAAAAGATTTAATTGCTATAGTGTATATAATTTTAAAATTGTAATATTGATGAACTGTTATATAAAGATTTCCCTAAGTGAAAACACTGAACATAATTGTAAATCTAAGTAAATATCTATACTGAAACAGTATTTTACATGCTGAAACAATTAACATTTTAGTAGCATTAAAATTCTTTGTAGACATCTTTGTATCACATTAAATACTATTTATTAAAATACTTAGGATGATGATATTCATATCCATATTGATTTACCCACATATGCAAATTCATGCTAATGTAACATATCCAAACTCTAGAATTTAGAATGGATATATATTTAGTAAAGGAAATATTTCTGTTGTGTTCTTCCTACTTTATGTCATTCTACTGTTTATGTTCTTTAACAGTAACTCTGTATCATGAAACATCATTCTTGGGAAGTATTTCCACATTTAACTGTACATCTTCAGTAAAACTGAGTATATGCCCCATATTGACATTATAATACATTCAATGCCTTTCTTTTTTAAGAACAGCAGGATAAAAGTATAATTTCATGCTCTTTTTACATCATGAATGATCTGAACATTATAGTTTAATGATAGGTTTAACTAATCTAAGTTTATTATGCTTTTTTCCTATTTGGAAGGGATTATTTGAAGATTTTCTGCAAAACACAATGTTGTTAAGCAGACCTCCAACTGGTGGTTTTTTTTTTTTTTTTTTTTTTTGGCGAGGAAGATTTGCCCTGAGCTAACATCCGTTGCCAATCCTCCTCTTTTTGCTGAGGGAGATTGGCCCTGAGCTAACATCTGTGCCCATCTTCCTCTACTTTGTATGTGGGATGCCTGCCACAGCATGGCCTGATAAGCAGTGTGTAGGTCTGCACCCAGGTTCTGGACCCCTGAACCCTGGGCAGCCAAAGCGGAGCATGTGAACTTAACCACTATGCCACTGGGCCGGCCCCCCCAAATGGTTTTTTTGGAAGTCATTTATATCATTATATCAATTTTATAGTCACAGGTAGTCGTGTGTGGTTTTCCTTTTTATCACATTGTCTAATAAATATACCCTTGGGAAAAGAACGTAAAGTGAAATAATCAGTACTACCACTAAGAAGTAGAAGGTTTAAATCAGCAGTGCAGGTTTTCACTGCCAGAATTCAGAACAAGACATTTTAATGAGTTTGAGATTAATAGTCAAAGAATTACACTATTTCTTAAAACTGTAAGAATGGCATCACTATAATCAATATAGAACAAAGGACACTAAACTTTTCAAACTCTTTCTCCACAGATATTGTAAAGTACCTAATATTGTAAAATGAGACAAGAGAGTGAATATGGGTGTTTTCCATCAAGGATATAGTTCTTCTGTCTTTTAAAACTAAAATTTCTGTTCATTATTAAAAATTCATAATTTATAAAAATAGTTTTAAATGATAAAAAAAGGTGTTAAAATGTTGCAAGCTACTAATTAAAGCTTAAATTTTTATTGCAGAGACTTTAGTAATAATTATTGAAAATATATCCCAGACATATATAATATGTTATATACATAATATATATTATACATATTATATATATATATATATTTAAAACAATGTACATATTTTGGTCCAAACCGTGATGTTGAAAATCATTGAAAGGGATTTTTATGAACAGAGGTAGAGAATAATTTACGTATTGTGACATTTACCAATTGGAGACCATTATGGTCATTGCCTAATAAGAACGTGTAATCTAAATGAAAGCAAAGCCATTTTCCCCCTAATTTTTTTCACTGCAGTTTGCTGCTTTCCCTAATATTTACTACATTTAACTTTCTTCAATTCCAAAATACATGAGACTTCATTTGTAAGCAAGGTAGGCGTTTGTTTATATGGTATAAAGAAGGGAAACCCCTCCCCTCAAAACATTTATTTTCAGGTTGCAGCACATCAAGGAGAGACAATATATCATGTTAAGATGTTATTGTGCTATTTCTTTCAGACTTCTATCCTCAAGTTCTATTTTATTTTATTTATTTATTTTGTGTGCGTGTGAGGAGGACCAGCCCTGAGCTAACATCCAATGCCAATCCTCCTCTTTTTTGCTGAGGAAGAGTGGCTCTGGGCTAACATCCGTACCCATCTTCCTCTACTTTATATGGGATGCAGCCACAGCATGGCTTAACAAGCAGTGCACTGGTGCGCGCCTGGGATCCAAACCGGTGAAGCCCGGGCCGCCACAGCAGAGCGCGCGCACTTAACCGCTTGCGCCACTGGGCCAGCCCCCTCAAGCTCTATTTTAAAATGATAAATCTCCTAATCTGGCACTCAATCCTTTCTGCAATGTCTCTTCATACTATTTAGATTTTATGTCTTTATCTTCTCGAACTTACTATTTACTTTTTTACCTCCATTTATTGAAATCTTACTTATTCTTTTTAGTTCTAGCCAAAATACTCATCAAAGCTTGTACTATTCTCTCATACTTCTAAATTACTGCAGCACTCTACATAAACATATAATTTTAATTTTTACAACTCTCTTTCATATATATGATAAAAAAAATTATACAAAGTCAAAGATTAAGTATGGCATGATCATGTACTAGGATATTAATTGTGTTTTATTATCCTTATATTTTTACCTTCCACACTGTAAAGAGGTAGCAAGTCTTCTGAATCAGGAAGACTTACGTTTTAAGATTGAAAGCAAAGTGAGATATGGACACTTTACTTTCCATACTCTAAGCTTATTAATGAGATTATCCTAGAAGAGAGAAAAGAGAGGAGTATAGAGAGGGCAGAATGAGGAGGCAAACACTGCTAAAGGTCAAGATTCCTCAGAATTAGTAAGGAGACAGTGGTTAGAGAGCCTTGTGAATAATAGAGACCCAGGCTTCAAGACCTCTCCAGAGTCCAGTGATACTTTAGGATTCTAGGATAGCAGTTCCATGTTACAGCTCAGAAGGCGAGATGTTAAGCACCAGAGCAACCAGAATTAGTAAAACCTGCTATATGTAGACCTGGCCTCAAGTAACCATTGCACACTGGGACATGTCAGTGAAGCTCAATAAGGATTAAAAATTAATGCGTCTTTCTTTGATATTGTCCTTTTTTAGGGCTTCCTAGAATTGCTGTTGAGAGGTAGGAATAGTAAGGAGAAGGATATTTGACTGGGAACAGAGGTACCTAAGAGTCAGATTAAGTAAAATTTGGGGGGGAAAAAAGGGTATTGCACATGCCAGTTTGTAAATAAAAGTTTTACTTGCTTGTACTTGCCACCCAAGTATAATGTATCTTCGGAACAATCACAGTATCAGCACCATAAACATAACAGGTAACTAAATACTTGTTGATATAATTAAAATAATGTGGATTTCAAAAGAAAGAAAAACCAAAAATAAACAATGCTGTGTAAAATATTAAGCAAAATTTATAAGAAATTACATTAAATGCAAATGTATGAATTACCCCAATAAAAGATAAATCTTATCAGAATGGATTTAAGAAGATCAAGTTTACACTGTTTTCAATAGACCAACCTTAAATATAAGGGCACAGAGAGGTAGAAAGTAAAAGGATTGAGAGAGGTAGACCATACAAAAAACATTAACCCCCAAAAAAGCAGAAGCAGCAATAGTTAACATTAAACACAGTAGGTCTTAGGGAAAAAGCATTCCTAGATATAAAGAGAGACATTATGTAATGATAAAATTATCAGTCTACTAGGAAAAATATAACAATTCTAGATCTGTAACATAACTTCAAAATATATAAAGCAAAAAGTGACAAAATTAAAAGAAATGTCCACAATCATACACGGAGATTTTAACATACTTCTCTCAACGACAGATGGAATAATCCAACAAAAAATAAGCAAAAACCAAAGATTTGAACCACAAAATTAATAAGTCTGGTGAATTTGACGTATGTAGAACACATACTGAATTATGACAAAATAAACATTCTTTTTAAGAACATTTACCAAAATTGATTACATGCAGCACCATAAAGCAAATGATTAATTTAAAGGATTCCAAATTATTCAGAGTATATACTCTTACAAGAGAGGAATAACGCTAGACATAAATATTAAAAAAATCATAGAAAATCCCTAGAGTTTGGAAATTTAACAAAACACTCCTAAATAATCCACAAGTAAATGAAAGCTCCACGTTAAAAATAACCTAAGTATCCTTCCGAAGAAATGAGAAGAAACAAATACATTAAACCTAAGAAAGTAAAAAAGAGAAATAATAAAAAGAAAAAGAAACATTAATGGAGAAGAATAACAAACATACAACCTAGAAAACAAACAAAACAAAAAATAATTTTTTTAAAGACTTAAAATTGATAGGTCATTAGTAAAGTCTGACCAAGATAAAAAACAGAAGGAACAAATTACCAATATCGGGGAAAAGAGGACATCACTACACATCCATAGACGTTAATAGATAATAAGATGTTACTCTGAACAATTTTATACAAATACATTTTTTAAAAATTAGGAGAAATGTTCAAATTCCAAGAAAAATCCAACAGAACAAAGCTTACACAAGGGGACATAGAATTCTGAATAGTTCTAAATATCGTAGAAAAATTGAAATTGTAATTTAAAACTTACACATACAGAAATTACTAACCCCGATGACTTAAATGAAGAATACTTCTAAACGTTTAAAGAAGAAATAATACCAATAATGTACAAATTCTTTCAAACAATAGAAAATGAGGGTATACTCCCGAAAACTTTTTATGAGGCCAGCATAACATTGAAATCAAAAGTTGGCAGAGATATTACAAGAAAGGAAAATAAAAGACATCAAATAGATAAAGAAGAAAATTTCCTAATACTTTTTATGAAGCCAGTATAACATTGATAACAAAAGCTAATTAAAGACAATCTTTCTCTCTCTGTCATGAATATAGATGCTAAAATTCTATACATAATATCAGCAAATTGAATCCAGAGATGAAAAGTTATGCATCATGAGTTAGCTGAGTTTATTACGGGAATTCTAGATTACTTTAACATTTGAAAATCAATGCAATTTACCACATAATAGAACAACAGAGAAATATATGGTTATATACTTATATACAGAAAAAAAATAATACAATTCAACATCCATTGATGATTAAAAACTTTCATCAAACTAGGAAGAAAAGAGACCTTCCTGAATCTCAGCACAAAAATCTTACAGCAAATATCAAATATAATGGGGAAATATTTAAAGCTTTTCTCAAGGAATGGGAAACAAAACATGGATGCCAACTTCTACTCAACAATGTTACTTACACCCAACATTTTATCATAGGAGCTAGCCAAAGCATTAAGTAAGACAAAGAACAGCAAGGTATAACAATTTGAAAGAAAGAGGAGAAATTGTCATTAATCACAAATGACACAATATTGTACATCACAACTCAAAATAATGTATGGAAATGTTATTAGGATTCATTGAATAATAATAAATAATAAATTTTATTTCAGTATACCAGCATCAATTTAAACCAAATTCCTAGTTATAAATCTAGTAAGATACAAAACCTCTACCTTGAAGCCTATTAAAATATTATTTAGAGATATATCAGATTCATAGAGACAAAATTTTTTCCACTCCACAGAAAAATTTCAGTTCTCCCCAAACTGATCAACGTAATTTGAATCAAGATCCAAGAAGGGTATTTGTGGAAAGTAATCATTGATACGCAATTTATCTGTAAGTGCAAAAGGTTAAGAATAGTAACAACAATCCTGAAGAAGAACAAAGCTGGGTTAATTAAACTACCAGATATCACAAGTTATTATACAGCTATAGTAATTAAGACACTTTGGTATTGGCACAAGAATAGAAAAGTCGTCTAATCGAAAGAAATAGAGTTCAGAAACTTAACCACATGTATGTGGCCTTTTCAATAAATGTGCTGGATCAAGCGGACATACATAGGGTTAAGAATGAATTTTGATCCCTACCTTGCACAAAATACAAAAATCAATTCCAAATGAAGTGTAGATTTAATGAGAAGAGTAAAGCCCTATTATAGAAGAAAACATAGGAACATATCATTATGACCTCGAAGAAGATAAAGATTTTTTATACAGATCACACCAAAAAAGCATTAACTCTAAAGAAAAAATTGAAAACTAAAATACATTAACATTAAAAACTTCTCTTGATCAAAAAGATCTCACTAAAGAGTGGAATAGCAAGCCATAGAGTAGAATATATTTTCAATTCATATATCCTATAAATAACTCAAATCTATAATTTAAAAAAAGAAAACACTCATAAATCTATAAAAGAAGACGGAATCCAAAAGAAAAGTGGGCTAGAAATTTGACGAGGCTCTTCATAAAAGAGGATATAGAAATGGTCAATTAAGCTATGAAAAGGTTATTAGAGAAATGCAAATTAAAGTCATAATGAGATAGCACTGCACATCTACCTGGATGGGTGGGTGAAAAGCACTAAAAATACCAAAAATAAGTCAAGATGTAGAGAAACTCAAACCCTCATTCACTGCTGTAAGAAGTACAAATTGGTACAGTTTTGGAAACTGTTTATCAATATCTACTGCAATAGAACATATGCATAGCCTATTATCTATCTATTCTACTACTAGGTAAAATAAAAATGAACACATCTGATTTCCAAAAGGCAAGTTCATTGCAACAGTCTTAGGAAGAGTCAAAATCTGAAAGCAAACCATTAATCAACTGTAGATGATGTATAAATTTTTGTATATTTATAGAAAAGAATTGTATACAGCAATGAAAATAAATAAACTGTAATTATATGCAACAATATTGACAAATCTCACAAACACACTGGTAAGAAAAAAAAGCCAGACGTGAAAGAGTAATATATTGTGTAATTTCATTTCTATAAAATTCATATGTGTGTATTTCATTTATATGAAGTTAAAAAATAAGCAAAACTATTCTATGGTATTTGAAGTCAGCATAGCTGTCTGTCACCTTAGCAGAGGGAATAATTACTGGAACACAGTAAGAGGAAGGCTGATGTTCTATTTCTAGACGTGAGTGCTAGTAACATGATGTGATTACTTTGTGAAAATTCCTCTGGTTTTATATTTATGATTTATACACGTTTCTGTATAAATACTATACTTTAGTAAAAAGTTTACTTAAAAATGTAGACTTCTGCTTCTGAGAATGGTAGAGCAGCTTATATCGAACTATAGCTTATATCTCCTGCCAGTAATAATTATAAAATCTTGATAAAATATATTTAGTTAAAAAAAACTGTTTAAAGACACCAGAGAACAAACAAATGCAGGCAGAAATTGGTGATATGACTCTTGAAATAAGAAAAGCACATATTCAAACAGCTTTCTCCTTAGGGGCCTTCCCAATTTGGATCACTGCAGACAAGTTATAGCGCAAGCAAAAAGCCTCAGTCTTACAAGGCTCAGGAACCAAGAGGTCAGAATTCGGAGTTGTTAGAGCAGCTAGAATTGCAAGGGAAATCCTGGAAAGTAGAGAGCCAGAGAAGGAAGAGAGCCAAAATTATACACAACAGCCCCTCAAATCCTTGCCTGAACTGCAAACTGCAGAGGGAAAAACAAGAAGAAACCCACTGGAGAGCCACAGCTGAAAGGCTAAAAGAGCTGCAAGGGGATTTCAGCAACTTTCTGATGGATAGGATGCAGAGTTTGGAGTTTGTCTCATTATATTATAGGATTTTGGCCAACATCTTGGACTTTGCCTAGCAAGTCCACACCTTAGAAATAAGAACCACAAACCAGACTAAGGACTATGCCTTAGGACTATGGAGGAACCAAAATAGAACTGCTCTAATATATCTTCCATAGGTTGTAGGCGATCTTTCAGTAATTTAATTGTCTGCTAATATAAAATGCAACATTCTTCCAAATCCAGAGTTTCTAAAATGTATTAAACACAGTCTAGTACACAAGAAAAATTCATAGATATATAAAACACGCAGAATGTGATCCATAATCAAAAGAAAAAACAGAAATATAAGTAGACCCACAGAAGACTAAGTTGTTGGAATTATCAGACTTTAAAATAAATCCTATAAATATATTAAAGAATTTACAGGATTATATATATACATATACATACATATAATGCATGTATATACATATATATACATATAATGTATACATATAATGTATGTATATACATATAATGTATATGTATTGTAATATATACATATAATGTATGTATATGTAGATATATAATCCTGTAAATTCTTTAATATATTTAGATTTATACACATATATATGTTTATACATACACAGATATAATAAAAGAAGGGAAATTTCAGGAAGGACATAAAAACTTCTAAGAAAACCAAACGTAAACCTTAAAATGAACAACATCTTTCATAAGACAATTCATATTATGGTTTTCACGGAAAATTGGACACTGTAGAAGAAAATATCAGTCACCTTGAAGACATATGATTAAAAATAATCAAAATTGAGGAAAAGAAAAAAAGATTAAAAAGTAAACAGAGACTCAATAAGCTATGGAACAATGTCAAGAGGTCTTTATACATGTAACTGCAGTCCAAAAAAGAGAGAAGTAAGAGAATGGGGTAGAGAATTAGATGAAATATTGACCAAAAAATCCCCCTAGATAGTTGAAATCCTGAGAAACTTTAATTATGAAATCATGCTTCTTTTATTTTACACCTCTCAACAGCATCATTTTAGTTTAGTCTCAACGATTTATTTCTATTCACTTTTCTTTGGAGACTTGTGGTCATGAGGATGAATGAAAATATAGTAGATATGATATTTTCTATTTTAAAAAGTGAAAGGGGTGATAACATTACATTTTACTAAGCAAAGAATTAACCTTTGAGAAGTCGGAGAGAGGAATCTGGTTGATATAAGACAAAAACAAGAATGAAAGATCAAAAAAAAAAAGAAAACTCTGATTGGATCTTTACAGTTCAAATTGTGATGAGAATAGTTAATAGGAGATCAAGTAATAAGCAAATTAGTAAATAACTTCTGTCATGTTAAAAAGGAAGATTTTTCCCTTAAGATCTATGAAACTTTAACTAAATAGTAGTAAAAGAATATATGAAAATAAAAAATTATACATCAAAATACACTTTCAAAAACAATCTCTTTATGTTTCAGGAAAGTAATGAATATAAAGTTTCTCATCAATGAATCAAAAATAAAATTATGTTAATATGTGAGACACTTCGCCATCTAAAAAAGCAATCTCACTTCTGCACTGGTGCATTTTAATTATGGTGAACCCATAGCGCCTGTCTTGCTTATACATTTTAAAAAATGTTTAATCAATCACTCTTTGAAATAGGCACTGCTCCTCACATCATTTGGTAATGTCAAAATAACATTTGGGGTGGGAGCGGGTAAGAGTAGCCTGAAGTTAAAGTGTTATAGGAAATATTACTTCCTCATTAAAATTTTAATTTCTCATAGCCTAATTTCTTTCAGACTTTTGAGCAATAAGCATGTGGCCCTTTCTATAGATGTTTTAATAAATAGAACCTTCTTATTTTGCATGCAGAAATACTGGTATAAGAAGAAGTCATCTACTTCAAATACTTTTACCAATCTCTTTATTTGGGAAACCATTCAAAGCTTATAATCAAAGTTGTCTGGACTCCCATCTCAAAAAGACTTTTTAAAGATATTTAAGTTAACTACAAGATATACGAAATTATTTTTAGAATGGTTTTAACATATTTCCTTATATGTTTAAAATTATAAATTACTAATGTCCATGTAAATGAAGTACTGCTTTAAATCATTGGAACCTACAAATTTAAAATAGGAAATCATGAGTGGAGAGAACAGAATTCCAATGATATCATTTATTCACTTTAAATATCAGTAAATATCCATGTATATTCAATAAGCTCATAGCATCAGAATGATGTTCACAACCTCAGAGACTGAATTACCAAAACACCTTATTATGTGGATGTAGAGAATAAATGAGACATTACATTTTTTGATGATAACTGTTCATGTGTAAGTTCCATCAAATATATTAATGATCATGACCTTTGACAATATAAAACATACTTATAAATAAATGTCTGTTTACCCTCTCCATGGAGAAAAACCCTAAAGGAGGTCATTCTTGTCATAAATAAATTTTTTAAATAATTAATACATTTATTTATACATACCCTAATTTGAACCTAACCACTAGCAATATATCCTTAGCCAGTGGTAATGTCTGTAACTTTCTGACTATTCTTAAATGTTATTTCTTAATCTTTGTTTCTTTTATGCATATGTAAGTGTTTTTACTTATCTTCAGGCTTACACATTGCTAATAAATTATGATAACATTTTAGGTACAAAACACCAATTTTAGCCATATGTAAAAATATTGAAAATTAATTGTATTAGAGGTTAGTAGGTAGGTAGTGAGAAGACATGATACAACATGGAGCCATTATATTACCCATGGGTAAATTTAATATTGTAAATGATTAAGTAACAGAAGAGCCATTTGGGGGATGGGAAAATACTAAAAATCACAAAATTGATTAAATTAAATTGATTGCATGAAAATCCATGATACATACAGCTAACTAGAAAGTACACTATTCTAATTGTTCCTCACAGATACTATTCTTAATTAGCTAGGGAGAAAAAATGTAATGAAAAATATTGGTAGATTTAAGAGTTTCAGATATTGAGAACTGTCAAACCTACTCCTATTGCAATAACAACTGGAGTAAATGGAGAAAAGGCCAATCCTGTAAGAAAGGGCAGTGGTGGCCAGCATTAGTTTAGTTTATAAACCTAAAGTATAATAATTAGTACACAATGAATTATATTAGTAACCTTCATGTAGTAACCCATCATCTTACATTGTGATTTAGAGGGAATGTACTGAGTAGATTACAGTGGCCTGAAAGAGCACTCTAAAATGAATCTACATAAAATTCATGGTAATGCAATTATTACAACATAGGTTGTTGTAATGGCAATTCCAAGTAAGGGTGAGTGGGTGTTTACTCTGTGGGGAGGCCAAAAAAGTGAGTGCTGTAAAATTAGTGTTCAATTAATACCATCCAAGTGTAAGAGACTGTATCTAATAGAAATCAAGTTCCAGTCATTAGGGAGAGAATGTTTTAAAAAGGAGTGAGGATAATTCTCTAGGCCTTCCTATGACTAAATGTCCCATAGTACCAATCCTTTGCTCTTATTCTCTATTCATCAAACAGCCGTCTGATATATAATTTAGTTCTCTATTCAGCAGGAAAGGTATGATCCACATAGATAACAAGTGTTTGTTATGTTGCCAAATATACTTCCCATGATTGATAAATGACATGGTATTTGTGCTTATAAATTTACACTTCTGAAATTTGGTTAATGTCAATCAGTTTTCCATTACGTGACAAAAATGTTGCTAAACCTGGAACATGCTAACTCCATGAAGATAAAATTAGCCCATGAATACTATCCAAAGCAGCAAGCAGACACCTCACCTTTCAATAAAAGATTCATCGGGAAAACAAACTTGAGTTGTAGGAGGAACAAGCCAACAATGCCACTTTTCAATCTGGAAATCATTTCTGAGTTTTCTTTAAGATTCTCTGAATTGATCTAATTCTATTTTATAGTTTGGACTATGTATAATTCAGAGTAAAATGCAAACACTAATAATGACATTAACAACAACAACAACAAAACAACAAAAATAACATCGGTTTATACTCCTGAGATTATTTAATTCTTATAACCACCCTATAACGTAAGTATTATTATTTCCAGTTTCTAAATGGAGAAAGTGAAGCATAGAGAAATGACCTACCTCAAGTCATATAGCTCTTAAGTGAGAGAATCAAAATTTAAACTCAGGTTTGTCTGAGGAATGTTTATGGTCATGGTTTTAAGCACTTTGCTATCCTTGCTATCGTACATATTCATAAAGTACTTGGCATAATGAAGGTGGAAATCATAATTTCAGATATTTACAGCTACATGACCAAATTCTACTACATTAGCTATCTCATGCCTATATTTAAGATTCTAAGAGCTAAAATTAAAACAAAACTGTGCTTCATTTGGGGTCATACTGTGATGAGTGAATGCCATGGGTATAACCTCATTTTAGTGTACCAAACAATTTAAAAGCTTCAATAACACCTATGAAAACACCTATGAAGATACTCTTACGAGTATTAACATAATAGTATCTTCAAATTCTATGTCATATATATCATTCAAGATAATTCAATAAAGATGTGAGAAATTTTACTGAAAACTTACTTTGCAACCTGCGTGTTGGGCTCTCGCCATGGAGCTGTCGCCGTGGCATATATGGAGAAGGGTGGGGAAGTGGTAACGAAGAGACATCATGGGTCTGAAGTTTGTACCAATGTGGCTCATCATCTAATAATGCTGTTTCTAATTCAATTAAAATCTACAAAGCCAAGAGACAAAGGACTATTATATACCAATAATATAGAATTCTCTTAAATGGTCTCATAACTTTTATAATAATGATATTTGTAATAGCAATGCTGTTAGGTCAAAAGCAAGGTCATGCTGCAAAATTGTCCATATATTTTAACAATAATTAAAAAAAAGATAAATAAACTTGGGGCCGGCCCGGTGGCGCAAGCGGTTAAGTGCGCGCGCTCCGCTGCGGCGGCCCGGGGTTCGCTGGTTCGGATCCCGGGCGCGCACCGACGCACTGCTTGGTAAACCATGCTGTGGCGGCGTCCCATATAAAGTGGAGGAAGATAGGCACAGATGTTAGCCCAGGGCCGTCTTCCTCAGCAAAAAAAGAGGAGGACTGGCGGATGTTAGCTCAGGGCTGATCTCCTCACAAAAAAAAAAAAAAAAAAGATAAATAAACTTATTACTGATTTAATAGTTTCAAATATCTAAGACATTTATTTTGTAGACCCTTGACCACCCACCTACTAGAGGCTGTTAAATTTGCCATTATCGAAATAACACTTATTACTAAAAATCTGTAATAGTAACTAATATATATATAATTTTATAATTTAAAAAGCATTTTCACTTATATTCATTGATTTAACCTTTACAAAAACTCTTAAATGGGGAGAGAAAAACAAATTAGAAGTGCCTACTGTGTGTTAAGAACTATGTAATATGTTATCTTAATTCTCACAAAAAAACTACTAGTTTGATTTTATTATTCAACTTTTACAGATAAGGATACCAAGTCTAAAACAAAGTCTGTCTTGCTTAAATTTCTGTGTTCAACATATCAGGCTGCTAAGGATTCAAAAAAGAAAGAAACAAAAAGAATGGATTTTTAATATGAACCATATGATAATATGGATTTTATAATATGAATATTTAATAAACATACAAAGGAAATCAGTCCATAGAAATAAAAGACTCTTTTTATTTTCTTTTAGGGTCATGTGCAAATATGACAGTGTTTGTGTTTATGTGTATGAGAAGGGCTATATACCAATAAATCACTGTTTAGCTATGGGAGGTAAAGAAACAGAACAGCTAAGCTATTCTTTCATTCTTCCTAGATTTGCCCCAGTCATTTTCAAAATTACAGACACTGTGTTCCAAATGTTTACATATACACATACACACATATTTAATTCTCATATTAGCCCTGAGTTGCATACTACTATTATTCCCACTTAGTTGAAGAGGAAACTTAAGCACAAAGAGAATAAACAGCTTGCTCAGGGACACAAAGCTAGGAAGTGGTAGTGTCAGGAATGCAGACTTAGGCAGCTGGTGCCAGTCTCTGCTTTTAACAACTATGTTACCCTTCTACCCAACTGGTTTACCATTCTTTGGTTCCTTATCTAACAACACTCAGTTCAATATTTCTATGGATTGTTGTTTTTCCCAGGAGATTACCATTTCATTTACGCAGGAAAACCAACCACACTTAAAAAAGGTGAAAGAAACTAACTTAGTGCATTAATAGTTAGAGAACCGCCTCTCATCTTGCCCCTCTCCAACTTATTCTCCACATCACAGCTGGAAATACTTTTCTCAAGTACAAATGCAATAAAGCCATTCTCTTTTTAAAATCTATCATTTGTTCCCATTATCCACAGGATAAAATCCAAACTTCTTAATATGATATATTAAGGGACATGATCTGGTATCAGTTTAACCATCAAGTCTCATTTCTTACCACTTTCCCTTTCAATTTCAAAGCTCCAAGACCCCCTCAACTCCAGTATCGTGTTATCCCCTCTGCAGGAAATTCACTCTCCTTGACTTCGTTAAATTCTACTTTTTCTGTGGAGCCTTCCCTGGACCACTTCCCCTCCCCTGCACAGCATGTGTGTGTATTCCTATTGCATTTTCCCTGTAACAACAAATGCCATACTGTGTTATAATTGCCTATTCACTTGTGTATATCTCCAATGGATTATAAATTCCTTGAAAGAAGTAATATGCCTTATTCACCTTTGAAGCCTCGGTCCCTAGCATATTACAGGTACATTACAGGGCTTAAAAAATAATCCATGAATAAATGATTGAACTACTAGTGGTACAGTTGGTTCAGTAAAATAAAATGACATATACACACTATAAAACACAGCAACATATTTATGAAATACAAACCAACCTTTTATCATTCAACGTTGAGATTTCTATAGGAATAAAGACGTAAAACTTGTCATAGAGTATTCAGAACCATTGTTTTTAATGGCATCAAAATTTTATCTTAAAGCAGTAGCTAAGTTCATTCTGTTAAAGAAATTATGTTTACTTTTTCAGATATTCAAACTATAAAATTTTACTGATAGTCACATAAACAAAAGTATTCATGGTGATATGAATAGTCCAAGTTTTAAAATAATTCCAGATACCTCTCCTAAGAATTCACTTTCTTCCTCTCGAACGCGAGCTTGATCCCATAGGGTAATCTCCAGCATTCGTTCCCGAAATTCTCTTCGGTGCACTGGAGAATAAATGAATGTTTGGTTCCATTTGGGTTCCAACGTTTTCTTTACTGTTTTAGTTCTTCTCTTGTTTTTATCACTATGAAAAAAAATAAGAATATATGAACTTACATAAGCCTTTTTTTAAGTTTTGCCCTAAAAATTATTAATTTAAAATTTCTCAGGCAAGTGAAGTTTTACCACAAATTTATTATACATTACAAATATTATAATCTTTAGAATTATTATTAAAACTTATAAGGTATATAATTATATCACTTTATAAGTATGACTTAATAATAGCAGTATTTCAACAAATCTGAAATTCTTCCATGATAGGTAATTAAAAACTGACATCTTTCTCAAAATCTAAATATAACCAGACTGAAGAATCTTAACTCTAAAATTTGTTTAACATATTGCCCTATTGGAAACCTTCAAAATGGCAATTATTCTAGCCCACTATAATGTGGGCTAGAAATGCAAGCTGGCCATCCTGATAGATAGGACTTCCAACTCAGAGGCTTCCATATTTTTTTGACTGCATATCTCTATCAAATGAATGTTTTTGACTATGCATCCCATTATATGCATATATATTTATGGATCATATACATGTATTACTATACTGTTGTACTAATATATTGTGTACATTGGTAAATATTCAAAAATAGAAATTAAAAGTTAAATAAAAATTCAAATATTTTGTCCTGAACGCCAATGGATTGTGTCTTACATATCCCCCCAGTACATCCATTCTTTTTGGAGATCAGTACTCTAGCTTATTAGAGAGTATCAGTGGCTGAATAGGAATAAAGAAAATCATCTAGGAAGGAAATTTTAAGCTATCTAGAGAGCCTATTCGAAGTGAGAAGTGGACAATGAACTCCAAGTGGAAGTATATTAACTGCTACAAATTCTCTCAGCACAGCAAAGTTTTAAGAAGTGTTGGTGTGGGAGATCAAAATTGGCCACCTCAAAAGATATCTCTTTACCTTGACTTTTTCTCCGAGGGACATTTGACTTCCCCCACTAACTGCCTAAACAAATTTAACTCTGTGGATGGCTAGACTTGCAGGGTCCTTGCTAAGCCCATTCTTATCAAAGTTCTGTTTACCAAACATTTACATTTGTAAAGGTATCTCCCTCTCTGTACTGGGAAGAGGGGGGATGCCCTTATCTCTGGAAATTCTTATCTATATGGAAGGAAAGGACTTAAATCTGCTACTCTTGATTGCTGCACTATCTGGTAATCCCCCATAGCTGCCTCTTCCCCTACCCCCAACATCTTCCTTTGTCTTTATCTAAATCTATTTAAGGTGAAAACCTGTATCACTTGTTGAGAAACTCAGCTTCCCTGGTTTCTCCCATGTATACATGTTATTAAACTTTATTTGATTTTCTCCTGCCTTTCAATCTCATGTCAATTTAATTTGTAGCCCAGCCAGAAAGGACCCAGAGTGGGTAGAGGATAGTTTTCCTCCCCTTCATTGGGAAATAGGAAGCAGGGAGAACTAAGAAGGGATAGAGTGTCTTTGAATTGGGAAGGCTATGCAACTTCTTCTCCTAGGTGAACATAGAGCTTAATGTTTAATGTAGATTTGCCTTAAGTAATCATAAGCACATATGTTTCCAGACCACATAAGGTGGCAGAAAGCCACCTTAAAGCAATGTATCTTTATTAATTTCTAAGGCCTTGGTAGGAAAATAACTTTGGAAGCCCATGTAGGAGATTTAATCTCTAAACAAATTGATGGAAAAGTGGTACTGTAAATAAAAATAACTAAATAATAGAAATAATAACAAGGACTATGATTTATGACTCTGTCACTCCCTCCCTTCATCTAAAATTTTAACAAATATTTATAAAGCTTCTACTACTTATATTCCATCTATTAAAGAACGAATTAGGAGACCCTGTCAAGAGATAACATTCCTTCCGTGAAGGACAGGAAGAAAGAATTTAGCAGGAGCCATGCTGTCTAATTCAAGAATGCTCTATACTGCAATCTGAAAGGGAACAGAAGAATAAGCCTGGACTTCCTCACAAGGAGTGAAAAAAGTTCTCAAAGAATGACTATGTTAGAAATGATTTCTATATTGGGTAGGAGGGAGACTAGATAATCTCTGAAGTTCCTTGCAAACCCACCATATACGATTACAATTTAATAAGGCAATTTAGGATATATCAAAGCACCAATACATGAAAATAACCATGAAAAATGATTTTATCTTCAGCGAGTTAAAAAAAGGTAAATGAGTCTTATTTTTTTCTAGAAGCATAACTAAAGCCTTCAAAATAAGATCATGCTGTATAAGTCAAACACTGAAAAGTTGCTAAAAGTATTTAAAAACTAAGATCAATAAGCATTGTATAGAGATATTTTTTAAATAGCAGCCTAATGATAATGAAATAAATAATTGATCTATAACAGCATCATTATATTGTTGAGAATGTAGTTACTTCTTTTAAAAATAAAATCTAACCTAAAACTTTTTCTATTTATTTTCATGTTACCAGTACTGTCGGTTTCCATGTAATTTAACTTAGTAACAGCATGTCAAGACTTGATATTTTTACTCAAAATGAAAGAAAGAAATATATTTTGATTGGTAACCAACTTTACTTCAAGATATAAAAAAGAGTGTAAAGCACAGCTAGCTATTTCTTAGAGCACATAGTACATTATTGAGAAAACAATGTTTTCAACGGCTTAACTGACACACCAACCTTCTAGACTCAACCTCTCTATGTAGCCTCACTTGCCCCTCCAGGAATTCTTATCAGTAAAAAGGCATCTATCGTTTTCTATGTTCACTTATTCAAGTAGTTTTTCTCCCAGAAAAATTGTCAAGAAAAATGAAATCATTAATTCCAAAAGCATCAAGTTTTTTATTCATGTGTAAAAACTTGTCAACAGCAAAAAAAAAAACAAAAAAAAAATTGTTGAGATAATAGTGTAGCTGTTTCTGAGTTAACCAGAGAATTCTTTTCTCTATTAAAGATAAAACTCTGACACAACTCTATCAATAAAGTAAGCTACAAACTTGCTTAAATATTCTTCAAATTCCTGATAACTGGCCAGGAAGCTCAGCTGAGAAATAATCTGAGAATAAAATACTCAAATGTTTCTCACATTCTTTGGTGTTGAGGAAAGATAAAAACACTAAATCTGGAACATAAAGGAGTGGTTAAGGGGACCTTCCCTTCCATTTTAGCTCTATCTGCTCAGAAAGTTGGGGGAGGTAAATAAAATAAAATTAAACAAAAATAGTCAATCAAGAAATAAATTCAATAATTTGAGAGACTTTTATCATCTTAAAAAGTTAAGTATTTTGGGGGGCTGGCCTGGTGGCGCAGCAGTTAAGTGCATGTGTTCCGCTTTAGTGGCCTGGGGTTCGTGGGTTCGGATACGGGGCGTGCACCGACGCACCACTTATCAAGCCATGCTGTGGCGGCCTCCCATGTAAAGTAGAGGAAGATGGGCACAGATGTTAGCCCAGGGCCAGTCTTCCCCAGCAAAAAGAGGAGGATTGGCATGGATGTTAGCTTAGGGCTAGTCTTCCTCACAAAAAAAGAAGAAAGTAAGTATTTTTCTTCAAAGGTTTGAGTAAGCAGAAACCTAAGTTATGTGTGTGCATAAAAGCATAGATGGGAATGCAGCATTTCCTGCAGGTTTTTATGATGGCATTCTAAGGGTGCTTAGACTAGTAACCCATGTGTGGTCTCAGAAGCTAAGTGACTTGACCTCCAGGATGGTAGGGTAATATAGCTGTGATATCCGTCATCCAACTGAAGTTTAAGCTAGATTTAACACTCTAGTTATGGATATCCTCTTCCCCCCTTGCAGTTCAAAGTGTATCCCTCTCCAAAAGACAACACAAAGTAAATGATGCTTAAGAAGCTGATTCTGGGCCCAGTGGTATAGTTTCTTTGATGATATGGAATGATGAAATATAAAGCATAGTCATTAATTTTACAGAATATAGAGAAATAATATCTTAGTAAGAGGAGGTAGAAATTGTAGAGGAATAGGATGAGTACCTTTTAGCACCATTTCCAGCTTTTTGCCTCTGTAGTTTGTGTTAAAAACGCATTTGATTTAAAGGAGCATAATTTTTAACGACTTTGATAAATGAAAACATATATTATTTGAGAAATAGTCCACATAACTTAAAATAAATATTCAATAAAATAATTTATATTATGAACATTTGATATAAATTTTAAAAGTATTTCCTGTCACTATTTTGATTCTTAAGAATCATTGTGCTTATGTTAAACTTCCTAAGTATATGACTGGTATGATACATAAAAATAAATGATACAAAACTGAAACACCCACTGCTATTAACATTTCTCATTTGTTTTCAATAACATTTATTTTTGTTTTCATATTCCTACCTTCTGTCTGGAAGAAAGTAAATTTTAACATAAGGATTCCTTGGCCTCCCATCTTCCCTGGAAGGGAGATCCTTTGCTCCCAAAATTGTAACTATTAATTGGTGACCAACCTTGTCAAACCATAGTTTTATCTGAAAAGCAAAAATATTCATTTATCAGCTTAAACATTTACTACCACAATATATTGTTTACATTTCCAATCTTTGCCCCATTCTCTTACACCAATATTAGCACAGAATATAAATTTCACTTAGTAAATTGTGGTTAAAATAAAAGGATATACTATAATAACTTCAATGAATAGAGGAATTAATTCAGATATTTTGTTTGATTGATAAATCACTTGAGCTGTTTGTTATCCTAATCTGATTGCTTATTAACATGCACATAATAATTGCACTGTCATAACTAAAGACTACCCACAATGATTGCTCTGTGTCTGTCTTTATGCAAGAATCACTGTAATTCATTTTGGTTCCCCTGCAATAGTGAGTTCAGAATAAGTGCTTAAAATGCATCAAATAGATAACTTGTTTATATGGCATTGATAGGGAATTTTTAAGCAAATGCTTTATGTTACTCCACAGCCAAAAACATTTCAAAGATTATAAGCAAGGGACAATTATTAATTGCTTTAGTCAACAGACTCCTTAAGTTTGTATTTAAAACTATAATAAATTCATCTTTTAAAATTTTTCTTACACAGACATAAAAGTCTCTTTTTCGTTTGTGAAGCAAATGTATCACATCCTTAAAATAATAAGGGTCTATTTTATAATTTGAGATGAGAAAAGGTGAATAACTTCCCTATGCCATAATTAGGGATTGGAACTTCACATCCAGCTGTTGAATTCATTTGATTTAACAACTGTCACCTCCCACACACATACCTCACACTCCCACACCTAGCTAGTTGACTCTACCATGTCAGGATCTATGATAACTATGACTCTGACTCACATTTTGGTTCAGAACTCAGCACATCTCTGATCACTATCTGAAAACCAAAACTGAATCAGAAATTTGGAATTTGGAAATAAAATTGTATTTATATAATATATATATTTACGGTTTATACATATATTTTAGTGGTTTAATTTTTTCCTTTAATTTGGGTGTACAATATCTGTACATTTTAAAAATTTAGCAGCAGTTTAAAAAATTTAAACATAACATCTCACATCAGTCTTTCCCTCTCCTCTCCAAAGCAGACAGTCAGGTCTGGGCCAGGCTCCAGGGATATATAAATAAATATATATCAAACACATAAAAATCACATAAATAAATGTTTACATATGATATACTGGTAGTTCAGTTCCAATTCTAACATGGCTTTGTTAAGTCTGTCACTTTGTATCTTTATAGAATGAGAGGCTGAGCGAGACTTTTGAGTCAGAAGAGGAAGACTAATGGCCAGAAGAGTATATAAAATTATTTATATGCTTTTCTTTTTTGTCATATGGAATTTGCCCTCTTATAAAAATAATAGTAAGAAATATTTAAATTTTTAAAATTATTATTACTACTCTTTATGTTAAGTCTTTAGGTTTAATGCAGGTATTATCTTGCTGTAACAAAAAGCTTTCCTATTAGAGCTGCTAAGTACAAACAGACTCTAAACACGTGTTTCTTAAACTGTGGTTCACAAACCTCCTGCATCAGTCTTATCTGGCTTATTTGTCAAAAAGCTACAAATTGCTGTGGCCCACTTCTCACCTACTGAATCAGAATAGGGTCCGGGAATTTGCATTTTTAACAAGTTTTCAGGTGATTCTCAAAGGGCACTAAAGTTTGAGAACCACTTTCCTTAGACCAGGGGATCAACAACATGAAAAAAAAGCTTCTAACATTTGAATGGGAAAAAAGTTCAGATATTTGCTTGCCTAGCAATATTAGAACACAGATACAGATGAGGATAAGTGGAAAAAAATAGACTAAACTATTCTTCTGGCAAAAAACATGAGGGGAAGACAGAAAAAAGTAAGAAATACGAGAGTGTCTCATATACAATATGAAACGGAGATGTCAGCATCACGGTTCCTCTAAAATGTGTGACTAAAACTAGATTAATTTCTGATATTCTCTGTTTTCTATAGCAATAAAAAAGCTCATGGCTTTATTTTTCCATGATATTAAAAATCCTCTCTGAGGGTCATGACATGAATATTAGGCACTTCAAAGAGAAAAGGATTCTGAAAGGCTGAAACAATTTTTTTCCAATAAACTTTACACTTGAGAAACAAAGAAACAATAATTATTACTATTAGACTAAGCTCCTAATTTTTGGAGCAAATTATTGATTTCTGTGAGTTCTTTTGAGGGATTGAGACTAACCACTTATCTCCACAGGCAATATTTTTGCTCCTTTAATAAAAATCATTACAGCTAAATAATTGAGATATATATTTCAAATGCCTGATAAGGAGTATTCTTTTTAGATTTTCTTATGCCACGGAAAACCAAAAATATCACTTATTAATAATATTCATTTCTCATACAAACATCTTAGGCATATGGCTTTCAAATTTTCACAATGATACTTTACAGTTTATTAAATAATAATTTACAAATATATAAAAGTTATAATAATATAGCTATGAAACAGGTACATTTTAATTTTACTGACTTTTCGACCAAAATTACACTTTTTAATAAACTGTCTTAAACTGGTCATTTGATCAATAGCTCTAATTTTCATTTTATATTACAGGAATGGCATTGAAGTTTTTAATAGATATCCAGTTCACATTATCAAAACAGAATTATTTTATTAGCTAGATTATTTTGCCACATTCCTAAATTTCTTATCTGTGCTTTTTAAACAAATGGTTAAATATCTGCTGATTCTCCAAAATATAACAAATGTATTTCCACAATTCTAGATATGACATACTTCTTATTTTACCTCAATTTCATCAATAAAAATCTTGGTATCATTTTAACTATTTTAATATAATTATCATTACAGCTTTATGATGTAACCATTTTTAAATTTCCTAAGCATAACCTGAGCAGCACAAGTAAATATTTTACACTATATATTAACTAGACCAACTTTAATTTTTAAAATTTAAACTAAATTAGTGTTATTCAAAACCAACAACAAAAAAAACCATGCAGCAAAGCAAGGAAAGCATAATACTATTTTTAAAAATAAAAACTACATTGACATTACTTTACCATAGAAGGGTTTCCTAATGAAAAGAGGCAAACAACTTGTACCCAAGTATGAAAGTAAAATCAAATGGAATTGTAATTACAAAATGTAAACAAACCCAACACATTTTATTTGGATTGTGATTTTGTTCTTTCAAAGTAATATACTTTCCAAAAGTTGAACCTTATATATAATATGCATAAAATTCATATTTTAGATAAGGTACAAATTTATTTGCCAATCTCCTCAAGGAGTTATTGCTTGGAAAATGCAAGAGAATGTAGACGTTAAGTGATATAATGAATGATTTAAAGAGACAGCAACCTTAGTGTAATAAAGGAAGATATCAACAATAAAATTAGCTATTTCTGTCAATGTTACATATAAAAGTAGAATCTACATTAAATGCCACTCTGAAACCTATGAGTTTTAGTACTCAGTTCATCATATAAAATCACTAACAAAGATTGTCTCTTTAAATTTTTATTGCATTTTAATCCCCATGCAAAATTTTACAAGCTGGCTCATAAAATGATTTGATAGTCAATAATATGGTTTGGAACAACATACCAAAAAAACGTTTTCCTACTACGCATTTTCCAAAAACATACAAATTAGGGTTAAAACACAACTTTAGTTTCTATCAGGCAGACAAGGCCTTTACCTGAACCCTAGGAACAAAAGGCGTTGTTCTTCTACTAAGGCTTTGGCTCTGGTAAGCAAAATTAAAGAAAAAAGCAATAAAACAAAACCAAAAAGGACAACACGCTGGAACTAAAAGACCAAAAGTAAAAACAGACACATATAACTATCCCTTAAATATTATTTTTCCATGACAATATATATCTAAATTAAGTACTTCAATGTAATGGATAAAGTAATTTTGCCAAAATGCTAAAATAAATAAAAACTATATAAAATCTTAGAAATTTTAAACCAGATTTTAAGTAATCAATGTAAGAGGAATTAAGACCAAAGGTAAAATAACATATTTGGGCTCGTACATTCTGAAAGAATGAGTGTAAACATAACCCAAGAGTCAAGAAATTTCAGGTTTCACCTTAAACACACTACATAGAAAAAAATGATAGTCCAAGAAGAAGTTAGATGAAAATGCATTATGGAATTATTAGTGAAAAGTCATCTGTAGAAGTAATTGCGTGACTTCTCCAAAATGATGTCTAACAAAAGTCTAAAAAACATTAGCTAAGCCGGCTTTAGCCTTTCTTAAAAGAATAACACAGTAAAATAAAAGTGTGCGGGAATACACTGGATTAATTAGTTGATTCATACCTTAAGAATCTATACCAGATTCTAGTATTTAAACAGCATTTTCAGACATTTATTATGTACCATTTGAGTTAACACTGTTTATTGCTAATCACACTATTAATGACATCTCATTTCTCTATATTTTTCCAAGCCTTTATTGACAGTTTATTACAAGTTTATTGCCTCCAACAATGCTAGGAGGTGGCTGCTATTATCTCCAATTTGTAGATGAAGCAACAGAGACATAAAAAAACACTAGATACACTTGCGAGCTCAAACAAAAAGATAGTCAAGAAGTAGAAAATAGAGCTCAGTTCTGATTAAATCAAATCAAATCTAATTAAATTTCAAATTCTTAGAATCAAATCAAATTTCCTCTCTCTTCTGACTTATTTTGTTTTCATTTTGAAACAGTTTCCAAAAGACACCACAATAATCAGAATTTTGTGCTTTTAGTAAGGCCTGCCAACAGTCAAATCAGGAACAAAATCAGATGCATATCTCTGGGTGTGGAAATGGACTTCAAGGTATTTAACTCTACTTCTTTCACCAAGATTCCATTCCATTCCTCACATTTCTCGTGGATGTCTCCCCTGTCTAATTCAAAGAGTTGTAGATGGTTAAAGGCTTCAGACTTTTCCACTGCTATATGGAAACAGGTAATAGGTACTAGGAGGACTGTTGCCCAATTCAACCATCATCAGACAGACACTGTTTAAGACATAAAACTAAAACCCAAAGGAAAGCAGATCTTAAAAGCAGACTATCATTCAATCATGAGTCATCTTTCTCTCTCTCCAAAAACCAAAGCAGTCTCAAATCTAAGCTGTCTTCCTTTTTGTGTGGAGACATTTCCAAAGGAAGACAGAAATGCTTAGATATGGAATGTGCTACTGAGATCTGTCTGCATAATCCTAGGTGGAAAATTTTCTGGCAAATGGTGAAAGGAGGTATGAAACTCATAGAGATTAACTAGGCATATTGAAAGAAGGGACACTATTTAGAAATAAATTTTATTTTCCTTGCCCTCTCACCTGTTCTACTGTTTTAGACCAAAAATGTCAAGGTAATGGAAGATTTTTGCAAGTAAATATGACTTCATAAAATAAAGATTTACTCTAAAAAGAATAGTACTTTGAAATAAATTAATCCTTAAAGGTAAACATTTTTCTATCTTCTAAAATGATCTCAAATGAACAACTCACAGATTTCTGAAATCAACTGTCTAAAATCTATGGCAATTTAAACGTAATTTTCGCCTATAAGTTTATACATTAAATTTGGCTATAAAAACATATTTTTATTAGTTTTTTTTAATTAAGGTGAGATTCAAATAACGTACAATTAGCATTTTCAAGTGCACAATTCGGTGGCTTTTAGGGTATTCACAATGCTGTGCAACCACCACCTCTCTCTAGTTTCAAAATTTTTTCATCACCCTAGTCCCTATTAAGTAATCACTCCCCATTCCCCTATTGCCCCAGCTCCTGGCAACTACTAAGCTGCTTTCTGTCTTTATGGATTTTGGATATTTCATATAGGAAAGGTGAAGTATTGTGTATCTCATTGCAATTTGTAGTTAATATTAATTCATTTATTTTAAGCATGAAATATCTGATAATATCTATAACATCAGCCTCATACAAATGAAGAATTTGAATTTGTACACTGCAATTTATCTTGCATTTTTAATGTCACTTCCCACTATATGCTGCACTACTCCTTTTAGGACATTCCTTTTATGCAATGCTTCTGGAATAACAAGGTTGTGACAATGAGGTATAAAAGATAAAAGCTCAAAGAAAAAACTTTCATTTACAAAAGTTTTAAGAAGGTTATAGAGTTTCTAAGGAGATATAAAGGATACATACCTATTCTTCAGTTACTCATTCCCCTTAAATGGGCATATAAAATGGATATGTACAATATTTACAAACTCATCACTAAAAATGGAGTTAGAAGAATATTAAAACAAAGTAACTTAGGGAAACATTGCAACCATAAATCAACCATAGACTCTGAAGTAAAATAAAATATGACTGTCAGTAAGGATCAATGTGTTCCTATAGACAGAAAGAATTCTGAGCTATTTCCCACTTTTAGAAGAGTTAAAGGCTATATTTTATTTTAACATTCTATCAAAAAACTAGCCAAAGACTGCAAAATAATTTTAAAATATTAAGAGGATTACAGAAGTAATTCTCTAAAGAAGGAAACTGCTAAACTATGGAAAAACACAAATTTAAAAAAGAATCAAAATGTGGGAGTGGTGACACTGAAAAGGCTAACATACAGTCCAGATGTCATAAACCTGAGCTCATACCGGTTTTCTCACCAAAAACATTAATGGAACTTTCATAGTTATGCCCTAGAATAATAACAAGGAGCAGCACAATTCAAGCATGGAGAGGAAATAGATTGGATAAATTTTTTAAAATCATCAATAGCCTTGAGCATGAAAGTTTAACCAACAATTTGCATTATATGCGTATTTTCTATTTGCGAAAATATCAGTCCATGAACCGACATAAATATACTACGAAGGTCAGCTCACACACTATACAAATTGTCTTTGTTCTCAGGCATTAGAAATGTCATGATTTTGCAAGTGAGTTATGGGCCCAGGTAAATCTCACCAAAAGCAAAACTGCCCAAAGATAAAACAGAAGGCTACGGGAATTGTAATGTTGCCTTGCGACTCCCTACGGGTTTTCCTGAAGGGTGATATATGTGGACACGTATTTTTTCAACCTCTACATCATTAGAGCAAACCAAAATTGTCTCTAGTTGGCAGAAATAGGGTTAAATATTTAAATATAAGAGGAAATACTGTATCCAGAAGCATATCTTGCTCATGTTTTCCTGCATGCAAAGAATGAATGAGTATAAAATTAAGTTTCATGAGGATAAAATCTATGTCTATCTTATTCGCTGTTGAATTCCCAGCTACTAGTATTATGGCTGACCTGGGGTCAGAACTTAACATCTATTTCTTGAATAAATAATTGGAGTTTAATTTGGTAAAAACATTTTGAAGGAAAACTTGGGCAACAGATTTCAAGAATCTTAAACTTATTCTTTTTTCTTTTATATTGTAATTTTACTTCTGGAAAGTTATCCTCACAAAAGAATTTTGGTCTAAGAAAATATGCAAGATTTATATTCAAGGATTTCCATGGCATCATTATCTACAATAATATAAATTAGAAACAAGCAAGATATCCTATAATAGCAAATTATGCTAAAATGGAGTATTAAATAGCTATTTTTAAAGAAATTTTTAAAGAAAAAGTTTAAAGAAAAAAGTACAATATATTACTAAGTGAAAAAGCATACACAGATTTATTACAGTTTTGTTAAAAATTTAGATGTATGTGAATGGTTATATTTTCATCTCAGGATTATAGGTGATTTCTATTTTTATCTGTACACTCTAGATTTACCACAATGAATATACATTATATTTATAAATATTATCTTACTGGAACATATCCCTTTCAAGTCATAAGAAAATGGTAAAATGCTACACATTTTAAATTACAATTACATGGATTTTAAACCAACATAATTTATAAATCTAAATATTATAACTTTATACGATTACACACACATTTAGAAGTGAAACTTTTAAGTTTATATTTCCCCCAAAATATCTAACAGTCTTACCTTTCTACCATATTCATTTTGAACCATGAGGAAAAACAGTTTAATCTGAAATTTATCTAAATGCCTGCACTATGCTCCTCACCCTCCCCTCCTAGTCCCATTTCTAACAGGGCCTTGGGATTCCAAATGAGGTAACAAAAGTGGTACTTACTTATTACAGAAGTCTAATAATAATTAGTCTCCCACTCCCTCTTCCAACTGAAGCCGACTACACACACACACACACACACAGATTTATGTACAAGCATCATTCAGCCTCCCAGAGCATTATTTAAAGATAAGCTAATTAAATAGAGCCATAAAAAAAAAAAAACCAGCTAACTATTATTAGTACTTTCTAAAATGGTGGAAGAAAATACATACACATTTGCAACCATAAATGACAACATCTGTGCTGTCAATATATGTAAGAGAATAAGTAGAAAGACACTACTTATTGTGGAAAATGGAAAAAAGACCACTGTCCTCAAATGAAAAAGTTCACTCTGTTTATGAAAGAGAAAGGAAAAGAAAATAATAAAGAGAAGAAATTCATTTTAGTAAGACATTTACAATCTCCTAATAATATTTCATCCTCTTTCTTGCATAACATTTCTGTTATCGTCACCTTTGTGATCAAAATTGTGCTAGAACAAACATGGCTAATGACTTTTTCAGTAATTTTTAAAATGTTAATTTTGCATATATTTCCTATATCTCTTTTTAATTAACCAAAGTCCTTTAGTAAAAATCAAATACCTCCTCTTCCCGGCCCCCAAAAAAGGAGAAATTTCATACCTGATTTAACAAAAAGCTTTTTCTATTACTCTTAAAATATTAGCCCAAGAATAGTTTAGTTTTTAATTATAACATTTTTTATCCAAAATTCAATGTCTGAATTTTGAGAATCTAAATAGGTCTTAACACTCATAAATTTTCAAGTTTAGCAATTCATTGGTATTATTGTCAATATTAACCTGCATATTTCTAAAATGTAACTGGATAAATTTTAAAATTTTAACATTTTTAAGTGGTTTAAAAGGGGAATGGCAACTGAAGAAATTAATAAAAAGTGAAGGCTTAAATTTGCAAAGCTCTTCCAATATGGACATAAAATGCATAACTGAAATTTAACTTTCATTATAAAATGTTCAAATTAGGGATCACTTAATATGAAATTACCTCGTGTACTCAGTAATCTATTATATATTTCCCCATTTACTTAGTTTTGCCTGTTGACAAAAGCATTTCAAGTATCACTACATTTCAGAGCAATATTCACACCCAATGAGTACTATGAAATTCACCCCAAATTTCCTTAAGGTTGAAAAGCAGAGAAGAATATATAAATATTTACTTTTATCTTAAATATACCATCTTTGTACAGTGCAGCATTTTTCTCTTAAAAGTCTATGACAAACTATAGTCATTTTAAGGTATTGAGCAAATATCATGACCTTGAATTTTGGAATAAAATTACTAACATAAAAAAGGTTTTAGATAACGTTTACAAATTCTAACTCTCATTAAATTCCAGAAAACCTAACTCTAATAAAGAAAGCACTATGCTAAGTAATTAAAATTGAATTTCAATGAATTAAAAGTACTAAGAATGAGAAAGTTGATGGTTAAAAGCACAAGTATATTCTAAGAAGAATTTGTTTATAAAAAACTAGCATCACATGGTAAAAACACTACTTGATATTCCAAAAAGAGAAATTAATTTAGTGATTACATACTGAAAGTTGTCCAGATAAGAACTGTGGAACATCCCTCAACGTGCCAGGACTCATGGGAGAGGTAACAGAAATAGAAGGACGATCCATTTTTTGAGATTCAAATGAGCTAGAACCTGAAATGGTAATTATACATAAAGAATAATAACAATGGCTCTTCACTAGTATCTAATAATATTCATCATAGATCTTTTAAATTATTTTTTAAATGTCCACAAAACGTCATTATATAAACCATTTTCTTAGCCACAATGTTCCAAATATACTTAGAGCGTTTTTTTTTAAGCTAAATGGGGGTTAGGGATTCTCTTAAGACCAAGGGTGAATCATTTTCTCATTTTCTATGCCAATTATAGCAGAGATAGAACTCTACCTCGGGACTTAGCTACTTTGTCTGTTACGTGTGATAAACTCGTATCTTGCAATAATATATTAAGAAAATTTTAAAATAAAAACTTAGAGAAGTAAAAACAAAATCTAAATCAATAAAGCAACTTGAAGATGGTATAAACTTGTAATGCTAAAAACATAAGTACTAGAATGTTAATTATGAAATGTTTTCAGGAAGTGACTTTTTAACCATATCTGAAAGAATATAATAAATTAGAAAGGCAGAAAGTAAGGAGCTATGAAAAAAGATGCAGAAGAGCAGAAAAAGCAGAACCACAGTACCCAGAAGTTATATGTATGAATTTATTTCTATGGAGGGGAAGGGACAAATTGGAACATGAAGAAAAACAGGGCTACTGGGATACTGGGGGAATTAAGTGCCTGGAATTCTGTGCTATGCATTTTGGCATTAATAAAGTATCTATGCTAAGCTCTTATGAGTGAGGTAATAAAATTGCATATGAGGAAGAAGAAGTATAGATTGAATTGAGCAAGATGGAAAACAGTTAAGAACAAGTGGAATTCAATAAAATAATAATAGGAAAAGTTGCAAAAACGGAATGGAAAGAAAGAATTCAGGCGATATCACAAAATAAGAAAATGAAGACTCAGAAACTAACTAGATATGAGAGACAAAGGGAAGAGAGGGGAAAACATTAAGATTTCAAGTCTTGTAACCAGACATGGGGTCGAGAAAGTCCCCTAAGTGTCTGTCTTGTTCTGTGCACTGGACAGTGCTGACATTCCGTGGGATATAGAATACTGGAGAGAAGTCTTATGTTAGAGGGAAGAGGTGGAGAAGTTAACTTGGAACTCAGTGATCCTGTGACACCTCCAAGGGGAAGATGTAAAGCAGGTAACTGGACATATGGATGAGATAAAATGTTGAGTAGACATTACTGTTAGAAATTAAACTGTCAAGTGTCTCCCTAACTGGAGGCGCAAGGATACAATTCACCTCTAAAGACAATATAGTATAGTGTAAAACGAAAGGGGAAGCTCCAAGTCTTGGGATCAGAAGTAATGGTGATACCTTTTACAGTATTTAGAAATGGAAAGAATGCGGAAATTATGGTAAGAAATTAGCTCAGTTTTATACATGTTAAGCTTCAAGTAACAGGAAGACACTTAACAGAACATATTCTTTAAATATCCAGGGATGAAGGGACAATAATAGAGCATTTTGATAATGTAAACTTAGAAGTCATATGGCAATTAAAACCATACGAAGAGAAGAATTTATTGAGGAATTAAGGACAGAGAGTTAAGAATTGGGCCTTGGGGAAACCTATTCTTCAACATTTAAAGAACAAAGGATTGAATCTAATTTGAGAAAGGACCCCTGTCTCCTCAGGAACGGTTTTGGAATTGTAGCCTAAGGGCTTCTTAAACAGCTATAATAAGATAAAGGGTTCCACACTGCTCGCACAATATCTGAGTGCTGTAATATAAGTGAATAAAAATTTTACCTACATCATAGGATTATTGTAAGAACTAAGTGTGATAATGTAGGTTCAACATCAAGGACAGTTCCAGGACTCAATAAAACGGGAGCAATGACGATGATATCATTATATATAAAGATTATCATCATTATACTTGTATTTATTATGTCAGAGTTTCATGAGATCATAATATTGTTTTGGATAAAATGATTTAGCACCTATATCATTTAGCCAAAGGTACTAAATCAAATAGGCCATATGATGATATTTTAAAGTAAAGCGCTATGCCATTACAAAAGGATTTCACCTCTCTAGTAAAGATGTTTTAAAAATTTATACTCATAATTGTAATATAAAAGTAACAAAACATCTATTTTAATAATATATTCTCAATTATTGTGTGTATAGAGAGTCTGACCACTTCTCAACACCTTTATTGCTACCACCATGGTCTAAGTCACCATCATCTCATAACAAAAATGCTAAAACAGTTCTCTCACTGGTCTCTCTGCTTTCACTCAACTCCATTTAATCTATTTTCAACATAGTAACCAGATTTTAAAACATAAGTCTTTCCTCAAAACCATCATATGCAGCTCTTGGTTTCCGTCAGAGCAAAAGCCAAAGTCTTTACAGTGGCTTATAAAGTCTATACAATTTGGCTGCCCATTACCCTCTATCCTCCTACCTACCATTCTCCCCCTTGGTCACTCTATTGCAATCACCCTGGCCTCCTTCCTTTTCCTTAAATGCATCTTAGGCTTTCCTGCCTTAGAGCCACTGCACAGCTGGTCCCTGAACCAGGAAAGATTTTTGCCAGGTAGCCGCTCCTTCAAATCTTTGCTCCAATCCTTCCTTCTCAATATGGTCTATCCTGATCAACATATTTCAAATTGCAACCCACTACTCTCAATCAATCAAGAAACTTGGTTCACTGGAAAAAATTCATTTGTTTAACATCTGAAATAGCACTCAAACACAAGTAATAAAAAGTATTTATGTATTTAACATTATTTAAACTTATCTGTCTATTGTTCCATTACAGCTCTGATGTTAAATCAGAACAATTATCCAATGTTTGAAAAATATAAATTAGAATATACATAATTATTCACTAGATTGTCCCAAGTATTCCCTAACTTAACTGAAGGTTAGGTTACAAAGTAGTACATTTTAAAATCAGGGGAAATTTTGGTGGGGAAGAGGGTGAAACTTTGGAGAGTGATGCTATCTACGTTCATTATTTTTTATTGTGATGATGGTTTCACATGTATGTCAAAACTTATCTATGTGTGCATTTTAAATATGTACAGTTTATTGCAGTATACCTTAATAAAGCTATCTAAAGATACATAGTAGTTAAGACCGTGTGATTAAAAAAATTATCATAAAATATTATAGATTTTTGTACTTTTTCTCACAATGACATGAAATAATGCCAAATTTTTCATCTTCATATGATTATATATTTAATAATAAGACCATTATATTTATTACTTTGTATTAATAGATAAAACAATTCATTTGACCCCGATGAATGACATTATTAATAACATTTTCTTCTAGAATAAATGAAACTTACTAGACTCCAGTTGTGCATGTGTGCTATCAGGTATCCTAGGTATATCTCTAAAATGACAGAAAAAGAAAACAAGAAATGGTTTCAATAATTAACACAACTGCTATTTTGATCATTATCAACCTATATTATAACAGGACAGTATAAAATGAACAAAATTGGATGCGACAGGAGCACTATATAAATAAGAAAAAAACAAGCGATAGTACTTTATTGCTAATAAAAGTGTTCTGGGCTAACCCCAACTACTTAAATTGCACTAAAATTCATATGCATCTACAGCAGACTTGTAAAAACATATACTTTATTTTCTATGTGCCTCACTAAACAATTATCCATTCTAACAAATTTCTGTATTCAACAAGATAAGTTTTATAGATGTATTTTAATTCTATTCTACTTATTATTTTTACCTGCTGTTGTTCTAAATCAATAACATTAAAATGCAAATAAAATATCAACAAAACAAAAATTAAAATATTCAGATCGTGACTGAAATTTTTTAATGTAATAACTCCGGAGAAAAATGCAAACATGTTTCTTGCTGGGACTTACAAAATTACCTAGAAGCTTCATTTATGACAAAAATATGTACTTTTTTTTTTGAGATTTGCCAGGAGGGGTAGATATTAATGGTTAAGATCATACAGAGAATTACATAAAAGAATATTTAACATATTAAATAAAAATATGATTAGTGGATCCTTTAATACCAAGAAATATATTTGATTAATACACTAAGCTGATTCAGTACAGTTTTATCATATTACAAAACTATGAGAAGACAAAATCAAAAATAGACACAATTTCATGAACCAGATTCATTACTTTTGAAAGGAACATTTCAAAAACTAAGTTATCAACTTTAGTCAATTTCTCCAGCATAAACAGAGATCAAAATAATACAGTCCAATCATTTCCTAAATGACTGAATACTGGGCATTAGTATTCTACAACAAAGAATAATTTCTATAGCCTCCACTCTAGACTGCTCTTATCCCGAACATACATTTAATAATTCACTGTCAGTTTATATTTTTATTGCTTTGTTTAGTTATAAGTGTATCTTTTACATTGGCTTATCTTTTACACAGCTTCTGTAAAGGAAATACTGCTGTGATATTTAATGTATAATTCTCATAATACAGGAACAAAGGATTATATTTATGGCCAACTTTTGAAAATTGTCAATAAATTTTGCAACAAATTATAAAAGCCAAAGAGTAATTGGCATTTGCTTATTTTTTGTCTGTTTCCTTAAAGATGTTACATTTTTCCTTAAATTGTTCCCTCTATTTGGGAATAGTATGCCATTAGGCCTTCTCCTTCCTATGTTGAAATCTTCATTTTGAAAAGAATATGTAAAATTCATAGAATATAGTTCATCCTCATTTTTACAATGTAGAGAACCAATAGTTCACAACACTTTCTTTAAAAGTAATTGTTACTATAGTCCCCTTCTACTAAGGCTTTTAGCCATCTACTAAGCTATGAAAATAATAAAAATAATAAACACCTAATTATTTCTTCTTCTTTTGTAATTAACTGTATATTCTAGCACGATCAGATAGAGAGATGTCATGATTTTTGGTGAGGTGTTTTTAGCAAAGGAGAAAAAAGCATTGTCCTCAAAATAATTTATTTTTATACAGCAATCAGACACTTTTGGATTGCACATTACAAATCATTTAACACTAGTCAACTTTACACATGTATGAAACCAACTCACCCAATAGGCCTTGAAACAACAAGCTCCACTTGTGGTTCAGGTTTGGATTCCAGAATGATGTTATATACTTCTTCAAATGTGGCTCCTTGCAATAGCTTTCCATTCCATTCTAACACTTCATCACCTATTGTGTATGTCAGTAATGATAATCTTAGAAAGAAAAACTAATCCCAGAAACTGCACAAAAAACAAAAACAATCTTAAACTGCAATGAACTCCATAGAATAAAATCACCATTATGGAATAAGAAGCATACTGAAGAACAGCTCCAGCGGCATAAAATTTGATGACCAGTATGATTAGTATATTTCACCCAAAAAGGCAAGTGTCAGAGGAAAATTTACATAAAAGTTATCTTCTGTGGTTTCCACGATTTTCTCAGTGATGTCTTGTCCACGAATAGTTGTTAGTTGTTCTTGTGAGGGGGAGCCAAGTTAGGAACAACTTATGTGGCCATCTCGGTGGCGTCACTTCTGTCTCTGTGATTTCTTAATAAAAATTCTAATTCTGGAAACTATCAAGATCAGCTGCCTCTTTGAAGATTTTATGACTTTGAAGATTTTATTCTAGGTTTCTCAATATATATGCAGCTGAGCACCTTGTCTAAACTCTCTTGTAAAAAACTGAATACTTAGCATCTCAACGAATTCCTCTCCAAGGCACTCAAAGATCTCTCCACTAGTATCCATTAGCAAAGAGATAAGGAGAGATATATTTTAGGAAATATGTATTTATCCATAAAATTTGTTTCCTAAATTATGTTGGAATTTTTTCAAAAGAAAAATGAAGGCTTATGGGAAACAAAATAGGTTAATACTAGATACAGACTAGGAACATTCACCTGCAAAAAAAATAAGATCAATAAATATAAAAATCTTTTTATCTAATGTGATTTAAGAAATAATAGTTACAACTTTCCATTAATGAATAAAGCTATAATTTAAGTTCAATGACCTCTTTGTTGCTGGTCAAATCACTTCTAAATGAGGATAACTTTTCATATCAACTCAGGTTTAACAGTTCAAATGTAAATAATCAAAGATAGAAACGTACCTGGTCTAAGATGTCCTACAGTGTCAGCTAAACTTCCTTTTTTTACTTTGGTAATAAATGCACAGAGCCGACCTGATTCAGTCATCTTTCCTCCTACAACCTGTTTAAAAGAGGAAAGTGTTAAAACAGGCATATTGTTAAAATGAACGTAGTTGAAGATTCAAGTAAAAAATAACTAGACACTTTGCAGCTTTTAAAACTATAATTTAATATACTAAAAATAACCTTTTTTAATAATATAGTGTTATTAGTAGGAACTGAGTACATGTTCCAAGAGTGAATTCTTTGCATATTCCAAATGTTTTATAATTTAATCCATTATTTGCTGAAAATTTTGCATAGCTTAGAAACAACTTAATTTGTAATTTTTATATTTATTACAGAATTCTTCTGTCATTTCTAAAAACATGTTATTACAGTATATAGTTATATTAAAACTTCTAGTCAGAGATTTCAAATATCAAAAAAATACAAATACTTGATACTTTTACTATAATGATATCCTACTAAAATTTCCTTAGAAATCTTTTAGTCACATTGATAATGTGCATGATAATGATGGATTGGTTTCCTGAGAAAATTACAAAATTTAATTAATTTCATCAGAATTAATGTAAACTTTAGACCATGTGCATCCCAATTTTTCTATTTTTATGTTTCTATTAATATATATCTTTCAGAAAAAGAAAAAAACAAATGTTCAAAATAATGCTATGGAGCCATATGTGTACCTGTTAAGACTGGCCTCTCACAAAATTAATGCTTTTATTCTCATCAACTGCCATTTAATAAATATATCAACTTTATAGCAAGTTAAGCAAATAATAGCAACTAACTTCATTGACTAAAATAGTTTTTTTCTCTTCTAAATTGAGTGAAAGATATCTGAATTGAAAAATTGTTAATTCCGGGGCCGGCCCGTGGCTGAGAGGTTAAGTGCGCGTGCTCTGCTACTGGCAGCCCAGGTTCGGATGCTGGGCGCGCACCGACGCACCGCTTGTCCGGCCATGCTGAGGTCGCGTCCCACATACAGCAACTAGAAGGATGTGCAACTATGACATACAACTATCTACTGGGGCTTTGGGGAGAAAAAGGAGGAGGACTGGCAATAGATGTGAGCTCAGGGCCAATCTTCCTTAGCAAAAAGAGGAGGATTGGCATGGATGTTAGCTCAGAGCTGATCTTCCTCACAAAAGAACAAAACAAAAACAAAAACAAAATTGTTAATTCATTTTATTCCATATATTTCTTCCTAAATTGCAGTGAATTATACTCAGTTGTAGTTCAGTTAATATTAACTAATTATTCCTATGTTTGATTCTGAAAATTAAATATATAGATATTATGGACCTATGCCCTTAGGTTAATATTTAAAAACTTTCTTGGCTTGATAAACTTTAATAATAATAATTAATATTACTGACTATAATTATTATTATTGAAATCTTATAGAGTGCCAGGCCCTGTACTAAATGTTGGTATATTGCTTTACTTAATCTTATTATAACAATTCAGTAAGTATTATTATCTCCACTGCACAGATGAGGAGTCTGAGGCTAAGAAAAGTCTAAACTTCTCTAACTAGAAATCAAACCAAGACTTCCTAACCTTTATACTACACTGCTCTAACACTCTACTGGACACATCTGGATTTAAGTCCCACCTTCATCACCATCCTTGTTACTGTGGACAAGTTATAACACTTCTTGCAGCCTATTTCTTATCTGTTGTGAGTGTTAAGACAATAGATATAAAATGCTCAGATAAGTGCCAGACACATGGCAGCCACTCAATAAAGGTTAATTGCCCAATTCCATTTACACCAAAAGTTTTCTAATGTCTCTCACTTACTATATTCTACAGGACAACTTCTGTAGCAATGGCTTAACTCGAAAACATTTACTCTTTTCTCATTTCAGTTTTTGATTCCCCATACGGATGCACAAAAAACAAACAGAGCTCTATTTGGTGTACTTACCAAATAATTGTCTGGTGTTGTACAGTAAACTATAAATCAACATTTATGTTAAATCTCCTCACATAAGTATTTTTGAGTTTCCAGACTTCAAACAGTTTTCTCTCTCTTTCTCTCTCACATACACACATACACACAAATACACACACAGACACACATTTTGCTACACTAATACAAAAATTATATTCCTATGTAATACATATATTACATTTTGCAAGTCTGCATATTCAGTAATTGAATAAAACTATGATTTTGATGGAATATAAACAGATAGAGACTTAAAGGACAAACTGTATAGGTAAAATAAGTTTGAGAGATGTATTTAGGATTCAATTATATAATTCAATTTATATTTTCCAAAATTATATATACAAGTATTATTGCAGAATAACGGCAACTTCTTAAATAATATTTGGAAAATGAAAAAGTTTTGGATAATGGGTGCAAATATTTGGGAATTCTTGAAAATGAAAAGAAACCTCACTAAAGTGGTATAGTAGAAAGAGTTATTATATCTTTTGCTTTTCTGATAAATCTGAAAGGTGTATAGAGCCAAAATCTCATATATTTTATCACATACCTTCAAGCCAAGCATTGCTCCTGAATCTCGAGTTACACTTCCATCTTTTAGACGCTTATTTAATAAAATCCGACCAATTAAACGGTCTCCATCTTTAGATGGCTGCCACGTCACAGGGTGCTGACATATTGCATCAACAAAGAAAAAAAATCAATGTTCTTTTATGACAAATGACTCCTTATTGTACAATCTCTCTAAACTTCAGATTTCTAAAGTGTTATGATTACACAAACCAGTTTACATTCAAAACATTGATCAAAAAGGCTTACTACATTATGCTTATAACCTCAATTTTATAATCTCAAGTTTTTTCAAAATCCAAATATTTCAAATTCTTACAGTGCTCTGACATAATACTGAAGTTATATATGTAATGCTACAAAATCTGAGAAATCCTGAAAATATATGCAAATTCTAATTTAATTATCTACATGCTGGAGATTAATTAAAAATTCACATGCAGAAAAGACAGATTGAAATTCTAAGCAACTGAACTCATTTAAAAATGAGAATTTAATCTTCAAACACTTGTGGAAGACTTTGACAGACTTTATTAGAGCAAAAGTTAAAAGGTCAAATTATGTTAAAACATGAAATTTGAATTTATGATGAGAGCTTTCTTGAAATGGGTTTCTAGATTAAAATTATAAAAAAAATACATAAACCCCAATAACTTTCCAGTTGAATCTCTATGGGAGAAATAGGCCTAATTGCAAGTGATGAAAGATTACATTTCCGACTTTTTGGAAGTTCATTGATTCTTTCAGGTCTTTGATCTATTTAGTAAATTAATTTTATTAGATAATTCAATGGTAGTCATTGTTAAATAACTTTGAAAATATTAGGATTTACCTCTTTCTTAGGGCAAAACCAAGCCCTTTATAACTCATGATACCATTCCATTATGAATTATATGTCAAATAACAAAGTAAACGATTTGTGTAATCATAGTTTCACAGTTATCTAAAAGTAACATGCACATCTTCATGCAAAATTTAGCAGGCAAAAGACATGTTCCAGTCAATCACATCCATATGGCAAAAAGACTTCAAAAGTCTCACTACACTAAAAGCAAAAATAATAAATACCAAAGCAAATGGCAATGGTTCTAATACTAATTAATGCTACATTATAATGCTATGATAATAAAACAAAAGAGCAAAATGACAGTGAAAGGGAAAAAAGAAAAACAACTTTTTCTGTGCAAACAGACCCAATTATCTCCCTTTTGCCTGGGATTCAAACTATTAATAATTTAATTTTCATCCCAAGGAAAATATATGCAAGCAATCAAATAAGCCAATCCAAAAAATTCTTTATATTTGTGATTTATAATAACATTACAAAGTTCTCTCATGCGACCATAGACAAAACATTCCTTTGTTCCTAATTTTTTATTTCATTTTTTTTTTTTTTTTGGTATGCCGTCAAATAACAGAAACAGCAAAGCAAGCAAGAAGTATTTTGGTTTGTTTGTTTTGGTTTTGTTTTTCTTTTCTGCACCTTAGGAAATGCTACAGTGACCCTTGAAATGCCCTGTCCTTTAATTATGTTCTGTTTGAATGAGTGACAGAGAGCAAACGAAGACCAAATGAGCAGGTTAAAAGGCAGGCTCCACGATCTCAGTACCTTATCACTATGGCTATGCTCCTCGTTAAGGGTTGTGCTACTACACGTATCTACCCCAGAGTCCTTAATCTGAGGCTCAGACCATTCCAAATCCTCTTCCAAAGAGTGGCCACCAAAGTACATCATTTTCTTTTGTCTTTCAGACCTGGTGTTAGAGTCCGACAAAACTGCCTGCTCACTAGTTTTTCTTTTTCCCTTTTGACTGTCCCCTACAGGTGTGGGATAAAAAAAAAAAAAAAGATACAAAAAAGAAAACATGCAAAAGTGTAAATAAAAAAAGGAAAAGTGAAATGATAACGGAAATTAGATAGTAAGGCTCCACATGTCTCACCAAAGACATTGGGGATGCCTCACTGCTATGCCAAGACGTATGGTCCAACCAGTTGTAATCCATGTCTCCTGTGAGAGTCAGACAGACAAAGAGTGTAGTAAAGGAGACAGCGAAAGAAAGGACAGACAAAGACATTATAAACATTTTAAACTGCGTGATCCTGTCTGGTTTCAAGAACTTCATCTGTAGCATTCACTATATACACCAAGAGAAAGCTAAGATTCCAAATGAGTAAAATTTATAGAATGCAGAATATAAAGTACATGTACTTCAGACAGACCCTAGAGAACAAAAGTCCTGCAAGAAGAGAAACGGCTAACAATAAACAGGAATAGAAATGAAAAAATTATACATTCTGAAAAAGAAAAAGACTATCAGCTATGTCTGTTACTCATGCTATTTTTTTCATGCTTGCCTACAGACATGAGTTTGTTCTCCAAAGATTAAAGAACATTTTAAAAATTAAACAGCAGCTTGCCAATAACCACTTTAATAAAAAGCCAAGTTAATTAAATTGTTGTTCCTGGAATGTAGTATAATGTTCTTTATAAACGCTGAAACCTCCAAAAAAATTCAGGTGGTTAAAAAAAAAAGAATTGGTTACACAAAAGATAAATTTTGTATAAAAATGACAAAACAGATTCATTCAATTTCTACTAGTAAAAATAAAATAAACTTTACTTACATATCCTGAATTACTTAAAATTATTTTGAAACAATTTTTAACCTTTTTTTAGAAATTGCATTCTCCTAAAAAGTAAATTTTCTTTTAAAATAATTTTGTCAGACAACTTATGTAATTGGCAACTAAGAATGAATATCTGTTTCCTAAACTTATGTGCTCCTTCTTTCCTTTACATTTGCGAACAGAATTTCTTTTTAGTCTATATGTGCACATATATCTTTTTAAGCTCTATTTGTACTTTCACTTATTTAAAAATATTTACTAAACACCTTCGATTTGCTATGCATTGTGTTAAGCTCTAGTGTAAGGGATAAAACAATGAGGCACAAAATAGAGTGGAGATAAACACAACAAATAAATCATCAGTGTCATATAGAAGAGTTACAAAACCCTGAAAGAGTAAAATAAGATCTAATTTAAAATTTGGGGTCAGCAAACAGCTCTAAAGAAGTGACATTTAAGATGAGAACTGAAATATGTAACCTAAAGGAGAAGTAAGGAAATAGGCAGATGGAAAGAGCATTCCAGGAAGAAGTAACAACGTGGTACTGTAAAAGAACTGATGAAACACTAGTGTGTCTGAACCAAAAAGAATGAGGAAGAAGATAAATGCTAAATGAGACTGGTGAGGCAGCACAAACCAGGTTAGAGAGGCCTTTTTATGCCATATTAAAGATTATGAATTTCATTCACTGAAGGACTTTAAGCAAGACGGTGACATGAATTGATTTACATTTTTAAAAGATGAATCTAAGTACTAAATAGAGATTGAGTGGGAAGATACCAAGAGTTAAAGGACATTTGCAACAATCCATGGGACGGGAGATTATGGCTTGAACGAAGGTGATGGCAATAGACATGGTAAGAAAAGAGGACACTGAGAGATATTTTGGAGGTAGAAATAAGAATGTTCAAAAAGACTGAAGAGGGCCGGCCTGGTGGCGCAAGCCATTAAATGCGCGTGCTCCGCTGCGGCAGCCTGGGGTTCACAGTTCAGATTCTGGGCGCGCACCGACGCACTGCTTGGCAAGCCATGCTGTGGCAGCGTCCCATATAAAGTGGAGGAAGATGGGCACGGATGTTAGCCCAGGGCCAGTCTTCCTCAGCAAAAAAAGAGGAGGATTGGCAGATGTTAGCACAGGGCTGATCTCCTCACACAAAAAAAGGCTGAAGAGTCAAGGATAACTCCCAGGTTTCTCGGATTAACAAAAGACTAGAAGGAAAGACCATTTATGAGAGGGAGAAGACTGGAGGAAGAGCACCTTTTATTAAGGAAGGAGTAGGAAGGAATTACTCTATTTCATAGAATCTAAGATGTCACTGACTGTAAGATTCATAGATATTAAAATGATAAAAATATGCACCTTAGAATTTATTAAATATGGTGATTGATTTTGGATACATTATTTGAAATACCTATAAGTTATTCAAGTGAGCATATAAGAAATCAATTGGTTAAACTGTAATAAAGCTTAGGAGGAAGGTCTGAGCTGGAGACATAAATTGGGAATTATTAACATACAGACAGGAGTAAGTAGATCATTTAGGAACAGAAGGTAAAGTAAGATATGAAGAGGAATCAGAATGAATTCTAACATTTAGAGTTTGATTTGAAAAAAAAAAAGAGAGAGAGAGAAAGACTGAGATAGAGCATGCAGAGAAAGAACAGAAAGAGGGAGGGAGATGGGGTCTCCAAACCAAATAGAAGAGAGTTTCCTAAACAGGAGAAGAAATCAACTGTATTGAATGATTTCTACAAATCAGGTAAGATAAGGAACTGAAAAGTGTGCATTTGATTTGGCAACACGAAGATCAGGAAGGATGTTAGAAACTGCACTCTGGATAGAATGATGAAAATTAAAATCAGACTGAAGTAACTGAAGAGTCAGAGGGAGACAGGAAGTAGAAAAACTGTGTGTAGATGAAGAGTTCACAAAGTGAAATCCCCAAAATAGCATAATCAACATCATCTGGAAACTTCTTAGAAATGCAAATTCTTAGGCACCACCCTAGACTTAATTAATCAGAAATTCTATAGGTGAGGCCTAGCAATCTGTGTTTTAACAAGCCCACCAAGTCATTATGATCTCACTAATGTTTGAGAACCACTGGAAACAATTCTTTTAAGAAGTTCGTTTGTGAAAGATGATGAAGCTGTGCTAACACACACAAAATTCAATTTGTAGGGGAAAAAACACCAATTTTTAACCTGTGAACTAAAGAAGTGCTTCTCAATGTTCTTCATGGCACAGACAATTATAATTTTATGGCTACCCAAAAAGCTGAGAGTATTTGTAGCTCACAAGACGTGTAACGCTTTCAAAATACATTATTGTTCCACAACAAAGCATTGATAAATCTCTGAATTGGATAAAATATAGTATGGAGACTGTAAATGAAAATTCTTGGCTAGGTTACGTGAAATTGTGAGATTTCACCTCAAAATCTCTCTTCTCCTCCTATGCCTGCAGCCTACAAAAAAAGTGGTAATGTAGTTCTTTCCTCCATAAATAAAGGAAATCAGATGTTTAACCACTTGAAACTAAAGCGAAAATATTTGACTGACAAAAAAAGTGTCATATATAGTAGGCACTCAGTAAACATTTGTTGAATGAGTAAACATTAGTGTTAATATAAGAATTAAATAAGGTAATCAATGTAAAACATATAGAAAATAGTCCTAAACTTCTAGGACTATATTAGTATGTAGATAATAACACTTATCACTTAATATTCTTATTTTGTGTGGCATCAAAGGGCAGAACTAGGATAATAAAATATCCTTCTGTTAGTAGCAGTACAAAAATGTATTGCTGGGCTTTCTATTTCTAGAACAAGAAATAGAAGACACAAAAAGAACTAAATGGAAATTTTAGATCTTTTTGAAAAATAACTGAAATTAAAACAGCAAACAGATGGGTTCAACTACAGAATGGAGAGGACAGAGGAATGACAATGAACTTGAAAAAGAACAGAAATTACCCAATCTGAAAAACAGAGACAAAATAGACTAAAAAATAAAATAAAATAAAATGAACAGAGCCTCGGGGGCTTGACGGATTATAACAAAAGTTATTGCAGTCCCAGAAGGAAAGGAGAAAGGAGATGGGGCTGAAAAAGTATTTGAAGAAATAATGACTGAAGGTTTCCCAAATTTACAAAGCACATAAGTAAGCCAACTGATTCAAGAAACTAGATAAACCCCCAATGAAGAAATACGCAAAGAAATCTGTTCCAAGACACATCATAATCAAACTAAAAACGAAAGACAAACTGTCTTGAAAGCAGAAAGAAAGAAACAAGACCTTACCTAATGGGAAAAAACAATTTGAATGACTGTGGATTTCTCATCAGAAACCTTGGAGGCCAGAAAGAAGTGACACAATATTTTTCAATTGCTGAAATAAAAGAAATGTCAACCCTGAATTTCAAATATGGTGAAATTTTCTTTCAGGAATGACTGAAAAAGACATTCTCAGAAAAAAGGAAACTAAGAGAATTTGTCACCAGCAGACCTACCCTAAAAGAATGACTAAAGGAAGTTCTAAAAACAAAAAGGAAAGAAAAAAGAAGGAACCTGAAATATCAAGAAGGAATAAAGAACATGGTAAGCAAAAATATGGGTAAATACAATAGACTTTCCTTTTCCTCTTGAGTTTTCTAACTTATGTTTGATGTTTTAAGCAAAAAGTATACATTGTCTGATGTGCTTTTCGACATACACAGAAATATTTAAGACAATTACATTAAAAACAGGGAAAGGTAAAAGAATTTAAAGTATGTAAGGTTTCTACATTTCACTCTAACTAGTAAAATATCAACACCAGTCGGATGCGATTAAGTTGTGCATATGTAATATATGACTTAGAGCAACCAAAAAAAAAAAAACTTTGCAAAGAAATACATTCAAAAACACTACAAATGAATCAAAATGCAATTCTAAAAAAATGTCCAAATAACCCATAGGAAGTCAAGAAAAAGAAAAGAGAGAAATAAAAAACAGAAGGAACAGAGAGAAAACAAAAAAGAAAATGGCAAACAATAAGAAAATGCTGACCAATATCCCTCATGAATATAGACATAGAAATTCTTAACAAAATATTAGCAAATATAACTCAGCAACATATAAAAAGAATTATACACTCTGACCAAATGGGATTTATTGCTGGAATGCAAGGATGGTAGAATATTGAAAATCAATGTAACCTATCATATTTACAAGTTAAAGGAGAAAAAACACATGATTCTATTCATTGATGCAGAAAAGACATTCATGCTAAAAAAAAAAAACAAAAAATCTCTCAGAAAACAAGGAATAGAGGAGAACTTGCTCAAATAAATAAAGGACATCGACCAAAACCTACAGCTAAGACCATACTTAATGGTAAAAGGCTGAATGCTTTATAAGAAGAGAAATTTCACCAAAAAGGATATCTTTATTTGTAATAGCCAAAAAGTGGAAACAACCAAAATGTCCTTCAACAGGTAAACAGCTAAAGGATAAAACTACTGATACATAAAACAGATGGACCTCAAGTGCAATATGGTGAACAGAAAAAAAAAATCACAAAATATCACATATCATATGATTTCATTCATATAACATTCTCTAAATGAAAAAATGATAGAGATCGAGAATAAATTAGTGGTTAGCAGAGGGACGGGAGAGAGGAAGGTGTTACTATAAAGGGGTACAACATAAGGAAGATAATTGTGGTATAGTAGTTCTGTACCTTTGTAATAGTGACGGTTACAGGAATCCATATCTGTGATAAGATGTCACAGAACTATCTAAACAAGTTGTTCTAATGTCAATTTCGTGGTTTTGATATTGTTATGCAATATCATTGTATTTGTATCAATATTTGTTATAATTATACAAAATGTAACCATTGGGGGAAACAAGGTGAAGGGCACATGGGATTTCTCTGTTCTATCTTTGTAACTTCCTGCAAATCTATAATTATTTCAAAATTAAAAATAATGTGTTGCTGTCTTCATTGGTCTTGATCATCCTATCACTGGGAGTATTCAAAGAAAAGGCTGGCATACCACTCATCAGCATAATGTAGAGAAAATCAGTGCTTCAGTTAGGAAGTTACACTAAAAGCACACTAAATCCTATCCAACTCTGACATTCAATGATTCTATTAGTGCAAGTTAAACATATTTAAATACGAAATCTGGTTAAAAATAATCAAAAAATTCACTTCTTAGGCTAAGATTTCTCCTTCAATTATCTCTACTGTAAAATATACACTAACTCAATAGTTTGTGTGTTCGTGGGTGTAGGGGTGTGTGTGTGTGTGTGTGTGTGTTTAATACATAGAGAAAAAAAGTTCAGATATTCTATTTATTACATTTTTCTATAGTCATTAAATGAATGCAAGAGTTTAACTGTTTTATGTCACTGTTTTTCATTACTTTAAGTTAATAAAGGCATTGCAATTAAATCACATACTACACAAAGGTATTCTTCAATATCCTCATTTTTAATTTAACCATGTTTATAAAGCCACAGCATGTTACAACAGAAAGAGCTTTATAGCTGGAGCCACAAAACGTATGTTAAAGTATTGGCTCCACTTCTTATTAATTTTATGACTTCAGCAAGTCAGATAATAATACATTAGGCCTCATTTACTCATCTGTCTAAAAAGATTAATTACAATATTTCACAGATTGTTGAGAGATTTAAACAAGATAATGGTCATGAAAGTGCTTTTCAAACTGAGGAATCATCCCAGTGTTCACTGTATCATCATCATCTTGATCATTATTAAAATAATCATAACTTTCATTCTAAATCTCTCACCAGATACGCAAGAGAAAGCATCTTGAATCCTCCAGAACAGCCCATCTTACCAGTTAAATTCCACCAATTAACCTTAATAACACCATATGTAGAAGAAAACTTACCCAACTGAACCCTGCCTGAATTCCAGACTCACAAAATCATGAGAAAAGAAGGACTTCTGGCTTAGTGGCATGAAGTGTCAACTAGTTCTCTTCACAAAAACCAAGTATAAGCCTGGATGAAGTTGTCAAAAACAATAATAGCATGACTGTGGAAAGCAAACAAAGTCGCATAAAAAATTGAGAAAAACTGCTAACGCTTCAGATAAAAACAACAGAAGTCTGTTACCTTCTCACCTGGGGTTGCTCCCATAACCCTCTTCTGGCACAGTACAAACAAGGGAAGGGCTCTACAGAAAGGATCAATAGTTTTAGCATTGTGGAGCTGGCTGGGAAAACCAGCAGCTTTGCTACCAGCATCTTTGCTACTTGATTTGGGGTGGGGATGAAAACCCATAGCTTTGTCAGCTTGAAGAGGCAAACTCAATAGGAAATAAAGAGAGAAAACCAGCACTTTTGCTAGCCAAAGATTGCAGTCCCACATAGGGTGTATGGCAGACCATCCAGAAATTTTTTCTGACAGGGAGACCTTGGAAATGAGAGATCCACAGAAAAAAGCTAGATAATCTCTCCACACATCAGTCTGACTAGGAAACTATACCATGTTCAGAGGAGATCCCAAGACAGCCTCGTAGAAAGTAAAGCCCAAGAGTGACTTCAGAACTGGCTGAACTTTCATTGTGTCCCCAACACTGCACACACATTGACTGGCAGAGGGTGGAAGCCTTACAAGCTCAAAATATTTGAGCACAATTTCTGCCCAAATCTTTGGCTGACAATTAGTCTATGTAGACACAGGAAGGACCCATAGAAAGGTAGATATATACATATTTGAATAAAACAAACTGAGCAGAGCTATCAGTGGACATATACCACAGGAGGGGACAGATTCGACACTTTAAGTCCAGGTAACTTACTAAAAAAGAAAAGAAAAGAGAAAGACAAGACAAGACAATCCTCTGAAAAAAAAGTAAGAAACCAGAGCTATTACACTATATCATCTAAAATGTCCAGTTTTCAACCAAAAATTATGACATGCAAAGAAAGAGGAAAATGTGACCCATACCCAGGAAAAAAGAGCAGTCTTCTGATTCTGAGTGAACCCAGATGTTGGATTTAGCAGCTATTATAAAGATTTTAAAGCAGCTATTACAAATATGTTCAAATAATGAACAAAACCCATGTCAAAGAATTACAGGAAAATATGATGCCAATGACAATAAATAGAGATTCTCAATAGAGAAATAAAACTGTATACAGTAAGAAGTGACAATTCTAGAGTTGAAAAATACAATAGCCAAAATGAAATATTCACTACATTAACTCAACAGCAGATTTGAGATGGCAAACAAAATAATCAGTATACTCTAACAGACAGCAGTATAAATTATCCACTCTGAAGAACAGAGAGAAAAAATACTGAAAAAAAATGAAAAGAACATCAGGGGTATGTAAGAAAATATCAAGCATATGAACATAAACATAATGGGATTCCTGGGAGAAAAAAGAGGCAGGAAAATTAGTTGAAGAAATAATGGCTGAAAACTTCCCAAATGTAAGGAAAACCATTAATCTACAGATTCAAGAAGCGCAGTGATTCCTAAGTAGGATATATACAAGAGACTAAACCTAACACAAGATAGCCAAACTGCTGAAATCCAAAGACAAAGAGAAGATATTGAAAACAGCAAGAGATAAGACTTATCTCCAGAAAAAAATGGAATGACATATACAAAGTGCTGAAAGAGGAAAAAAATAAACTGTCAACCAAGAATTCTATATCCAAAGAAATTATCCTCCGAAAATGAAGGTGAAATAAAAAGATTTCCCAGATTAAAACAAAACCAAACTGTTTTTCAGATTAAAACAAAACAAAACAAAACCTGAGAAATAAGTCTTTTACACCACAGGATCCAAGTACCTAGCTTAGTGGCTACAACTGGCTCCTTAAATTTGCAAAATCAAATGTATAAAAAGGTATTTAATTTATTGTCATTTATAACATTATTTCTTTGGGAAAAAGTTCAAAATCAGAAACACATATTTCTTGTTTCCTCAGTAAAAGTTGGAGAGTTGCCACATTCTACTATCTCAAGAATAGGATATGAGACCCAAATTCTTAAGTTAATCAAATCAAATCCTTAATTACAAAGCAAAAGTCAGTAGTCCCGTGGGAAATACATTATTTCTTTAAAAAATGCCAATACGTACAGAGCAGGATGTGCTTAAATAAAGTGGCTTGTACAATTATCTGTAAGAATAAAACTTAAAACTCGATCTGCTGACTCTTTCACCAAGGTGCACACACAGACACACACACAGCTGAATATGTATACTGTTTTGTAATCATACCTAAAATGCATTTGGCTTGAAGAGAGTGCAAAGTATTCCATTCTTACCTATTTATTCTTAACCCAGAATTTTAACTTCCTTTTATTCTCTTTTAGTTAATTTCTTTCTTTGATGTCCCTCATCTTACACATGATCTAACTTGTTCTTATCACCTTGGTCATTCATTAGAGTTCATGATTTTCATAGATCCTACTATTTTATTCAACAGTCCATTCCACAAATTAATTAATATAATTATATATTTCAAGATTTGGACAAAAGGTAAGTATCAGGAGCATCTAAGATTCCTATAAAATTAAACATTTACTTATATTTCATTAGGTCCTCTGTTAAAAGAATTCACAGCAGTCTAAGCCACATGCAAAAGAATAAAAGTAGACCATTATCTTTCACTATGCACAAAAATTAACTCAAAATGGATCAAAGACTTGAATGTAAGATCTGAACCCATAAAACTCCCAGAAGAAAGTATAGGCAGGACACTCTTTGACATCAGTCTTAGAAGGATCTTTTCGAATACCATGTCTACTCGGACAAGGCAAACAGAAGAAAAAATAAGCATGTAGGACTTCCTCAGACTAAAGAGCTTCTGCAAGGCAAAGGAAACCAGAAACAAAATGAAAAGACAACCCACCAACTGGGAGAAAATATTTGCAAATCATATATCTGAGAAGAGGTTAATCTCCATAATATATAAAGAACTCACACAACTGAACAACAAAAAAACAAACAGTCTGATCAAAAAATGGGCAGAGGATATGAACATAACATTCTTCCAAAGAAGATATACAGATGGCCAATAGGCACATGAAAAGATGTTCAACATCACTAATCATCAGGGAAATGCAAAACAAAACTACACTAAGATATCACCTTACACCCGTTAGAATGGCTATAATCACCAAGATAAAAAATAACAAATTTGGAGAGGATGTGGAGAAAAGGGAACCATCATACACTGCTGGTGGGAATGCAAACTGATGCGGCCATTGTGGAAAACAGCATGGAGGTTTCTCAAAAAATTACAAATAGAAATACCATATGATCCAGCTATCCCACTTCTGGGTATTTATCCAAAGAACTTGAAATCAATAATTCAAAGAGACTTACGCACCCCTGTGTTCACTGCAGCATTATTCACTATAGCCAAGAAGTGGAAGCAACGCAAGGGCCCGTGGACTGATGATTGGATAAAGAAGATGTGGTACATATTCACAATGGAATACTACTCAGCCATAAAAAAAGACAAAATCGTCCCATTTGCAACAACATGGATGGACCTTGAAAGTATAATATTAAGCGAAATAAGCCAGACAGAGAAAGACAACCACCGTATGATTTCAATCATATGTGGAAGATAAACAAACACATGGACAAAGAGAACAGTTTAACAGTTACCAGGGGGGAAGGGGGTTGGGGTGGAAGGCACAAGGGGTGAAGGGGCACATTTACATGGTGACTGACAAACAATAATGTACAACCGAAATTTCACAATGTTATAAACTATTATGACCTCAATAAAGAAAAAAAGAATTCACAGCAGTCTTGTATTGTAGGAGTCTATGCTTGAAATTTACTATGTCAGGCTCACTTTATTTGCTCCTGAAAATGTTCTTAACCAAGCTAAGTCCTACACAAAGAGGCAGATAAGCAGTTCCTCGGAGAATGGGGTTATGGATGGCAATAATTTGAGCTGCCCTTCTGCTTTGAAACACAGCTCCCCATACCCCAAATATTTCCTCAAAAAGCCCTTCTCATAGATACATCCTAGAAAAGAGAACTGACAGGCAGCTTCTAGCACAAGTTAACAAAAATGAAAGTCCATCCGATGTACAATTTTCTTGGATGAGTCAGCTAGCATAAATGCAGTCAGATTTACAGAGCGAGTTTTTACTCATGTTCTACAAAGCTGCAATTATGGGGTGATAGAACATGCTTTCATATTTCATGTTTCATACTCTACTGCTATCAATTATTGATATTGAATATATTTTAGTTGAATGAAATAAAGAATGAATGAATCAATCTACTCTATACTTCTTGAAATACTGAATTAGTCTTAGCCCCAACTTTTCTGCTATTTCAATTCTTTTAACTCAAATAATTAGCTTGTACAACATTTATAATACCTTTAGGGTATTTGCTCTGATATGCCTCTTATCAATTAATAACAATATGTTCTTCACCAAGCTTTTTATTTTTCTATCCATTGGACAAATTTCATCATCAAATTTTTAAAGCTGTACTAAATATCAATATCCCGGCATCATCTACTGAATTCTAATCGAACATAGAGACTTCATTTTAAGTTAAAAGTTAACATTTTCTATATTCCAAACTAACTTCAACAACTAGTCTATAATTTAATTTTGCTTTTAATTTTTCATTGAACTAGCTAAACAACCTCTCAAATACCCCACAAACTAAAATCTGTAAGATATTTTTCTTAATACCTACTTGGTACTTTTCTTGGGTACTAAGTTTTTCATTAAAAACAATCCTTTTTCTTTAGACAAATGCTTAGCATAGTGTTTCATCCATAATTTAAAAAGAAATATATTTGCAAACAGAAGGAATTACCATCTTAAACATTTTATATACTGCATTTTGTCAGAAAACAAAAAATTTTCCTTTATTCTCATTTGTAAATCCACCTTCTGGCTATGCACTTTACAAATTAACTTTGAGTTAGTTTAGCTTCTAAATCTGCTTACATTTATGTCATATAATTTCAAGTCTGAAATCAGCTTCACAATATGTATTTGCAACTTGATTTCTCATCCCATGTAAAGTATCCTATTTTTAGAAAAGACATGATAAAATAATTTTATAATGTTACCTAATATAGAAACAGAGTAATTAATTATATTCATGTTACTTTGATGAGATTGAGTTCTTTTCAATACATAGTGAAGCTCTAAAACTCATGTTACAATACGAATAATTATTAAGCATAAAATTATTTTACCAATAGATGGGGTGAATACACAAGAAAGTAATCAATCTTTGACGTGAAAAAATTTTACTTGTGAAAGTCTTAGTAATAAAATAGCTAACCGAAAATTTTTTAAATATTCCCATTGTTACAATTTGTCTAAATATTTTTTAGTCCACTTGGTTCAGAATTCTTTACATGTTTAATTTATCTCAAATACCATAAATCAACATTTTATGTATATTGTCTATCTCTTCAACAGCCTATTTTCTTTATAAACGTATATAGTATATTACTTAAAAATTATAAGAAACTTGAGATTATACAAGGGGATAAATTTCACTATTGAAACTGACACCTAAATTCAGACATAGATAAAGCTGCCACCTTTAGGGTTTGTTTTTAATACTCTAAGATCCATGCTTCTAGCTGGAGGTTTGCAGCCTATCTTCCGTTCTTCCTATTCTAGGTCTGTTTTCCAAATTGCCCCACCTTCACACCTCCATTCACCCTCTTCCCAAAATAAGTAAAAGGAAGCAGTATATTGTGCTACTTTCAAGAAGCTAATAATTGAATCTAACATTTCACACTTTATAGCTTAGGAGGATGACACACACATGTATTCTTGTATTTACTAGCCTAATTTCTCAAGTTTTTACAGAGAAACAAAAGAGACCTGCAACAACCAGGTAAAATCAGTCAGGTTAGGACCTGGAAACAGGGGAAACTAAAACTCTCCACAATTGATCTTAGTGCTTAAAAAGATCAAACTGGATATATTTAGTGCAGTTGGGCAAATGGTTGACAACATGACTATTTAATTAAAGTGAAAAAAAAATGTTGCATTATAATATTAAGATTAAAATATATTGAACAAGAAAAAGTATACTGTCTACAATATATCAATTAGCCACTGAACATCATCTCTAGACCTTTCTCCAGGTCTAGAAGGTGATGGGGAGGCAGGACACACTAGTATCAAGTGAGTCACAATATTCTAATATAAGAGAGTAGCTTTAAAACATTTTTGGCCATAATCCATAATAACAAATCTGTATTTTACATTGTGATCCTACAGAGCACACACACAACACTAAAAAAAATGTTTTATAGATCAATTACCCTTCTTCTGTGTGCTTCATTCTGATATTTTCTACTCTATCCTATTCCTGTCTTCCTCTTTTTTTTAATACTGGTCATGACTCTCTCAATTGGTTCTGAAAGTGAGGAGGGAAGGAGAATAAGTGGAGGGGCTGGGGATGGAGCACAGGAGGTGGCAATGGGAGATTTTGCCCACAAAGGATATTTGGTATTGTCTGGAGATATTTTAGGTTGTCACAACTAGAGGTGGGGATGCTATTAGCATCTAGTGGGTAGAGGCCAGGGATGCTACTAAATACCTTATAATACATGAGATAGTCCCACAAAACAAACAATTATCCAGCCCCAAATGTCAAGAGTGCTGAGATTGAGAAATCTGTTCTAGATTATTTAATAAGGAAATCATAGATAAAATTGGAAAGTCAGTACTTTATAAAGCTTATGAAAAAATATATTTTAAACTTTGAGACAGATGCCCAACATTTAAATTTAGAGATAACAAGACATCAGCAATCTAAGACATTTCTTTTCATAATCCAAAGACAAAATAAGAGAAAACTCAGTTTGCAATTTTCTAACCCAACACAAAATACGGGGAAGCAATCGATATACCATTGTGAAAAGCAAACTATATCATACTGAGTGTAAGAGATAAGTGTTACAAAACATACAAATCACCCAAAATCAGTGGAGATGACCAATGCCTCTCTTCTGAAGTCCTATAGTACTTACAGTACAATGGGCTTATATTGTTAGTTACTTTAGACTGGCAATTTCTTTTTTTTTTTTTTTTTTTTGGTGAGGAAGATCAGCCCTGAGCTAACATCCAATGCCAATCCTCCTCTTTTTGCTGAAGAAGATTGGCCTTGGGCTAACATCCGTGCCCATCTTCCTCTACTTTATATGGGACACCACCACAGCATGGCTTGACAAGTGGTACGTTGGTGCACGCCCGGGATCCGAACCTGCAAACCCTCGGGCCACCAAAACAGAGCGCACACACTTAACCACTGCACCACCAGCCGGCCGGCCCCGAGACTCTCAATTTCTTGAGGGTAGAAAGAATGTCTTATTGATGTCTGCATTTTCCAGTGGGTCCAAGCCAACACCTTGCAAGTAACAGGCACTAAAAAAGTATCTGACAGAAAAAGGAGTAAACAAGTGTCTAGTATTTAGTGAGACATTGGATTACATCTCAAAATTATATTTCAACAAGTTAAAAAGTATAGTCTTCTTAGCCTGGAAATACAAGCCTACTTCAGCATGAGGCAGATCCTGGAAGAGGTGAAACCAACACAAATGACCACAAACCATGTGACCAGGACTATACTTTCATCCAAATCTCTTGGTAGTTGTCTTGCAGAAGTCTTGACTATCCTTGACTATCGTAGAACGTTAAATAAGTAATCTAAAAATGTTTTATACTGCCTACTGTTTGACAAGTATATATATATATATTGATCTCTACAATTACCAAACAATGAACACACTACTTAAGAAAACAGACCTAGAGTGCTTAAATAGGTAAGACAAGATCATGCAGTTAGTGAACAACACAGTCAGCATTTGAGCTCATCTTTGACTCCCAAACCCATGCTCTTCCCATAAAACTTCCCTGTTACTGTTATACACATAATGGTCCAATCACTCATGGATTGTATTACCAGCATCATTTAACAGAACATAGTGAGTGAAATGACATCTACTACAAATTTGGGTGAAATTCTGTATATTTAAAATAATAAGATCTATCCAAATGTCTAAGAGAAGAGCCAAAGACACCAAAGCAAAATAAAGCTGAAGATTAAAAAAAAAAGACTAGCCAATAGGACGGCAGAGAAAAAAATTTAAGTAGAATAAACTATAAGCTTGCTGTGGATTATCAATGGAATTTTATTATTTAAAGATCAGGAAAGATCCTGCTACATAGTAGAAGCTGTAACATAACATACAAAGGCCTACAAAGAATCATTCCACAGGCCGGCCTAGTGGTGTAGAGGTTAAGTGCGTGTGCTCCCGCTTCGGCGGCCCGGGGTTCACAGGTTCCGATCCTGGCTGTGCACAGATACATTGCTTCTCAAGCCATGCTGCGGTGGCGTCCCACGTAAGGTAGAGGAAGATGGGCATGGATGTTAGCCCAGGGCCAATCTTCCTCAGCAAAAAAAAAAGAGGAGGATTGGCATCAGATGTTACCTCACAAAAAAAAATTAAATAAAATAAAACAAAAAAAAAGAATCATTCTGCAATGATAATGTTGCCCGGTGCTATTTCTACAGTGTTGGTTAACACTTTAGATTACTTGATCCAAATTTGCTTTTTGCAAATTTTTGAAAGGTTGCATACAAGAATGAAAAGGGACAGAAAAGTAAAGATAATGAGAAAGATGTCTCAGTTGTAAAACACACTCTCTGCAGTTATTTAGCCTAGGGATAACAAAGCAAAAGGATGACTATCTTTTACAAATTGGTTGATTCTCACCGGAATCACGTATCCACATATAAATATACAGGAAAAAATGCCACTAATAAAACTTCTTTAATTATTAGGAAGAATTTTCAAACATTAGTTAACTACCAAGGATGGCTATGAATCACAATGTTAGATATCTTTAAAAGTAGCTTCTTCCCAAATCAGATTGACACTTTTCCCACAAATAATCAAAAATGCTATTCTCTTTCCCCACACTTTTCCAGTCTTTCAAAAGCTACTTCTCACTGAATACTACTATCGGGGGTAATATCAAACAAGAAAGGGTTATTTTATTTAGATTTCTTCCTCCAAAGCTGAATTTAAATTACTATTGTCCACTGGAAATACATGTTGGCAGAAACTACATACTCTGTGAAAAAAATTACTGATACATGAGAAGGAGGACTATCTCTAATAGTGTCTACTAGGAGTTCAAGTTAGGGGAGAATACAGATGTGAGTGACTTGGTTTCTTTCCATATTTGATCAATGTTTTAGTTTTGCTAAATAGTATTACATAGGATTTTTAATATAACTCATACATAGCTTTTTATTTACGTGAGATTTTTATAAGTGTATACTTCAAACTCCTGAAACAAAGTATAGGCCCTTGGAAGGATACCAAACTTTCAAGCATTGGTTTGATGCATTTCTGGGTTGTTGTTTTTTCACATCTTTATGTGGTAAAAGTGAAGGCATTACTTCAGCAAAGAATAATAGAAGTATGTAATAGAATCTAAGCCAAACCACTAAGGATAACAAAACTATCTTTCTCTTTTTTTCAGTTTTATGATACACTCAGGCAAATATGGAAAATGACCAAACTGAAGTTACATATACTTAAGGAACTATTACAGCTTCTGGGAAATAAATTTTCTATATGCTCCATGATAAAATTAAGATCTACAGTTTCTCTTCATAATCTTTATATTTCAATAAACACAATTTTCTTATTATTTATAATTGAAATGCAACTTGTATGAAATGAGCTTCTAACTCAATTTTTTTTAACTGTATACACACTTTCCCCAAGCCATTTGTTAAATAATTTATCTCTTCCTCCTTGGTTTGTGGTGCTTTCTATGTTTTTGTAATTTGTTTTAATATGCCACTATGGCATATGGATTATTTTGAGCTGAAGGCAATTGAGAAGAAGCAGATACAATAAAAGGTCTCTGCCCTCCTCCTATCTGCCTGAAAACAGGGTATAAATTTGTAAAGGTGTCCCCCCAACGCTCTCTACCAGGAAGGACAGAAGTTAATTACTCTTTATCAGCCCAGAGATGGCTCCAGAGGAGTGCACATAACAAACTTTACTAGCTAGGCCAAATTTTCCATTAGTTCCCCTATACACTTACCTTCCCACAATTTGCTTCCCTAGAAATTTAAAGTCCTTTGCCTTTGTCTTGTCATCTCTCTAAAAAGTTATTGTTCTTTTGTTAAAATGCTATCAAAGCCCAAATTGTAACCACCCCTTTGAGTGCTCCCATATGTATGCATAATGCACATGATAACAAACTTCTGTTTGTTTTTCTCTTGTTAATCTGTCTTTTGTCAGTCTAATGCACAGGGCCCCAGCCAATGAACCTAAAATGCACAGAGAGAAAAAAAGAGTTAAGTTTTTCCTTCTCTATACCTTCCAGATTAACTTTAGAAATAGGATACTCCAAGGAACCAATTGGGATTATGATTAGAATGTTATTAACCCCAAGAGATTGTTTGGAAAAAACCTGCATAGTATTTAGCCTTCTCAATTAGGAACATGAAATGAATCTTTACTCACATCTTCCTTTATATTACTCCGTAAAGTTTTGTAGCTTTCTTCATGTAGGCCCCCTCATTTCTTATTAGCTATTTTTAAGTCACATTTTCTATTTTTAGTTCAGAACAGGAACTGCCTTTTATTTGTATTTTCTAACCAATTATTTTTGGTACAGTATAAAATAATTCTACGTTAATTTTATATCTAGCTGCCTTCTTGAATTTTTATTGATTCCTCTTGATTCTTAGGAACAAGAAATCTGTTCATCAAATGGTGTCTGAAAATTGCCTGTGGGTGGTGGGGCAAGCGGCATTGGTACAAGGGATTCATGTTAGATACTCACCTATCTGGTATATTTTGACATACACCAAAATAAACTACAGAGGGGCCGGCCCCGTGGCTTAGCAGTTAAGTGCACGCCCTCCGCTACTGGTGGCCCAGGTTTGGATCCCAGGCGCGCACTGACGCACCGCTTCTCTGGCCATGCTGGGGCAGCGTCCCACATGCAGCAACTGGAAGGATGTGCAACTATGACATACAACTATCTACTGGGGCTTTGGGGAAAAAAAAAAACGGAGGAGGATTGGCAATAGATGTTAGCTCAGAGCCAGTCTTTCTCAGCAAAAAGAGGAGGCTTAGCATGGATGTTAGCTCAGGGCTGATCTTCCTCATCAAAAAAAATAAATAAATAAATAAATATAAATTACAGAAAAATTAACAAGTTAAAGGTTATAAAAACAATTTATAAAAACATGAGAAAATATACAGTTAAATATTTAACTGATTTGGGGATGAATAAAGAATTTCTAAGGATAAAAGGGATGGAAAAAAGTCACCAATGATGCAAAGACTTAGCTATATCAAATTCAATAGTTCCAAATGACCAAAGAAAATTAGTAGATAAACATCAAAATGGGAAATACATTTGGAATGGATGACAGTTAAATGGGTATAATCTTAACCATATAAAAAGCTCATAAATCAATAAGAGGAAAAACTAATTAATACCCAGGAGGAACATGGGCAGAAGAAATAAAAGGAATGAACAGATAATTCATATAAAAAAGATATCAAACACCAATAAACATACAAAACATTCAACTTCACAACCAAATTCAAATCAAAATGACAAAGAGACAGTATTTTTTGTGGCCTATTCAACTGACAAAGATTTGGTGCATCAAGACTGAAAGCTCAAGCACATCTGACAGGAGTGTGGAGTGTCATAACCTCTCTGGAAAGCAGGCTGGTAATCGGAATCAAAAGCTTAAAACAATCCAAGCACAAATATGTATTTGTGAAATACTCAGAGATATAGGTAAAAAAATATGTATAAAGATAAACATTATATTATTATTTATACCAGTAATTGGAAGCAACTGCAATGCCCCCAAATAAAGGAATAGTTTGTGGTACATCCTTATGATGGAATATTAGTGCAGCCATTTAAAACATATTTCTGAAGAACATCTAATGGCTCGGAAAAAAGCTAATGATATGATATCAATTGAAAAATCAGAATACAATATTATATATAGTATGATACCAAATTTATAAATATATAAAATATATATGCATAGGAAAAAGGGAACAAAATACAACAGAATGTTAACAATGGTTATATTTGAGGGAAAGGATTATGGATAGCTTATATTTCATTCTTGACCCTTTGAGAAATTTTTCAGATGTTCTATAGTAAACATATTGTTACTTTTAAAAGGAAACACAAAAAGTAAATGGCATTTTTACAACTATAGCTGATAGGTATTTTAAAATATGCCAACAAGCAATGCAAGAAAATTTTCACGAACAAAGCAAAATACAATTCTAAAAAACAAAAAATCAATAGACTTGTTTTCTACCTGAACAACAGAAGATTTTCACTTTTTATAACTTGAAATTTCTTCACACAGCCAGCACCATTAAAAATCTTTTAAAATAAAGGTAGTACTATCTAACTACTAATGTTTACTCAGAAATACAACCTAAAAAGAAAACCCTCATCTAATCAATTACAGGGAAATGTGCGATTAGAATATAGTGCTTACCTTTTTCACTTACACTCTCACTTTCAATCTCAACATCATCACAACTTGTATATTCAGGCGTGGAAGCCAATTCCTCCTCTGAACTGCTCAATGAAACCTGGCGCATTTTACCTCCTTTCTTTGATTTGTGAGGCTTTGGTGGTGGAGGTCTCACTGACTCTGACTGGTCGGAACTGAGAGAATCATTCCTTAACATTGTCTCCATCTTTTCCCGTTTCGTTTTCCTTACAGCTGAGCTAGGATCTAAGTGGTGTTGTTTCCTTAGTGAGTCAGTACGTCTCATGTCTGGTCTATCAATGGGTATTGGACTCCTCCGGGGGGTAGGAGGACTATGGTTTGTGGTCCTTTGTGGATAAGAACTTGGTCCCTGAGCCTCTCGAGTTCTTTCCATTGAATAAGATCGCTGATTTTCCAAGGCAGCTCTACGTTCAGATATAGATCTTTGCCTTGATGGTCGTTCCATCCTTAGCATAGAAATCCTGGAATCTTCCAGTTCAGCATTTGCCAAAGAAACATCACTATGCCTTCTCTCATGCCTTGCTCGAGACACTTCAGCATGAATACGCATTTGTTCTTCATAGGGCTGTGGCTTTACTGGATAACGGGCCAAATTTGGATCACTTCGATAACGTGCCTGGTATTCCTCCTCTCTCCTTTGTCTTTCATATTCATCTCTGCTCTCCACATCCTCATCACCTACAATATATTCTTTGGAATGCCTACGACTTCTCCTGTTGGAGTCCCTATAGTTTATATGATCAGATTCTTCATAAAACTGAGGTTCACGTTGAGACCTCCTATCAGCATAATCTGATGGAGATCTAGGCATTGCGCTATCTGAAGTAGCATACTGTGAATATTCCTCTCTTTCTTCTCTTTGGTCGTATCTTCTATTCTGATCTCTGGAGACTGATGGACTTCTTTTCCTAAGTAACCAAAGAAAAAGAATAATGAGAAGAGGAACATTCAAACAATTTCACATTTTACTGATTCACTGGTGGGGTGATGGATAAACTCAAATAGTTCTTTGGCTTCTTTTTTTTAAATTTCATTTTAAAGTCATGCCATAACAAAATTTTTAGCAAAAGTTTACTTTTATTCAGTTCCAATAAGAAGTTGATATGGTTATTAAGTGGTTGATATGGTTGATATCAACCATATGATTGATATGATTATTTGATATGGTTGATATGGTTTGGTTACTGATATGGTTATTAAATGCCTGACACACTACATATGGAATATACTTATGCCCTGAAATTAGATAATCAACACCATATTCTGCTGCTGCAAAATAGCCTTTATTGTAATTTCTTTGCTTAGCTTAATACACTTCACCTATCTTCCAACTGTTACACACAAGCTTAGAAAAATTCCACCTTCCATTCTCTCTATTCCTGACACCTTGATATGCAAGTTACTTGAAAACATAATAAAGCCAAACTGACTTGGCTTAAGAGTTGAATACTTTCTGACTAAAACTAAGTGTTGGCTGTTAAAAATCATTTTTCATTCATCATCTACCTAGAATACTCCTGGTATTGGTTCATCTAAATCTTCATCTTAACATTATATCTCCAATCCTTTACTGCTCTAACTTGAGATAAGCAATTTAAATAAATACCAACAATAATGATTTATTCATCACAAAAAGAAGCAAGTCTTTCTAGAAGTCAGAAAGGACTGCTATTTTTACTCCATCTTCATTAAGATTAAGGCCTGCTCGATGACACTTCTCTTCTCTGTCTTCACATCTGACCCTTCATAATTCCTCACAGCCTCAGAGGAAGAGACTCTACAAGTTCTCAAACTATCCCTCTAACACTGGTACAACCCGGTGGACCTTGCAATCACACATAATACTCTTTGTCAACAAAATATTCACTGTCCTCTTCTTTCCCACAAACTCAGATAATGTCAACCACTAGCTATGAGAAGCAATGGGACTGGAATCCTGAAGATGACACAAAAGGTTTAGAATATCTGTTATGGTGATTTTGCAAGGACACATGAACAGGAGATAATGAAAGAAAGGGGTCGGTTGAAGTTAAAGATGACCAAGATTAGACAGCTCAGTTGTGAATTTCTTAGACAATATTTTTTTTGGCCCAAAAGCAAGAGCAGAGAAAGGATACATGTGGAATGACCCAACCCAGCAACATCATCATTCACCTCTAAAGTCTCCTCTGTGTCACCGAATCCCTTTCCCCCATATCTGGAATACAGTCTGACAATGCATTAATTAGGGTTTGTTAAGGAAACCAGAAGTCACTCTAGGTTTTCCAGGTAGTAAAGGTTTTAATACAGGAAGCAAAAGCTACACAACTGTTGAACCAGCTAAGGAATGAAGGCTAGAAAAGTTAATGCTGCTGTTCTTAGCCTAAAGAACCAAAAACAAAGATTCTCAATATGGTCTCTAGGAAGCTGCTGTGAATCTCAAGAGTCTTTGGGAATTGGCCTACAGTTATCTCAGCTGCCTATAGCATTAGGGTGGTCATTACCAGGAGCTTGTCCAGGACACTCTAACACTTGCACATCTGCCCATCTGCCTGCCAACAACTGCTGCCTGAAAATAATGACTTCTGTAACTCCTCCACCTTTCAAATCTCACACAAGCACATTGCCAGGGTAGACTCTAAGCTAGAACCACAAAAGGAAAAGTATTGCAGTGAATGAAGGAACTGGTCTGTTCCCCTACATGTTTTGTGATTAAGCAAGTGGATGTGATTTTTTTTTTTTTACATTTATATCATTACATTTACATAGAAAACATTTAAGACAATTCAAATCTTTTAGGTTACGATTGTTACATAAAACCGTAGACTCCTACAGTTTAAAGTACACAATCAAAACAGAGCACTCAGAATAAATTTTATAGTATTAACCTACATAACATCCTATATATGTGTGTCTGTTATACATAATTTATTTTACTTTTTTGTCATTCTTTTTATACATACGACTAAAGAAAAAATACTCTGACATGGTAGCAATGCACCATGAAAAGACCACTAAAGTTAAGGGATCTGAGTTTCTTAGTCTTACTTTTGCTATTAACCAGTTATTTGGCCCCATATAGCCATTTAATCTTTGAGGGTCTGTGCTTTAAAGTGAGAGACATAGATTATACATATTAACTCATATATTATTTTAACAAATATGTATTAGGTAAGAACTAAATGCCACACACCATAATATAGACTAGGAATACAGAAATGAGTAAGAGACAACCCTTGATTTTAAAGAAGCTGAATGATTCTAAAACTCTCTTTCATTTCTTAGGGACTATGATCTTATAATATTGATACCACAACTTCATCAAGTTAATATGCCTGAATGAAAGCTTAAAGCATAGCAAAAAATAATAAGGATACTCCTGTCAAGAAGTGATTAACTGACTGGTGCCAATTTTCAACATACTCACATCTCATTAACTGGCTACTTATACCTACTTTATTGTACCAAAAAAAAAAAAAAACTGAGATAAATGAGAATTTCTCTAGGGAACTCTAACAAATAAGCAATTAAATCAGTTCCTTCTCAAACTGACCATCTAACCTCCAATAGATGCAGACTTTATGTTAGGAATTCAAATACATTTTGGTATGTTAAAAATGATATAACAACTTTTTCCAATCTAAGTTAATTAATATATTTATCTCTAAAATGATAACAGTTATTCATAAACTTAATTTAATATCAGGAAATTGATATTGTTCCAAGAGTCAGATTCTAGTGTTTCTCAAATGTATATGGTACATAAGAAAACAATTTCTTTTAAATTTCATTTAGAGATTGTTTAATTAAATAAATTCTAATTTCCCTAAAATTCAATGTGGACTAAATAGAAATTGTATAGCTATATATAAGTACATGAATTTTGGAAACACAAAAAGGAAGTAAAATGTGATTTGTTAAATGAAAGCTGTATTACCTCATTCCCATAGATCAGTAAGACAGCTCATCAGCTGAAGTTCACTTTTGTGCCTTTGTATTTTCCCAGCATAATATTATTCATCCTATTTACAATTATCTAGTTAGTGTTCTGTACTGTCCCAGTAGACTTTAAATTTTGAACCAGAAAGGACTGTGTCTAATATACCTTTGTAGCTCCAGTATTTATTCATTCATTCATCAAATATTTATTTAGGACTTACTATGTGCCAGATATGATTTTGGTTGCTGGGAATACAACAAGGAAAAGACACATAAGATCCTTGCCCTCAAGCAGCTTTCCTTCTAGTAAGGGAGACAGACAGTAAGCATATAAACAAATAAATTAAGGTAATTTCATATAGTGGTAAGTACTATGAAAGAAAATTGAAACAGGGTAAAATTATGAAAAGTGACTGAGGAAACTTACTTTTGAAAATGAAGGTCTTTCTGAAAGGGTACTTTTGAACTAAGACCTGAATAAGGTAGTCACATGGAATGTAGCCCATTTATATAGAATATACAATAAAGGAAATATTTTGAATAGTCTCATGGAGTTGCTATTCTTTTCTTTCTTTTTTCTTTTACTCAGAGCTATTATATAACATAGAAATCTGCTGAATTCTTAATTGTTGTTTTATTAAATCAAGGATTTTCCAAGTTCCTCTCCAGAACCCACCTAAAAGCAGTCCACTAAGTCTTTTTCACATACTCCTCCCTTTCAAAAGATTTCATGATCCCAAACTGGTAAATTCCAATTCCCCATTATACTTAATCTCAGCTGGGAGTCAAAAGAAAAACAAGCAGATTAAATCAGAATGGATGGATACTGCTTTTATAACATTATCAAAATACTTACATGCCTTAAGATTGCTAACAAATTAATCTCTAAACTGTGAAACTTAAGGCCATTCAAGAAAGTGAAGTAAAAACTTTCAGAAAATGTTAAGGGAGAAACTAGATATTTTGAAGGCAGTTCAAACTACCAATGACCTTCTTCCTCACTGCACTTCTTTGCTAGGTGATCTTATCCATTTCTATCCAGGAATGTCTATAATACTCTTTAAAATGTTAAGTTTCATGAGGACCGGCAACCTGGATCTAAGGAGGCTGGCACAGAGTAGGTGCTCAATAAACATCTGTTTAATTAAAGAACTGATTAATTCTCCTTTAGATTATCTCTACTTTTCATGGCTTGCTCTTTTCTTCTATACTCAAACCCACTGATTTGCTAAAATAGTCTAGTCCTTCTCTTTCCCCTACTGCTCCCATGGCAGTAATAGCACCTTAACTGCAAGGAAGGAACTACTTGTATTAGTAGTGTAATTTAGCTCTATTATATGTTAATTTGGCTTTTGTTGTTGGGCTTTAGAATCCAACTATTGCTTATAAAATGACTTCTTTGACAAAATGTATTTTGAGTGTCAATCACTTTACAAATAAACATTTAGAACAAAACCTCTTTGTAAACTAGGGATTTCTAGTAACAGGGATTTAACATCACACTGGGTATTACAGGTCAGAGGTAGGGGGAGAAAAGAAGCACTTCATTCTCTGAGGAATTAACACAAATTTTTGAAAGTAAGTAGGGTATAAATAAAGTGAATATAGTGTGCCTTTAATACACAGGAAGTATATTCTATTTTATTGAAAAATAAGAATATTTATTTATTATAGACTTCAGTTGCAAAAGAAAGTCTATTATTAATTAGCCCTTAGCAAGCCATCAAAGTGCTTTTTAAAAATCATACCTTAGGAAAATCAAATTCAGTATTAAATCCAGGAATCACTTTGTTCTAGAGATTACGAAATTTGCCTGAAGCATGTGAATCATACTGTAGATGCTGATTTGTACTGGATTTAAGTAAAAATAGAACAGTGGTCATGATTTCTGAAATTGGGATGACTATTGTCATTATTTAACATGGAATTAGGGTTTTAAAAACACACTTTAAGGTATAGTACTCATAGTATATTAAAGCTATACTAGAAGCAAGGCAAGATTTTATTCTAAGAATGCTCTTACCAAACAATGAAGAATCTGCTATCAATTACTCCAAAATATTAAAATATTCTGTCAAAACAATTTTTACCAACTATATCATGAATTATTTCATATATACTCTCCTTTAAATTAAAGCTGGTATATTTCTTAGACACTATAATTTTTCAGGAACTGAAGAAAACCCATGAAAATTCAAGTACTATATCTCTAATCTCTATCTTCACTACTGGCCTTTGTAAGTAAGCCTTAGCATGCATTATTATTGGATGGAAACCATTTAATACACAAAAGAATATAATGATAATTTACAGACTGCTCTACTCTAAACAATCATAAAGCATTTAATAGTACTTAACCCATAAGTTACCATTCAAAACAATGGAGCAATTCATCTAAGATGTTATATTTCACTTAATCCTTGAAAGACTCTGAGAAATTAAGAGGCAGAATCCAAAATTATGCCTTTCTCTAGAATAAAATGTATTTGTGACAGTATGTAGTGCCTTAATTTGTACTCCTATACATCAATCAATCCCTATTTCTGATATAACAATACCACTATATATTTATATTCACTTTATCTTTACCTAATATCTGTTCATCTTACTTCTCTTTATTGAAACCTAGGTTGTTAGCAATCATTTTCTCTTTCACCTTTTTATAGTGGTCTCAATTGGAGCCAGTTATAAAAACTCACATACAGAAATATCCTAAATCTACTTTAATCAGTAGCATTTCTGTTTATTGCTTACAAATTTTTGTCATATGAACTAGTCAACCTATTTCTAAATATTCTAGCTGTATATTCACACTTGATACTCCATTATAAATGTTATTCTAATTAGGCATAAGAGTTTGAGTAAGAAACTACCAATTCTCTTTAAAATTCCGTGTCTAAAAATCAAACTTACTGATAGGAAAACTCCAAATAAAAAGATTCTTTCCCAATTAAAGTCACTTTCAAAAATTTCCCAAAGGCAGTCTCAATTTAGATGTTGTATATTAATTCATCATGTTTTTACCATGTTTTACCATCATGTTTCTATTTTAATATTTACAACCTTTACCATCCTATGTGGTTTGTGTTATTATACCACTTGTAATACTGACCATATATACTATAAAATAATCATCAAGTCTCTGAAAATATAATCCAGTAAACATTTGAAAACATCTATAAGGACAGCGAAAGGTTATATGGAAAATTAAGTTTTAATATTCATATATTTTTAACTCTTAAGACCCATGCAATTTTTAAGAATCATAATGACACTGAAAGTAGAGTGAAGCATGTAAAGATTACTAATTCTATAAATTCAAATCTTTTACTCATAATCTTTATTAGTAGAGATCATTAAATAATTGTCATTTTAAAAATAAAAGAATAAAAATGACACTTGAATACAATAATCTGAAAAAAAAAGCCCTCCATCTTTTAAAAAGCTTTATAAAGCATGGGTATTGCTAAATAAATTAAAATGACACTTCATTAACTCAATTACAGAATGCTAACCGTATAGTTTAAACATAACACTGCAAACAAATTCTGAAATTTGAAGCTGTTAAGACACATTAAATCAGGATTTAACAGAAGTATACGATCCTGTAAAACATGAAATACACAAGTTTCATTCCTATAACTGCTACAAAAAGCTTTTAACAAATTAAACAATTTATATTCATCAAAAAAACTTAAAAAAGATCAATCTTTTTTTATATATCACAATATTTAACACATTTTTATAGTTTTACCTTTTGCTCAAACAGTGCACATCTGTCCAGCATGAAGCATCATGTTGACAAAAATACATCAACACTGTGCCAGGCAGTGCTTTCATTTAATCCTTCTAGCTCCAGCAAAATCATAGGAGCCATCCGTAATCAGATGATTTGAAAGTCTCTACTTGCTTACAATCATTTTATTTCAAAACACAATTACTAAAAAGTTACACATAAAACAACACTCATTCACAGATGGAGTCATAAAATCCCCTAGTGATAGGCCTGTTAAGAAAAAAGTTATTCTTTAATGCTGTTACTATGTGGCTGTATATAGCTCCAGGTCAAGTAAGAATGTACCCTGTAAGGAGGATTATGGTACTTAGCTGATTAGTGCCTCACAATACTGAACACCAAATGCATCCTACATACAAGCCATTTCTGGGCACTATACTTAAAATGGATAGATTAGGAAATTTGTAAACCACGTTCTCCTATACGAAGCACAGTATTGCTAAAATGACAAAATTTATTGTGCTTGTTACTGATAAGTCTACTGCACTGCTTTCACTATAGAATGTATAGTGATAATAAAACGTGATGGTTTAACAGGTCTATTCTATAATTTCTTTTCAATTATTCAATAAGAAGTTTCTTAATCTTTACTAAAAAGAGACTGCTTCCCCAAAGGTGTAATGGACAGGACGTAGCAGTTTCTGTAGAAATTTAATTAAAAAATAATGTGTTCCATGTTGGTTAGACACTGAGTTTAAATCAAGCTTTTCATACTTTATCACTTAACTTCTCAATACGTCTATTCAGTCATCCAAAAAAATAAAAAATAGGGAAGAAGATAGCACCACAGATTCCTTTCTACCAAAGCCAATTACCTAGATGTTAATATTACACTTCTGAGAATTATATTTGAGTGATTCCAAATAAACTTACATAAAATTGAGAAAAGGCCTATGTTTGAAGAGTGGGGAGACATGCAAAAGTACTGTGCTGTTTTTTGGTCTCCTGAATTTTAAGTTTAAATGAATATCTAGGAATACGTGCTAGCACCATTCAACTATTCGTGCAGTATTCATCTACAGAATTCTCTCCTAGAATTAAGTATAGATCTTGCAGAGATTGGGGGGGGGGGGGAGCAGGGACAAATAAAATCATTTTTACCATCTGAGATTCCTAATAAAGACTTGAGAATTCAAACAGAAATGAAATAAAAACTCAAGATAACTAATTTTCATAGCAATGCTAACCAATAATAAAATTCAACCACTTAGACCCCACAGTTCATATCAAACTGAATAAAAAATTCACAGAATATTTTGATTCTTCCAAGCTGATAAGGCCAGAAGATTTCAGAAACAATATTACAGTTGATGCTACGATAGCAAACCTTCTTCTTGACTTTTCCTTCCATTCACTTTTACCACCTCACTAAGTTCTCTTGGCAGTGTTCTGCCAACTATAATGCACACTCTGCTGTCAAGCCTCTCCTCTACCATTAACCTTGTTTCTAGTGCCTCTTACTTGCCCACCCCAGACTTCTATTCATGTAATTTCTAATGTCGCTACTGCTTTCCCTTACTCTCTACCAATCTGTCTAGGTCTCCAATTTCCTCCTCCCTACCCTTCAAGAGTTACGTTGTCCTTTTAGGACTATTTTCCCCTTTTTCAACTCTTTACTTTTACACTTTTTTAATTCCCTAGGTAAGTGTTTCCCATGCATTGAAAATTATGAAGACCCAATTTGGGGTTTAAAAAGTTTTCATGAGAACAATTATAACTTTAGAATCCATTGACTTCTTCAGAAGTACAAAATAACAAAATGATTCTATGAACCAATTACCAGTTTAAACCAATTTTTTTATTCATGACAAGATTTTCAACTTATATTTGAAAGATGAAGACCTTGTATATTCAAATCTCTAGAAAATGGTGCACATGATGTTCTCTTATAGGAACTCACTGTGGCACTCCGCCCTCCCCACTATCCCTCCCCAAATTGCCATGTCAGAAACAGTCACAAAGACAGGGAACCATTCTATACTAGAAGATAATTTAAACCTGTAGTGATTTTATTCCCTTCTTTAAGGTGCTCTATCTGAGTCTAGGGCAGCCTTAGAAACAATCCTACAATAAAGAAAGATTTATTGAAAACAATATAAAGAAGTACAATGAGTAAGACGGAAGAAATAGAAGAGGAAAAAAAGTATAAACAAGTTCAGCTAACAATTACCTTCCATAATCATCAGTGAAAGCCCCCAGAAAGAACTATTTTATTCCATTCTCCCCTGAAACCCTTTATATCCTTTTAATATTATAGTTCCTTTACTGAACTCCAGTGACTGGTTTAATACACCTATTCCATTCATTCCTCCTTTTTCTATATTCTCCAAGGAGATAACTTAACAGATTTTTGGCTAGGACCTAAAACCACAGCTATTCAGAGAAGAGAAATCTCTTCCTATAAAAGAAAACAAACACATCTAGAGGTATATACCAAAGAAAAAAATAGATGCTGCTTATCTGCAAACCAAACGTATATAATTAATTTTCATCTTAAGCGTTTATTTCCTTATTAGGAAAAAGAATCATACAGTGCTTTAAAATATGGAAAATACAAATAAGTGGGTTTAAGTAGCAGCAGCGTTTTCCATCTCAGTTAATGGCAATTCTTTCCATCCAGTCGCTCATACCAACCCATGAGAAAATTCTGCTGGATCTATCTTCAGAATATACTCAGAACCCAAACACTTCTCACCACCTCCACTAGTACAAGCCTGGCGAAGTCACCACCATTTCTCATGTGAATTACTGCACAACCTTCCTAAATGGTCTCCTTGCTTCTACTCTATCCTCCTACAGCTCAGTCTCAACACAGCAGCAAGAATGTAAGTCAGATTGTATCACTAATATGTTTGAATCCCTTCACTCCCCATTTCCTATGAGATCTGGCACCCACTACTCTCTGGCCTCCTCCCCTACTGCTTGCCTCTGGCTCACTCAGATCCAGCCACAGTGGCTTCCCTGCAAGCTCTTACTTTAGGACCATTGCTCTGGCAACTCCCTCTGCTTGGAATGCTGTTCCTCCAGATCAGCACAGTAGAGGTACTTTCTAGTTTTCCAGTCAGTAGAGACCTTCTTCAAGTCTTCCCTCAAATCTCACTTTCTCAACGAGGCCTACCTTGACCACCCTACTTAATACTTCAATCTCCGCCTCCACCCCCAGCACCCCTAATTCCTATCCCATTCACCTGCTTTACTTTTTTATCTTTTACATAACATTTATCACCTTCTAATTATGGTATATTTTTTATTGGTCATGTTTACTCTCTGTCGCCTCATTTGTAAATTTTACAGGCAGCGATCTCTGTTTTGGTCACTTTATTTCCAAATGCCTGGCACACGGTAGATACTCAACAAATATTTATTGAATAAGAAAATAAAGCTACATAAGCAAGGTATTTTTTTACACTGTGTTAAAAACAAATTTCATTTGCCCAATTAGACCACCTATCTACAATATAAACTTGATAGAATTAGCCAAAACTTACACTAGTTGTTTTCTTTATTTGTATTTTACTTTGAAAAATAAACTCACAAATTACCCAAAATACTACTCTCAAGTAAACAAGCAAAAAACGAGCCTTCAGTGCATGAGTCTTGAGAATGTCAACCTCTTAACTCTCCCAACTACTGAATCTTTTTTGTGCTATTTTGTTGATTTTTAAGAGCGATTGGAGAATTTAAGTGGTTTTTTTCAGAGATGTGGAGAAAACTGCATTGCTTGAGATAGGGAGAGGTGAGGAGTTAAAGAAAAGCTGTTTCTTAGTAGCAGAAAAGAAAGAATCTTTGAAAAATAGAGCTACAGCTCTGTCAATTACCCTGCCACTAATCTGCATGAGAATACAACTCAATCAAATTATTTCAGAGGTGACAGGTACAAAGAAAGCACTTGCTAAACAAGATGTTTCTTGGAAAAGAATTCATGATAACCAAATCAATACAGTACTGTTTGAAGCAACTACCAAGACAAAACAAAAACAAAAAACAAAGTATATTTTATTTAAATGTGGGAACTATCATTACCAGTATTTGCAGTAATAGAATTCTTCCTGTACAACTCCTGTACGTTTACATGCCAATAAGTAGACACACAGCATGTTATGTATCTCCACACAAAGCTGAAGGAACTGACATAAATTATTTCTACATGATCTGCACATTCAGATCTGACTCAATTAGATCAATTAAAGAAACCCAATTTAGCTTCCAGTTAACAGAATTTTCTTTCCCAAACTCAGAAAACAGCAACTAACATCTGCATGCCAGCATGATATGCTGGTGTTCCTTAGCTATCTATGCCAATACTGCCTTACTTCACATTAGGCATCAATCAGCCCCACTGTTTACAGATGCAGTGTACTCCCTTCAAGATAAATACTCTTGCTAATTCTTTAAGACCAGGAAAATACTGTAAAGTGCACTCTAGGAGATTGTCTTCAAAAGTGGTACATATACAATTACACCTTGGGGTACCATTGTTTTCACTCCATTCCCAGCCTCAGAAAGTCTGCCCAAAATCCATATATCTACACTACAAAAGCATTAAAACATGACAGAAATTTTAAGGAAAGTTTACTGAGGAGGTAGAGAAGATAGCATTGTACCCCACATGGCAAAACTTCCATAAAACATTCTCCTTTTAATTAATAATTCAATAATTATTTAAATTAATAATTTAATAATTCTGCTCTTTTCCTTGAAGTAATTCTCCCTTCAATAAAGCCCTCTTAGCATCTTACCAGCTTTCCCCTCACAGTCTTCTACAAATTTCCTTCGCCAGTGATCTGTTATAGCCAGGAAAAGAAAATATGATGCTTGCTAGAGCTAGGCCTCGAGTAAGTAGACACAGAATGTGATGGAAGACACTGGGAGGGCTGAGCTTTGTGAAAGAAGGCTGTTAAATTTCAACAAGTGTTTTTGTGTGGTTTGATAATATTTAAAACATGATGCTCTCTTTTAAAACACAACATTAAAAGAAGGATATCAACAAAGAGGCATGTCTGAGACATGAGGATGACGAGACACCAGATTAGACACTGGAGTTAGGACTTTCTTTCTAATGTGGACATGTTTTTTGTTTTGTTTTGTTTTGTTTTTTTGTGAGGAAGATCAGCCCTGAGCTAACATCCATGCCAATCCTCTTCTTTTTGCTGAGGAAGACGGGCCCTGAGCTAACATCTATTGCCAATCCTCCTCCTTTTTTTTTTTCCCTTTTGCTCCCCAGAGCCACAGTAGATAGTTGCACATCCTTCTAGTTGCTGTATGTGGGACGCCGCCTCAGCACGGCCAGACAAGCGGTGCGTGGTGCGCGCCTGGGGTCCGAACCTGGGCCGCCAGCAGCGGAGCGCATGCACTTAACCGCTAAGCCACAGGGCCGGCCCCTGGATGTGTTTTTTAATACAAATTCCCCCAGATAATTAATGCTTTTTTAACACTTTTATAGGAAAGTTTCCTTACCAATCTTAAAAGTGACAGAAAATAATATCATACTGTGAAATTACTTACTTAACCTTTAATTTATGCCAATTCTCTAAAAATGTGTTAGGTAACAAGCTAAAGATAGGTGAATTTTTGTATTATTTAAAGTCTTCTGAATGAAGAAAATATGAAACGTACTCTGGAAACAACTGTAATGATTATTTGTTGATTGGTCCTCTATCTTCTATTTTTCTTCTTTCTTGGAAGGGAAGGAATGTCTCCTCTATTCTCAGCTTTGTGGTTTGGATTGACTTGGCCTCACTTGCCCTAGTGGTGAGCTATGATTAACAGAGTACTATCCCTGCAAGTACCATCCCTATGCATAATGACTAGCACAATGACCTAAGCTGGTCCAATCACAGTGACTCCTAAGGACATTCATCTGACAGTGCTGAGACACAGGTTTCCGGTTTTATGATAGAGGATTTGTGTAACTCTCAGAGCTACTGGAAGTCAATTTAGGGTCATGAGTTGGAGGAATCTTCTCAAAATGGAGTCAATATCCACTTAATGACAATAAAAATAGAAAGAAAGAGATTAGGTCCTGAGTCATGTTATATGAGATTCAGGATCAGTCCTCACCTGATGCAACATGTACCTCTGGAGTTTTCAATCAGGTAAAACAATAAATTCCCTTTATTTTTTAAGCCAGTCTCAGTTGGGTTTTCTATTATTTGCAACTAAAAACTTGGCTAACACAGAATCTGTGAAACAGACTCTAAATAGTCTGTATGTTACTTTTTCATCAGCTGTCATGATGTTTATGAACTCAGTTTCTACGGAAATTGGTTTTTCCTTTGTGAAAAGTAAGTACTCTGGGACCCTTATGGACGAAACCCATATGATTTCTTTAAAGTATTTCCAGTTTTACACTAAAAGCAGTCATTTAATGAGATCAAATTCTTTTCTGAGATTAAAAATTACAAGATTGCATGTTTAATATTAAATTTAATATGATAATCATGATATTTGACTTGTTCTATTGAAGGCTAGAAAGTGATAAAAACAAATCACACTCAATATGTCTCAAGCAACAGCAACAAGCTGCTTTTTTAGAGTAATTCACATTAAACTATCCCCCAGCCAATTTCTAAGCTAATTTGGAAATACACAAAAGAGTTAGACAGCACGTAAAATGTTAACTTCTGTTACTGGTAAACCTGAAATTGGAGAATTGTCCTGTTATCTGTGTAAAAGTGGGCTTCCTAATACTAAGCCTCAGAATCATCACACCTATCAGGCACACACAACACTGGTCTAAGACTATTTATTTTACAGCCTGTCCCTGTAAAGCTTAAGGAAGGAACAAGAGAGAATCCATGTTCTCTGTGAGCAGCTTATTCCCAAGAAAAACAGGAGAGAAAAAGAAAGTGCTACTTCTGCTCACTTCCTTATCCTCAAGGGCTCAGTAGAACAGGGAGTACAGGGAAACCAGGAATATTCGTCTAAAGCAGCTCTCTCCACATGGAAGGAAACATAGGAGTAAGGAAGAAGGGTATCCTACCAAAACTCTAGAACTAGAATTTAAGTCTAGAATTGCGTTAAGTTAAAGCAGCTCTAGTGAACACAGGACTTCATGATTTAGAGTTCAAAATAACACTTTGTTTAAACTGTAAGTTGATGAGATAGTAGTAAGGAATTATAGCTATATAGCATTCATAGGATTGAGTCAACCAAAGGCAAAAGAGAATGTGGCAGACACAGTTGGTTGACTACTGAATATCTAATCTCTTTTCTTTCTTACAAATAGAATTCTAATTTTATTCAGAGCAATGATGTGCCCATAGTTCAGGCCAATAAGATTTGGATAAAAGTTCACTTGGTAGAGCTTCTACGAAAGCTATGTATTCCTAATGAAAAGAAACAGACCCAGCTGGCATATATCTGTCATACTTTGCCCTTCCTCCTTTTTGACTGGAATGTGGTCCTGCTGCCTATGACTCAACATCTCTCTTTTAACCACGAGTTTGAAAGCCACACACCGTGGGTAGCAGGACGGTAAGCAAAAAAGAGCAGAGGTCTCCATTGACTTCCTTGAGTAGTTGTATAATCCTTGAGCTATTTATCTCCAGACTTGTTTTCACGTGAGAAAAACATAAACTCCTTCTTTATTTAAGCATTGTGGTTATGAGACTTATTACACATAGCTAAACACAATGCTAAGTGAGGCCAGAGAGAGACTTGTCTCTAGTGAGAATTCTAAGGCATCTGGGTCACTAGTAACCTGGCTGCTATTTCAGCAGAAAATGAAAAAGTAAATAAGAGGCTACCATAAGTGAAAAAAGTCTAGGAACAGAAAATACATGCAAGTTGTCTAATGAAGTATAAGCCAAGTAGAGAGTGATTTCAAATAAAAGAGGCAGAATACTATAGCACAGGTCATACTTTCTTATTCAGTGGCACGACGGAGCCAAGACCTATTGTAAGCATCTCCCCCCAACTCTGTGTTCAGTGATGTCATACTGGTAACTTAAAATTAGCCATATTGGGAATATTGACATCATGAAAATTGGCAAATGCTATAAATCAGTATTTTTTCTTTAGAGAGCTGATTGTCAAATATTTACCAGCACATCACTGCTGATTTCCCACTGTTCAGCTAAACAAGAGCCTAGAAAAAAAGTGCAATGATTAGCCAAACAGCCATCATTTTTCATCTGGAGACTTCAGTTCATTAGTGCAAAGAATACCTAATGTAAAGGCTGACTGTTTGAGAAAGGAAGAGAGTAAGGGAGGAAGAAAGAATTCTTTCTCAGTCATTGATAACTATAGAGCTAATTTTACATTTCAAAAGAACTAAAAATAGGAAAATAAACGCCTCCAGTTTTAATTTAAAAGCACCCGAAAATCTCTGCAATTCTTTGAATATGGCATTCCACCCCCAATCCTAGCCTCTTTTGTTTGAGTTTCATGTTGTGACAGAGTTTAAATGTATTTATGAAATCAGAACATGCTGGAGCTTTAAAAAATCTTAGTAATTACGATTTCCAAAGGTCCAGTGGTTAGTGTAATGACAGTAGGCAGGGAAAGAAGGTGTCAAACTGCATTTAAAGTTCCCCAGTGGGTCACATAGAGAAAACTGAAGGTAGTTACCACTAGGTAGCACTAGATTATATAACCGAATCTATATCTTGAGGTATCCCCAATAAAGAATTATTCTCATTTTTTCATTATTCTAGATTTCTATATTATGCAAAATCCCTTTTAAATTATTTTATTTATTGGAAATATTTATACTATAATTCTTTGCACAAAGAATTTGAAATGACACAAAATATAAAATATAGAGAAGAGTTAAGTAGAAACAGAAAATCAGGAAAACCAGAAATGAAAGCAGGGTGAAGATTAAAAAGGGCTCACGTAACATGATAAGCATTTTGGACTTTTATCTTTGTAGACAAAGAAGAGGTCATCAGATGGTTTGTGTTAGCAAGTGAACTCATGTAATAGTCTGGTTAAACCAAGGGACAGGAACAAGTCTAGTGGGAGGAAGATCAACTGGATTATTCCAATGATCCTCGTAAGAAATTGTGAGGTCCTTAACTAAGGCAGAGAGAAGAGAATGAAACAACATACATCTGGGAGGTTAAACCTGTGAAACTTTGTGACAGATTAGATATAGGAGGTAAGGAAAAAGAAAGAAACAAAAGTTGACTATGAATTTTTTTCTTGAGGGACTAAATGAATAAGATTTAGAATAGAAGAAAGATATGTTCCTGCAAATATATATTTTTCCTACAAATATACGTTTATAGGAAAATATTTGTTCTATTGTCCAATATTTAATAAATGACACTAAACAGTAAGAATCTGGCAGTGTTTCTCCATCACCGAACAAAAGATGCCCTGACTAGCCAACATGAGTATCTTTGTCCACTTGATAGACTATATTTCTATAGTGGATATAAATGCTTGAACACATTATGCCATAAGTTAACATGTGTGATGAAGAGTTTTATGAATTATTGTTTTTATTATTACTATTAGTATTGTGGTGGTAGTGGTGGTGGTTAAACTAAACTGAGCACTGACTATATACCAGGTAGTGTTCTGGACATTTTACATATATCTACTCATTCATCTCTCAAAATAATCCTATGAAGAAAGTACTATTACCATCACCCCATTTTTCAGATGTGTAAACTGAGTGCAAAGTTATTTACCCCGCCTAAAATAACACAGCTGGTAAACGGCAGAGGAAGAATTTAAAAGTAGTAAGAGAAAAAGCTGCCCTATCAGCTTGTAGCTGGCCTAGTTGCTCTGGTATCACCCTGGTAAATGTAAACAATTTCACAGACTATCAACGCCAGATAAGGACTCTCTGTGACTATTATGGAATAAGGTAAAACAATACCACTCCATCATCAAGTCTGAACAGAGATAAAAGCAAAGACACTGGGCAAGCAAAATAACCAAACATTTCCCTCCCCTAGCTGCAAAAGTGACTATTGCTTCTTCTCTAGTAACAGCTCTAGTGCTGTTCTGTCTCTCTCACCTCCTAGATAAAAATTAAGATATTCACACTGCCCCCGCTTTCTAACAGCATCCAACTCAACATAGTCCCCCATTTCTTTGAATCCTCCCCCAAATCACCTATTACCAATTCAAGTCCTATAAAGGCTTCCCTTAACCTTATCTTGCTGAGATGCCTGGCAATTTCACAAGGTGTGTGGCCTCCCTTGCTGTAGCAAATAATAAAACTCAGCTTTGTTTGACTAGAGATGTGTTCCTGGTTGTCTTTGGCTGGTGAACATCAACACTAGCTCTTCAGGTTCCAAGGCTTAAGCTCTTAAATACTATGCTATATGTGAACACTCCTCATACGTGAAAGGTACATGATATCAGAAAACTGTAAATCTTAGAGCCAATGAAAGAGCTGGGCAAATTAACAAATAAATTTTGAAAACTAGAAAATAACAGATTTGGTTACAAAAAGTAAGCACTTGCAGTTAAGTGCTTAACCTATATGCCCAATTAATAATTATAATGCATGAGATGTTATATGTTACATTACTTTATGTCTTATTCCACAGTAGAACTGTACTATATTCATAGCTGCTTATAAAGAATGAAAATCTGATCACCACTTTAACTAGATAATAGGCAGACTCAGTTTTAAACTTAGCTCTGTGATTAGTAGTTGTGTGACCTCAGTTTCCTGATCTATTAATGGGAATAAGAAATGTGATAAACATTAAATGAGATAATATATGTTCAGTACTTAACACAATGCCTGGCAGACAATAAGTGCTCAATGATGAAAGGTATTATTTTTGGATATTTCTGCTTACTGGGAATGCAGAGGCCAATTGTATGAAAAGCAAATTTTCTTTCCTTTACTTGAACCTAGAAGAGATGTTGAATTAAAAAAAAATTTGTCAAGCACATTCTCCCACATCTTTTTCTTTATCCCTAGTTTACTTCCTAGTGCATCCTTTCCCTAAGCCCCCAAATGCCTAACAACAACAATGGCCATTAACATTTACTGAATACTTCCTATCTGCTAAATACTATGCATGGTGATTTACTCCACTATCTCATTTACTTCTAACAAACACTCTATGAAAAAGGTTCTATTATAATACCCTTTGTACAAATAAGGAAAGTGAAACTTAGAGACCTTAAATAAAAGAAAACAATTAGGGAGTGACAGAGCCTGAATTTGAGCCCAGTTTGTTTTACTCTAGAACCTGTACTCTTAAAACCCTCCAGTCCTTTATGTGTACAGTTTAGTGAGCTGTCTCAGCTTGCCAGGGAATAAATACGAAAATGTTGTTATTTTTCTCCAATCAGTGTATTCAACTATCTTTCCCATTCCATAAAGACACCTAGAATAGCTCAAGTGTAGCCACCTTCCATGATGTCGTTTTCGCCTATAGGAAATTCATCCTGTTAGATTTTGCTAGAATCTTGTGATATCAAATTTTCCTTCCCTTCTGGGCACACAGAAGACTGTACTTCTCATTCCCCTTCCAAATGGAAGAGGCCAAGTTATTGATCCCGTCCAATGAGTTCTGAGGGAAAGTGTATCATTTCTGGGCTGAGGTGGTAAAAAAAAAAAACATGCCCAATTCTCCAGTCTCTCTTCCTCTGCCCATATGTACTAGATAGTGCAGCTGAAAGATGATAGAGTTGGTACAGCTGAACCGTATGGAGGCAATTGCTCTAGAGAGTCACCCTTACCCACAGTACCACAATATACCACACAACATATGAGCAAGAAGTAACTGTTTTTGTACATTAAGCATTGCGATTTTAGAGTTGCTTGTTATTGCTACATAGTCTTGCCATTCATGAATAACATACTTACACATTCCTTCCTACTCCACACATGGAAATACAGGCTGCTCCCTACCCATGCATCCCCTACTCCCACTCCCTTTCCAATTACCTTTTCCTCTGTTGAAATAGGCACAAAGATAGATGGATCAATAACTCTACTGACTCAGTAGATGGCTAACCAGGGAACAGAATGCTATCCCCTTCCTGTTACAGCCTCTAATCACTACAAGTAACTCAGAGTCCCTTCACTTGATTTTTGATAGAGAGGAATAGTATATTCCTTTCCAAAGCAGTAGAAAAGGGAGGAGAAGGCCACTGCACTCCCCAGGAGGCTCCAGATTCATTATTCAAGTTGCTCTATTCCCTCTTCTCTCTTCCCAGTCCTCTTTTATATTATCGAAAGTGAAGATTCCACTAGGGTGATGGCTGAAATTTATCTACTTTCAGAAAACCCTGAGAGAAATGTTGGGTCCCAATTACTGGCAGGACTTTTGTTTAATGATGGGGTACTTAATGCTTTTGTGTCCACATTAAGCTTCAGTCTCTAATTCCAAAGCAACCAGAAAAGACCCACTCCATAGCCTATTTCAATTATTCAGTGCCTCATGTTATCCCAAGCTATTATTTGTAGTACTTATTTAGGCTTATTCAATACTGAAAATTTCTTCAAGCCACAATTACCTATTTCAACTGTACATTATGAAGAACCACTCAAATTGAACCCACTCATACACATGTATGAATGACAAAAACACCCTTCTAGAGGGCTTCTTTTTTCTCTTCTCTGTAAAATGCATGATTCAGACTAGAAAATGAAGATCCCCTCTAGTTCTACCCTACTATAATCATATAATACTATATACTACATTGTTGTAAATTATGATCCTACAATACCATATACATTGTTGTAGAATTTTTACTACACTACCCAGCTAGGCGAAATATATCATGATAACTTTAGGTAACCAGGTTCTGAGTTAAGGTGAGCCCAGCTAATCTCTATGCTAAGGTTCTCCTTATCTTATTTCTCCTAATTTTACACGATAATCCAATGCTTTTCTGATTACCAACATTAAAACGAATTGGAAAGTTCACTTTTTACTTTAATATTTAAAATTTAAGGAGCATTTTCCTTTATGATTGAATAAAGGTACACAGGATCCAATGACTACTACCAAAATAAATATCAAATTTTATAAATACATAACACAAACTAAAGAAAGGTGGTTAATTAACATTAATAATTAATAAACATCATAATGTGAGCAGCAATTTTCATTTGTTCGGGGATTTCTGTACATTTGACTGTAGGGTTTGACAATTTTATAAACTAATATTCTCCTGGCTGTGCTGAAATAATAGGGTCTTGAATTTTTTGGTCTTCTAGAAAAAAAACGTAATTACCCAAATATGAAAAGAGTATGTTATTTGAGTTTTCTAATGTACTCTTCCAGAATTTTAAATTGCTCATTAATAGTATTTTATATAAGAATATACACATATATAAATAATATATCAATGATACTTATTTTCCCAATATAAATCTATACTAAGAATTTAATAGAACTGCCTGAATACAATATACAACTTTTTGATTCTTCAAAAATAGAGATTAGATTTAACCCCTCCCTCTTAATAAATCCTCATAGTTTTTCCTTCTTAGTTTTCAGACATTGGCTAGATTTCTTGAAACCTGAATGAAATACTAGAAATTGGTAGATTTTGTGCTTAATCACTCAATGAGGCCTTTTGTTCCTTAAATACAGACTATTAACAAGCATTGAAAATTTTCAGTTCTAATTTTTCTGATAAAATAGCAGTGCAATAAAATAAACTGTCTAGCTTAAGGTAGGAATATTTAGCAATTTAATTAGCAAGCCTTTAAGTTTCTTTCTTAACACTAATTTTTTTAATGTATAAAATAATTTCATTAAAAAAATTCATGTAGTTTAATCTGAGTAAAAAATTATAAAGGCAAAATATACCCTTAATGTTAAAAATTAAAATCAGCAAGTATATATTAACAAAATTTATTATAAGCAGCACCCAATAATTTAAATATTGTTTCACTCAATCTTTTATTCCTTCACACACATCTTAACTTCTTACTGCCACAAAGCATTATGCTAGACATGACTGGGATTAAAAATGTTAATAAAATAGTATTCACTATATCTCTTAATGTTTTCTGAAGATATAGATAAAAAGGTTACACAGAACTACCCAGGACAATGTCTCATTCCTGTTTTAGCAATAATGTGCAAACATTTTTGAAGCTCATCTCTAAAAGCTAATCTAATAATCAGTTAGTACTGCCTTTGGCTGCAAGCCCCAGAAAATCCATCAAACAGCATTTTTAACAGGAGAAGTATTTATTTGTCTTGCACAACAAGATGTCAGTCCAGGGCTGGTACAGCACTAAATGATACCGACAAGGCACCAGACTCTCTGTAACGTATTGCTCTACAATCCTGGACTTTGAATACTGCAGCTCAAGCATTTCTTGCACGTGCCAGGAAGGAAAAAGGGAGAAGCCAGAGGCTGCACTAGTAGACCATGTTCTCTTTGTCCAGAACTGAGTCACAAGGCCACCTGATGCTACAATGAAAAGATGAGCTTTTCATTTCACAGCTTCTGTAGTAGAGAAGAATCTACAGTTGTAGAGACAAGAGTTGTAGTGAACACTTAGCAAGATCACAGAGAGTTATCTACACACCCTGTGATCTGTTGACTATTATTTTTTTTGTGTGAGGAAGATCTGCCCTGAGCTAATATCTGCCAATCTTCCTCTTTTTTTTTTTTTTTTTGCTGAGGAAGACTGGCCCTGGGCTAACATCCATGCCAATCTTCCTCCACTTTATATGGGACACCACCACAGCATGGCTTGCCAAGCGGTGCTTCGGTGCACGCCCGGGATGCGAACCAGCGAACCCCGGGCCACCGCAGCAGAGTGTGCACACTTAACCACTTGCACCACTGGGCCGGCCCCTATTTTGTTTTTGAATTAAGTGTAACTCTAAAAATAATAAATTGAATAGAATATAATAATAATAATTTTATAGTAAAATTAAAAATAGTAAACATTCAGACATCTAGGTGAGGAATTGATGTTCATCCAATACTGTGAAATGAAACTAAAGGCCAAAATACACAATCTCATATAAACATACATCTTAAAATAAACCAATAGATCCCAAGGCAAAACTTAAGCTTCATGGCTCAAAAAAAACTGGTAAACGAAGACCTTTAAGATAAGTATTATATTAAATATCGAGTTAAGTGTTAAGAAACAATTTTACTATAATACATACAAACAGAAAGTTGCTTAACAGTAATAACAAATATGAAAAGAAGTTACTATGGTTATACATGATTGAAGAAGCATTTCAACAAATCAGAAGTGTCCTTTTCAAAATATCCATTTCAAAATAAGAAAATGGCTCAATAAAAGATTCTGAGGCACTAGCCACACCCTCAGAGTCTTCATTAGATGCAGTGTATATGTAAGCTTGGATTTATATATTAATAAATAACTCCTTACCTGATTTCTTACCTATCAACTTTGGTAACAAAATCAATATTCAGGAATTCTCTTGAATAAAATTTTACACAACAGTTTAAAGTACTTTGTAAGCTATTATCAAACTTCTAAGAAAAGAGTCTGCAGGTTTGAATGGGAAAAAACTCAAAGTTTAATGTAATGATATTGAATGTCTCTACCTATTATATGATTATCTAAAGGGAAAAAAGACTCAGCTTAAACTTCTTTGGAAAGCTTTTTAAAGAGACCTGAGTCATCTATACTATGCAACCAACTTAAAGATGGTAAATCAAACAAACTATTAATGGAAATATTTAATTAATGTTTATTGTAGCTAGTATTAGATATATGACATATTTATCATAAGCAGTATCAGTGTTTTGGTTATCTAAAAATGAATGCTTTTAAACATATTCTGATAAATTGTAAAAGATGTTCAACTTTCTTCTTTTCTTGTCCCCTTTTCTATCCCCTCTTTTCAAATTCCCATGTGAACTTGTTCCTAACAAACTAATATTACAACTGGAAATTATTATTGTGAAGCAGACATGACAATTTCCTCTAAATAAAAAATGTTTTGGAATGGCTTTCTAATGCAAAAGTCATGGATAAAACACAGTTTTGTATTACTAGGTGCCATGTTAGTAAGTTAAAGCTTGTATGTAAAAATGTTTTGTAAACTGCAAAATTTAAATTTTATTATGCAATATTATCTATGATTTTACTTTCAAAGTTCAAAGAAAACCATCTTGTGTGTATTTAATTTACTGATAAACTGCCAAAATTACTTCCCAATTCCCTACATGTCTATTACTATTACTATATTCTGTATATACTATATTCCATACTATATTCTGTTTGTCACTTGTTGTGCTGCTTAGTTCTATTGGTGCTAATTCCCCTCATGCAAACCAGCTACTATGGCATAAGGAAAAAAACAGCATCCAATCTCGCTGGAAGTTGCAACCACGGTCCTACTGTCAAAGTAGCCTCTTCACTGTCTAGGATAATGTTTTGGGGGGAAAAAGCCATTAATATCTTTCCTATCTTGGAGTAAGGGAGAAGGATATAGAAACAGCAGTGGAAGACTACTCTAAATACCCATCTCCCTGAATATCACTTGCAGTATCTACACAGGAGGGACAAAGAGCTATCATCCAGATGTCTCTGATCTTTTCTTGGCTTTTTGTGGTGCTGAATCATGAAATAATTAATGATTTTCCTAAAAGCGCAATTACATTTTCATGTTTTATTTGTCCTTATAGTACAATCAATAATAGATACAGAAAATGAAATCATAATAAAAATTAAGTTCCATTTTGTACAGCACTGTAAATAATTTCTTTGGCTTTATTTAAGACCAAAACTATGTCTCTTAATCTTCTTTTAATCTTCAGCTTTTGGGTTATGTTTGTGTGTATGTGTGTGTGTGTATGTGTGTGTATACACACATACATCATATGTACACAGGCATATGCACATATAAATACACTATTGATCTGCAATTAGCAATTGTAAGAATACTAAAATCAAACTATTTTCTGAACATGAAGAAAATATACTCAACTGTTAGTCACATATTTGAAAGCTCATTGTTCTAACTATGTAGAATACAACTTTTTTATTTACATTATTTTTCTTAGATTATTTAAACCACTCATTTCAAGGAATCATCCCCATAATATCATCAGATTTTTTCATATTTTATGGACATTATGAATATTTTTGGATTATCAAAATTATAGGACAACTTTACAGATAACTAGCAAAACATGTAACAACAAGTAGCCTATAATTCTTATTAAAAATACACATACCAACAGAAAATGTACAACCATTTTAAAACCAATTTCCTTGGCTCTAAAAAATATTAGTAAGAAAACTGACATATAACTATTTGACTGTGACTATGCATTTTTTATTTCCTTTTGATCTACCGTATTACTTCACAAAGAAGAAAACTTTAAAAGAATATTAAAAGAGTTCTTCTCTAAATACTTTTCCCTTCATGCCTAAACATAAAAATTTGCACAGGTGTGACAGTAAACAATTTATAATATAAAACTATAAAGTACAATGAGAGTTTAAAAATTAATTTTCCAAAACTCTGACAAACTGAATAAATAACTAGGATATTCTTTAACAGTTATCTAAAAGTTACCAAAGCTTGCCCTACTCAAAGACATCATAGATTTAATACAGAAAATCATATAACTAGTACATTTTATACTCAAGAATTAGCTGTCTTATCCAGTAGTAGATACTGAATAAAAAGGAATATAGGATTCTAAATATACTTGCAGATAAGAAGATCATGTGCAACAGGGCAGATCCAGTACATTTCAATCAATCACATTAAAAATATATGACTTACCTACTAAACCCAAGCCTACTTTCTTAGCTCTGCTTCCTTAGAGTTGTTAACAGGAAATATAAGTATAAAACTAGATAATCATAGTCATGCAGAAAGAATAGTTGTTTACAAAAGATAAAAAGATCAGAACTAGGGTGCCTCCAGTTTCTTCACCCTCAACCAAAAACCAGAGCATCTGGTCTTTGGCATTCATTGGAGAACTAAACAGGCATCAGGGAGCTACATTAGAAGATGATCCTTCCTCCAAGATAGCGTACTTAGCAGCCTCTGTAACAGGACTCCAAATGGCACATGCACTAGAGGAAATCTACTGAGCTGTCAATGACTTAGAGACCCTGAGTATGACGGGATGAGAATTTTATCTGACAATTTATTATCAATACCAAGTATATGTCACATTTTAAAATTAAATATCCATTTCATAAAAAATGTTTTCTTAAAATGAGATAGTATTTTATTCTTTTGCTCTACAAATAGAAGTTACATATGCAAATCTAGGAAAATTTTCCATTTGTGTGGTATGTAGTCATACATGATTGAATAACTACATTTAAACAGTGAGCACTCCATCAGTAATATTATCTTCAAGTATAAAGAAAAATTTCTGGAAAAGTGAGTGGAAAGAAAAAATATTAATACCTTATTAAGATATCGGCAAATTTCCCAAAATTAAACTATTGCTATCTTTACAGTATGGAATCCATTCAATAATTGTTTTTTTTTTTACATTCACCTTCTTTAGCACTAACACTTATATTTAGATCATTTTTCTTTTCAACATTTTTCCTCACTAACTTCTCTATGAAATATATAGATTCTTCCTTCTCTAGACAAAACAGCTAATTCTTATGATATGGTAAAATACTGAAATCTATAGACAGTTCCTAAGTCTCTTTATTCCAAGATGATATACATAATTTTTGTTTCTCCTTATGGTAGACACTGCTAGTGTCCTTTCCAGATCCCTTTTACCAGGCTTATGAATCCTTCCCTCAGCTGCTGTGAGTGTTGGCACGCACTTCCTCCCTTCAGGAAACTGCCCTCCTCAACTAACAGGAGTCACCTCCAGGATTTTAACACTCTTTCAAGGGCCACAGCAGACAGTATTTATATGCAGCTAGATAGCTCCCGAAAGCTTATAAAGTGATGGTCTACATTAAATGACATAGAGATGCCAGTACTGCCCTGGAAGGTTGTGAAGGGAAGGATCAAAAGACTTAGTGAAGTGCGTATGCTAGAATAGTTCTGTTATATAAGACTGAAAAACACACTGGCTGACTGTTCCTCAGGAGACATTTCATTTACCAAGTTGGTACAAATATTCTGGTGAGAGGCACATAAGCATAGCTGAAAAGCTAGTGGTGGCTGTCCTTTGTAAGCCTAGGCTAAGGGTAGAAGATGCTATTAGAAAACTGGGCTCCCTAGTATCAATGGGGATGATAGGAAAGGGGAATATCCAGATCTTTTGAGAGTTGGATACAGAATCTAAGTGGACACTAATATCCAGGGACCTGAAGTGCCATCATGGCCCCCCCACTCCCAATTAGAGTAGGGGCATACAGTGTCAGATAGTAAATGGAGTCCCAGTCCATATCTATCTCACAGTAGACCCACCAGGGATTATTTCCCTCATTCCCAAATGTATAATCAGAATGGACATACTTAGCAACTGGCAGAACCATAACCTTGGTTTTTTTAACCTGGAGAGTAACTGTCACCCCACCACCATCACCAAGATAGTAAATAAAAAACAATTTTCATTCTGAGGGAAATGTCAGTGATTAGTGCCACCCTCAAACACTTAAATGGTACCACATTGGTGGTCTTTATAATATCCCCATTTAATTCACCAGTCTGGCCTTTATAAATCCAAATGGACCATAGAAGATGATAATCTACTACTGTAAATATCACCAAGTAGTTGCCCCAGCTGCAACTGCTGAGCCAAACGTGGTATCTTGACTAGAGTTGATGAACACAGTCTTGAATATGTGATGTGTTGTTATTCATTTGGTGAAAGTATTCTTTCACCATCAGAAAGGAGGATTAGAAGCGATTCACATTCACATAGGGCAAACAACTGTAATATTCACAGACTTGCCCTAAGGATATGTTAATTCTCCTGCTTTCCGACGTAATACAGTCAAAAGGAAACTTGCTATCTAAATGTTCCACAGAACATCACTTTGGTCCACTATATTGATTAACAGCACGTTAACTGAAGCAGAACAGCAATCTGAGGATAAGCCACATGCACTCCAGAAGGTGAAGTGAGAGAGAAATCTCAACAAGTTTAAGTTTTTAGAATTTCAGTAGTATGAAACATGCCAGAATAATCTCCAACATAAAGTAATGTTGTTTGTCTTTGTACCTTCAAACACTAAGAAAAAAGTCTAAAATTTGTTATGACCCTTTGGGTTTTGAAGGTAACATATTCTGCACTTGAGAATATAGTCATGCACTGCATAACGATGTTTCAGTCAATGACGGCCCACATATACCTCGGTGGTTCCATAAGATTGGTACCATACAGCCTAGGTGTGTAGTAGGCTATATCATCTAGGTTTGTATAAGTACACTCCATGATGTTCACACAAAGATGAAATCGCCTAAGGATGCATTTTTCAGAACATATCCCTGTCATTAAGCAACACATGACTATACTCCTCTGACTCATTTCGGCAGACAAAAAAAAAGGCTGCGTGTTTTCAGTAGGGCCCAGAGCAAAAAAAGAGATCTGCAATGGATCCAGGCTGCTATACAATCCCACATAACCCATGGTACTAGAGATAGCTAGAAAAATAAGCCATGTGGAGTCCCTGGAAAGCCCCAACAGGAGAACTGCAACATAAATCCATAGGATTCTGGAACAAGCCCAGGCTATCTAAAGCAGAGAACCATTATAAAAATTGCTTCTGTCGTGCTGCTGGGTCCTGATAGAGATGGAACATCTGACCTTGGAACATCAAGTAACCATGCATCCAGAAGGGCGCATCATGAGACCACCAAAACATAAGGTCAGACAGGCTCAGCAGCATTCCATATCTGGGATTGGGGTTGAGCAGGGCCAGAGGACACAAGTTACCCAAACAGGTGGCCCAGGATACCAAGTCATTTAACACTATTGCATCAACATATCCTCTGAAGTTCACATTCACTTACAATCAGCTGAAGAAGAAAGAAAAAGGCTGAGCCTGGATAATGAATAGGCCAGCTCAGTATGTGAGTATAAGCTAAAAATGGAGTGCTGCTGGACCTCAGCCCATACAAGGTTGGCCCTGAAAAGCAGTAATAAGGGGAAATTCTCTCAATAGGCAGAACTTCAGGGAGTACACCTGGTTATCCACTTTGTGCGAAGGAAAAAAACATATATGGACTCATTGGTAGGGATGGATAGCTTAGCTGATTGATCAGGGGCCAGAGAAAGAGCAAGATTGGAAGATCAGGGACAAGGAGTTCCGATAAAGAGGCATGTGGATGGACCTATGGGAGTGGGCTGAAGGTGTGTGGACATTTGTGTTGCACATTATGTGTACCAGGGAACACCTGCTACAAGAGGCAATAAATAACCACATAGACCAATGAATTGGTCCTGAGATGTCAGCCAGCCTCTATCCTCACCAACCCCACCCACCTCCATAAATGAAATAAAGCCATGGTGGCAGATATGTCAGCTATTCATGTGCCTAACAGGAAATTCTACTCTTACCAAGACTGATAAAGCTACTGCTTCTGCTGAATGTTTGACCTGTCAATTACAGAACGCCCCAATATTATTCCATCCTTCAAAGAGACCAACTGGTAATAAGTTGGCTGCACTGGACACCCTCCATCCTGTAAAGGCCAGTAATTCATTCAAACAGGCATAGATGGCATTCAGGTATGGGTTTGCCTTTCCTGCCCAAAGTGCCTCAGCAAGTACCGCTATACATGCGCTCATAGAGTGCCTGCTTTACCTACATGGGATACCACATAACATACTTCAGACGGAGCAAAGGAAATATATGTCCTTTCTAGTGGTAATGCAATGAGGACATCAATCATGGAATCCACCCACTGTGGCATCCAGAACCTTTCAGTCTAACAGGGTAGTAATGTCCAGTTAAATATATAGCTGAGACTCCAGCTTCTAGTGGACACCCTACAAAGAAGGGACACTATCTTTTAGGATATAGTTTACTCCCCAAATCACTGGCTAGCATATGTTGCTGTGCCCCAATAAGTAGAATACACAGGCCAGGAATCAACCAGTAGAAATGAGTGGCCCACCAACCACTACCACCAGCTATCCACTTGGGAAATTTGTAATATGCTGCTGCTTCAGGTTCTATGGGTCTAGAGATCCTGGTTCCCAAAGCAGGGAATGCTTCATCAGGGACACATAACTAAAGCTATAGCTACTGCCTGGTCACTTTGTGCTCCTTGTGCCAGAAAAGAAAAACCACACAAGAGTAATTGACCCTGATCATTGTGAGGAGGTACGATGGCTGCTACAAAATGGGGGCAGGAGCATATGTCTGTCATTCAGGTTATCCACTGGAGTGTCTCTTGCTATACACAAGACACGCTGCCACTATTAATGGGAAACCATCATAAGGACATGATGACAAGGGGCTTAGACTCTGCAGGGCTGAGGATCAGAGTCTACCTACCAGGGAAGTCACTTAGACGAACAGAAGTGGGGGAAAAAAAGGAGATGATAAGTGTCAATTACAGCCACAGGGTCAACTGCAGTGGTAGGGGACATAGTCCTTCTCGTATAAGATTTATAGAAATTGTGAACACAGAATCCTGGAGGACCTGTGCCTGAATGCAGTAAACTTAATTGTCAGGGGCAATTGGCTCCAAACAGTGCAAAGGATACACTGAAGTATATACATTGTTGGTGGTCCGCCCAAACACCTTTTGTCAGACCAATGCACCCACCGTCCAGCTGCTGTGAGTGTTGACTGCTAATTGCTCACAACTATCCCTATTGGCGCAAGAAATGCCCTCAAATGATGACAGCCATCTCACCCAGGCGGTTACCCCCATTCCTAGGATAGCTCTTAACCAGTGAGTGACTGAGACAGGGGTATATAGATAGAAGGAACAACTCTAAGGAATGATTCATGCTCAAAAGTTGACCCCTCACCCATGACTAAACCTAATCTGAGACCACATCCTGGACTAGCTCTTCCCTATCCTGCTTCACTCATTCCCTTATAGTTTTTTCCTGAAGAGCACGCGCTCAATAAAGCATATACACCTGAATTCCTGTCAGGCTCTGTTTCTAGGCAACTTGCAGTAAGATACTCCTCTTTTTCTTTTTAGAACCCCTAGCATAAATTCTAACCAACTGAACTTTTCAAGTGCAAGGCAGCAAGAAGAAAGTAGATGTTAAGATTAATATTAACTAAATATCGAGATTCTGACTTCTAGTCCTCAGGCCTAAATTCCACACAAACTGAAAAGGAAGAGAGTCAGTCATCTGTAAGTAACTTTTCAATTAGAGCAGAATCAAGGTGAGACAAAACACCTAGTTTAAGAATGGTTCTTTTGAACCCAAGTTTTCCTTGTAGTGAGTTGACGTGTCACGTATAAGTTCTCCAACGATAGAGACGTTGGAGACTGACTATCTTTTCCATCAACTTTCCCCTCAGTGCCTATAAAGCACTCGGCGAACTGTAGGTACTTAACAAATATTAGTTGAAAGAATAAATAAAAAGTACTTGATGGCTGCCTTTGTTTAAAATAGACGTTTTTTATCTTGTTGTGGGAAGAAAATGATGTACACTCAGTTTCCTAGAAAAGAACTTAGCAAAATTTAATGCCTACACCAGGGTCAAGATTCCAGATTAAAATTAAAGGATATCGCTAAGTTTTGTCTAAGGTTGTGCAAGTCTCAACAAAGGTGAAAAAACAGAGAAAAATCTGCATAAAAGGAGTTGTGGGGCCGGCCCCGTGGCTTAGCGGTTAAGTGCTCGCGCTCGCTGCTGGCAGCCCGGGTTCGGATCCCGGGCGTGCACCGACACACTGCTTCTCCGGCCATGCTGAGGCCGTGTCCCACATACAGCAACTAGAAGGATGTGCAGCTATGACATACAACTATCTCCTGGGGCTTTGAGGGGAAAAATAAATAAATAAAATTAAAAAAAAAAAAGGAGTTGTGGAAGGAAAACGCTAGGTAACATTTCAGTGTATAAGATAAATCAGGAAAAACAGGAAAAGGAGCAATGCAGTAAATGATAAACTGAGAGAAAGTATCAAAAACATAAACACTTTGAGATGAAGTGCAGGTAACATTTATGCCAGTTGATTTGATCAAATCCCTCTGTTACTCTTCTTGCTATAATGGACCCATATTTGGGGCCCAGGCCCATAGAAATATCCAGTTAAAAGCAGGAAAACAATTATCAAACATCCTTGCAAAGGCTATGAATTCTTCTCTATGACCCTGCTTGCTCTTTCTTGCATTTTTGTTTTTTTCTGCAGTCTGTATATTCAGATCCACATTATCTACTACTCGTCTTTCACTTAACTAACGATTATGTTCCCTTCTGGCCAGCCTTATTCCACTATCAACATGCTCGCCAAGAGTGCCTGCCATAGTAGAAATGTCTCAATTAGGAATAGGGCCCTAATCCAATCTGACTGGTGTCCTTATAAGAGAAAACTTGGACACACAGAGAGATGCATGCACAGGGATGCACATGCACAGAGGAAAGACCATGTGATCTCAGAGTAGGAAAGCAGCCATCTGCAATCCAAGGAAAGAGGCTACAGAAGATATCACCCCTGCCGACACTTTGATCTTGGACTTCTAGCCTCCAGGCTGCGAGAAAAAAATGTCTGTTGTTTAAGCCACCTAGTCTGTGGTACTTTGTTATGGCAGCCCTAGCAAACTAATTCAGATGAATAAATGTCTTTTTATATATTTTTAGAACTTATATAACAACCAATGAATTAAAAATAAGACAATATGAAAGCAATCAATGCCAATTATGAAAAGCAATTTCACGTGTTCATTGTGGAAACATAATTAGCTTAACATTTTAGGAAAGCAATTTGGCAATAATAGGAGCCTTAGAAAGTTGATAGCTTTGACCTAGTAATTGGACTTCAGGGAATCTTTCAGAGTGAAATTCTGAATAGAAAAAAAGATATAATTAATAACAATTATTATTATTTACTTAGTGTTTATTATTTGTCAGGCTATATTCTAAGTGCTTTACATAATTTAGCTAATTTAATTTTCATAAAACTTATTGTCACATTATTTATTTTATAGTTATGTTTAAAATTATAAAACCCAAGGCATTTGCTGTCAATATTTTGGTAGATTTTCTTCAATTCTTTTTTCTATGCTTATTTTTCTTTTTAAAAAAATAAAAACAAAAACCACATCTATGTTCTTTTTTTCACTTGACGGGTGAAGGAAGTCAAAAAGCATTATTCCATTATCAAATGAAAGTATAATGAAAGTCAACAGAAAACCAGGATTATGTTTAATATGCAAGATTTATATGAACCCACATAAAATGAAGTTAAGGGCCGGCCTCATGGCTTAGCGGTTCAGTGCGCGCGCTCCGCTGCTGGCGGCCTGGGTTTGGGTCCCGGGCGCGCACTGACGCGCCACTTCTCCGGCCATGCTGGGGCCGCGTCCCACATGCAGCAGCTAGAAGGATGTGCAACTGACATACGGCTATCTGCTGGGGCTTTGGGGGAAAAAATAAACGAATAAATAAAAAAAAAAACGAAGTTAAGCTCTATTTCTTTGACTACCCTAATCTCATACATTTTTTGGCTTTGTTTTTGTTTATTTTCCACTTCAATTATAGCTGTACTATAAGTAATGTTAGCATCCAATAAGACATAAAGCTATTTCTTAATGCCAATCCTCAAATGTCTGCAGATGTATAATCAAGTGTAACCACAAATAGGATTCAAACAAATTTGGTGAAAGCAGTTTGAGAATTTTAAACAGATGCTGAGACTTCTGAAACATCTGAACCATCTGTAAGATTTGATGAAGATGTCTAGCTGATTGGGGTAATAAGGCTCACCTGCATTTCTGCAGCTAGAGGCAATGAGATAGAACACCATCAGGCTGTGAGGATTAAAAATCTTACTCTGATTCACTTGCTTGCATCTTGTTGCTGATAATGGAGATTTATACCAAGAGAAAATTGTAAAGTCTAGCTTTTTCAGTGTTTAACGATAAACACCAAATAAAAGAGACAATTCATAAAGTAGCATCATGTATGAGGGAGAAAAAAGTAAGGAAACATTCTTCAGAGTTAGTAAGAAAGAAGGCAACAATTTCAGATGTGGAAACAAATTTTAGAGATTTAGCATTTATTGTTTCTAGAGATAAAAATCAAGAAGAAATTCATTTCCTGATAGAGGAGTGTGTAGAGGAGGGAGAAATTGTGGTAACTGATTGAGAATAAATAATTCCCAAGAAACAGCATTAAGGACCTAGATGAGCCCAGATAGCCTAATTTAATATTACTACAGACAATGCAGTTTTTCTCAGCAATCTGGAGACGTTATCCATGAAAATGCTAGACCCTGTGTTTTGGTTTAGTTTCTTTTCTTTGTGAGGAAGATTAGCCCTGGGCTAACATCCCTGCCCATCTTCCTCCATTTTATATGGGACTCTGCCACAGCACGGCTTGACAAGCGCTGCGTTGGTCCGCGCCTGGGATCCGAACCTGTGAACCCAAGGCCACCGAAGCGGAGTGCGTGCACTTAACCGCTACACCACAGGGCCAGGACCAGACCTTGTATTTTTTAAGGCCTATGCTACACCTGGTACTCCTGCCTATTTCCTTCACTGATATAGGGAAGTTTTATACCTAGTTGAAAGAAGGAAGGAGGGAAAGAAGGGAGGGAGGGAGGGAGGGAGGACAGAGGAAAGAAAGGAAGGATGGGGGAAAGGAAGGAAGGATAAAGGAAGGGAGGAAGAGAGGGAGGGAGGGAGAGAAAGGAGGGAAGAAACAAACTTCTGGTATGAGCATACTTGTTTAAAATACACTTATTCTATAATTGTTTTTGTCAAATTAACACATGCACCTCCCAGCAGCAGCTATGGTTAAGATTGTTCAACTTTTTTTATTAAGGTTTTGCTCTTGAATCATTTCATTCCCACTTATGAATGCATTGAACTGTCACTGCCTAAAAAACTTGGTGAAAATACTTTGGCATTATCTCTTAAAGTTGAACATATGAATGGAATATATTTAAGAGCAACTCCTACGTATGTACAACAGGAGATATATACAAGAATGTTCTTAGAAGCATTTTCACAATAGCAAAAATTTAGAAACAATCCAAATGCCCATCAGTGGGAGAGTGGATTAAAAATTGTGATATAGTCACACTATGGAATAGCATACAGCAGTCAAAATAAATGAACTACCACAACCCATAACAATATGTTGCAATGTAAAATTAAGTGGAAAAAACTGAACAATAAAGTTTCACAAAGATACAGATAAAACTAATGCTTTTTAGGAATACATACATATATAAGAAACATATAAAAAAGGAAAGCAAAGGAATGATGAACATGGGTTCAATATAATAACTGCCACAAACTAGAGGAGACAGGGAAATGGGATGAGGTAAGAAAATGGTTAGATGTAAATTATCGTCAAGGTTCCAGCTTTTGTTTGGGATGGTAGCTTCATGTGTGATTATTAAATTATTATAAAATAATTAACAGGTCCCTAAATAGCTAGTATAAGGTTTTCCTTACTGCCATAAACAACTACAAAACTGGGCAGAATAGATAAAACAATCACTTTAAAGCACTGGACACGACACAAGGTGGAGAGTCTTGAGAAAGAAAAAGCATATAATGTAAGCTTCACACTAGGCTTCTCCCTAGAAACAATTTCACAACTGTAGCATGAGGAATTTGAGCCTAGGCAGACAGCACAGGGCTTACAGAGCATAAGAAACAGTCTGTTGTTAAAAACAGAGATTAGAATTCAAGTTTGCTAATGCAGTGGGAACTTGTGATGCAAGTTACTAGAGAGAAGGGAACTAAGAAGAAACTCCAGAAATAAGCATAGAGTTTTTACTCAAATTCCTGCCCATATCCCAAGCTATACAAATGGCAGCCTTTCTGGAGCCTGGGAGACTGCACCAGCTGAGGCCTGAGAGATGAAGAGAAATTTCAGTAGTCACATAGTATTATGAAACTCTCTGATCAAGCAGGCTTGGAGAGATATTTGTGAAAATCTCAAGACATTCAGTTGAGACCCCAGAAAGGTCATGCATTAAGAGTAAGAAACCATACCCTAGGAGTAAGAGCTGTGCCCTATGACAAAGGTAAAAAGTAAACAGGACTGTCCAAGCAAGCCTAAGACCAAGCTCTGACAAGATCAAGGTGATCCTCCTTAATTTAACAGCCTGACCAAAAAAATAAGCATTCTTTAGATGAAAACATAATGTAGAATCTCCATAATGTGTCATTTATAATGTTCAGCATACAATGAAGTATTAAAAGACATGCAAAGAGGCAAGAAAATGAATCCATAACCAAAAGAACTAAAAGTCAACAGCAGTCCTACAGACGACCAGGATATTGCAATTAGCAGACAGGAACTTCAAGATAACTACAATGAATATGTCAAAGAATTTAGTGGAGAGGTGGATATGGTAGGGAAACACAGGGGAAATTTCAGCAGATTAATGGAAGCTTGAAAAAAAAACAAGCCAAGCGTCAATTCTAGAACTGAAACATGCAATAAAGTTGCATGAAGAGAAGTTGCATGAAGAGAGGTTTGGAATACATTGCACATGTTTAACAACAGAATGGAATAAAAATAGTAGAGAGTGAACTCAAAACACATTATCAGAAAGTACAGACTGAGCACAGGAAGAGAAAAAATGAAGAAAACAGAACAGAGCATGTGAGATTGGTGGGCAATATCAAACAGTCCAACATATATGCAATTGGAGTCATAGAGGGAAGGGGGAAACAGCTGGGGCAGAGGAAATATTTAAAGAGATAATGATCAACGTTTTTCAAAATTGATGACTAATATCAACCCATAAATCCAAGCAACTCAGTGAACCACAATGAGAATAAATATAAAGAAAAACACACCTAAATACTTCAAATTCAAATTGCTGAAAACAAAAGACAAAGAGATATATTAAAGGCAACCAGAGAAAAAGGACACAATACCTACAGGATAAAAACAATAAAAATTACAACTGACTTCTCTCCACAAAAGTGGAGGCCAGAAGACAACTGAATGACATATTTTAAGTGCTGAAAGAAAAAAAAATTCACCTAAATCTATATCTAATCTGTAATTAAATACACTTCCAAGAAATGAAAGCAAAAATAAAGATTTTTTTAACCTACAAGGCTGAAAGAATTCAACACTAGTAGACGCAATCAACATAAAATACTAATAGAAGTTCTTCAGGTAGAAGCCAAAAAGAGGCCTATATCTGGAGAGAGGAATGAAGAGAATGAAAACCAGTAAATATGTAGGTAATTATAAAAGGCTCTTTTTGCAAATCAAAAAAGTTGATAATTTAATGCAAAATTAACAATACTGTATGCTAAAGTTTATAATATTTGCATAGAGTAAAATATATAATGATAATAGTACAAAGGGCAAGGAAGGTAAAAATGAAATTATACTGTCACAACATTTATTTATGGCATATGAATGTTATAATATCAATTCATGGTAGAATTACAAATTAAGAATGCATATTATAACCCCAAAATCAACACTTTAAAAAAAGTTACAGTTATGGGGCCGGCCAGGGGGCATAGCGGTTAAGTGCGTGTGCTCCACTTCAGCGGCCGAGGGTTCGCAGGTTTGGACCCCAAGCGTGCACCGACGCACCGCTTGTCAAGCCATGCTGTGGCAGCATCCCATAAAAAGTAGAGGAAGATGGTCATGGATGTTAGCCCAGGGCCAATCCTCCTCAGCAAAAAGAGGAGGATTGGCATTGGACGTTATCTCAGGGCTGATCTTCCTCCACCCCCAAAAAAGTTACATTTAAAAACCTATTAGAGGAGATAAAATGAAATGCCAAAAACTTATTAATAAATCAAATCAAAGGATACAAAAAAATAAATGAACCAATGGAAAAAAAGAGAGAAAGAAAACAGCAAGCTGATAAAGTCCCACTACATCAGTAATTACATGAAATGTACATGGATTGAGCAATCCAATCAAAAAGCAGTGAGACTAGAGAAAAATCAGGATGCTCTCATATGCTGTTTCAAATACATACATACACATACACACACACACACACACCCCTTTATATATAAGGAAACCAATAGGTTAAAAAATGGGAAAGGATATTCTACACAAATACTCATCATAACAAAGCCAGCACAGCTACAATAATATTAGACAAAATATAATCCAAGAAAAAAACATTACCCAAGTTAAACAGGGAAATTTCACAACAATAAAGGTTATATTTATAAAAAACCATAATAATTATAAAATTTATGTATCCAATTAACAGAGCAACAAAATACATGAAACAAAAAATGGTAGACTAAAATAAGAAACAGACAAATATACAATCATAGATGGATTTTTAACACTCTTTTCTCAGTAAATGATAGAAAGAAGACAAAAATTAATAGGAATATAGAAAATTTGAGACCATAAGAAAAGAAAATTACAAGCCAATATCCCTGATGAGCATACAAGCAAAAATCCTCAACAAAGTATTAGCAAACTGAATTCAACAATACATTACAAAGATCATACACCATGATCAAGCAGGATTTATTCCAGGGATGCAAGGATGGTTCGACATCTACAAACCAATCAAAACGATACAACACATTAACAAAATGAAGAATAAAAAACATACAATCATCTCAACAGATGGAGGAAAGCATTGGACAAAGTACAACACCGATTTCATGACAAAAACTCTCAAGAAAGTGAGTATAGAGAGAACATACCTCAACATAATAAAGGCCATAAACGACAAGCCCACAGCTAACACCACAACTGACAGTGAAAAACTGAAAGCTTTTCCTCTCAGATTAGAAAAAAGAAAATGAAGCCTACTCCTGCCACTTTTATTCAACATTGTACTGGAAGTCCTAGTCCGAGCAATTAGGCAAGAAAAAGAAATAAAGGCATCCAAATTGGAAAGAAAGAAGTAAAATTGCCTCTATTTGCAGAAGGCATGATATTATATATAGAAAATCCTAAAGACTCCACCAAAAAACTGTTAGAAATAATAAACAAATTCAGCAAAGTTGCAGCATAGAAAATCAATATTCAAAAATCAGTTCCATTTCTATACACTAGTAACAAACTATCAAAAAGAGAAATTAAGAAGAAAATCCCATTTACAATTGCATCAAAAAGAATAAAATACCTAGGAATAAATTTGACCACAGAAGTGAAAGACCTATACATTTGAAACTATAAAACACTGATAAAAGAAATTGAAAGAGACACAAATAAATGGAAAGACATGCTCTGCTCATGGAATGGAAGAAGTAACATTGTTAAAATGTCCACACTACCTAAAGCCATCTACAGATTCAACGCAAGCCTATCAAAATTCCAATGGCATTTTCTACAGAAGTAGAACAAACAATCCTAAAATTTGCATAAAACCACCAAAGACCCCCGAATAACCAAAGCAATCTTGAGAAAGAACAAAGCTGGGGGCATCACGCATCCTGATTTCAAACTGTATTACAAAGCTATAGTAATCAAAAGAGTATGGCATTGGCATAAAAACAGACACACAGATTAATGGAACAGAACGTACAGCCCAGAAATAAACCTATGCATATTTAGTCAATTAATTTATGACAAAGGAGCCAAGAATATGCAATGGGGAAAGAGTAGTCTCTTCAATAAATAGTGTTGGGAAAACTGGACAGCCACATACAAAAGAATGAAACTGGACCACTATCTTACATTGTACACAAAAATCAACTCAAACGGATTATAGACTTGAACGTAAGACCTGAAACCATAAAACTCCTAGAAGAAAACACAGGTGGTAAGCTCCTTGACATCAATCTTGGTGATGACTTTTCGGATTTGACAACAAAAGCAAAAGCAATGAAAGCAAAAATAAACAAGTGGGACTACATCAAACTAAAGCTTCTGTACAACAATGGAAACCATCAACAAAATGAAAAGGCAGCCTATGGAATGGGAGAAAATATTTTCAAATCATATATCTGATAAGGTGTTAATATCCAAAATATATAAAGAAGTCATACAACTCAGTGACAAAAATATACAGAATCCAATTAAAAAATGGGCAGAGGATCTGAATAGACATTTTTCCAAAGAAGACAACAAATGGCCAACAGGTCCACACAGTGTGCTTAACATCACTAATCATCAGGGAAATGCAAATCAAAACCATAAAGAGCTATCACCTTACACCTGGTAGAAGGGCTATTATTAAAACACAAGAAACCGGCCGGCGCTGTGGCTTAGCGGTTAGGGGCACGTGCTCCACTGCTGGCGGCCCAGGTTCGGATCCCGGGCGCGCACTGAAGCACCGCTTCTCCGGCCATGCTGGGGCCGCATCCCACATACAGCAACTAGAGGGATGCGCAGCTATGACATACAACTATCTACTGGGGCTTTGGGGGAAAAAATAAATAAATAAATAAAATCATAAAATAAAATAAAACACAAGAAAGAACAAGTGTTGCTGAGGATGTGGAGAAAAGGAAACCCTTGTGTACTGTTGGTGGGAACATAAATTGGTTCAGCTGTTATGGAAAACAGTATGGAGGTTCCTCAAAAAGTTAAAAATAGAACTACTGTATGATCTAGCAATTCCACTTCTGAGTATTTATCCGAAGGAAATGAAAACACTAACTTGAAAACATATCCACACCCCCATGTTCACTGCAGCATTATTTACAATAGCCAAGACAGAAGCAACCTAAGTGTCAACCGATGGATGAGTGGATAAAGAAAATGTGATATATATAGATATAGATATATATAATATATATGTGATACACATACACATACACAATGGAATATTATTCGGTAACAAAAAAGAAGGAAATTCTACCACTTACAACAACATGGATGGACCTTGAGGGCATTATGCTAAGTGAAATAAGTCAGACAAAGAAAGACAAATACTGTATGATCTCACTTATATGTGAATCTAAAAAAGAGGAAAAAACATGAACTCATAGATATGAGAAGAAATGGGTGGGTGTCAGAGGTGGGGGAGGGGAATGGGTAAAGGTGGTCAAAAGGTACAAATTTGCAGTTATGAGATAAATAAGGGGCCAGCCCCGTGGCTTAGGAGTTAGGTGCGCACGCTCCGCTGCTGGCGGCCCGGGTTCGGATCCTGGGCGCGCACTGACGCACCGCTTCTCCGGCCACGCTGAGGCCGCGTCCCACATACAACAAATAGAAGGATGTGCAGCTATGACAAACAACTATCCACTGGGGCTTTGGGGGGAAAAAAATAAATAAAATTATAAAAATAAATAAATAAATAAATAAATACTACGGATGTAATGTACAGTGTGGTTACTATAGTTAACAATACTGTATTCTATATTTGAAAGTTGCTAAGAGAGTAAATCTTAAAAAGTTCTCATTACAAGATAAAAAAATTTGGAACTGTGTGGTGATGGATGTTAACTTATTTTAGTAATCATGTATGATCATGTATGTATGTAGTAATACAACATAATGTTTTGATATATATATATATCATAATATGATATATTGTAGGAATACAATATATCATATATATATGATATATTATGTTGTATTCCTACAACTAATACAATGTTATATGTCAATTGCATCTCCGTTTAAAAAAGAATTACTATATAAAAATAAAAGTTAGAAAATTAAAATATAACCATGAACCAAGGAATGCAAGAGGCTTCTAGAAGCTGAGAGCAGCCCCCAGCTGACAGCTAGCAAGGAAACACAGACCTCAGTCTACAACCACAAAGAACTGGGTTCTGCCAACAATCTTAATGAACTTGGAAGTGGATTCTTCCCATGACCTTCCAGTTAAAAGCCCAGGCTGTGCAACACTTTGATTCAACCTTATGAGACCCTAAGCAGAGAACTCAAGATTAGCCTGCCTGGACTTCTGACCTATAAAACTCCAGGATAAAAAACAGATATTGTTTTAACCCACTAAGCTTGTCATAATAGTAAACTAATATACGATGCACTTTATAGAGTAATGAATCTTCTTTACATAAGCCAACATGAACAAAAATTATTAGAAAGAGAAAATTAAAAGATTCATATGCTCATGCAGGTGAAGAATTCCATATAATCTTTGGACTGTATTATCAAATTGCAGTACCACTTTTCATGGAAACTGCTCATCTATATATTTGTTGTAATCCAGTGGTAAAGGATATAATAAGCATTTCCTTAGCTCTGTGGGCTTCATGGGAAATACAGTAATATTCTTTGAAGCACACATTGGTCTAAGTGTATTTTCATCACCAGATTTACATTTTGTGCAAATAGTTTTATAACAGCTGTTTAATTTCTTGAGAAAAGGTAATGTATCCTATTTCACCAAATTTTGTTTCAATTATTAAGATATAACCAGCAAAACCCAAAGAACTAATGTCAGAAATTCATTGCAAAAAATACATTGTGGCATTGGAGAATCTATTAATTTAAAAGATGGGCCATGATTACAAATAATTATCATCAAATTTTCAGCACACACTGTTTATTTCTTATACTGTGATCGATACCAGTTGAAGAATCAATTGGTGACTACTCTCAGAAAGTGGAATTTTTTCTTTAGCCTACTCATTCTCATCACAAACATTATCAAATTTCCTTTAAAATTTTCCTGTGAAATTATCTTTGAAATGGATGCCCATCCAACTAAAAGGTGAATAATAAATATGATAGCTTTTGTCTCTTCATTATATCTTATCAGACATTTTCTCTTATACTTAGATCAGTTACATCAATCTTGCGTTTTCCGTGAAGAAAGCCTGTGCACATGTTGCTCATATTTTACCATTAGCAATATTTATTAGAACGTAGATAAAGTAGTGGTAAATAAAGAATATTTAAAAGTTACATATTCTCTATATATTCAGATGATACACAGAATTTAATTAGAACATGAGGTTCCCAAACAGCCATTGGACAGCTGGCTATCCAATGACATTTGGAAAAGCACAACAACTTACAGAGAATGAAGTTGAGACTACAAAAGAAGCTACAGACATAATTTCTGCCAGCATAGTGTTTAACAAACACAATTTAAAATATTAACGAACAGATTCTTCTTTTGATAATGGCCCAACAGCTCCCATCGAACTAACCCTCCCAAAGATAATAAGTTCTGGACAAAATATAAACAACAAACTAATTGAAGGCCCTAGAGAATACCGAAAAGAAGACAGACGCTAGGGTACAATTGACATTTGGAAAAAGGGAATGACACTGGGTGAGTTTCCCAATTTTATGACTTTTTGCCAAATCCAGTCAATGCCTGGAGGCTAAATCTATGTTAGAAAACTCAGAGTCTTACGATCTTGAAAACGAAAGGAAAGACTTTGAGCAAATACAAAAGGTGGAAAGTGAGACAAATGACAAAAAGAAAGCTACAGAAAGGAAAAATAAAATTCTGAGTATAATAAACACTGCCCAAATCTTATGCAAGCACAGGAAGACTTCAATCAGCTAAGCTAAAATTAAAATAATTAAACTAAAATTTCAGCGGCTGTACCTCAAAGGAAACAAAGTCTGTAGCTCAAGCTCAGCCAAGTTAACTTCCTGCTTTAAAAATAATCAGCACTCTTCAGAACAGATTTCAGAGTCTATATAAAGTATTGTTAACCATGTCCAAGATATAATTAAAAATTACTTGATATATTAAGAAATAAGAAAATATGATCCATACCCAAGAGAAAAAACAATCAATGGAGACTGACTGAGAGATAATCCAGATGTTAAAAATTAGCAGAAAAGGATTTTAAGGCTACTATAATAACTATTTTAAAGGAAGTAAAGGTAATATGCTCATAATGAGTGAAAAGTTAGGAAATCTTGACAGAGAAATAGTGACTATAAAAAATAACCAAATGGAAATTTTAGAACAAAAAAAGTATGTGTCTGAAATAAAAAATTCCCTACATAAGCTTTTTAACTGATAGCAGATTATGAAAGAAAGAATCAATGAATTTAAAAATTACTTAATCTGAAGAAAAGAGAAAAATTGAAAAAATTACAAGAATTTCTGGTATCATTTATAAAAGGCCTAATATATAAATAATTGAGGAATCAGAAGGAAAAGAGAGAGAAAGGGGGATAGAAAAAAATGCTAGAACCTATCAAATTAGGTAAAATATATAAATTTACAGACTTAAGAAACAGAGCAAACCCAAAGAAGATAAATACAATAAAAACCACATAGGCCGGCCCCGTGGCTTAGCAGTTAAGTGCGCGCGCCCTACTACTGGCGGCCCGGGTTCGGATCCCGGGCGCGCACCGACGCACCGCTTCTCTGGCCATGCTGAGGCTGCGTCCCACATACAGCAACTAAAAGGATGTGCAACTAGGACATACAACTATCTACTGGGGCTTTGGGGAAAAAAAAAGGAGGAGGATTGGCAATAGATGTTAGCTCAGAGCCAGTCTTCCTCAGCAAAAAGAGGAGGATTAGCACAGATGTCAGCTCAGGGCTGATCTTCCTCACCAAAAAAAAAAAAAAAAAAAAAACCATATATAGGGACATCGCAGCAAAACTGCTAAAAATTAGCAGAAAATTTTGAAAGCCAGCTGAGAAAAACAACACGTTAAGTACAAAGAACAACAATTTAAAGTACCACTGACTTGTCACCATAAATTTCTTGCTTTTCATCAGAAACTATGGAAGCCTCTTTAAACTGCAAAAATTTAAAAACAAAAAAAGATGGTCAACACAGAATCCTATATCCAGCAAAAATATTCACAAATAATGAAGACTAAATAAAGATTCTTTTTCAGATAAGAGTAAATGGAAGTGGATAGCTGCACTTCAAGAAATGCTAAAGGAAGTTCTCCAGGCTGAGGAAAGGTATATCAAATGGAAACTTGGATCTTCAGGAAGAAAAACAATTAAAATGGTAAGACAAAGAATAAGATAAGAATAGTAGTCAGTGAAATAGTAGACAAACAATAGAGAAAATCAACAAAGCTAAAAAATAATATATAGATAAACTCCTATGTAAACTGATCAAGCAAACAAGAGAAAGATCACAAATTACAAAATACCAATATCAAAAAGAAGGATTATCACTATAGATTCCACAGACATTAAAAAAAAAGGAAAATTATAAAATTTATAACAACAAATTAATCAACTTAGATAAAATGGCCAATTTCTTGAAAAACACAACTTACCACAACAAAGATTAAAGAAAATCTAAATAGCCCTATTTACCTAAAAGAAATAGAATTCTTTATCAAAACTTTCACACAAAGAAAACTTCACATCCAAATGGTTTCACTGGTGAATTCTATCACATATTTAAGGAAGAAATAACACCAATCTTACACCAATTGTTGACAAAATAGAGTAGAAGTAAAAAAATCTCAACTAGTGTTATGAGGTAGAAAAACCCTAACGCCAAAATCTGTCAATGACTTTTCAATAAAAGAAAATGACACAATTGCTCTCATGAACACAGATGAAAAAATCCTTATCAAAATAGTATAAAATCTAAACCAGCAATATACAAAATAGATAATATCCCACAACCAAGTGGGATTTAATCCAGAAATGCAAAGTTGAGTTAATATTCAAAACTCAACTAATATAATTAGCAATACTAATGGAATAAGGGACAAGAATCACGATCATTTAAAAATAACTGCAGAAAAAGCATTTCACAAAACGCAAACTCATTCACGACTTTTTTAAAAACTGTTAATAAACCAATGGACTCTCACAACTTCTGTTTAACATTGTACTATTGGTCCTAAGCATTATAATAAGACAAGAAAAAGAAATAAAAAGTATAAATATTGGAAAAGAAGTATAACCGTCTCAATTTACAGAAGACATGATTGTTTACACAGGATATCATAACAAATCTACAAGACAACTATTAGAACTAGTAAGTAAATTTGGCAAGGTCAAAAGATACAATGATAATATTAAAAATAAATTAAATATTTACATACTAGCAGAAAACAACTAGAAACTAAAATTTAAAAAATAATTCCATTTATAGTAAGATAAAAAAATTTAAATGCGTATGAAAAAATTAACAAAAGTCATTCAAGACCTCTACCCTTAAAACTATAAAACATTCTTAGATAAATTAAAGAAGACCTAAATAAATGAAGAGATATACCACTGGAAGACTCAATGTTGTTAAGATGTTAATTCTCCCCAAATCAATCTACAGAAATACAAAGCAATCTCAGACTTAATACTAGCAAACTTTTACATCAAAATTAACAAGCTGATTATAATACATATATGAAAATGCAAAGGACCTAGAATATTCAGCATATCTTAAAAAAGAATAAAGGTGGAGAACTTACATTATCTAACTTCAAGATTACTACTGGGGTATTGCATAAAGATAGACAAATAGCTCAATGGAAAAGGATAGCCCAGAAATTTAACCACACCTATACAATTGTTTAATTCTCTACAAAGGTGACAAAGCAATCCAATTGAAAGTAGAAGTCGTTAAGTCTTTTCAGCAAACACTGATGAAACACTGGATATTCATCTGGAAAAACATGAATCTTGACCTCTACCTCACACTATATACACAAAAATTAATGTGATAGATTGTATACCTAAACTGAAAAGCCACAACTCTAAAGTTTCTGGAAGATACAAAGGAGGACAGTTTCATGAGTTAGAGACTGGCAAAGGATTTTTAGACAGCATACAGAAAACAAAAACCGTAAGAGAAAAAAATTGATAAATTAGATTTCATCAAAATTAAAACTTCTGCTCATCTAAAGGCACTGTTAAGAAAATAAACAGGCAAGCCAGAGACTGGGAAAAAATACTGACGAAGTATATATCTGACAAATGACTGCTATCCAGGATAGACAAGGAACGTATACAACTCACTTATAAAAACAAAAACCTAATTTTTTTTTTAATTTGAAAAGACACTTGACAAAGGAAGATGTACAAATGGCCAATGAGCACATGAAAAAGTGCTTGACACTGTTAGTCATCAGGCAAACACAAAATAATATCATAACGAGATGCCATTATAAACTCACCAAAATGACAAAACGTAAAATGACTTATATCATCAAATCTTGGAAAGTGTGTGGAACCACCTGAACTCTCAAACATATTTGGTGGGAGTTTAAAACGTACAACTCTTTTTTAAAACGGTCTGACTGGGGCTGGCCCAGTGGATCAAGTGGTTAAGTGCGGGTGCTCCGCTTTGGCAGCCCGGGGTTCGCGGGTTGGGATCCCAGGCGTGCACCTACACACCGCTTATCACGCCATGCTGTGGCAGCGTCCCATATAAAGTAGAGGAAGATGGGCACAGAAGTTAGCTCAGGGCCAATCTTCCTCAGCAATAAAAAAAAAGAGGAGGATCAGTATAGGATGGTAGCTCAGGGCTGATCTCCCTCACAAAAAAACAAATAAATAAAATAAAATGGTCTGACTACACACACCTACCCTGTGACCCATGATTTCCTATTGTAGGTATTCATCCAAGAGAAATAAAAATATACGTCCACAAAATGACTGATTGTATATGAGAGTGTGGTATATTCATAAAATGGAATATTACTCAGCAATAAAAGGGAAACTACTCATACATGCAACAATATGGATGAATTTTTAAAAATTATGCTGATTATAAGTCTTTTATAAAAGAGTATGTTCTGGGGCCGGCCCGGTGGCGCAAGCGGTTAAGTGCGCGCATTCCGCTGCGGCGGCCCGGGGTTCGCTGGTTCGGATCCCGGGCGCGCACCGACGCACTGCTTGGCAAGCCATGCTGTGGCGGCGTCCCATATAAAGTGGAGGAAGATGGGCACAGATGTTAGCCCAGGGCCGTCTTCCTCAGCAAAAAAAGAGGAGGATTGGCGGATGTTAGCACAGGGCTGATCTCCTCACAAAAAAAAAAAAAAAAAAAGAGTATGTTCTATATGATTTCAAGTACCTGAAGTTTTAGAACAGACAAAGCTAATCTATACTAGGCAAAAAACCCCAGAACAATATTTGGTTCTGGACCCTGAGGGGAGCCGGTATTGACTGGAAAGAAGCATGAGGGATATGATAAGATCGGGAATTCAGAGGTTAATCAACATATAGTCCCTAAATCAAGAAGCTCACAGTATAATGACACTACAAATATCACATAGCCAGTAAGTAGCAGACCCAAAATATGAACACAACTCCTGTGTTCAACACTACACAATGTAAAGCTACCATAACAGTTGTAGAAAAGTCAGGCGCAAATCAATGTTTAATTAAACATGGCAGCTCTTCTTGCCATTTTCTATTACGTCTAGCTCTGACATTTCAAAGGTCACAAAATGAGATGGAAAGTTTAAACAAGTTTAAGTGAGAAGTCCTGAGTTTTATTTAAATTAGCAGCTGAAAATTGTGTTTCTTAGACCCTAATGTGGGTCCCATGTCCCACTTTCTAAACCAGAGCTGCTCCACTTTTACCTGGTTTACAGATTTAGATTCTGAAGGAAGTGTTCTTTGCTAAAAAACAAAAAAATAAACAAACAAAAAGTATAGTTTGAAAAACACCAGGCAAAATAAAAAGCCCTCATGTTTTAAGATACTACAATTTTAAAGTGCAATGGCTTTTTCCATTTTGCCCAAAAAGAAGTGTTCACACACGTTTCTGAGATAGTTAAAACTTCCCAAATTCAGAAGCTAAATTCAAATTGTGGATCAGCCCTAGGAATTCTTTTGTTAGGTATATGAATCTTTGTAAGTAATTCATAAATGGATATGAAGATAGCCCATAGCACATATGAAACATATCCATTTTACTATTCAGTGAATAGTGCCAGAATTAAACAGAAAGAAGTTTACCAGTAATTATCTTCTTTGAGTTTTCTAGGAGCCTTTCTGATCATATAGAAGTTGATAACAAAAAAGTCTAGTTAACATTTACTTGTCAGTCATCAACGAAAGCAATAGCTTTATAAAAAGCTCTTTCAATAAAGAAAATTCTTGAAGACTGTACATCAGTATCAGATTAAGTATCTATATTAACAATTGTGGTATATAGCTAAGGTCCACAGTAAATACTCTGGTAAAAACATTAATGATACACATCTATGAATCAAAAGTCATTTTCATTGGAAATATAAAGAGACAAATTGTTAAGATAGGCTTTTATGTCTATAACATATAATTATTGTTTTATAACAATTATTATATATATTTAACAAGGTTTATATATGTTCATAAATATATGCATGTATGTGTGTGCATGTGTGTGTGTATTAAACTATTGGGTGCTTTATACTTCAGAACACAGGCTGTTCACGAAATATGTTCCTATCATGAAAAATCGATTGCGCTGTGCTCACACCAACTCCAAACAATGCACGCTGTGCAGATTGCACTCTTAGAGCTATGAAAAGTAAGCATGCTGTTCTTTCAATGTCAAAGTAGTCATTAATGTGCCATGATGAATAACAGGTGTCTGTGCCAAAAATCTTGAACACAAATTGATGGCTTCATTGTAAACCAAAGCAACAGTAAATGCTATGTAAAAGACTAAATACTTCTGATCAAAAACACTACCAGACTAAATAATTAAACACATTTTGCAAAATAAAATTTTATTTAAAATAATATTAATGTTTTAGAACTGTGGGGATGTTTCAGTGGAAAAGAATCCATTTACACTAGGTGAAGTCAAGTTTTACATTTCATTTTTATAATTAGAGCAGCCCTGTAATTCACTGTCAACCACTTTTGAGAGAGAAAAATGGTACTGATAATAACTAGTGGAGGACAGAAGGCATAAACTGGGACTGGTCCAGGCAAACCAGATTATACAGTTAATGTACTTGTAGTTAAAATTAAACACCAAAAAATCCAAAATTCTTTGGTCTACTAAATTTTTTTAATCTTACTTTTAAATATGAAATTCTGCTTATCTCATTATATGTATATGGAAGGGAGAGAAACACTGTTTTTAATATCTTTTCTGAATAAATTCCAGTCCTATTATGCCCCTGTGTGGCCAGCCGGCACAGCAAATTCACTGTCACATATTTGGTGACAAAGAAACAAAGAAATAATTACATCTGGAGGAAAATACATATTTCTTCACTGTACAAGAAAGATTACTAAAAATCAGTAAATGGAAAGCTTAGATGATACTAAGTACATTTTTCCACATTTTTATCACAAAAGATAGTCATCTTTATCATGTTCATTTGAACATTGCTCAAAGCCATTGATTACTAAACGCAGTGAAATCTGTTAAAAATATACCTTCTAGCATCCCAATATTTATGTGTGCTTCCAAAGACAAGATCACAAAATTTAGATTTCATAATGAATTTAGTACTTGAGGACATTTTTACTGGCGACAAAAGCAATTATCTTTGTAGCCTGATTAATTTAATTTAGGAAAAAACGGGTTTATGGTAAGAAAACTTGATAATTTAAGTTAAAGTGGGATTTCATCAAAACCTATCAAGTGGATTGCCAAAGGATGCAGACATTGATTTTTTTTTCTTACTGGACCTTTAATCATTTCATTAGCTGTGAAAAGAGAGGCTATCCTGCCACCTCCTTTATGCACTAAAATGGTACTCAAGAACCACAATGATAAGAGAAAAAGCTAAGAACTTGCAGTTTGAAACATAAGGGTCATGCTATATGGTTTCCAACAAAAAGTTTGTCTATAATATTCTAATGATTTTCACTCATAAATTTCAATTATTCATTGGATAATAAAATACTTAACAATCTATATTAATCTCCGGTTTAATGATTTATGATAACTTAAAATATTATTGATGTTTTTAAAATCTTTGCTCCTTTGACAAGCTGAACTTGGAAACATTTTTGGAGTAATTATTATGGGAGATTTTCATCTTTTAACCTTTTATTGCTAATATGTCATAGAAGTAAACTGCCCTACCATCTGAAAACCTGATGAAAGTTGAATTGCAGATTTAGGAATAAGATTAGTTACCTAGGAAAAATCTCAAGAAAACTCCTTGAATGGGTCCCCTTTTCATAATATTTTGTCTACAAATGATGCATATTACTATTTTAGTAATTTCTCCTAGAAAGCAATTCAGAATAAAATATAATCTAATTGTCCCTATGATGTTATTTTTCGATCAGTTTAAATATCACAGTTAATGTCACAATACAAATACTGAACATTCCATTTCAACTAGTCCAAACAATTAAATGATTACTATTCACGTAATAACAACCAAAACTGTTCTTTCCGGAGGTGATAGTTATATAACTGATGCTTCAAATCTCAAGAGCATTAGTGTCCGCGAAGTTGAAAGGGTCATTATTTTGAAACATTTTTAAAGTTGTTGTAAGATCACATCTTCAGATGACATACTCAGGTCATTCTTTTTCCATGATCTTTTTCTTCAAGAATGATTTTTTGGTCTACATCTTACTTTCTGATTCAATGTTAACTGAAATGTTGATGCCTCGGTACTTGTATTTTTTTAAAGAATCTAAGCAGAATAAGATTGTTAAAAGACCATTGTACCTCATTTGAACATACGTGGAGGCATTAATTGTGAGTTGATATAAACTTATTTTCACTCTTTATACTTCTAAAATAATACCTATTTGTATAACTGGTTTTGACTGATTTTAAAAGTAAATCAAGTAGTTGATTATTTGCAAAGATCAATAGATCTATATGTGAAAAAATGTCGTTTTTTGAAGACTAAAAAGTTAAGAACATATAAAGACAGGGATTGTTTTTTCCCCTAAAACAGAATAAATTCTTTATTGATTAATTGGTAGTTTTGGATAATTTTAGATAAAATATCAAAATATGTTAAATAAGACTGGTTTTACAGAGGCATTAAAAACTTCACAATGTAATGTTTAATTGCAGCAGCATAAAATTCCAGATTTTTAATAATGAGAGCATTGCAATTATAAGCATGCCAACAATAAGAGAAACTTGAAGCCAAAGCAAAAGCATGGTGATAGGGATGTACACAATTCCTTCAAAAAAATAGATATTCTCATATTTTAAAACTAATAACATCTACTTTAAAACTAATTCCATACCATGCTGTTAATAGCACAATTTCTAAAGTGAATATACACCCAGCCCTAATATTAATACTTTAAAACACATAAATTCTTGGCTTTAAAAAAAAGAGAGAAATCAAACAAGGAAAATATTTATAAAGGACAAGTACAAATCCTAAAACTCTGGTAACTTCCAGTCACGGAATTTTTAAGAAAGCCATACTGCCTCTTTTATTTAAATATAACATGCAATACAGATTATTTTTTATCATAAATTACTGACACTCAAGTGATGTATTACTAAATTTTAAAAAAACAGTGTCTTAAAATAAATAGCCTATTATAGAATATCATAACATTTCATATAATTTTACATATTTTAAAATAGTCCAAAAACTAAATACAAAAATATCAAATTAGTTAATTGAACAGAACTGCACTGAGGAAAAGTGAAATTTTACAAAAAATAGATATGTTATTCTATATTCAAAGAAAAGGTCATAGAAATATTCATCATCAGTAAACATTTTAAATGCCAACAAATTTTAAAAGCCTCCTTTTCACTTGCTAAATTACGATATATACTGTGTAATAGCTATTTTTTTTAATCTCTAAAATAGGCTGCTTCACATTGTTCAGAGATCCTAAAAGGAAGAGACCAGCAAAACCATTCAATATTCTATGCACTATTAGTTCTCCCTCAATTTCCAGAAGGTTTCAGTGCATTATCATGTTCACAGAATTCCTTTCTCAGTCTTTCTCCACATATATTTAGTTAAAATGGGGTCTTTTCTATATTTTCTATATAACATTAGAAATTCTCAAAAGGCAAACAACTTAAACAAGGGAAGAACTGGGTGATACAACAGCATTCTTTAACAGGCTATCTCTTTTAGTGTAAGCCAGAGAAACCATCCAGAACATATGTTCATAATTTAACAACCTTCATCACAAAAAAAAATCAGCTTGAAAAAGCAATAGGGATTTATAACAAAGCATCCTTCCAAACTAGCCAACCTAATACTAAGCATTATTAGCAGTTCCATAATACAGCTTGCTTAAAAGTGATTATTGATCTACCCTGCATAGAGAAATGTCTTAGACCTAGAAAACATCTTCCGCATGTTTTACAAAGAGCATGCATGATTGCTAATTCATATTTTCCAACAAATCACATATGATTATATAGCCCCATCCCTATACATGCAATGTAATCCCTGCCATGATCACAAAGAAAAAAAATCTATTAGGTATTTTAAGTTAATCATTTTATTTATCAGAAAATGAAATCATGAAACAGCCTGTATTATGTTTCAGAGGTCAAGCTAGTTAAATTTAAGATGCTTTTTATGCTTTGAAGTAAGCTTATTTTCCTTCTTCAAATCAATTAGGAAGAACAATACATAAAATTTTATATTTATGATAAAAAGACAACATCCTTATAATACTAAAATTTCAATACAGAACTAACAATTCAATACAGACATATAAGATTATTATTCTGAAAATATCAGTACTAAAAAAAATATAGTTTAGCTTTACTCACCTTGCATTGTTCAGCGTTTGTCCAAAAAGCTCATTTTGTAAAATATTTGGTGGGGATGAAAAAACCCCATGAAAATGAGATAAAACAGAATTGCAGACCTGGCGCAATGTCTCAAATTGCATTTTCTTTCTTTTTTTTTTTCTTCGCTTATTTTTCCTTACCACCTGTCTTTAAAGTCATCTATTTGCAGACACCATCAAATAAAAACATGCCAATCAAGTTCCATATTTCTCCTGAGCTCTGTAAAAACTGTGCTTAAATGAGCAGAGGTTTATAGTTAATTGTACAGTCATTATTCTTCTAATTCAGTCGTAGAAGATTCAGTACCCGTGCGGCTTTCAGCTTTCTCCTGACTGTAGCAAGAATTCTAAACAGCAGTAAGCTTTTTGGGCATTCCCAGCTGAAGTGTGAAGCTGAGCTGCTTTCATGTACTCTACTCATATTTCTCTAAGCCTATTAAAATCGCGCAATGAATAGATGCTGTCGTCGGGAGTTTTAGCACATCTGGCTGCCAGCAATGAAATCTCAGAAGTAATAAAAATGGGGACAAGGTATCTTTTCAATGTTACTGTTGGGTAAGAGGAGAGAAATTATGCATTCCCTAACCCTTTTTTCTTTCCCTGAAAAATGAATAACTACAGCAACAGAGTATATAGGTCTCTTCAATGTGCAGGCTGCTGCATAGAAACAGAACACTGTAAAAATAAGTTGTATATCCTTCTTTTGATATCATTAAGCAATAAAAATATGTCAGACAATAAGACTTCTATTGTCTGCATTTACAATGCCATACTTCTAAAGAGACATTTGAAAAACATGGACTTAGTCGCCGTAATGTCTTATTTAATTTTAAAATGTCTTCATTTATTTATTTATTTATTTTTAAAGAAAAGTGAATAATGTTCAATCTGGTCCCTTTCTAAAGGTCCCCAAACATAGTGACTACATGATTATTCATGCAATTTTAGAAAAAAATTATAGGCTATCAATTAAAGTTCACTTAAATAGCACACATTAAATATGAACTTGCCCACAAATCAAAAAAATACAACCAAGGCCAGAGAGACTTTATCGACTATTATTATTTCAATAATGGTGGGCACAGCATTTTTCAGAAGAGGATATTTCCTGAAGGCTCCAATAGTCTTAGAGTACCCTAGATCACCATTCATTCTCAATGAATACTTCTGGTTTAGATAAAATCTTAGATTATTCTATATCCAAGTGCGTCCATCTTTCTCCAAAAGATGCTTTAAAAGTAGTATGTAAACCAAATTTTAAAAATCAACTCACTTACAGAGATGATTAATATATTTATTGATCTTTAGTTGCCCCTAAATCATGACATTTCTTTAATACATACATCGCTTTTAGCCCATTTTTACCTTAACTTTTAGCCCTAATCCCCTCTATCACCTTCCACACACACACCACTATTGATAAATAGGCACTTATATACACTAAGAAGTTTTTAAAAAACTGGTGAATTCTTTTTTGATGTGAATAAACATGTCACAAAAGGACGACACAAAATAAACATGTGATGATATAAATTTTTAAATGACACAAAATAAACATTCAATAATATAAAATTTTAAACAATTAACTTATTCCTTTTATAAACTAAGATGTTCAGTTATGGGTTTGTCCTCAACTAAGAGTGTCTCTATTTTGCTTATTATTTATGATTTTAGATTTTTATAGGTACACACTAATCTATATGAAACATACGATAACCATAAAGTATTTTTTGGCTTATGAAGTACTTCTAAATTTATTTTTTTAATATCCAGAAAACATTGTGAGTAGGTGGTAATGTTACTATTGTTTTACAGACAAAAAGAAACTGAGGCTTTAAGGGTTTAAAGATCACACAGCCTGTAAAAGGCAGAGTATCTGAATGAAGGTCTTTGCCTTGTACTCCATTTCACATGCTCCTTCCCTATCATTCTATCTTCCTTATATATATATATGTACACATGGGCACAAACACACACAAATACGCACAACTATTTGTGAATAGATCAGTCTCTATAGAGGAACAGGAGCAAATATCTCAAATTTTTAAACTCACAAGTAACTTTAAAGGGGCTTCTTCCATTTAACTCAAACAGAAGCAACTTCATATCCTTCAAATTTTTAAGCCTCTGATCATAAGTTGATTTTTCACATCTTATAGGTCTTTTTCTATAAGCGGAAATATATACATTTTTAAAATTCTTAATTTCAAAGCTCATACTATCTGTGATGAAATACATATATATATACACATTTCCCCTTGTGGGTAGATTCAATTTTTATAATTAATCAAAAGCCCTTTTGAAGCAAGTCTATTAAATAAGAAGGTGATTGCACTGCAAAATACTCCTAGTTAAAAAAAGTTTCTTAATTGGATCTGAAGGCAAGGTCATAGGAAGAGCTTCAAAAATGGTTTAAGTTTCTAAAAATGAAAACATCACTGGAATGAGCCTTAAAATGCCTTCTTTGAAAGAGTACACAATATAGCAACTGCTTTCCTCAGATCCCTATTTTCCAGCTCTCACTATACAACACACACTACTGGTCAGCTTTCTTTTAGTTCCCTCAATATCCCAGAAGTGATTTCTTCCACTTTCCCACCCCATTACCGCCTTTCACCGGCTCCTACTCATCCCTAAGGGCTCAAATGTCACTTTCTCAAGAAGACTTTCTTTGACCTAGATTAGGTCCCCCATTATGCACTCTCATTGTACCCTGTACTTGTTCTTCAAAGCATTTGATAAAAGTATAACTATATATTTACCTGAAAAAACGTTTAATGTCTTTCACCCTCAGTTCCATGAGGTTAAGACTCACATTTTTTTTTATTCATCTAGCACAGTACCTAGTACAGAGTAGGTGCTCAATAAATATTTGTGAATGAATAGATGCCTAAATTTTATTGAAAAGTTAATTTTCTTTTTAGTCACATCCCATAAGTAGGATAGGAAACCACTCAGGGCTTAATTTGGCTCTTAGTTTCTGTGTTTGTTTGTTCTAGCCTACCACATCATGTCATAAGGTTCATAAAGACAAAAGCGACCAATATTTGCAATCAAAAACATCGTGCTTTGGATGGACTTTGTAAATTTTTACGAACATCTGGAATATTATAAAGAATGCTTATAGCTAATATTTGTTTTAAGTTTTCTATATACTGTAGGCTCACAAGCAGCATAAATATTGGAGACTTTTATGAAGAGAGACAGAACATGGCACTTGGAGTCAAATCACCTAGATTTAAGTACTGACTCCAACCCTAACTAGCCATAATACCTTACGATGTTCACTTTACATATCTGAGCTATGGGTTCTTCAAATGCAAAATAAGCTACATCACTTACCTCCTGGGGTATTATTGTATTACAGCATGTTACATACATAAATGCATTTAATAAACTCCAAAGTACACAGTACTTGGAAGTAACCTCACTATGAACTATCTAAGGAATTGAATTATTGGAACCAGGATTCTAACAACTATGTTCAAGTATCTTTTATTTATCATATTTATTAATGCAACAAATATTTATAGAATTTCTTTGTGCAAGGCTCTATTCTCTGTCTGTTAGATGCCAACAGGATGCAATGCTTGTACTTACTCCTTTCTGGGAATATCAGATAAACTCAGAATGTCCTCCAAGTAAGGTCAGCTCCATATTTACACTGAGTCCAGCAGAGAGGCATGAACTCTCACAAATGTTGTAGATGATGGCAATCGATTTCCCTATGGCCATTCTATTAGAATATTTAGCAACTCACTAGGAATGACAATGCTAACCAGAGTTCTCAAGGAAGAAGAGGTGTTAAGAAACTTTTAGCAGCAAAATCAATTTCATTAAAGAAGATATCTAAAAAGCCAATCAACACTTGAAAATGTTCAATCTAAAAGTAATTAAGAGAACTCAAATAAAAATAATAATAATGGAACGCATTTTTGCCTATTAAATCAGCAAAGTATTGGCCAGAGAGTCAGAGAATGGGCACTCTCATATTTATTCGTAGGAGCGTACACTGGTAGAACCTTTTTGAGAAATATTTAGTAACATGTAGCAAAAACTTGAAAAATGTTCAAAATCTGAGAGAACATTAGAAGAATAAACATCAAATGTTAATATTAATTATCTCTGGGTGAGAACATTACAGATCTTTTTTCCATTATACCTTTTGATACACTAGCCACAAGGAAAGTCCAAAGTTTAACCTACCTACAGTGAACTCTACAGTTACAATGGAATCATAAACCATAACATAATAAACATGATGTTGGCCAATGAATTTTTGCTTAGCAATGCTCAAGTAAATCAAATACTAGATTACTAGTTTTTACATGATTAGCTATATCCAGTAGCAATAGTATCCTCTTCTTTATCAATAAGTTCCTAAAATTCTGTAAGAACTCAAACTGTTTAATCAGTACTATAAAACATCCAAATGAGATGAGAAAGCAAAACTTAGCACTAACTTCTTTACATCATCCTCAAAAATAATTGAAGTATTAGCTCAAATTAAAATTATTTAAGAATCTTAGTTTACAAATGCCTAGTGGCTATAAGCTAAATGTCTTAAGAAATTTAACACAAACTCAAAAATTAAATGAAAGAATAAAAATTGGGAAATTATGCTCTTCTAAATGAATAACAACACAAGACTCCTACTTGATAAGGCACGATCACTCACGGCTTATTTAAATGTTATAGTTTTAAAGATGTCTGGATTTATTTTGAATTTTTAAGAGTATCAAAGTATTTCTATTAAAATGCTCCATACATGCAAATATCTAAACACAGCTAATCATTAATGGAACCATAAGAAATATAATATGTATAATCCATAACAAAAATCCCTGAAATGCTAAAGGAATTTTTCTTTTTCTTAAAACATACATCAGTAGTTCCATCTATATAATTGCAACAACTGCACTCTCTCTTCTATTGCATTATTCTTGTTCCATTGACTATCCAAAGCATCTGACTGATAAAAATCTAAGGGTTATAAAAAAGACAGTCCAGAGAACAAGGTGTCTTCATATGTTTTCCAAATCGAAATCTTGCAATGTAAGTATTTCCCTGAAGCAAGAGCATAGAACTATTCACCTCAGGGATAAGAAATAAAAGGCAGATGCAATTTCTAACGAAAGGAGGAAAGAAAAGGCATTCAAAAAGGTTAACTGGCCTGTGCTTCAACTTAGGGTGGACCATACAGTACGTCCATGGATGGAAGAGAGGAAGAATAGCCCAGACCTAGATAAGCACACTACAAATTTAAAGATTCCAGATAAAAATTTAAAAAGTTTAGTTCAAAATACCTACAGCAGTTTTCACAAGTTTTTAAAAATGTACTAATGCTCAGTTGTTTTCTGGTGTACAAAAAACTTCTGTAGTATTTCCTAGGGCTTGAAATCTGTATCTGTCTGTCCCTAGTATTGACCATTGCTGCAGAACAGACTTCTAACAGTTTCTACCATCTAATTCAGAAAGGAAAGGGGGAGCATAGTGAAAGCCTCCACAAATGTCTGAAGCCCCACCACCCTTAGATTGTCTCTCTCACTCCTCTTTCTAGGCCAGAAATATGAGGGCTAATCTTACTGTGCTTTGGCTCAAGCTGCATTATAATGAGAGGTATTACAGGATTGCTTCAAATGTCCAGTGCCAGAAGCAGCTGTTACCACAGCAGTTCCCACACCTACAACCTGGCAACAGCAGGAATATCTTCCCCACTGGATACAAGAATCAGGCTGTAGAGTACCGATCCTAGATTTAAGCTCCAAAATGAAAATGTCCAGAGTGATTATCTGCTTTGACACCTAGAGATTCTACCTGTTACAGGAAATAGAACCAAGATCTCTGAAAACACAATTTGGTAAGTCTCTCCAGTGTTAAGACTGCTAGCTCCAAGTATAAATTCCCTTGATAGCTATCAGGAGAACCACAGGAAGCAACACTACAATTTTAGGGAGCTATAGCAATATGAATAAGATCCAACTCCATCTCTAATAGCTACATTCACCAGGAACCACAGTATAAGGAATGTTTATAGCCTTGGACTCCAAGCGTTCACACCTAAGCTTGCAAACTGCCTCTGCTATCTAGTAATTTCCAAGTGTCCCTAGATTCTTCTGAAAAGAAATACTGACTGAAAATTAGAAATAACAATATGAAATATATTTTTCAATATATTTTCAATATATATGAAATATATGAAACATATATGTATTTCATATTTCAATATAATATTAAAATTAGAAATAACAATCATTGGCACAACTATAAACGTGTTTTAGCAAATATGGGAACAAATGAAATACTATGTGATAATACTGGCCTCCAAGAGTTCCCATCCACAATTCCTTTCTTTCTACTCATTACATCATTAAAAAAGAGGGGAGTAGAGACATCATAAATACACCAAAATATTATCTCACTACGTGTGGATGCAGGGAGATCAAATAGAAAGCTAATGCAGTAGTCAAAGTAAGATATTAGTTGGCTCGGATTAAAGTGATCACAGAAAATGGAGACAAAGGATGACTAAAAAGTTAGATGTTGAATCAACAAGACATAATGATCGATTGTCACAGGGGTGGGAGGTAGTGTATGAAGGTCAAGAGAGGAGTCAAACATGACTCTTAGATTTCTCTCTTAAGAAACCAAGCAGAAGGCCGGCCCCGTGGCTTTGCGGTAAAGTGCGCGCGCTCCACTACTGGCGGCCCGGGGTTCGTATCCCGGGCGCGCACCCACGCACCGCTTCTCCGGCCATGCTGAGGCCGCGTCCCACATACAGCAACTAGAAGGATGTGCAACTGTGACATACAACTATCCACTGGGGCTTTGGGAGGAAAAAAAAAAAAAAGGAGGAGGATTGACAATAGATGTTAGTTCAGAGCCAGTCTTCCTCAGCAAAAAGAGGAGGATTAACATGGATGTTAGCTCAGGGCTGATCTTCCTCAAAAAAAAAAAAAAAAAAGAAAGAAAGAAACCAAGCAGATAGTCTTAAAACTTGCTGAGACAGAGAATACTAAAGGAGGAGCAGACTGAGGGAGAAGGAAGGGGAAGATGATGAGTTGTTGAATTTAAGAAGCATGTAAGATAGCTACAAAGACAGATAAGTAAGCAATTGGATATGCCACTCTGGAGTTCAGAAAAGAGTTCTCAGCTGAAGACATAAATTCAGGAAGCATCAGCATGTTAGCAAGGATTTCAACCAAGCGAGTAGCTGAGATCACCCAGAAAGAAAGTTCAAAATGAAAAACAAAAAACTAAAGAGGTCTAAGGGAATTAAGTTCCACATTAAGTCATCAGGTAAAGTAATTAATAAGTAAAGAAGGAAGAAGAGAAACACCCACAGAAGGAGGAGGGAAATCAGGCGAGTGTGGTGGCCTAAAAGCCAATAAAAGATAATGTTTTAAGAGGAATGGTATGATCAACTCTGTGTTATATATTCTGTCGTCTGCAATTTGAAGAATTGCCACTTGTGACCCTGTGCTTCAAAACAGTTCTCCTGAAAATAGCTCTTTTAGCCTAAAATCACTCACTCTATAGAACCCAGATCTAGCCTATGAATACGGACTGGGAGCAGGCATCTTTTAAGCTTCCGTCATCAACCTCCCTTGGTGAAAGGTAAGCAGACAAAATTTTTAGTCTTAGGTTCAGCCAAAGCAGGTTTATTTATTATGCAAACAAACTCATGCAAATCTACATGTATTTTGATACATGTCAGGAGACCATCTAAATTAAAGAACAGAAGAGGTCTACAACATAGCCTAAAAACTTAAAAAATACAATTAGACATGCCTGGCCTTTAGAAATGGACAGAGATCAAGATTAATCAGAAAACCCAGCTACTTATGAGTGAAGATGATTAAGCATCAGATTTGAAAGTAGAAAAGAAAGGAAAGGAAAGTATAATGTAAACAAGACCTATTATTGAATCTATTTTAGAAGCCTCTTGATTCTAATGGTAATTGTAACAATAAATGAATAACATTTATTTCATGCATGAATCAAGTCACCAGTGATTTGATTACCATATTATTCCATATCTTAAAAGAACTTCCCTTGATCCCACATTCCCTTCTAGGTACTGCCCCATTTTTATACTCCTTTTCACAGCAAAATTTCTTGAAGAACTTGTCTATAGTTGTTATATCTACTTCCTCCTTTCACATTAATAAAGATTCCATCCCTAATACTCTCCTGAGTTTGCTCTCACCAATGACCAGTTGCCAAATTCAACGACAATTCTCTGCTCTTTTCTTAACATGACTTCCCTCCAGCATTGGACACTGCTGCTTCGCTGTCCCTGGCTCTTAAACTGTTTTTGCCCTTTGTTTCTGAGACATATACTCCTGATTTCCTTCTTGCTCAGTGGCAATTTTTTCTCAGTGTCTTTTGCTGGCTCTTACTCTTCTCCTAGATCTCTAAACATTGGGAATGTCCAAGGGTCTATTGTGGCTATGTTGTAGACCTCTTCTGTTCTTTAATTTAGACGGTCTCTCGAAGTGACTTAGATCCATGGCTTTAAATATCTTCTATATGTTATACCTTTGCCCTTCTCTTCCCCTTGAACTCGAAACTCATATAACTGTCGGTCAACCTGACATCCCCAAATGGAAACCAAAAGGTCATCTCAAACATAACGTGGCCAAACAGAATTCCTGATTTCCTCACCCAAACCCTCATCAGTTTTTCTATCTTGGAACAACACCATGATTTATCTAGGAGTTATCCTTGATATCTCTCTTTCTTTCACACTGCACCACATATCTAATCTATTAGCAGTAGGTTCTGTCAATTCCACCTTCCAAATGGAACAAATCTATCAACATTTCCATCTTGCTACCACAATTCTAGTTCAAGCTACCAACATCTCTTTCCTAGACTACTTCAATAGCCTCCTAACTTCTCTCTGCATCAATTCTTATCCCCTACAAACCATTCTCCACACAACAGAATGACCATACAAAAACAGAAATAATATCACATCCCTTCCATTTTAAACCCTACAATGGTATCCTATTACATTTAAAATAGAATCTAAACTCCCTCAATTTACAGAAAAGAAGTGAGATGCATTTTTTCAAAGTGGTTGGTGACAAAATTAAAATGAGCATCCACATCTCCTTACTCACAGTTCAGTGCTCCTTACATAGTACTACCAAGTCTTTGTCATTCAGCAACTCTTTATGGATGCTGTCATGTAAAATGTAACCTAATTTTACAGTTTGTGTGTCCCCAGAATGTAAAAAAGAAAAGATGATGTGAAAATACAAATAAAAAGACCAATTTAGGCCTTGGACATAGACATAACTCCTAAATCTCATATTTTTTGAGAGAATAAAACACAAAGATGCCCAAAGCACTGGATCAAAATATATTCAGGTAGAACGTGGAAATAATGGAATGAAAAAAATCAAATTTTTGTAATCCTCCTCACTCACGTGACTTTAATTCTTATTAAGCAAAGTTGACCAGAAGAAACAGGTTTCTTACCACTTTCCAGACAGGGATTTTAAATCATACCTCAAAACTTTCAACCATGTCAAGTACTTTATACTAGTGACTTTCATAAAATGAAACTGAAAAACAAAAGTGAAAAACAGTTATTTTACATCACAACAATTTTGAGTCCATATATTCTGTAGTCTTGCAGTCTTGGTTGTATGAAAAATATAAACTTTTTCTGAGAGACGTAACTAAAATTTGTCACTCCTGCTCTGTCAACACAAATCAGTTCTCATGTAGAGAAAAGGAAGACTAAAATAGTTAAAGAGATTGGATAAATAGAAAACTCAATAAGAATTTGAAAATAATACTGAGGAAAAATAAGTTGAAAACTAACATCTAAGAAATAGACCAAAGAAAAATGCTCAGGTGAAAATACAATAAAAGAAAGAAGAACTGAGAAGAAAAAAATGGAAAGGGGTTGCATCAGTAGAGAGGGGGAGGTCACCCTTAAGTTTAATTTTCTAGTTCAAGCACTGTGTAATTAGGTAAGCACTGCGAGAACTGTTCCACCAATAACCTTCAAACCAACCTCGAAAGACCTTCTTTCCAGACAAACAGCTCCAATTCATACCTCAAAACTTCCAAGTGTGTCAAATAATAAATACAAGCAGCTCTCAGGTATATATTATAGAAATAAAAATAGTTGATTATAGGTAACAACAATTTTGATTCAATATAGTATTTATTTTTGCTGCATTATTGTTTGAAAAAACTACAGTAACCGTAGATTACTAAAGAAAAAATCCACATGATTCTATATTAATGTTCCTAACAACAAACTGTATCCCAAATCCTAGGACAACAGCAATTTATCACGTATTGAGCTATCTTGAGATGCATGAGACTAATTCATTCTTCAGGATTCCTAGGGATAAAAGAGAACCTACAAAATGAAAACAAAAACACTTAAAAAAAATATGCACTAATACTGTTATTAAGTAATGTACACACATAAAAATGGATATACATAATTAAAACTAAAATGAGATAATTTCTATTATTCCTTACAAATGAAAATAATACATTTTTAAAACTCCTCCTAAGTTTTAAACCAAATCTCTCAACAGCTACAGCACCTTTGCAGGTAAAGTTTATAGTCAAAACATGCCAGGATCATTTCAAGAAAAACTCTGTCCCAATCCACTACATATTAATCATATTCCTACCTATTCCTCCTAGAAACTAAAATCAGCAAAGATCTTTTGCATTTGCTTACCAAGAGAAGCAGAGGAAATATACTACATGGACAAACTCAAGGACAAAACCAGAAATCAAGTGAAAAACAGGCAAGGAAGCTGAGAGTTCAGTATAGTTTAGGTTATCTTATATAGTCCTGTCCATATACAATTAAATACTCTATTGGTGATGGAGGAGGAGACTGCTAAACATTTAATCTCTAATCTAGCAATTCTCAAAAGTATAGTCTAGTGACCTCAGAGGGGGTCCCCAAAACTCTTTGAGAGGATCTGCAAAGTCAAACTTATATTCATGATGATAACTAAAATGTTATTTGCCTCTGGACTCTCATTCTCTCATTGATGTACAGTGGACATTTCCAGAGGCTACATTATGTGTGATATTTCAAGATATTGAATACAAAAGGTGATGAAAGAATCCAGCTGACTTCCACTAAATCAGATATTAAAGAGATTTGCAAAAATGTAAAATAATGCCAATTTTCTCACTAAAGTTTTCTTTGTTTTTGAAATACACTATATTAGTTTTCTATTGCTACAAAACAAATCACCACAATCTCAGTGGCTTAAAAAACATACATTTATTATCTTACAATTTCTATAGGTCAAGAGTCCAAGCACAGTTTAAAGGGTATAATGAAGGTGTCGGCTGGGCCACGTTTCTTTCTGCAGCTCAGGATCCTTTTCCAAGCACATGCAATTGTTGGGAGAACTCAGTTCCTTGTGGCTCTAAGATTGAGGTCTTGTTTTCTTGCTGGCTGTCAGCCAGGAGATGCTCTCAGCTCTTAGCGACACCCTTGCAGATCCAAGCCACATGGTCCTCTCACAGCCCTTTCACAACATGGTGGCTTACTTCTTCAAAGCCAGCAGAAGAGTCTCTAACTTCAGACTAAATCATAGTCTCACATAACATAATGTAATCACAGAAGTGACTATCCTATCATCTCTGCCATACTCTGTTAGCTAGAAGCAAGTCACAGGGTCTGTACTCACTCGAGGGAAGGGTAAAACTCATTGTAGGTCAACTTAGAATTCTGTCTATTCCATATGGTTAGTTAACATGCAGTAATTTTATTGTCATTTTGCAATTAATAAAGATACATCTTAATTTCTTCTCAGTTTTTATATTTCTAATATGGTAAATATTAATAAATATAACCCATCTAAACAAAAGTTCTTTGAGGTCCTCAATCATTTTTAAGATTGTAAAGATGTCCCAAGACCAAAATGTTTGAGAAGCACTGCTTTAATCTAAGCTGCCTCTTATATTTGACACATGATAAAAAGATAAGAAGGTTTACTTTCCGTAAGTAGTGTTCCTATTTTGAAACAAATAAGCAATAGTCATGCTCCCAATATAAAATAAAATTTTAAATTGATGAAATTACTCAAGTTATTCAGCTTCCATATCATTTAGCTTGAAAATTTTAACTATAATCATTTATTTTTGTAAATGTTTAAATATTCCCCACCCAATCTCATACTTTCACAATTTCAGGGAATTACAGGATCTATGTTCTCGACTAGATAAAAACAGGCAGGTTCTATGCATAACTAGAACAAGGATTGTTTATCTCTAGTAACATGCAAAGAATATGAGCAGATGCTTTAGTGTAAATGAGTATAAAAGAACTCAAAGGCTTCACCATGATGCTGACTACTACTATTCATGTTATTATGGATTGATAAATTTAGATGCCTGAATCCTTGAACAATTAAAGATACCAAATAGGAAAATGTATCTTTATCTTTATTTAAAGCTTTGACTCAAATTCCCTATTTCTTAACTCTAGTAAGATACACTAGACCTTGTATTAGCCTTGAAAAGATTATTCTTGCTCCTTAAGCTTCAGTACTCAATGAGACAAATCTAGTGGCTGGCTCTTTGGTCTCACCCTTCTTCCCCTTCAATCTTCCAAAGGGTACTTTCCCAGGCCTGTCTTATCAATTCAGCTATAAGAGATGAAAATATACAGCGAAAAAAATGGAAGTAGGCATTTACCTCAAACTAGTTTCATTTATTACCATTTTATTCACTTTACTAAAAGATCTAAAAAACACTTCTACATTCACCAACCCTCACCTTTGCCCACCTCAGTATAGCAGTCCAATTTTATAGCCCTTATCCATTACCTCCTTGACCAGTATCAGGACTGCTTCACTTAGTGTATATCGAGAGAGTGAAAGGGTAAGGGGAGAGGTGGGTGAGATCCCCAAGAAGTCAGTACACAACATTAATATTGCCATAAAAGCCAGACTAGAAGTGATATACTCCCAAAGTTCACTGTGCAGACTCACACATATACTTCTACTGCCAATATATCTATAAAAAAAAAACCTGTGGAAAAGGATTACATGAGCATATATGCTAATATTAAGAACTTGTTACAACTTATTAAATTTAATGCATGAATGACTTGAGTAATCCAAGATATACATTAGTGTTGGAATGAATTACAAGTCTCAAAAATGGTCATTTTGGTGTTAACCAATAATCTTCTCAGCAACAGCTTAAAAAAAAGTGCTGCTAGCTAATAAAACCACCACCATTGGCTAACAGATTACTCCCATCTTAATGTCTTTCTAGCTTTCCTTTCCTTCTAATTTTATACTAAAGCATTTTCCTTGATATAATTATCAATACCAAAACAAAACTATATTTTACAAGTGAACATATGGTTCTCAAAAGAAGCTTGTTAAAAATGAATTTATAGATACTTTCAAGAAATAGTAAGTAATAAGTAGAGGCTCAGTCAGTTAAGTGTCACTGATTAGGAGAATGGATATTAGCTTATAATATTTGAAGTATGACTGAAAAGCAACTACTTCAAAAGTGACAAATATAGTAAAGTCATACTCTAAGTCATACTCTAAAGTCATACTCTAACTCCTACTCTAAAGTCATACTCAAGTCATACTCTAAAGTTCCCTAGACTTTAAATAAGAAGGACAAAATGAGTGGATAGTAGACTAAAAGGCAAAACTTCTATAAGGCAAAGGAAAATAACTGTGATTGAATGTCTCTGCATGAAAAGTAAAAAGTCACCAAATCCAGCCAAAGACATAGAGAAAGGGTAAGTGAAATTATCCCAGAGATACTGGCAGATATAAAGGTGAGGTGAAATCAGAATAACTATAGTTCTAAGATATAGATCAGTATGGAACATGGAAAGTGTTAAGTTGGAAAGAAGTAGTCTATCAACATGTCTTATTCTGTGTCCAGCATTTTAAAAGGAAGAAGATAGAATGATTTTCAAATGATTAATGAGACATCCCCAGAATGAATACAGCTGCCATGGCTTATAAAACTAGACTGTAAAAGTATCCATATGCTTGGAGTCTGCCCAGTGGCGTAGAGGTTAAGTTCACACGCTCCACTTTGGTGGCCCAGGGTTCGCAGGTTCGGATCCCAGATGTGGACCTACACACCACTTATCAAGCCATGCTGTGGCAGGCGTCCCATATAACGTAGAGGAAGATGGCACAGATGTTAACCCAGGGCCAATTTTCCTCAGCAAAACAGAGGAGGATTGGCAACAGATGTTAGCTCAGGGCTAATCTTCCTCAAAAAACATAAGTAAATAAAATTAAAAATAAAAAAAATCCCTATGCTTAAGAATAAATAAGTAACCTGGACAGTTCTATATCTATTGAAGAAACTGTATCTATAGTTTTAAAAAACCTAGCCACATGAAAACTCCAGGCACTTGGCATCAGAGGCAAACTCTACCAAACATTTAGAGAATAAATAATAACAGTTCTACACAAACTCTTGCAGAGAACTGAAGATAGAAGATCACTTCCTAATTCATCTTATGAGGCCAGCATTCACCTGAAACCAAAACCAACAATGTTACAAAGAAAGGAAACTACACACCAATATCCTTTATGAACATAAATTAAAAATTCTCTAGCAAAATATTAGTAAATAAAATCCAGGAATATATAAATAGAATAATACCATCATGACCAAAAGAGGTATCCCAGGAATGCAAGGTTGGTACAACGTTTGAAAATAACCAGTGTAATTCATTATATAAATAGACTAAAGAAGAAAAATCATATCGTCAACTCAATAGAGGCAGAAAAAAGCAATTTACAAAATTCCACAGCCATTCATGATAAAAAATTCTCAGCAAACGAGTAATAGAAAAGAATTTCCTCCACCTCATGAAGGATACCTACAAAAAACCTACAATTAACATCACATTTGATTGTGAAAGACCCAAAGCATTCACCCTAAGATTGGGAATGAGGCAAAGATGTTACTCTCACCACGTCTATTTAACATTATAGTGTAGGCACTAGTCAGTAAAATAGTACAAGAAATGGAAATAAATGGCTTACAAACTGAAAAGTAAGAAATAAAGCTGTCTTTTTTACAGGTGACATAATCATCTATGTAAAAAATCTCAAAGAATGTTAAAAAAAATAATGTAGTACTGTCACAGGATAGATAAAGAGACCAATAGGACAGAATAGGGAACTTAAAAATGGCCCAACTATTTTGGGAATGTGTTATAAACAGAGGTTGCACCAAAAGCCAGTGTGCAAACGGATTGCTTAATAGCTGCTGTTAGGAACACTGGCTCACTATACGGAAAAAATAAACTTGAATTCATACTTCGCCATACCCACAAGTGAACTCCAGGTTCATTATAGACATATATGAGAAAGGTAGAACTAAGAGCTAATAGTACAAAGTGTAAAAGAGTATTTTTAGGGTCTTGAAGTCTGACTTCTTAATCACAACTAAAATATCACAAACTATAAAGCAAAAAATGTAACGAATTTTACTACATCAAAATAAGAATGCCTGTCCAATAAAGACACCATAGACAAGAATGATGGAAAGCCAATTTTTTTCAAAGGGGCAAATGATATAAGTAAACAACTCACAGTATCAGCAACCCAAATAGCTAACAAGTATATGAAGGAATGCTTGCCTTCAATGTAACCAGAAAATTGCAAATTAAAACAAAAATACTCCTAATATCCACCAGACTGGCAAAAAGCAAAAGTCTGAATAATATAAATATTAGCAATGATGTGGGGAATCACAAACCCTCAAGCACTGCAAGCAGGAATATGGACAGAGCCATTCTTGAGAACAGAACTAGTGAAATAAAGTATACTTACCCTATGTCACATTAATTCCACATCTAGATATACCAACTACAGAGAAAGTCTTGCATAGGTCCATGAGGAGACATGTTACAAAGATGTTCATTGATTCACTGTTTGTAGTAAGAGGAGTTTTCACATAGCCTAGATTGTCTACTACTAATGGACTGTCAAATAAAATATGGTGGATATATACTAGGAAATATGCTTTAGTTTTCTACTGCTGCCATAACAAATTACCTCTAATTTACTGAGGTGTAAAACAACACCAGTTTATTGTCTTACAGTTCTGTAGGTCAGAAGTCTGGCAGAAGCCTCAACGGACTAAAACCAAGGTGCCAGCTGAATTCCTTTTTGGAGATTCTAGGGGAGAATCCATTTTTTTTGCTCATTCAGGTTGTTGGCAGAATTCAGTTCCTTGTGGTTGTAGGACCAAGGTCACCATTTTCTTGCTGGCTGTAAACTGAGAGTAGATCCCAGCTTCTAGAGGCTGCTGAATTGACTCATGGCCCCCTTCCTCCATCTTCAAACTCAACAATGGCCAATTGAGTTCATCTTATGCTTTGAATCTCTCCTCTTCCTTCTTGCATCTCATCTCTTTGACCCAATCAGAAAAGGCTCCACTTTTAAGGACTCATATGATTAGAATAAACTCACCTAGATAATTCTGGATAATCTCCCCATCTCAAGGTCCATAACGTTAAGCACATCTGCAAAGTCCTTTTTGCCATTTAGGGTAACATATTCACAAGTTCCAGGGATCAGGATGTGGACATCTTTGGACAATATTATTCTGTCCACCACAAAGTATAATGCAGAAGTCTGGAGCAATTAACTAATATTCCTACATGAATAAATCTTTTAAAATGTAAGATCTAAAGCACCATATCATTTATGTAATTTAAAACACATACAGACAAAATGCAAGATTTTTTGTAATTCAAACATACATACTTTGGTGGAAAAAAAACACAATAGGGGAGCCCTACACAGATCACTGAAGTGCCATAAACTGATAAATATGATTAACAAAACTTATTACATTTGAGAACCAAAATAAAATAAAGAGTGGCAGAAGAAACACTGATGATCTAGGAATATCTACACTACGCAATCCGCTTTCCTACAATTTTTATGTCATGCTGTATCTTCTTCTGTCTTTAAAATTCTGTTGAAGTTTTAACAAATCTACAAAACCTCCCCAAACTGCCCTACTTGGCTCCATCATTTAAATGTGTTCATTTAATTCTCTGACTACTTCCATATATGTCTAAGTTATATTGTTACACTTGTTTTTACCAGTTTTAAATATTTATGTTTATACAACTACATCATTAGTCCCGACTTACTTATTAGATTATAAATTCTTATGGCACAGAGCATTTTCTACTGTCTTTGTATTTCTCTATATAAACTAGCATTATAAATAAAGTATATATTCAATACATATTGTAGGCTAAGTACCTGAAGTGATATTTGCCACAATATAGTTCCACTGAGAACTTTCCATACATCTAAGGACTACTGTGCAATATTTTCACTAGATACCACATAGAAACCCTCCAAGAATAGGGAGATCACATAATTTATTGTCCACACTAAGACACTTTTGAGAGTGAAATGGTTTGTCTTAATAATTATGCTGGGACAACAGGTATAAGCCAGGACTGGCCCTGATAAACCAGGACATAGGTCACCCTAGCTGAAAATAGATTCAAGACCACAGAAAACAGCAAGATACTGAATTGAATTCTTTAAAATAAAGGTAAAATGTGACAGGGTCAAAGCAAACAGGCATAAGAATTGCTTTAAAAATATGTTAAAGCATTTAAAATGTCCCATCATCATTGCAGGTGTCTAAGAAACAACAGAATTCTAGAGATCAATCTTCTATGTAGCAACAAGTAGTTTAGTTCTTTTATGCAAGTTAACATGTTTTTACAAAGACCTTATGAAAAAAATGAGTCTAAGAGGCAGAGAAAAATACAGTATTGGATTCCATAAAAAATTCTATTTTTGCAAACACCGCATAATTGTAACAGGTAAAAGGTATGGAAAAGATAACTGGCTATCTACTTCTCTTTTCAGTGGTTCCATTTATTTTAATTCAATTAATATTCAATAAGTGCCCACTATTTCTAGACCCTAAATTAGGTATGTATGGACACAAAGATGTAAAATACAGTATGCACTCAAGTTGCTCACAGTTTAGTAAGAGAGAAAGAAACATTGATAACAAATATCCTGAAGGTCAGACGGTGGTCAGTGCTATAATAAAGGTACCACCTTTATAAGCAAAAAACATAATTCCTGCTGGAAAAAAAAAAAAGAAGTCTTCATGTAAGTAGGGACACTTTAACTGGGTTTTGAAAAAAAAGTGAGAGTTAGGCAGAAATGCCAAGGTACACCCTCACTTAAGGACCTTGGCGCTTACTATTTCTCTGCCTGGAGTGTTCCTCCCTGAGATATCCACACAACTGACTTCTTCACCTCCTTCAAGTTTTAACTCAGTGCTAAGGCCTTCCCTAACTCCTAATTTAAAATTGATGATCATTCCCAAACACACACACACAAAATCCCTTTCTCTCTTCCTCTGTATTATTTTCCTCCACAGCACTTGTCACCAGGGCCTGGGAGGTGCCAATGCCAGGTTGTGCCACTCACATCTAAGTGAAAGGCGCCCCCTGGAGTTCTGCTCTGCACAGCCTGTACAGTCAAATACACTGGCCTCAAGTTATACTGCTATCCAGTGTACTAGTTATTTCTTAATTTCTTTGTCTTCCCCAACTAAAAAGCAATCTCCATGAGGGAGATTTTATTGATTTTGTTCACTGCTCTACCCTCAGCACCTAGAAATCTGTCTGGCACATGATCAACACTCAACAAATATTTCTTGAATTAATGTATGCAAAGCTAGAACAGAATTTTAGAAAACAGGAATAGAATGAGCAAATACTTAAAATTTTAAGAATGAAAGTTGCTTTTTAATTCATTAGTTATCTGCTGTGGCTAGATTATAGGTTGCATGTGGGAAAGGAAAAAAGTGGTGGGAGATAAGGTTAGAAAGGACAGATAATAGTGAGCCTCAAAAAGTAGAATGATAGAATTTTGAGTCAGAAAAGCTTATATTTCAATTGAAACTCTATCTCTAATTTTGGAATCTTAAGAAATAATTTAAATATTAAAAAGGGCATCTTAAAGCCCCCCTTACAAAATCATTAGGCAAATTAAAATTAAATGCCATAAATTTTTTCTGACAGAGCCTAGAACATAGTGCGTACTCAATAAACATTAGTTTCCCTTAGAAAACTTAGGATTTGAACTTTAGCTACAAAATGGCATGGTATCAAAAGTGAGCAAATGAATGACTTCGTCATATCCATACTTAAAAATCATATTTCTGGAAACAAAGTAGAATACAGAGAAAAGCAAACAAACTTAGAAGCAGGAAGCCAGAAAGAAAGTAAAACATAGTTAAAGCCTAACGAGGGCAGTAACAATATCCATGTTGGAAAAGACGTGTTGAATACAAGAAATATAATAGATAAGGAATTGACCAAAAACTTAAATAAATATTCACTGAATATGAAAATCAAGAGGAAGTGGATTAGAAAATAATACCTAAGTGTCTCAACTTGGGCAGGAGGATGACTGATGATGGAATCAGCAGAACTAGAGAGACAAAAAAGCTGCTACTTTGGGAGGGAATAGACATTTAGATTCAGAAATTTTGATTTTGAAGTATTTGTGGAACAAAAGGTAAGACTGTACAACCTGCAGTTGTAAATACAAGTCTGGTATACGGAGATTTCAAACTAGAAATAAACATGTGGGAACAAATATCATATTTGAATACAAAAGGCAATGACATGAGAAGTCCTGTTTTTCACAATCGCAAACGCTGACCTAATCTACTTACTAGTCTATCAGCTCTGCAACTAGTTCAGGTGGAAGAATCACACAGGAGTAAATCATTTTGCTTTGGAGATGCATCTTCGCCATCTGGTGGCAAAAACGATAAATACAGGTTTATTTTTGATCATTCAAAAGCTGAAATGAACCCTTACTTGTCATTTGGCTTATCAATGCCATTTCCAGTAATATATTACAGGGAAAGGATCTTTCATTCTTCATTTCTATGATATTGCTATTTCTCATCTCACTTTTTACTCTGGCCCCTAATACATTCAAACTATTTAATTGGAAGAAGTATTATTGGTAAAAACATATCTTTCCCACCCTCCAGGACCTTCCCACTTCTTCATAATTCACTCATTGCATAACCCAATATATACCACAAGACAGTTAAATAACTATGAAATTAAAGGTATTAATAAAGCTCATGTTGCCAAGTTTCTTGCTTTCAACAACTAATAGTATGGATTGCTCAAGTAATGGAAATGAATTTTTTGAAACTAGATACATACTTTGAACAGATTGATCAATAAACCAGTATAAAACATCTATAAATAAATCCTAACATTCAATAATTCAATATTTGATAAAAATGGCACCTCAAATCAGTGGGAAGAAAATATTAATCACTCAATAAATAATTGTGGGACAAAGGGATAATCAGGTAAAAAAAGTAAGGTTGGATCTGCACTTGACACCATACTCTAGTAAGTTCAGATAGATCATTGTTTTACAGTGTAAAAGTAAAATCATAATAGTATTAGAAGAAATCACAGGAATATTCTTTAATCTTAGTGAGGAGAGGTCCACAGAAAGGACTAGACTAGACATTTCTCCATTTAAGATATACAAATGGCCAATAAGCACAAGAAAAGACGATCAATATCATTAATCTTTAGAAAAATGCAAATCAAAACCACAACAAGATTAAACTTCACATTCACAGCGATGACTATAACCAAAAAGACAAGAGAATTGAAAACATGTCCACACGAAAACTTGCATAATAGCATTATTAATAATAGACAAAAAGTGGAAACAATTCAAATGTACATCAATTGATAAATGGGTAAATGTGGTATACCCATACAACTAAATATTATTCAGCCATAAAAATCAATAAATTACTGATTCATCTTACAACATGGATGAACCTTGAAAACATGCTCAGTGAAAGAAGCCAGACAAAAAAAGCCACATACTGTATGATTCCATTTTTATGAAATGTCCAGAATAGGCAAATCCATAGAGATATAAAGTAGATTAGTGGTTGCCAGGGAGCTGAGACTAGGGGAGAATGGCGAGTGACTGCTAATAGGTACAGAGTTTCTTTTTGGGGTGACGGAAGTGTTCTAGAATTAGATAGTGGTGATGGTTGCAAAAATTCATAAATATACTAAAACCCACTGAATTGTATAATTTAAAAGGGTGAATTTTTTGGCAAGTGAATTATATCCCCGTTTTTAAAAAATGAAGAGTCATAAAAAAAAAAATTCCATCACAGTAAAAGACATGTTTATGTTTATGCATTGGAAAAAGAACCATATAAGCAAAGTCAAAATATAACAACAAACTAGCAAAAAATATTTGCAATCAAGGGGCCAGCCCAGTGGCACGGTGGTTAAGTTCGCGTGTTCTGCTTCGGTGGCCCGGGGTTCGCAAGTTCGGATCCCGGGCTTAGACTTACACACTGTTCATCAAGCCATGCTGTGGCAGCGTCCCACATACAAAATAAAGGAAGACTGGCATAGATGTTAGCTCAGGGCCAATCTTCCTCACCAAAAAAAAATATATATCTACATATTTGCCAAGGTAAGCAGAATTCTAAAATGACCCCTTCACTCTCACCACATGGTATATACACCTTGTGTTATTTCCTCCCTTTGAGTATGGGCTGGACCTGTGAATATGATAGGATATCATTCCCATGATTAGGTTACATTAAATGACAAAAGTAAGGTGATTTTGTGGTTATGATTAAGGTCCCTACTCAGTTGACTTCAAGTTAATCAAAAGGAAAATTATCATAGGAGGGCCTGATCAAGCAGGTTAGTCCCTAAAAGAGAGTTTATAGAGGTCAGAGACAGAAGTCAGAGAGATTCAAAGCAGTATAGACATTCTTCTGTTGGTTTTGAAGATAAAAAACTGTCATCTTGTGGGGAGGGACACTTGGCAGAAAACAGTGGGTGGCCTCTAAGAGCTGAGGGCCACAGTCATACAACTGCAAGGCACTGAATTTTGCCAACAACCAGTGAGCTTAGAAAAAGACCCTGAGCATCAGATGAGGCGGCAGCCCCAGCCAACACCTTGATTTCAGCCTAGTGAGACTCTGAGCCGAGGATCCAGCTAACCTCTAGCCTGATCTTGACCCACGGAAACTGTGAGATAATGAATTTATGTTGTTTTAAGCCACTAGGTTTGTGGTATTTGTTACACAGCTATAGAAAGCTAATACACAATTCATTCCACAAAAGGTTATTTTCTATAACATAAATGGAGATGCTAAAAATCCAGTTAGATAAGGACTATCAACTCAATAGAAAAAGGCAAAAGATGTATGAACAGAAAGTTCAAAAAGAAAAAAGAAATATAAATGTTCTTAAACATATGCAGAAATACTCAATTTGACTCATTTATGATGTAAGAAAGAAAGATTAAAAGTACAATGGAGTATTGTTTTCCACCAATCAGACTGGTAAACGTCAAAAGTTTTATAACATTGTGTTGGCTAAAGAGTTAGAAAATAGGAACTAATAATTGTTGATAGAAGTATAAATTGGTACACTCTCTATGCTAAGCAATTTGGCAACGCCTGCAAAAAATTAAAACTGCACATACTCTCTGACCAAGTGATTCCACTTCTGGAAATTTTAGTTTATTTTACAGATTTGCTCTTATACAAAATTATAAATATGTACATATATATGTATACACATATATATGAGATTATTTATTATAACAGTTTGTAATAGCAAAAAAATTTGGCAATAACTTAAGTGTCCATCAACAGAGACTAAATAATTTTGACACAACCATTAAAAATAATGATGAAGCACACTCATTATGTACTGGTAAAGAAAGATCACTGACACAAATTATTGAATGAAAAAAAAGATAAAATACTATGTATATGCTATCATTTTAAAGGAATAAATATATATGTATATATATTCCTATATTTGCAAAGAGTATCTCTAAAAAACAAACAAAAATAGTACCAGTGGTTGAGGAAGAAAAAAAACTGAGCAGCTAGGGTATGAAGTAGGTATACAGAATAGGGAGATAATACACAGAAGAAGAAATACACCTTGAGGCATAAGAAAATCCTTCTCCATGAGCTCAGAGGTCTTAAAATTTACTCCAAAAACAAGAATTCAAAAGAAGATGTAAAAAAAAAATAAAATAAAAAATTATGGAACAAGATCTTAAACCATATTTTAAATCAGCATAGTGATTTTTAAAGTAACTATCAAGTCATCTTTATAGCAATAATACTAAGTCATTTTGAACAAAATAACTTCTAACATTTGCTGATGAAAAAATTAATTTAATCAAATTTTACTAAAAATATGTACTTTTCACATGTTATTTCATTTTTTAACTTCTAACCTATGAAGAAAGCTAAGAGACTTTTTAAAAATATCAAAGTTGTAGTAAGCTTTAATATTAGAAAAGAAAGGGTAACTCAGAATTCTACGCTATGAATGAGTTCAGAAGTTGTTACTCTTGCCCTGTCCCCAGTTTAAGAAGCATGCAACATAAAATTCTGTTTATATCCTTTTTTAGACAGGGTGATGTTTTTATGGTCCACTGACAATATCAGTTTTCAATATCAGACCAAAATGCATACAGCCCATCCTAAAATACTCTTTAAATATGTACCATCATAAAGTCAAATGGTGAGATAATAGTTTTCAAATAGCAGAATTTAACTCATGTTCTGTCTACCTCAACCCTAAGTAGCATAAATCCTAGTTCAACCATCTTGGACCTTCACTATATTTTCATAGTCAAGTTTCGTTTCTTGACTACTGAATCTCTCCATACAGCTTTTAAGTTAACTTATCATATAAATTCCCAATCATTATGTACAATACATATGCCAATAATGTACTGATTTCAATATGAAACTCTTTTCATTCATTTATTCAACAAATTTCTATTGATGGTGATTTTTCCCACTATGGAGAATAGCCAAGCAGCGTAAACTATTTTGAAGAGACACAAGAGTAGAACAGATAGGCTCATAGTATTTGAGTCCATAACTCCAATTGTTCATAAGGCCTATCCTCATTCTTTTCCTGGGGTTCTGTCAGACACTCCAATATCCTTATAATTCATCCCCCTTTTTCCTTAAGCTATTTCATTATTCCATTCATTCAGTATTTCAACAACTATTCACTGAGCACCACTATATAGCAATTACTACGTGAGGTGCTAGGAATACATTGATGAAGAAGACACACATGACTCTTGCATCATGAACTTTGTTTAATTTGTTCAATTTGTTCAATTCCTCCCTTACTTTTGTAGAGAAAATTTTCAATGTCTTACAGGTGATAAGCACTGCTTTTAAAACGCTTCTTAAAATATCAATGAAGTTCTTCTGTTAATGGAGTTAACAATTTACTTTTTGAGTGTACCAAAAAAACTTGGAGGTGCTGGCCCAGTGGCACAGTGGTTAAGTTCACGCCCTCTGCTTCAGTGGCCCGGGGTTTGCAGGTTCAGATCCTGGGCATGGACCTACACACCGCTCATCAAGCCATGCTGTGGTGGCGTCCCACATACAAAATAGAGGATGATTGGCACAGATGTTAGCTTAGGGTCAATCTTCCTCAAGCAAAAACAGGAAGATTGGCAACAGATATTAGCTCAGGGCCAATATTCCTCACACACACACAAAAAAACCCTGGAATTGAAAATGGCTAAAATTAATTTTAAAGAACCATCATTTGATGTTAAAGAAAAGTCATGCTTCACAGAGTGACATGTGAAATACAACTTCTGTATCTGTGAGTATTGTTTTGTCATCTTTGGGTCTTCTTAAGTAACTGTACCAACTTTTGAAATAGATGTTGTTGCTTCTTCACCAGACCTTAGTATCATTTTTGAATTCATGTGTTCAGTGACTATCAGCCCTCTCCTCTAGTGGATGGTAAATGAAACAAAAATTTTGTGAAAGTTACCCATTCATCAATAGAAACGCATTTTCATTTTTTAGCACCTTGCTGATGAAATATTTATAGTAAAGTTTTTGAAAATTACCAAATAATAAAATACATAAATAGTTATAGGTTTACACTATACAATAAATGACAATACCACTGTAGGAAAAACATCCAGACTACTTTCTATATATTCTACAACAAAATTGTTTAGCCTCTATTTCCTGCCTGTGTTTCACATACGCCTAATCTATAATTTCCAAAGTCTCCCCCAAATCTTGCTTCCTGCATCTCAAATGCTAAAGAATGAGCCATGACAAAACCGGCCTACACACCAAAGGACAAGTGGGACAGCAGTGTCAAATACTTCTCCACCACCACCAGAGACCTTTCAATCACACTGCGTTTTGTCAGCGAGTACCTTGCATCCCGTCCTTAAAAGAGAAATGATAGCTATCTTGTGTCTGAAAAGTTGGGGAAAACATGGATTATTGTTGATTGTATTTCAGATGAGAACTGTTCACTGCACATGCATCCCACACAGAATGAAATCATGTCAGGAGCTTTAAGTACAAGGTGGAGACCTACCAACCTCACCCCAGCGTACTTTAATGTATCTCTTAATGAAATATTTCATATCAAAAATACAGGACGAATGCCAAGCTTTGCAGGCTTCCAGGAGAGCAGGTGTAAACTGGGACTGTTCTAGGCAAACTGGTACATATTGCAATTCTATTTATACGTCACTTAACTGAAGGAAACTTGAGAATGGTTCAAGTTTAATTCAGTTGAAGATAAGAATAAAGATTTTCTTTTTTCACCTAAATATTGACATTAAAATTATTAAAGTTATTTATTCCAAAAGAGACTATCTGACTCCTACACAGTCAAACCAATTATAATATGTTAAACATCCTTTTTTTAAAAAAGAGATACATAATTTGTCTTTCAGAGCTCATATCTATGTATTTTGTGTGTGTGTGAGGAAGATTAGCCCTGAGCTAACATCTGTTGCCAATCCTCCATTTTTTTGCTGAGGAAGATTGGCCCTGAGCTAACATATATGCCCATCTTCCTCTACTTTATATGGGATGCTGCCACAGCATGGTTGACAAGCAGCGCACCGGTCCGCAACCAGGATCTGAACCCGTGAACCCCAGGCCCTCAAAGCGGAGGGCACGAACTTACTGCTGCGCCACTGGGCCGGCCCCTAGAGCTCATATATTCTTAAAAATAAAGAATCTTAAGCATTGGCTATATGAAAACATATCATTACATATCTTCAAGTCTACTGGCTGATCATTCTGCCAATAAAAGACAAAGATGCTACGGAAATGACATCAGTCACATCAAAGACATTAGTATTACAGTTTGCTCTCATTCATCATCTGCACCAAGCACTTACTGAATGTGCATAAATCACTGGAAGTGGCACCAAATAGATAGCCATCTTTGTTGCCCTTTTGTTTCATCTGATATCCTTAAAAGTATAAGAAGAAATATCTAAGAATAAAGATTATGAGGCCACTTGGCTTCAGTTAAGATTCTTTTTTCTCCTATGGTAACCATCAGAGTTTTATCTTTTCTAGTTCCTTAGTTCTTTATAGTTTAATCTCTTTCTCAACTACACTTCGATTTCCTTTTAAAAATTATTTCCCTCTACATCTTTTTATCTTCTTTCTCTCATCACCACATATCTCAAATAACCATTTTGAATAAGATTCATGCGAATTATGTCAGTTTCATAGGAGAGTCCACAGAAATAGGCTACATAGTCTGTAAGTCATATATAATCCACACTTAGTAAATTCTAAATACAACTGGTTGGTTCTAGGTCAACTAACAGAATTCTGTAACTATAGGCATCTCTGAATCTTGAAAAGAGCCATTGCTGAAAGGTTGACTATGAAGAAAAATTGATTATTTCTGATCCAATTTCACAATAAATCTTAAAATATTCAGTACAGACATGTACCGCATAACAACATTTCGGTCAATAACGGGCCAAACATACAATGGCAGTCCTATAAGATTAGTAACATATAGCCTAGGTCTTCAGTAGGCTATACCATCTAGGTTTGTGTAAGTAGACTCTATGATGCTCGCACAAGGATGAAATCACCTAACAACACCTTTCTCAGAACAAATCCCCATTGTCAAGTGACGTATAACTGTACCAATAAAATTTCAATGAAACAGCAATTTAAAAACGCAGCAAATGTGAGATCTTAAAACTTCTCATCACCAGAAAAAAAAATTGTTACTATGTGAGGTGATAGATGTTAACTAAACTTTTCGTGGTAATCATTTTGCAATATATACATAAATCAAATCATTATAATGTACACACACTAATGCAATGTTATATGTCAATTATATCTCAATAAAATTGGGGAAAATATTTTTTTAATTTTACTGTAGCAATTTTGCACATAATTCCCTTTTTTTATTGAAATATAATTTACATTCAGTAAAAAGTATACAAATCTTAAGTGTAACACTATACTGCCTATTGACGAGTATATACAACTAGTAATCCATATCCCTGTCAACATACAGAATATTTCTTTTACTCCAGAAAGTTCCCTCAACAAAAGCGGTGTTATGATTTCTCCTACTATAGCCTTGTTTTGTCTCTTCTTGAATTTCATATAAATGGAATCATATAATATGTACTCTTTTGTGTCTGGCTTCTTTCACTTGGCACAACAGTTTTGAGACTTATCCATGTTTCTGTGCATGTAAAGAGTTCCCTCACTTTATTAATGAATAACACTTTTATTTGAATATACCACGATTTGTTTATCCGTTCCCCTGGTTCACGGACATATGGGAAGTTTCTGTTTGGGGGCTACTAAGAATAAAGGTTCTATAAACATTATTATGCAAGTATTTTAGTAGACATGTGATTTCATTTTTCTTAGGTAAATAACTAGAAGTAGAATTACTGAGTCACAGGGTAGGTGTATATTTCATTTTGTAAGAAACTGTCAAACACTTTCCAAAATGCTTGTACCATTTTACATGTTTTACACTCTCACTAGGAAAGTATTAGAGGTCCAATTGCTCCGAATCCTGACAAATGTTGTGATGTTAGGGTGTTTGTTGTTGTTTTAAATTGTAGCCTTACTAGTGAGTGCATCAAAGTATCTCACTGTATTAAGTCTTGACTTGCATCTCCCAAATGACTAAAGACATAGGACATTGTTTGTGTGTTTATTAGCCATTTGCGTATTTTCTCTTATAAAGAGTCTATTCCAATTTTTTGCACTTTTTAGGAGTTTTATTTTTATTATTTAAATGTAAGTTTTCTTTTTATTCTTTAAGTTACATGTATTGCAAATATTTTCTTTTGAAATTTCTTGAAATATAACTTGGTTATACATTTTCTTAGTATCTTTTGATGAATAAGTTTTTATTTTGACGATGTCTAACGTCATTTTTTTCCTTTTAGGATTAGTGCTTTCTGTGTTTGTCTAAGAAATCATTGCCTACCCTCAAGTCGTGAAGATAGTCTCCTCTAGTTCTTCCTAGAAGTTTTATAGTTTTAGCCTAAACTAAGGTCACAACAATTTTCTTCTATATTTTCTTCTAGAAGTGTTATACTTGCAGGTTTTATGTTTAGAGAAATGTAATCTCTATGCGCCGCTCATCAAGCCATGCTTTGGCAAGCATCCCACATATAAAATAGAGGAAGATAGGCAAGGATGTTAGCTCAGGGCTAAACTTCCTCAGCAAAAAGAGGAGGACTGGCAACAGATGTTAGATCAGGGCCAATCTTCAAAAACAAATAAATAGGGGCCGGCCCGGTGGCACAAGCGGTTAAGTGTACGCGCTCCGCTGCGGCGGCCCGGGGTTCGCGGGTTCGGATCCCAGGTGCGCACCAATGCACTGCTTGTTAAGCCATGCTGTGGCAGCGTCCCATATAAACTAGAGGAAGATGGCCACGCATGTTAGTTCAGGGCCAATCTTCCTCAAGAAAAAAGGGGAGGATTGGCATCAGATGTTAGCTCAGGGCTAGTCCTCCTCACAAAAAAAAAAAAAAAAAAAACAAATAAATAAATAAATAAATATCTTCTAAAGATATTTAAAATAATAAGAAAAAAGATTATATGTTTACTCGTGTATTTATCACTTCCATTGCTCTTCATTTCTTGGTGTAAATACATATTTCCATCTGGTACAATTTTCCTTCTGCCTAGAGGACTCTGTTTAACATTTCTTATAGTGTAGTTATGCTGGTGATAAATTTTTTCAGTATTTCTATATCTGGGAAATTCTTTATTCCCTGCATTTTCAAAAGATATTTTCACCAGGTATAGAATAGTGATTGATGGGTTTTTAATCTTTCAGTACTTTAACGGTGTTTGCTCCATTCTCTTCTCTCTGGCTTTGTTTCCAAGAGGAAATCTGCTTTCATCTTTATCTTTGTAAACACCTCGATGCCTAAACATGTCTATTTTCTCTGACTGATTATAAGATTGCCTCTTTATCGCTAGTTTTAAGCAATTTGATTATGATGTGCCTTGGTGTAGTTTTGTTCATGTTTCTTGTATTTGGAGTTTGTAGAGCTTCTTGGAGCTATGGTTTTATAATTTTCATGAAATCAGAAAAAGAATTGGCCATTATTTCTTCAAATTTTTCTTAGTGCTCTCCATGTTCTCCTCCCCTTCAAGGACTCCAAGTACCTTTATATTAAGTACTTGATATTGTTCCAGAGCTCATGATGCCCTTTCACTTTTTTAATTATTTTATTCATTTTTTACTCTGTGTTTCATTTTGGATCATTTCTTTTATTTGTCGTCAAATTCACTAATCTTTTCCTCTTCAGTACCTAATTTTCCATTATCCCCATCAAGTGTATTTTTTATTTGAGATATTGTAATTCTCATCTCTAGAAGTTCAAGTTAGTGTTTATTTTATATTTTACATATCTCTACTTAACTTCTTAAATTATAAGAAATACAATTATAATAACTATTTTAATGTTCTTGCCTGCTCATTCAAATATCTGTGTCACTTCTGGGTTGGTGTTCAGTGTCTAATTACTTTCTCATAATTAATTGTGTTGTCCTGCTGTTTTGTATGACTGGTTATCTTTGATTGGATGCCAAATACTGTGAATTTTACTTTGTTGGGTGCTGGATATTTTTGTATTCCTATAAATCTTTCTTCTGGGAGGCACTTAAACTACTTACAAATGGTCTGATCCTTTCAGGTCTTTCTTTTATGATTTGTTATTCTGTCCCAGAGCACTGCCCAGGTTAACATTAATTATTCTGCAATGCTGAGGCAAGACTTTATAAAATACTCTACCCAGTGTTCCAGGAATCTTGAGGTTTTCTAGTCTGCCTGCTGGAAACAGAAACTATTCTTGGTCCCGTGTGAATACAGGCCAGCGTTCCCCCTAATCATTTTGGATGATTCTTTCCCTGGCCTTAAGCAGTTTCTTCACATGCATGTACCAATCATTATTGCACTGAATACACAAGGAGAACTCTCTGTAGATCTCCAAGGTATCTTGCTGTTCAGCTCTCTCCTCTTTGGTGCTCTGTCTGGCAAACGCCAGCTGCCTTGGTTTCCTCAAACCCTAAGAACTGCCTCTTCAACTCAGGAAGACATCTGGGCTCTGCCTATATTCCTCTCCCTGTGCAGGAGCCTGGAAACTCTCTCAAGGCAGTATACTAGGGCAATCACAGGGCTCACTTTCCTTATTTCCTATCTCTCAGCTGTTACTCTCCTTCATTGCCTCATACCCAATTTCTTAAAAACCATTGATTCAAATATTTTTTTGTCTGTTTTTTCCAGATGTTTCTGGCAGCCCTATTACTCCATCTATACTGGAAGCAGAAGTCTTAAGCATATATTTTAATTATTACTTTTACTTTAAAATAATCAAATGTCACAAAGACATTTGGAAAGTCATAAGTAATAGACAATTAAAAAAATGATGGTGATTATCAAACTGTTAAATATTCATTATAAATAACTTGCCTTAAAACTTTACATTTCAGATCCAAAATAATTGCTTTATATTTTTGTATTATTCTCTTGTCATCACTTTCACCTGGTAGCATTTTTTATCATCTAACAAAATGCACTGAGATGTAATTGAGTCATATGACACTTTTTAGTTTTCCACTCTTGCCTAATTAAAATTCCAGACAAAATCATAAGGAAGTTTCTCAGTACTTTCATTAAGTGTCATTATTTAGGCACTAAAATGTAGAAACAAATAATTAAGAATCTGTAATGTCTATAAAATATTATTTCTTTAAAGATATGCTTCTTAAAATGCTTCATAGTCCATTAGAAGATGGTAACTGTTACTGTTTCCGATCACTTGTTAATTTTTGCTTCACAATAGAATAACGAAGTAAGAAAAAACAGAGTAAGAAATATTACATAGTAATATAACTAAAAGACCAGAGTCACAATGTCCCTATTGAAGATTTAACTTAATATGACAAATATATGCAGTTTTTAATATGAATCATAGTGAAATTATTGGACCCATGTGGTAACAAGTCATATCTATATTGAAATTCAATAAATATTTGTTGAATGAATGAGTTGTAATAGTAAGTTGTTATAACATGAATAAAGATAATTCTCTATTAATTTAACTACCAGTTAGAGGAGAGAAAAAAAATAATGGAAGAGAATGCTTTCAAGTTTATACCATGGCAGAGGACCTTAAAATACAACATAACAAAGAATTTTAGAACTGAAAGTCTTTGTGAGATCTTGTACACTGCCTTTCCTATTTCAGAGATGAGAAAACTGAGACATAAAGAAAAGATATACATCTACCAATGATAACAGTAACGGCAAGAAGTGAGAACGGACCTGTATCTTCTGACTTCCAGTTTTTCTCTTTCTTCCACCATACAAATTAGCCATACTATTTCTTACTTTTTAACTTCTCCCAATGTTCTGGAAAGTGCTAAATAAATAGCAAAATTTTACATAAAAGAAAAAAATCATTGTTTCCTAAATTTCACTAATTTTCAAATATGAAAATTATGAAGCATCTAATTTTTAAATAATTTCAAATGTAAAAAACATCAACTAATACAGTTTTACTTTCATTTTTCTGTAAATTTTTCTTAACAAAAAATATAGTTTTAAAAATGGTTATTTCACCCATCCTCCTCTAGATCCCACCTTAGATCCTCTAATCCAGTGGTTCACAATTCTCTTCCACCCGAAGGTCTCTTAGTAAAACAAATATATTGTAACATCCCCTTTACTACCCTGAAAATGAAATCCAGAGGTAAAATGTCCTAACCATACACATAATTTTAAGATAGATATATATATTCATAACTATATAATAAAGGGGAAATAAATGAGCAATTTATAAAAAATAAAATATATATAAGTAAGCAAGTACTCAGGCACAACGACTCTAGATGTCATGTTAAAGTCGTCAGATGCTCACAGCTACATGAATATAGTCAAACTGCCACCAGGTAGCTGGCTTCCACCTTCTGTCCTCTACTCAATAAATGTGTCAGAATAGTATACTCAAATGTGGAATTATGTTGCCTCCAAGAATCACAAAGGTTCACTAAGTCTTATGCCTCCCAGTGGTAGTGCTACAGAGGACAACTGCCACTGAGTCATTAAAGGATGCTGGTTTTCCCTCCCTAATATATTTCTAGATGCCTTTGTGCCTTGCTACTGGTCTGCTCTAGCAGTATTGGCATCACTTGGACGTTTGCTGGAAATACAGATTCTCAGGTCCTACCTCAGACCCACTGAATTCAAATCTATATTCTAATAAGATCGCCAGGTTTCATGTATGTAAATTAAAGGCTGAAAAGCCACTGGGCACTCTTAGGGGACATAGTAAGGGAGAGGGTAAGCAAATTGCACACAATTTTAAAAATGGTTATTTCAAAACTCATTTTGAAATGAAAAACATATTTGAAAACCTCTAACAATGTTTTGCATCTAGGTTGATACCAAACATTTTCCATTTTTGTGAATAAATGAATTAAGTAAATACTCACTAACTCAAAGCTAAGGTCTGGGGCCAACTTGGTATTCATTCATTCAATAAATACTAAGACTCTATGTGTAAAGCACTATGCTAAGATCTGTGAAAGAAGTAAAAAATCATAAAACAGGTCAAAATTACTGCAGCCTGTAGTTAAAGATTAAATTAAAGCTCCTTAAAAGAAGGAAACGAATGGAGCTGGCCCAGTGGTGTAGTGGTTAAGTTCTGCACATTCCACCTCAGCAGCCTGGTTCACAGGTTCAGATCCTGGGTGTAGACCTACACCATTCAGTAAGCCATGCTTGGCCACACACATATAAAGTGCAGGAAGATTGGCACAGATGTTAGCTCAGGGCCAATCTTCCTCAAGCCAAAAAAAAAAAAAAAGGAAACGTAACATACTTTTCTATCTCTCAAACATAGTTCTAGGTCTATAGAGATTTAAATTTAATTGAACGAAAGCTTCTCTTCTTGAGGCCACTGGTTTCTGAATGGTATTTAAGAAACAAATTACTAATAATACTTTAAACTGGTGTTACATTCCTTATCAGTAGCTCCATTTCACTGTCCAACTCAAAGACTGCTAAAAGACTCTGGTAAGAAAGGAGAGACATGTGGAGAGAGAAAGGCAGAGAAGCAGGTGGGAGGGAGAGAGAGAGAAGACAGAGAGAGAGGGAGGGAGGGGAACAAGAAAACAGCCTTAACAGAAATAATTTAAATAGTAGCAAAAGAAAATGAGCAAAGAGAGAAGAAAATTTAATAGCACTAACAGGACTAACTACTCTCTAGGGCAGGAGTTGGTAAACTTTTTCTGTAAAGGGTCAGAGAGTAAATATTTTAGGCTATGAGGGCCATATGGTCTCTTGCAACTACTCAGCTCTGGTGTTGCAGCTGAAAGCAGCCATAGACAATAAGTAAATGAATATGTGTGGCTGCGTTCCAATAAAACTTTATATATAAAAAACAGGTGGCAAGCCAGATGGCCCCAGGGGCATAGTTTGCTGACCTCTTGCTCTAGGAGAAAGAATTCAAAGGGTTCATAGATACATGCCTAATACATTACTGTAGAATCTGCATTTAAAAATAATAAAACAAATGTTCTTTTTTGCTTATGATAAGGGGAATTGAATTATTTTTGAGGAGAAAATATTTTCCAAATAAAAGTTTATAGAAATTACAACCAATTTCATTTTCTAGGCATAACTAGCAAATCTGATATTAAATTCTGACGTCTTCCCTGACTAAAAGTAATTCTTATAAACAAAAAGAGCTATTGGTTTGACTTACACGAGGTTCAGAAAGAAAGGATATAATTACAGGATACTTTGAATCATTAAAGTATGCATTTACTAGTAATGACAGCCAAAGGCACCAGGCAAGAGAGAAAAGAAAAAAAAGGAACTACTTCATCTTGCTTCCCCACAATGGGTCAGATTCTGCTGTTTATTCAGGCTAGTACTTTGTCAATGAAAGAAGCATTAAGAGATAATACTGAAAGTGATATGTTTGTTCTTATTATCTTCTTCAAAGATGAGACACATGCTTCCAGCTTCCCTACAATGATGAATTAACTACTCATAAATTTGTTGGATTTATTTTTAACATCCACAACTTTCTGATGATATGCATTCCAAAACTTAATTATCTATTATGTGACTCAGTGTTTTAGTATTTCCTTTTTTGTGTGTTTGAGGAAGATTAGCTCTAAGCTAACATCCGTTGCCAATCCTCCTCTTTTTGCTGAGGAAGATTGGCCCTGGGCTAACATCCGTGCCCATCTTCCTCTACTTTATATGTGGGACACCGCCACAGCATGGCTTGACAAGCGATGCATAGGTCCGCACCCAGGATCCAAACCTGCACTCCCCGGACTGCCCAAGTGGAGCACGGGAACCTAACCACTATGCCACTGGGCCAGACCTTTAGTATTTCCTTTTATTCTTCCTAAACCTACCTTTCTAAGCTCCAAAGGAGACTATCTCATGCAGCTATCTAGTTTTTGAAGGTGTCTATGTTCCCATTATTCATTTTATTTAGTTATTCATTCATTCATTTCAAATCCTATCTCCATTGGTTATCCTCTATTTTTTTCATCCAAGCTCATATACCTTGACCATTCTAGTCATCATTTTACAGACTTTCTTGATTCCTAAAGTCCTTGTGTGGTAGACACTGCTACTGTCCCACCCACATTGCCTCATCATTCACCATTCCCTACACAGCAGTGTCTTCTTACTGTACTTGTAATTCTCTGCCTGAGTGCTTTCTCTGGCCTGGGAACATGCTTGGCCATTGAGTTGCAGAGTTAACATCCCCGCAGGAACAGCGCTAGACTAATTACAAAGAGAGTTATGGGTAAATACCCCAGCCTCCTTGCCCATCATGTAAGATAATTCTGAGGTCATTATAACCTGTCTCCCAGAAGTCCCAGTAAGATTGAGACACAACTGCCAAAAGAGGTAACTTGCTCTTGAATAAGCCTAGTATTCTGTTCTTTCTCTTAACTGGATCATTTCCCTCTCCCCTACAGATGGTGCCTAGGATTGCCTTCCAAATAAACTATTTGCACTCAAATCTCTGTGTGCTTAAGGTGGACCTCAATCTAAGATAGTCCTCTAACCTTAAAATTCTTGGGTTCCTGAGATTTTGCACCGAGATGTGTTCATAGCATTCCAGCCATGAAATCACCATTGTTTTACCCAAAGATAGGATACATTGTCTGTTTCATTTTTGCTAGTTTTCAAAAGAATTAGTAAAGCCATCATTTTATTATTCTCCCAAGACATAGCGACACAGCAGGGTGATGGCTTTACGCACCATCTAAAGTGACTCCCAGTTATCTTACCTGTTATAACTGAATGTTCAGAACCCATCATCCTGTAAGTACAATTTTGATTTGTTTTCCCACAAATGCATGATTTTATACTTGTTCACACAGAAATGTATCTGCCACTTCCAGACAACAGAAATAGTATAAACAAGAGTTTTTCTTCTTAATTTTCAGTTCAAACAGAGGAATATAATACAGAAAAATAATCTTCCCATGAAAATTTTCCTTCTCCCCCTTCCAAAGGTAGGAAATATAAGAACCATAAACACTATTTTTAAAAGTCTAACACTTTGAACATGGAGAAGCCCATAGAATTGAGTCAAAATAGTAATAACAGAGTTAGCCCACGGATACATCAAACTCATGAAACCCTTTCATCTGTAATTACCTGCTTGGAAAACCATCTCACCCTTTAGCCCGAAGCAGAAACTTTGGAGACATTGTTAATCTTCCCCATTTTCTTAACTCCCACTTCCAGTTAGTTCCATCAATCCAGCCTCTCTAAAGTGTCTTAAAAACCATCTATTCTTCAGTCCATTGCTCTTAGCCCACTTTGACTTTCCTATGACAATAACCTCCTATCTAAGTTCCTTGTTCTATTTCACTTCTTTATTCTGGAAAATCTGATAATGTGACACTGTCTCATCAAACCTAAGATTGTTCAAACCTATAATAGCTCAAGTCCTGAACATCACTTTCAGCATTTATATAAAACACATGGACATCTGCATTACATTTGGACAACTTGTTGCCTAAGCATTTCATGTATTTTTATTTCTGTTTGGAATGAAGATTAAAAATAATATGTTTACCTAAAGATTGAGCAAAATGTTTACCTGTCTGAAGCTACGTCACTGGCAATTTGGTGCTTCACTCCTGACCCATTCTTAATAGAATCCTGTCTTGTGAGCCCATGAGATCGACTTTTCTCCACTGCAGGTACAGATAAGTCACCTGAGGGTCCTTGAAAATGGGCCTGCTCATGTAGTTTTGCTTTCTTCTCCTGAGGCGCCTCTTCATTCCGCAGTCCTCGGAGAACCTTTTGATCAGGTTGCTGTGGTGTATTAGATCCACTATTATAAAACCATGCTCCTGATTTAGTGAGGATTTCTTGTTGTTTTCGGCACAAATTACATACCCACATAACCTGCACATGAATACATAGGGAAAAGAAATTAGTGTTTCCAAAAATTAAAAAGAAAAAGAGAGACAAAGATTCAAGCTAACAAAAAGATTATATGGTTATCCTTTACAAATGAAATACAGATTAACTGCTACCATTAATTAAATCATACATCCTTTCTTTTAATTTTATCCAATAATTATAATGAAATAGACAGTGTTTACTGGCAGTAGAAATACCAAACTAGACTGCCAAATTACTAGTTGTTTATTTGTATTCTTTAATTATTTTTTATTTAAATTAGGGACATAGTGTAGTATACAGAAACTGGATTTTGAAGCTAGAGAGACGTGGGTTTAAATACGAACTCCAAGATTAGAAACTTTGCAACTTTCAACAAAATACTGAACCTTCATATCTATAAAACTTAGTTTCTTTAATGATAAAATAGAGAAATAGAGATGATAATACTTACTTTCCTGTATTGTTTTGAAGACGGAAGATTACAAATAATCTATATAAAATTTCTAGCACAATGCCTTGTATATGTTAGACTTCCAGTAGATTATTTACTAATATTAGATTAATCTATCACCCATTATACTATAGGCTTTTTGAGGGAGTTTTTATTTCTTTTAAGCAGCTCCTAATGGCTAAAATAAAGCTAGGGACATTGTTGAATCTCAGTAAAAACCTATTAATTGCTCATAATTTGTAGGAGGACACGGGTTTTTTTAATTGTGGTAAAGAAACATAAAATTTCCCATTTTAACCATTTTTAAGTGCATAGTTCAGTAGTGTTAAGCATAGTCACATTGTTGTGAAACATATCTCCAAAACTTGTTCATCTTGCAAACTCAAAATCTATGCCCATTAAACAGCAAACCCCCTTTCCTCCCTCCCTCAAGCCCCTGGTAACCACCATTCTATACTCGATTTTTTAATAGATACATTTTTCAGACTCCAGGAATCTAAGAATATTATAACTAATATCTTTGTGGCCAGAAAACCTTCACCCTTTTCTGAAAAATCTTTTTAAATTAATCAGAAAAAAATAAAATCATATATTCATGAAACAAAAGGTGAGTTTATATTTCAAGTGAGTGTTTTCTGATGTTTTGTTTATGTCAAATACTGAATCTTACACAGCTCTCCAGATTGCTAAACATTTTCTCATAGTTTAAACAAATTATAAAAATATAGATAACTGCAGTAAAAGATTCAACATGGTGTTTTCAACTGATACAAGGATGTTTTTGTAAAATGCCATTTACATTTTTTGCTTAACTGCCCATTATTCCAGTTTATATTGTTTGTATAGTCCACATCACACAACATTGTACTTGACATTTTTTATCAGTTTGTTCTCTTTGAATTGCATACACATTTCTTTTTTCCCCAACTAAATTCAAAGCTTCTTGGGGGTAAAGTCTATATCTTTTATTTGCGTAATAAGTCCTTATAACTCATAGAACGGTAAGACCTTCTAAATACTTACTGACTTGAATTAACTTGAACTCCTCCTTTGGGGGGAAATATGATAATAAGATATTTGATATTATTGCACTGAGATTTACCTTTCATTGACTTCCAATAATTACTCATCAATAATGTCAATATAAGTGATTATTTTATTTTTATAAGTAAAAAAGAAAGTATTTCTGATATGAAAATACAAAAATCTCACTCAAATTTTTAAAAAATAGCTCATAGTTCAAATTTTTTTTTGTTTGAATATACATGAAATATAAATATATCTAACCCATCAGTAGTCTCAAAAATCGAATTTCAACCAAAATCTTCAGGCTTTTGATGCCATCTTGTGACAAATGTAGGTATTGCAGGTCTCTTTTAAAAGACAGATACACAAAATAATGTTAAAAAAATTGTTTGAATTTAAACTTTTCTGTTTTATTTTAAACAAATTACTATTCATGGTACAGTGACAATATATGACATATGATTCTGTGGTGTAAATTTATCTGGAATAAGTCAAACTCAAGAGCATTGAAGAATAACATCCTTTTGTGCCTGGTAATTGACAATGAAACAGAAATGAGAATTTATGACAGATAATTATCCAATCACAATCATCTGCATAAACAACCTATTGTTGCTTTATTAATTGTCACAAGGTAAGCAGGTTATTTAACCTCTTCTACAGCAGAGATTCCCAAAGACTATCCCTGAGACAGCAGTAACAGTATCACCTAGAATCTCGTGAGAAGTGCAAATTCACAGGCCCCACTCCAGAGCTACTGAATCAGAATTTCTGGGATGGGACCCAGATATCTCTGATTTTTTTTTTTTTTGCCAAATCCTACAAGTGATTCTGATGCTTGATAAAGTTAGAGAAATACTGGTTAGAGCAGAAATTCTCAATTCAATATGTTGAATGGGTTACATGTATGCTCCTCAGAGTGACTCCATAGGCCATGAGCCTTGCCAATTTACCCCAGTGTGAACTATTCACCATACGAAGAGTAATAGTATCACTTCTCCATTGCCCACAGTGAGAAAAAGAGCTGGAAGCACTATGGGCTTCATTTTCCTCATCTGTTAACACCCAGTGGATATTAATATAAAATAAATGAGTATAAGGCATGAAGGATGATGTCTGATTCTTATTAAAGATTCAGTATTTTGCCCTTCCTGCATTCTCTGGGCTATCCACATTGGTTGCTATTTTTCTGACTATATCCTATGTTTCCTCGTACACTGCTAGCTCCTAGTATCCTCAAATCGTAACATCCAATTCACTTTCCTTTTCTTCTTTGACTATCTCCTCCTACTCTTAGATTAATCGTTTAGTAATCGTTAAAGCTCAGGAAGCCTAAATCCACTCACTTCAAGTAGTACCGGGGACTGATACTTGCACTTGAAGCCCTTTATACACATAGCAACTTAATTTATAAATTGATGATACTGAACTACGTCTCACAAACGCATACACACATACATGCTGTGAGATGACTTTCCACTAATTGGCTATGAAATGATTAATGTCTATTAGAGGTAAATTCTGTGACCATGGAACAAAATTTAACTCATTTGGGAATAAAACCACAGGACTTTTATTAATGGAACCCTTTAACCCATTAAGTTAACCAGCAAATGTATCTTATGATGAATGCTGTTAAAGATATCTTAGTAATATATATGCCTGTAAATCACCATGGTTAGAGCCTATTAGTTTTGCTGGTCCTCATAATTATCAAAAACATCTAGGATCTGAGAATACGAAGACATACAAGATTCAAAATTATAAGGTATTATTACCTTCAGTTCTAAATATGCCAAATTTTTCAAAGTAATATAGCAATACTAAGAAATGGAATATTCTCTAATGACCCAAATTTGTCACTTATCACCATATGTTCCGTTCCACAAACATCCTTGGTAGAGTTGAAAGGGAGGAAAAAACTAAGGAAAATGGAATATCTCTTTAAAACCATAAAAATGGTAAATGCAATAGCTAAACTGAATAGTCAAAGAAAGCAAAAAACAAAATTGTGTTAAGTGTGTACAATAAATTACAGAAAGGTAAACCTCTGCAAAACTCTGGCTTTTCATCTAAATAGGGATAATAAATAAAAGAGTAATTCAGAGAAGGGAAGGATTATAGGTTAGAGACTGGTGTTGATGAGACCATAGGCCAAGCTCATAAGATCTAGCTAACTCTGCACAGATAAAAGAATTTATTAGACTCCACCTCTGATCATTGCCAGCCTGCTTATAAATGTGTGCATTAGTCAGAGAAGAGCGTAAATTGATGAGTTTAACCTATCACATGACTAAAAAACCATAAAAGATCCTGGCTAGCTATTAAACTTACTTCTTTTTTCTCTTAGAACACTATATTTCCTAATCTCCCTTGTAGGTAGAGATGGCCATGGCCATATGACTATACTCTGGCCACTGGATTATAAGTGGAATGATGTGTGCCATTTCCCTGACCATTAAAAAACTCTCATATGCTACCAGCATGCTCTTCATTCAAGACCCTAGGGGATAAAAAAGCCACACACACAAAAAAGAAGCCTGGGAACCTAAATGAGCACTTGGAAGAGAGCCCTCTGCTGACCAGCCACATCAGTCTGGATTTCACATAGGTGACAAATAAACTTCTATTCTGTTGAGCTACAGAAACTTTCTGAGTTTCTCTTTCATAGTTGATAGCATTACCTTTACTAATCCAAAATCTTTTTAAAGTACATGTTGTAGTGAATGTGTATCACCAGCACAATCTTTGTACGTGAAGAACAATGCATTGCTAAAACTCGCATATAAAAGTGCTTCAGTGTTGCTCTGGAGCCAGCTTTCACTGGTTCATAAGAACTGGTTCACAAGAACCAGTTGTGCACATTTCTTCCCAGCTCCACATTCAATGAAGTAATATGAGTAAGCCTGAAACGAGCCCTGGTGCATGTATTTAGACAACAGAAATTGGAAAATGCCACAAATCAGGACTTTTTTCTATAGAGAACCAGTTGTTAGCATTTACCAGCACACCACTGAATATAACGTATCTACTATATTCTCCTAAAAGATTAATATTACATTCAGTATTAGTAGATAAACTTGGATGAAGCTGTAATTTACCATAAAAACTAATTCAGACCATAAAATTCCAATTTGTTTACAGATGGACAAATAACTATTAACACTAATTCATTAGTTATTTATTCATTCATGCAATATTCACTAAATGCCTAGTATATGCCAAACACTGTGCCAAGAGCTGGTGAATACAGCTCAGCAGACATAGATTTTGCTGTGGAGTTTAAAGTGTTGTGGGGGAGACAATAAGCAAAAAAATAATTGCACAAATATTGTTTATATTACAATTATGATAAATGCTACAAAAGGAGTGCATTCACACCACAGATCTCTTGATGCCTTCCTCTCCCCAGGCCCAGGCTATGTTTGGGAAAAAACAAGGATGCAGAGATCTACAAGAGTCCTGGAAACCCAGAGAGGCTCAATCACAGTATTACCCTAAAGTGTTCCCATCATCAGACCCAAGTTGTCTCTATCTCTCAAAAGGCAGAATTCAGTGGTATTTTGGGCTACTAACCCACAAGCCCCTCCCTCAGCACTGTTGGAAAGTTGAAACTTGGAAAGTTGAAGTACTGGCTCATGTCCTAGAGGGTTAAGGTTTTCAAATATGTTCCTTAAGCAATTAAAAGATCACTGTAATCTCTACAAAATAGGCTTCTGGATTACAAAACAAAAATCAGAAATTTTGCTTCATCTGATACCCCAAGACCAACAGCAAGGCTTTCCCAGATTTCCCATGAAGTGCAAACACGGCTCCTCTAGCCAGAGCCACATTTGTAGGCTGAAGCAGGAATGTTTGAGAGTGTCTTCCATAAGTCTCTCAGGAGACAGCAGCAGTACAGAAAAAGCTTTAACCTGGAACATCTCCAAGTCTTAGTTGTTACAAACTCTTCTCTGTTGGCTATTGTGGCTTTGAAAAATTACTTGCAAAGAAATGTAGTTTGTTTATTTCTCTGTTTTTGATCTAATTTTCCTCAACAGCATACTAGCCAAATTTTTTTAAGGCCACCCACTAAATTTTAGTCTGCTAAATAGCTCCTTTGGATAAATTCTCTATTTCTGATATTTCTACCCCTTTCCCTGCTGTTTTCCAAGAAAGGGTCTAGGTGTTCTGTGCGACTTCTGCTGCTGAAATCTGCAGCTCATCTAATTCACAGTCTGGTTTTTCTCAATTTATGCAGGATCGTGCTCCACTATTGACCTGATCTCACTTCAGCTCCCAAGGCACTGCTGACTCCTCTTAGTCCCTGAATAATCCTCTGTTCAGGTGCAGCCCAAGCTATCTGTTCTGCAGCCTTTTCTATAAACTCACCTCATCCCTCATCCCTCTCTATGGGGGGAGTGTCATGACAGGGACACGCAGCTACTTTTGTGCCCTCTATGCTACCATGGAACTAAGGATAGTTTTAGAAAACTAATGCTGGCCCTTTCTTAGCCTAACCATGATGCACTGCCGAGTTCACTCTGACGTACCTATGCCCAAGGTGGGTGCTAAGGTATCCTGAAAGGTAATCTCTTCCAAGAACCTCAAATATTAAGAAAGGTAAAAGCCACCCTTCAGGGGCTAGCCCAGTGGCATAGTGGTTAAGATTGCATGCTCCGCTTCGGCAGCCCAGTGTTCATGGGTTCTGATCCTGGGCGCGGCCCTACGCACTGCTCGACAAGCCGTGCTGCGGCAGGTGTCCCACATATAAAAATAGAGGAAGATGGGCACAGATGTTAGCTCAGGGCCAATCTTCCTCAGCAAAAAGAGGAAGATTGGCAATGGATGCTAGCTCAGGGCTAGTCTTCCTCACCAAAAAAAAAAAAAAAAAAGCTGCCCTTCAATTTAACCAATACGCATCCTCCTCCTGGGTCGAATCCTGGAAAAAAGAGGTTAGAACATACCTCTGATCATTTACTGGCCTTACCTCTGTCATCTGTCTTCTTTCTCCTTCCCCAAAATTAAAAGGATAGAAGAAGTAGGCTTTTCCTTGACTTCCCTTTTCCATATACCTAACACTTTCCCCAAGTACCTTCAGGGTTGAAGTAACAAGCTTAAGGTTTCCCATTTCATCCTTTCATAGCTTCCTTTAAGCCATCTATAGCCTTAATGCCAAAAAGGAAAAAAGAAGCTGGCTTACTGATAATAATTTTAAACTGAGAGGCACTTCAAATATAATACACCTCTTCACTGTGATTTGAACATTGTCAGCTATGTTCAGAGATTAATATTTGCCTAAACACAAAGTATGGAACAGATCTACACCCAGACAGAGAAGTCCTGGGAGCTTCAGATTTCTTGTAAAATGGCTGATTCCTCTGCTCTGGGCAAGAGTTGTGGGATGGGAGGCCGGAGAGGACAGAAACAGAATCTAGTCCAGCCAAGGTGGGTCTTTAGGGAAGATGACAATACTAGTCAGAGTTGATGTTAGTTAAAGAAACAATTCTAAAAGTGCCAAGTTTTGAATATATCAAAATAAACTGAAATCAGTAATCTAAAGAAATAGCACAAAACATCAAAGGTAGGAGGGCCTGAGGTAAATATCAGAAATTAGAGAACAGAGTCAATTTGGAAAGTCAAAAGGAACAATCTGTGTGACTGCTGAAAAAAAAACCAATACTGCCTATGGTTGAACTTCAACATGCTATTTATAGCATGTTAGTAGTAAGCTAGCTCCTTTGAAAAGAAACAGGGCAGTATCATAAATATTGAGGAATTCATTCACTTTGTGAGTATGCTCCAAAAAGAGAGTTATCAAGTGAAACTAAAACTGGTTTCAACTAATTAAATTAGAGAACTGAGGTAGTTAGATCATTGAATATTAATTCCTATGACCTTACAACAAATAACCAATTAGAATACTGAGACTATCAGATAATTGAGTAGCAATTTCAACCGCTTTATAATACTCATAATATGATGGGTCCATCTCCCATGTTTTGGCAATTTGAGATGCCAAATATTAAGTGAAAAAGATGAAATGGTAATGAAAATGAAAGACAATTAAGTTGAAAATACAATCATTTATTGTATTGCCATACAGTAAACATTACTAAAAATTTTAGATATCTACTCTACTTTTTATCAAACAAAACACACAATTGCAAAAAAAAAAAAAAGAATGAAATTTGACACTCAAAGCCTCAGAGAAATTACAGAGAATTAAAAATTACAGTGAGCTCTACCACTCTGCCTAAACTTAAACCTTTACCCCACTTTCTATTTTCCCTAAACTCTATATTTTATCTCTACATTTTAAAGTAATTTGTTTTATGCCATGATATAAATCTTACCTTTCAACATTTTTCTGCTAAAATAGACATGGCTTTTATAGAAAGATTTTTGCTTCTGCACCCCAAATTTTAGTTTATAAATAAAAATACAAATTAATTAAATTAAAATAAAAACAAAACAGAAAAGAAATGAAGGGAGATGAGCAGAGTGGAAGCCTCAGGCCCACTGTGCACCCAGCCAAAAAGCAGGCACCAGTGGCTGAGAGAACAGCTCTTTTGGAATAACAAAACTAAAAGTACTCCATGTAAAATGAGAATCTGGAGTCAGGTTCACTTCTTGATGCCCAGGGCCTTCTTTATTAATAAAAAGAGCTTAGAAAATGCTGTAGAGAGCTGCCCAAGCTAAGACTCCATGGAGCTAAGGGCTTAGGCAAGTGGGACACAGTCTTATAATAAGACACTAAACAAAGCCAACCACAGTATTGGTGGTTGCATACATGAATTTGCAAGATCACTAATTTAAAATATCACTAATATATTAATTTACAATATCACTAAATATCAAGATGGAGGCAGGCTTACTACTGAAGGGCTGGTTCTGCACTGGAGAGCCCAGACACTGCATGAAGGCCATCACAAAATTGTTAATAAGGAGGGGATAAGCTCAGGGGAAAGAAGGAAGGGAGAGAGAGAGAAGAGAAGAAACTACAGTGAAAACTTTTAGGGGCCGGCCCCCTGGCTTAGCGGTTAAGAAAAGACAACTCTTGAAACAGTATCCAGCAAGATTAAGGAAAGTGAACATTTCTGCAGTGATTAAGTTTTCCCACTAGTCTGTGCTATAGCACTTTGTTCAATCTGGACCCACTGGATTCTTGGCATATTAGTACTGCACTGTTAACCTACTTTTTCCCTAAAAATAAATTAAGTTTCAGTTAAAATATAGTAATTTTAATAAAATAAAAAAATGAGTTGAAAGTATCATTATTCTAAATTTTACACCACATGACAAAATGTGATGATATTAATTAGAATAACTATTTTCCACGACATATTGACAAAGATTCAATAGAGTAAATTCAAACATACTATCAACTGACAGTTTTCTTTTCCATAATTTAAAAGAACTTAAAAGTTATGATGTATAAATTATAGAACTACAAAATCATTTCAATAAATTTAAAGTAAAACTATGGTTTAAAAATGGGGGAAAGCAAGTTTAATTTTTCTTAAAATAGAACAGATAATCACCTAGAAGGTTTCATTTAAAATGGAGAACAGAACAAGACAATTTCTGAAGAGGACATCTTATAAAAGGAAGGGGTCCAGAACATAATTATTTCAAGGTTAACAGATGGTAAAGAATACAATGCTTTACCCAAATTGAAGAGAATTGAAGGTGTAAGACTAGAGGCAACACTAACAAAATACTAACAAAATATAGCAATATGAAAATCACTAGAACACTCGGGGAGGAGAAATTCTTAAGGAAGGGGTATTAATTCAGAGAAATAAGTTCAAAGTATAAAGTTTCATTTACCTGTTTCTCAGATTCTCACTAGTAATTCTTTAAAACTTTAAGGTTAATGGACAAAATTATTTAGGATCCTCGCAAGTAAATTTCCAGAAGCCATGCACTACTATATGGACTTCCTTTTGCAAATTGTCCTTCTTACTCCTATAACTGCTAAAAGGCAATAACATCACTAATCACATACAGTCGTTTGACCTACTTCAAAGCAGAGTTCAATGTAAGGCAAGTCCAACGTGACCCTCCCAAGGGAGATTTACTATTCTAAGAAGATAAACAGTATCACAACACTATCACAGTACAAAATTAAAAGCACAGACTTATATTTAGCTTCAGTGCATTTGTATTTTGATTCATCTCAAACTTAACAAGACCAAAACTGATTTCCAGACCTTCACCCCCAAATTTCTCCATCCACAATCTTATAGCAGTTAATGACAACTCTCCATCCCCACACTTTGCCTTGGGCCAAAAATCTTGGAATAATGTTTTTCTCTCATATCCCACATACATTTCACCAGAAAATCTTTTTGGTTCTACTTTTAAAACATATCTACAGAGATGACATCTCACCGCCTCCACCACAACCACCTTCATCTAAGTCACCACTATCACCTGCCCAAATCATCGGAATAACTTCATAACTGGTCTCCCAAGTTCCTTTCTTTTCTCACACTCCTCATGAATCTATCTCAACAAAACAGTCAAAGTAAACCCTTTAAATGTTTTACAATGTAAGTTACACCACATCACTTTTTTAGTCAGAATTATTTTAATACTCCCCATTTTGCTGAGAATAAATGCCAAAGTCCTTACAACGATTCCAAAGGTCTTCTGCAATCTCCTTCTCTAATCTTGTGTCTCACTATTCTCTCCCCCTTGCTCCGCTCCAGCCACACTGACTTCCTTGCTCTTCCTCCAACATATCAAGCATGCCCCTACCACAGGACCTTTGTATTTGCTATTACTGCTTTTCCCCTAAATATCTGCAACGCTAACTCCCTCATCTCTTTCAAGTCACTGCTCAATTGTCACTTTTCAAGGCCATCCAAATTAAAATTCCAACACCACCCAAAATTAAGTATCTAGATTTAATTGTCTCCAGGGTGCTTACACATTCTAATACTTATTCATCTCATTTGTTGTGTGCAACTCCTAATTAGAATACATTCTCCAGGAAGGTAAGATACATTTGTCTATTTTAGTTCACTGCTATATCCCAAGTGCCGAGAAAACACCAAGATGTGTTCAATGAATGAGTGAATTAATATATTAACAATAAGTATAGAACTGTTATACATCACTTTCTTTAAAACTTGTTTGCTTAGTATCTTTTTTATTATCATGTCTCCTCCGGCAAGGGAAACAAAAGAAAAAATAAACAAACGGGACTACATCCAACTAAAAAGTTTCTGCATGACAAAGGAAACCATCAACAAAATGAAAGACAACCTGCCAACTGGGAGGAAATATTTGGAAATAATACATCCAATAAGGGGTTAATTTCCAAAATATATAAAAAACTCATACAACTCAACAACAAAAAAACGAACAACCCGATCAAAAAAATGGGCAGGGGATATGAACAGACATTTTTCCTAAGAAGATATACAGACGGCCAATAGACACATGAAAAGATGTTCAACATCACTAATTATTAGCAAAATGCAAATCAAAACTACAATAAGATATCACCTCACACCCATGAGAATGTCTATTATTAGAAAGACAAGAAATAAGTGTTGGAGAGGATGTGGAGAAAAGGGAAACCTCGTACACTGTTGGTGGGAATGCAAACTGGTACAGCCACTATCGAAAACAGTACAGAGATTTCTCAAAAAATTAAAAATACAAATACCATATGATCCAGCTATTCCACTTCTACGTATTTATCCAAAGAACATGAAAACACTAATTCAAAAGACATATGCACCCCTACGTTCACTGCAGCATTATTCACAATAGCCAAGACATGGAAGTAACCCAAGTGCCCATCAACAGATGAATGGATAAAGAAGATGTGGTGTATATACACAACGGTATACTACTCAGCCATAAAAAAGACAAAACCGTGCCATTTGCAACAACATGGATGGACTTTGAGGGAATTATGCTAAGCGAAATAAGTCAGAGAAAGACAAATATCATATGATTTCACTCATATGTGGAAGATAAACAAACAAACACATAGAGAAGGAGAACAGATTGGTGGTTACCAGAAGGTAAGGGGGCAAGGTGAGGGTTGAAAGGGGTAAAGGGGCACATACATATGATGACAGATGGAAACTAGACTTTTGGTGATGAACAAGATGCAGTCTATACAGAAGATGAAATGTAATAATGTACACCTGAAATTTATACAATGTATAAACCACTGTGACCTCAATAAAATAATTAATTAAAAATAATCTGTTTGCTTAGTAAATTTCTACAATTCAAATATCACGCACTTTCATGAAATTGTCTTTAAGAAAAAATAAAACAACACTTTAGAACTTTCCAAATTCAAGTACTATTATGAAATATATTTTTTCTGATAAAAATATTTGTTTAGTAAAATTCAAAATGTACAAAGTATTTTAAGATTATTTTTATGTGGACTAAGATTGCTTAAATATTTAAACAAAAGTAAAATATGTATAGCTTACCTCACAGGTTTCTAAACTTGCTCAATCAAGGTCCTACTTCTGATGTAACCCAAACGATTTTAGAATGTTACTAAGTTTTTTATTTGGGGAGGGGGAGATCAGATTTATTTATTCATTTGTTTGTTTGTTTTGGAGGTGATAGATATCTTTATCACCTTGATTGGTGATGGTTTCACGGGTGTATGCATATTATAAAAGCCATCAAATTGTACACAATAAATATATGCAGTTTGTTGTATAACAATCACACCTCAAAAAGCTGTTAAAAAATTCAAAACAGGGCTGGCCCCGTGGCTTAGCGGTTAAGTGCGCACGCTCTGCTACCGGCGGCCTGGGTTTGGATCCCGGGCGTGCACCAACGCACCGCTTCTCCAGCCATGCTGAGGCCGAGTCCCACATACAGCAACTAGAAGGATGTGCAACTAAGACATACAACTATCTACTGGGGCTTTGGGGGGTAAAAAAAGGAGGAGGATTGGCAATAGATGTTAGCTCAGAGCCGGTCTTCCTCAGCAAAAAGAGGAGCATTAGCATGGATGTTAGCCCAGGGCTGATCTTCCTCACAAACAAACAAAAAATTCAAAACAAAACTGTGGAAATTGCCCATATGATGAATCTGATAAGTTGAGAATGGCAAAATGATGTACAAGACCAGCGCTGCTCAAAATGTAATGTGCATTCCAATCACGAGGAGATCTTGTTAAAATGCAGATTCTGGGGGCCGGCTAGGTGGTGCAAGTGGTTAAGTGCACGCGTTCTGCTGCAGCAGCCCGGGGTTCGCTGGTTCGGATCCCAGGCACGCACCAACACACCGCTTGGCAGGTCATGCTGTCGCGGCGTCCCATATCAAGTGGAGGAAGATGGGCATGGATGTTAGCCCTTGGCCAGTCTTCCTCAGCAAAAAAAGGGGAGGATTGGCAGATGTTAGCACAGGGCTGATCTTCCTCACAAAAAAAAACAAAAAAAAAGGCAGATTCTGATCCCTAGGTCTGGGGGAAGAGGAGTGAGGATTCTGAATTTTTAAAAATCTCCCAGGTGATGCTGTTTCTGCTGATCTGCAGACCATACTTTGCAAAGCAGGGCTCTAGATTAGACTGGAATGCAAGTAAAACTCTAGGCTGTAGCCCAAACCCTCGCACTATTACTAATAACACTACCACAACCACTACTGCCACCATTGCTACTGCTACTGCTACTAAAAACAACAACAATAAATAGCATTTTTTGAGTTCTCACTATGCTCCAGGCACTCTTCTAATTTTCATATATTTATCATCTCATTTAATCCACAGTGATTCTTCTCAGTATACGGATGAAGAAACTGAAGATTTAAAAGGTTAAGTCACATAGACAAGGTCTTCCAGCTGGTAAGTAATGCAGCCAGAATTCAAACTCCAGTCTCTTAGGGACACTAGATTTTTCACATGAAGTCCATCTTAAGACTCATGATTTTGGTAGCCAATGTCAAATCTCCTTGGCTCACATCTGATTTCAGCCATAGCTGTGGTGGACAGCGGTGGCAGCAACTGAACTCAAAAGAACTTCACACCCACTGGGATGGATATAATTCTTTTTTCAATGGAAAGTAACAAGTGTTGGGAGGACATGGAGATATTGTTACCCTTGTACTTTGATGGTAGGCATATAAAATGGTGCAGTCACTGTGGAAAACAGTTTGGCAGTTCTTCAAAAACTTAAACATAGAATTACCATATGACCCAGCAATTCCACTACTAGGTAATACCCAAGATAATTGAAAACATGTGTTCACATAACAACTTGTAAGTGTATGTTCCTAAAAGCATTATTCATAATACCCAAAAAGTATAAACAACCCAAATGTCCTTCAATTGGTGAACAAATAAACAACATGTGGTATATCCATACAATGGAATATCATTCAACCATATAAAGGAATGAAATACTAATTCTTGCTATAGCATAGATGAACCTTAAAAGCATTATGCTAGGGGCCAGCCTGGTGGTTCAGTGGTTAAGTTCACATGCTCCACTTTGCCGGCCCCGGGTTTGTAGGTTCAGATCCTGGGCACGGGCCTACACATCACTCATCAAGCCATGCTGTGACAGTGTCCCACATACAAAATAGAGGAAGATTGGCACAGATGTTAGCTCGGTGACAATCTTCCTCAAGCAAAAAGAGGAAGATTGGCAATAGATGTTAACTCAGGGCCAGTCTTCCTCACCAAAAAAAAAAAAAAAAAAGCATTACGCTAAATGAAAGAAGCCAGACACAAAAGGCGATGTATTGTATAAATTCATTTATATAAAATGTCCAGAATAGGCAAACCCATAGAGAAAGAAAGTAGATTAGTGGTTGCCTTGGTGTGGGGGGAGATGGGAAGGATTGCTAATGAGTACAGGGTTTCTTTCCAGGGTGATGGAAATGTTCCGGAATTAGATAACGGTGATAGTTGCAGAACATTGTGAATATACTAAAAACCACTTGAAAATGGTGAATTTTATGTTATGTGAATTTTATCTCCATTTAAAAATTTAAAAAAAATACCTCTTCTACAGAAAATTCCAGGCCAGATGGTTTTTGTCTTACTTTGAGTTTCTCCACAGTCAGATCCTCAGCCAAAGATCTGAATGCAAAGTAGTTTGTTTATTTGACAGATGATCCCCAAAAGTACAGTGAAACATGGAAGGAAGCAAAGCCAATAAATGGTCAATTCAATAGTAGGTTCCTTCTGGGGGCAAATGGAGCTTGGTCTTGATGAACCCTCTCAGAATCATCCCACTCAGGGGCAAGGAGGCTGGGGTATTTATGTATTAGCTCATTGGCGCTTCTGTCCCTCTCTTTCAAGTTAAGCCTATTCCCTTGGCCATAAAATGCCCTTAGGCAGAGAGATGCAGGAAGCTACTGGCATGTTCAGGAACCATTTGTTCCATTTTGTAGGTGTCATCTGGGATGGGCTGAAGGCATATGAGTAGAGTACCTACAGCAATTGCTACAATTTTACAGGTGAATTCTACCAAACTTTTAAGGGACCGTTAATTCATATCCTATAAAAATTGTTCCATAAAAGTAAATTTAAAAAGGAACAAAAGCCATACAGTTTATTTTATGAACAAATGCAATTTGACGTAAGACAAGAAAATCACAAACCAATTTCACTCACATATATGTAGAGCCAAAACATAAACTAAATCTTAAATCACAAAATCCAAGGCAACTAAAAAACATGTTATATGACTATCAATCACAATTTAACCTCAGGAATGTAAGGATACTGCAACATCAGAAAATTTAATCATGTAATCAATATAACAGATTAAAGAAGAAAAATCATATGATTATCTCAATAAAGAAAAGCATTTAATAAAATTCAATACAATTTTATGGTTTACAGTAACTCTTAGAAAACTAGGAATACTAAAGTAACTCTTGGAAAAACTAGCATTTCTTTAACTTGGTAATAAAAGTAGGAATAAAAGGGCATTTCCTTAGGTTGGTAAAGATTATAATTCAAAAACCCTCAGCAAAGGTCATACTAAATGGAGAAGCTTTGGATCCGTCTTACCACATAAAACTGTAATTTCTCAAACACTTCCTTAAAGCAAAAAGTAGGTATATTTTTGCAAAATAAAAGTAAAGAATCTGAGATGTCAACAAAATCATAAGACAAATAATCCAGAAATATAGATGCTGATTGTTTATAGGAGATGACAGAAGTGACACTTTGGTTCAGTTATGTCATGTTGTTAATGATCTTGATAACTAGATAAGTTGTAAATAAACTAAATGTGGGTTTTTTTCATGTCAATAATCTAGAGTTACCAATTTTTAGAAAATATTCTCAAATCAGACACTAGCATCGCCTCAATGGAATAGAAACTGCAGATGAACAAATTCATCTAGCAGTCTTATTCTGCATGTAATCACGAATTTCTTAACTTAGTTTCTCAATACATCCATAAAGTATTCATTATAGATAATTGACAAGTAGCTTGAGAAGAAAGAAATATGTGGCTACTTCCTGTTACATATACATGATATATACAATACACTTATAGATGAGATACTGATATAAATGGAATTATGTCAACAGCTAACACCAATACTTGCTTATCTGTGCAGAGTTTTCTTCTGTGTTCAGAGAACATTAGGGATGCTACAGCTATATACCCATGATGAAACAAAGTACTAGCTAAACAAACTTTGAAAAAAGGCATAGCAAGAATCTAATTCTGATTGCAATAATACTGAAAAACATAATTTGAGGATAAGAAGCAGCTAAAATTATCATTTTTAACTGGCATTGTTCTTTATAAAAATATCTTAATTGCTAATAAAGTAGATCATACTTAAAAAGCCTGTTTGTGATATGCTATTCAATAATAAACTAATGCTATTTAATAACTTGCAATTTGTTAAAATCCATACAGAGTTAAGAAGGGAGGTATGGGAATATACAAGAAAATGCCTTCGCATATATAGCCCTTGCGGGAAAGTGACTCCAAACTGTGAAAGAATGCATTGCTCCAGAGAGACTCTGCTCTTGACACATTATTGTCAAACAACACTATAAAACCATCTCTCTTGCAGCATCCTTTATTTGCAAAACATTCAAACCCTAAAGAAAGCTATTACTGTTATAAGAAGAAAACTCAGGGTATTAGCAACTTACAAGCAGTAATCAAGACTGGCTTTGGAAAACTTTTACAAATTAATATCGTTCACTGCTAAAGCTAGGAAACCTCATATGACAAAAAAAAAGTTATTACTCTGCTCCACAAGTGAATAGCTAAAAAGATGTTAGCTGGTAAGTCCACCAGCGCAATATTATTAAAGTTTTACGGATACCACCATACTTTGTAGACTTCATAAAATTACAGGAGGTATTGTTCAGCAGATTGTGGGAAGAAATGTGGTAGACAGAATACGTTATTTACAGACTGATTACAGACATTTACAATCATTCCCAGTTATACTGAAAACAGCATAACTGAGGAAATTATGGCATACAGAGACTTGCCCAGGAATCAACTGGTGAAGAGATTTCAAAACTGTGAATACCAATATTCATGTTGCTTTGGGCTTAGTTGGCAATGTATATGAAGATCTCCATGAATGGAGTTGATTCAGTAAGTAATCACAAGAAATAGCCTTATGATTAATACCTGTACTTTAAACCCTACATTAGGAACACTCGTATTGATAAAGAAACTGTTCCTAAAAAGTTGAGGCCTTATTTGAGTATCAGATGCTATCATTAAAATGGGAAATATTATTACTATAATATTAATATATAACATTAAATTTTTTAAGTGACGTGTGAGTAAATGTGGTCCACTCATACATAGTTTCTGTCACATTAAAAAATCACATTAAGATTATCAAAAGATGTATATTAATATGTCTATTTAAATTGAAAAGTAAAGTGAGACTTTTTCAGAAAGTTTCATTTGGCTAATTGGTTTGATGACAAGAACTAATTTTGCCTATTAGCTCATATGTTCCACATTTTCTATCTACTGAAAGAGCTAAATACGCAGTTCTAAGATATTATAAGAATAATTTAAAACACGTGAAAAGGCAAAATAATCTTAATACAAATAGTAATCACAAGGGGTACTAAAATTAACACTTTCCAACTCCTTTTCAGTATACTGGTTTAAACAAGGTACCTGTGGGGCCAGCCCGGCAACGTAGCGGTTAAGTTAAGTGCGTGTGCTCCGCTGTTGGCAGCCCGGGTTCAGATCCTGGGCGCGCACTGACGCACCGCTTGTCCGGCCATGCTGTGGCGGCGTCCCACATAAAGTAGAGGAAGATGGGCACGGATGTTAGCTCAGGGCCAATATTCCTGAGCAAAAAGTGGAGGATTGGCATGGATGTTAGCTCAGGACTGATATTCCTCACAAAAAAAAATTAAAAAAAAAAAAACAAAAACAAGGTGCCTTAAGTGAAAAAGTAATAAGAATAAATAGTCATTTGATAAGTTTTGGTAAAGCCTTTTTGGTATAACTCCCAGAAACTGACAGACTGAATCACTCACTGGGTAACAAATCATTTTGTGAACCCAGTGTTTTCAATTCTTCACTTTGAACAAACTGAAGGAAAACCTAAATGAATGGTCAGCTGATATATAACAAAATAATTTTTGATGATAGATTGCTCTACTTTTTGTCACATAACTTGGACAGAGTTCAAAGAATTGAGTGAGTTATAATCAAACAGTTATTGACATCTAACCATTAACATGAACAATGGTTCATGTTAGTACTTGCAGCTGTAAAAATAAAAAAATAGAAATCAAATTGATGCTGAATTCTGTCTCAGTCTGTAATAAGTAATATTCATACATGAGTTTATGAACAAAGTTTAAAGGAAAACCAGTCCCATCTATCTTATTAAAAAATGAATTTCTAGTAAAATTTTCTTATATTTAATAATTTCTAATCAAAATTTGTATTTATGTTATTTTAACTAATTGTGAGTTAATAATGACCTAAATGACCTAAATTACTATGTAATTTAAAATAATTTTTTATGATAGTTTACTATTACCATTAATAATTAAACTCAATCCATTAGAAATTTTTTAAAACTTTAAGCCTTATGGCCATTGAAATGTTTTAAATATATAATTTAATCTACGTATTTTATTGGAACAGAGTATAAAAAAGTGATTTTTAAAAGATTTCTAGTGAAAAATATATTACATGAGGATAAAATACTATGAGGGAAGTGAAATGTGAATACATTTTCAAGGGAAATCATGGAAGGAAAACTTTCAACTGTTAAAAATGAGTTCGTTCATTGTTGGTTTGATTTTTAAGAATAATGGAAGTTATCAAACTGATACACTATTTAGAATCCACGGCATGCATTTTTAAAGGAGCAATAGCAGTTTTACTGTAAAATGTCAGTATTAATAATATGCCAGAAATTATACCCTTTGCAACCATTTAAATATATGATGAAAATGTCAGATGTCATCTTAAAAATATGTGATGAGGTAAAAAGTTTTTAAAAATTAAGGACTTGAAATAAACACATTTCAAGATTAATGTGTGAACTGCCATCTCAGCTACTCCTTATAACGTTCAGTCTCCTCCACTCCCAAATCTCAGACTAAGCAAGTTCCCCAATCTACAGCCATGTTACATTGAGCTAAAGTGTAGAATATTTTCTGAGCCGAGTCATGTAGACTGTAGATCACCATCCTCTACGACAATCCCTAGAAGCCAAGCCTTGCCTATTAAGGCATTTCTTACCTTCCCCACCAGCTGACTGCCAAGAAGCCAACAGGCATCTAGGCTAAGTCAGCATGGCTTATGCAGTAATACCCACTAATATTCTATTTAATCACCACTTATAAAATTGTTTCTGTGAGAAAATACATTTTAAGTTCCAATTTGGCCTGTAAACAATATACATTTTTCCCCTTCTTTTGCTTCAATGCCCCACAATCTTAATAGTGGTAACTATTATGACAAGAGGTGAAAAGCTGCATATTCCTGAACACTAACAGAATGTTAACTTCTCATGTTGACATAAAACAATATCTATCTAACTCAATCATTTCCCATCCATTCTGAGTTAAGGTACAAAGGGCAGATAGGCTCTCTGGGTCAGAAACAAGGTTCATATTTATGAATCATTTCTTGCTTAAAGATTTAAGCCACAGGCTATCTGTACATAATTTTATTCTTCACACATACTCTATCTTTGGAAATCCAGGATTCATGACATACTGATTTCTGCATATGTTAACACTGAGAAAGGCAGTGCTTCAAGTTTTAAAAGGAATTATATTTAGAGTCAGAGAATTTAGAGGTATCTAATCCTGACTATGCATTAGAATCATGTGACTAATTATATAAAAATAAACATCCTGGGCATCACCCTCAGATATTCTGATTTAGTCAGTTCAATTGTACATGGAAATGTGCAATATTTTTTAAAAGCTCCTCCAGATAATTCTGGTAAAACCAACTGAAGGACAAACATCAGGGAACTCCTGAGAATCATGCCAGATATGACACTTATTTGTTGGGGGACTTTGGGAAAATTATTTAATCTATCTGAGCCTCTGTTTTCTATATTAAAAAATGCAGATAACTGAGTTCTTGAGGAGAAAAGACTCTGTCTTATCCAGCTGTGTAATCCCTGGGCACAGTACCTGGTCATTAGCAGCTTCTAAATAAGTGTTGTTGATATATCGCACTAGGTATCCTTAAATACAAGTAGATTCAATATGTATAAATTCAGTATATCCTTAAATACAAGTAAATTCAATATTCAATAAGGGGTATATAAATTTCTATTAAGAAATAGCTGCATATTATTTGGGAATTTAAAATTCATGGAATATAATTTTAAATACATAGCATAAAGTTCTCAATTACAAAAATTTATTTCTCTGATGATCTCACCTGCCAATGCTCATCAACTGGTACATGAGTGCAGCAACCGTGTGTGTTAATACAAGCAGATGGTCTGTGGCAGTATTGATTATAAGAACTACAACATTTAGGACCTCTAAAAATGGAAATACATCTTTCATTTTTTGGGAAAACAACTAGAAAATCACTTAATATATGCAATTCTGCTTTGAAGATAGTTCGTCAAGAATATATCCTTTTTTATCTTTTCAGAGGTACCTGTGGTATGCAACTTGAAAATGTATATTTGGTATTAATACTATTCATTTAATACAAAAAGTATAGAATATTATTAAATAAATTTTCATTTTTTATTAACAATCCTAAATTGCTTCTACTAAGCAAGAATTTGATGCCATGAAAAATACATAAAAATTCATATTGCATCCACCTGAAATGAATTCTAGTAGTAATATTTAATGCAGAGACAATGGGACAACTTTGTGGATAAGCCAGAAAATAACTTAGCTTTCTCACATCAGCTTTCATGCTTAACATCTCTCATTCCTTAGAAAGGCTGCAAGCCTAAATGGGGCCATGCTTTTGCTCCCAAAGGTGGCTATCTATCTGGCATGATGAGGCAGTTATATGTTTAGTCTTTATTCTGGTTTTTTTTTTGTTTTTTGTCTTTTTGTGAGGAAGATCAGCCCTGAGCTAACACCCATGCTAATCCTCCTCTTTTTGCTGAGGAAGACTGGCTCTGAGCTAACATCTATTGCCAATCCTCCTCCTTTTTTTTTCCCAAAAGCCCCAGTAGATAGTTGTATGTCTTAGTTGCACATCCTTCTAGTTGCTGTATGTGGGACGCGGCCTCAGCATGACCAGAGAAGCGGTGCATCGATGCGCACCCGGGATCAGAACCTCGGTCGCCAGTAGCGGAGCGCGCGCACTTAACCGCTAAGCCACGGGCCAGCCCAATTCTGTTTGTCAATTGTGTAAGATGACTTTAAAAATGGTCAAGTCAAAATAAAGATGGCAACATTAAACCTCTTTCCCTCACAGCTCCTATAGAGCACAATAATTTATAAAAATAAATACACAAAAAGAAAAATAAGAAATTGAGAAATTAAAATAAAATATTTTCTATAGAAGTAAAGAAAATTATTTCTCTCAGTTTATTCTTTTCTACTAACTTTAAAACAGTATTAGGGAAGACTGACAATATCTTTTATTAATGCAGGAGAACCAATAATCATACATAATCACTACATAAAAAAGAGAAAAAAGGAAAAAAGCTCTTGCCGGTTCATCATTCATTCAGTCTACACGCACTGACTAAGCACCTGGGACTAATACCCAGCTCGTATATGAAAGTACGGAAAAACAGCCATTGTCTATTCTGATTAGGCAGTCATATATTCTGATTCATTGGTGTCCAGGGCCTGCTGATTGTTAAATAATTTAAATATCAACTGTGTAAGTATCTCCTATCTCTTAGTAATTGTGTTAAATGCTTATGATAAACTAATAAAACGCAATCTTTGCCTTCAGGAAACCAATAGGTAAGACGTATAGGTAAATGAATAAATCACAGCACAATCTGATAAGGACAGTAATAACAATATATAGAAGATACTGAGCAAGGACTGATAAAGCCTATTAGAATTTATGAAGGAAGAAATATCTAGGCTGGATTTGAAAGAATCTGTGTGAGATTGTTAAATGGGCAAATTAGAGAAGGGTACTTTAGACAGAGGAAATAACGTGTAAAAAAGGCACAGAAGCATTAAAGATTTTTGTGTCTCCTTAAAAAGACAGAAGACTCAAATTACTAAAATCATAAACAAAAGTGGGGACATTACTACTGATTCTACAGAAATAAAAAGGATATGAGAGAGTACTATGAACAACTGAATGCCGACAAACAGGACAACCTAGATGAAATGGACAAATTCCTAGAAACATACCTAATAAAATCTGAATAGACCTATAACTAGTAAGGAGATTGAATCAGGAATCAAAAATATCACAACAAATAAAAGCCCTGGACCAGATGGCTTCACTTCTGAATTCCATCTAATGTTTAAAGAACTAATACCAATTCTTTTCAAATTTTTCCCAAAAATTAAAGAGGAAGGGACATTTCCTAAGTCATTTTATGAAGCCAGCATTAACCTGATACCAAAGCCAGACAAAGACATTACAAGAAAAGAAACCTACAGACCAATATCTCTTATGAACATTGATGAAAAATTCCTCAAGAAAATACCAGCAAACCGAATTCAGCAGCATATTAAAAGGATTAAACACTATCATTAACTGAGGTCTTTTCCTGGAATGTAAGGATTGTTCAACATGTGAAAATGGATCAATATAATACACTGCATTAGCAGAATGAAGGAAAAAAACCACATGATCATCTCAATTGACGCATAAAAAGCATTTGACAAAATTCAACATCCTTTCATGAAAAAAACACTCAACAAACAAGGAATAGAAGGAAACTACCTCAGCATAATAAAAGCCACATATGAAAAACCCAGAGTGAACATCATACTCAATGGTGAAAAACTGAAAGCTTTTCCTCTAAGACAGGAACAAGGCAAGCATGTCCACTTTCACTACTTCTATTCAACATAGTACTGGAAGTTCTGTCCAGAGTAATTAGGCAAGAAAGAGAATAAAAGGCATCCAAACTGGAAAGGAAGAAGTAAAATTATCTCTGTTCACAGATGATGTGGTTCTTTTATGCAGAAAACCCTAAAGATTCCACCAAAAAACATATTAACCTAATAAATGAATTCAGCAAAGTAGCAGGATACAAAGTCAACACAAAATCAGTTGCATTTCTATGCACTAACAATGAACAATTTGAAAATGAAATTACAAAAACAATTCCATTTATAATAGCATCAAAAACAATAAAATACTTAAGAATTAACTTAACCAACAAGGTGAAAGACTTGTAAAATGAAAACTACAAAACATTGCTGCAGGAAATTAAAGAAGACATAAATAAATGGAAACCCATCCCATGTTCATGGATTAGAAGACTTAATATTATTACGATGTCAAACTTTTCCCAAAAATTGAAGAGGAAGGAACACTTCCTAAGTTATTCTTTGAGGCCACAAATACCATGATACCAAAACCAGACAAAGACACTACAAGAAAAGAACTACAGATAAATATCCCAATACTACCCAAAGAGATCTACAGATTCAATGCAATTCCTAACAAAAGCCTGATGACGTTTTTTGCAGAAACACAAAACCCATCCCAAAATTCATATGGAATCTCAAGGAACCCCAAATAGCAAAACAATCTTGAAAAAGAACAACAAAGCTGGAGGATTCACACTTCCTGATTCCCAAACTTACTACAAACCTACAGTCCAACAGTGTGGTATTAGCATAAAGACAGACATAGACCAATGAAATAGAATAGACAGCCCAGAAATAAACCCTCATATATATAGTCAAATGGTTTTTGGAAGGGTGTCAAAATCATTCTCTGGGGAAAGGACAGTCTTTTCAACAAATGGTGCTGGGAAAACTGGATATCCACACGCAAAAGAATGAAGTTGAACCCTTATCTAACACCATACACAAAAATTAACTCAAAATGGATTAAAGACCTAATGTAAGACCTGAAACTATAAAATTCTTAGAAGATAACATAGGGCAAAAGCTGAACAACAGTGGACTTGGCAATGATTTCTTGGATAAGACATCAAAAGCATAGGCTATAAAAGAAAAAAGCAGACAAATTGGACTTCACAAAAACTTTAAAATTTTGTGCATCAAAAGAAACTATCAACAGAGTAAAAAGGCAACCCACAGAATGGGAGAAAATGTTCCCAAATCATATATCTGATAAATGATTAATACACAGAACATATAGTGAACTCCTAAAAGTCAACAACAGAAAAACAAACAAATCAATTCTAAATGGGCAAAATGCACTTGAATACATATTTCTCCAAAGAAGACATACAAATGGCCAATAAGCACATGAAATCACACACAACTTCACTAATCATTAGGGAAATGCCAATCAAAACTACTATGAGATAGCACCTCACACCCATTAATATGGTTACCAAATAAAAAAAAAAAAAACAGAAAATAACAAGTGTTAGCAAGGATGTGGAGAAATTGGAACCCTCGCGCACTACTGGTGGGAATGTAAAATGGTAAGTCACTGTGGAAAACAGTACAGCAATTCCCCAAAATATTAAAAATAGAATTATATATGTTCCAGCAATGCCACTCTTGGATATATACCTAAAGAATTGAAAGCAAGGCCTCAAGGAGATATTTGTATACCCATGTTCATCATTCATAATAGCTAAAACATAGACAACAACCCAAGGGTCCATCAACAAATGAGTGGATAAGCAAAATGTGATATATACCTACAAGGGAATATTATTCTGCCTTAAAAAGGAAGGAAATTCTGCCATACACTACAACATGGATAAACCTTGAGGACATTATACTAAATGAAATAAGCCAGTCACAAAAAATACTGTACGGTTCCACTTATATGGGGTACTTAAGAGTAGTCAAAATCATAGAGACAGAAAGTAGACTTGTGGTTGCCAGGGGCCGGAGGAGGGAGGAAATAGGGGAGTTACTGTTTAATGGGTACAGAGTTTCAGTTTTACAAGATAACAAGAATAATGGCAATGGCTGTACAACATCATGAATGTATTTAATACCACTAAACTGTACACTTAAAAATGGTTAAGATGGTAAATTTTATGTTTGTGTAGTTTGCAACAATAAAAAAAAATTTTTTTAAGAGGGACAGAACAGGAAAAAAAAAAAAATCCCAATGATGAATGGTCTATATGCCATGGTAACTAAATCCCAATAGTAATTATTAGCTTTCTCTCTATCCTTGTCCTCTCCCCAAACCAAATATATTTAATCAAGTCAATGATTCTTGGATTTTTGTGGACTCTGGCTCTTGTATGGGCTACTTTTAGTGTATTCCTAGTGAACATTATCTAACTTTTAATTGGCCATTTCACTGCTTTTTCAACATCACAATAAATTCTAATACTATGCTATTAGATTAACACTAGCCTCAGTTGGTGCCATCTTCAACTAAATAAGCCTACCCTCAGTTCCAAGAAGCTCAATGCGCTCACATTTTCAAAGGCACACAAACAACTCAGCAAATTCTCTTATGATAAATACCTAAAAATAAATTCCAGACAAAAAGTTAAGCCAGCTACCAATGCACATCCCACCTAGCAGACACAAGTCCCTAAGGAATCACTACCTATTCACTGAAAGCCCAGGTCAGTTACTCTGTGGATGGCTAGAGCTAATGCAGAGCTATTCTTAGAGATCCAATTTGGTCAGCTCCCAGGTTGACTACACTCCGGTGGGCTCTCAGATAGCCTGGATCCAGAGAGTCTGTTGCAATGAAGCACAAGGCTCCAGACCAGAGCACACCTTTCTCGTCTATGACCATTTTAATCTAGTTCCACCATCCGATATGATAAGAACAATCCTCAAAAGTGGAACAGACTCCAAGATATATAATTATGGCACTTAAAGACCTAGTCTGTGATATAAAGAAATAGACTCCGAGCCAGTAAGTCCCTCTATTAGACTTAAGGAAAGTACTATGTTTTGTTCCTGAAGACCTCCAGTCCCTGAGACACAGATAAAGAAATCCCTTGTAATGCACACTGAAGAGTGAGGAATTCATAATAAAGAGATGACTGTCACAATATCTAATTGAACTGTTCACTTTTATTTTCTAATTTCTCTTAATACCAAATGACTGGACCAAAATGAAAAATTGATATTAATAGAGGAAGAATCACCTGGCCTGATGCAGCCAGTTTTATCTAGATTCATTTGATATACCTGACACAATTTTTAAAATTTTAAATAATATTAAAGCTTAAAGTGATTTAAAAACTGAAAATCTTTCCACTTTGATTTTGGTTTTTGATGCTGTTATTTATTAAAAATAATAAAATAATTATCTCATTTTATATCTTTTTTATTATTTCATCTGCTCACTTTGGGTTGAGGGCAGGGAAAATTTAACGATATCAGGAAATATCTATTTAATCACTTAATTATTCACATATTCACAAATAGTTATTGAATACTTACTACTATGTGCCAAGCTCTATGCTACTTATTAGATATACAGTTTCTCGTGGGGCTTACAGTCTAGTGGGGGACATAGATAATAAACCAGTAAACAAATACATAAGTAAGATAACTATACATGTGTGCTTTGGAGACAATTAATAGAGTGATATGATAGAGAGTAAGTGGTGTTGAACAGGAGTAACACCCTACAGAGAGTAGTCAGAGAAGGCATCTCTGAAGTGATGACAGGTGAGCTGATACCAAAGATGAGAATGAGCTCTCCATGTGAAAAGCTAGTGAAATGCATTCCAGGTAGAAGAAACAACAAATGTAAATGCCGATAGGTAGGAAAGGGTTTGGTGACTTCAGGGATGGAAATACTTGAGAAAAAAAGCGAGGAGGGGAAGAATGGAAAAGGATGACGTTAAAGAAATAGTCAGAAGCCAGATCATGTATCACTTTCTGTTTATGCCCTAGTAAGAAGTTGTGTGAGAAAGCACTTCAGGGATTTAGAGAGAGGAAGGATATAATCTGATTGCATTTTGAAAAAGATGACCCTAGCAGATGTATGGAGATTGGGTTGGAGAAAAGAAGCAGAGAGACTATTAGGAAGCTATTTCAGGAAACCAGCTGAGAGACAATAGTGGTTTAGAGTAAAATGATAGCAATAGAAATGGAAAGATACGTTTTAAAGGGAGAAGCCAACAGGACTTGGCGATAAATTCAAATTGTTGAGTAAGGAAAAGAAAGAATAAACTATTATGCCTAAGTTTTTGGTTCAAGGAACAGGGATCCAGTGATGCTATTTTGGGGGAAACATATTAAGTTTGAGATGCCTATCACATACCCAAGGAGAGACATCAAGTAGAGAGCTGGATGTATGACTCTAGACTGCAGGTCAGGACTAAAATATACATTTAGAAAACATTAGTTGCTATGGACTAAATATCTGTGTCTCCTCAAAATTCACATATTGAAATCCTAACCCCTCAGTCGATGATATTAGGAGGTAGGGCATTTTAACTCATGAGGGCAGAGACTTCATGAATGGGATTAGTGCTCTTATAAAAGAGACTCCAGAGAGAGCCCTCACCCCTTCCACCATGTGAGGACAAAGCGAAAAGACACCATCTATGAACCAGAAAGTGAGACCTCTCCAGACACAGAATCTGCCAGCACCTTGATCTTAGACTTCCCAGCCTTCAGAACTGTGAGAAATAAATTTCTGTTGTTTATAAACCACCTAGTCTATGGTATTTTGTTATAGAAGCACAGATAGGCTAAGACATTAGTATACAGATGAAATTTAAAGCCATTCGAGTGTCCCATATTCTACTCTCTTATCCTTAGAATTTGGTTTACATTCAGTTGATCCTATAGGTGAATGGAGAGATGATCTAAAGAAAACAAGCCAAATAATTCATAATACCTTCTTGTTCACAAAGGCCTATAAGATTCTGTTCTAGCTAAATATCACCCCAATATAAAATAAAGAAAAAGGAAAAAATAAAAAAACCTTCATAGAAGAGGAGTCATTTTTAGTGACAAAACTCCATTTGAGGTCATTATATTACGCTTCAAGAATCCCGTAAGCCCTCCCAAAAGCATACCAAAATGTTGTTTCCATAGAAAAACCAATTCTTAAATTAAAATCAGTCAAGAACTAAAACTGAGCAAAACCCTGTGTAACTCTTAAGAAAAATAGGTTTCTCAGATTCATTCCAGTCAATTCATAATTGCTCACGATAGGTCAAAATTAGTTCAAGGTAAGGGTTAAAAGACACCAAAACCACATTCTCTTCAATACCAGAATATAGTTTTGCATTTCTTCACATTGTTAAAGAACTTGGATAAGTGATTTCTCATAAATGACTAGACTCATGACAAGCGTAATTTCAAAGCTAGTAAACTGGCCAGGTCTAATCATGCTAGTGATAAAATGGAACAAACTATTTGTTGTTGGACTGTTCTCTTCTTTAAAATATGGCTTTATGAGTATCAAGTCTTTGATGTAAAAAAAGTCTATATTATCCATTGTTTTGTAGAATTCCACCTTGACTACAATATAATAGATATTAAAACTCTAAAAATATTTTAATCGCCACAAGTTATCTCAAGGAACTCAAGTCAAAACTCATATTAAAACTAGTATGATGGCACATTAAAATAATCTGAAAATTAGTCTGCCTAGACAATAATGTATAAAAATAACAATTTGTTGTTGTTGTTGTTTGTTTTGGTGAGGAAGATTAGCCCTAAGCTAACATCTGTTGCCAATCCTCCTCTTTTTGCTGAGGAAGTTGGCCCTGGGCTAACATCCATGCCCATCTTCCTCTACTTTATATGTGGGACACCACCACAGTATGGCTTGACAAGTGGTACATAGGTCCACACCCGGGATCCGAACCTGCGAACCTCAGACCGCCGAAGCAGAGCACATAAACTTAACCACTATTCCACCAGGCCAGCCCCCAACAAATTATTTTAATTGCAAAGCTAAGCTCAGAAAGAAGGAAAAGCTGAGGTCCCAAAAAGGAAGATGGAGTTACAAAACAGAGCGGTAGGCTCAAAACTGTGTAGTTTAAGATTTTAATGCCGACGCAGGGACAACACAAGGATTAAAAAAATAAAGCCTGAGTCCTATACAGGCTGCAGAGTTGAATCTACAATGATGCATGATCCAGGATACTGAAAACTCTATACCTTTAGTGAAAAGGTAAACTAGGAATATTTCATCCACTGACAAAGTAAAGTACAAGGAAGTATGTCTCTGCTTATACTCTGGACTAACAAAAAAAAGTATCGCCTGAAAATTCAAAACATCGTCCTGCACTTCACACGGGTTTATAATTTGCAGCATGATCCAGGAACCCATAAGCCCAGAAGTTATCAAGAAAATTGATGCCAGGACAGAAATTTCACAAAAACACTTGGAAGAAGATAAATTTTAAACTGCTTGAGAGGCACACCATCAACAACAGCTGCAAAAGATTCCCATGGATTAAGGTCCCGGAAAATAAGTTCACTGGTCAAAATTACAAACCACATGAGGAAAACTTGACCATGAATGATGAGCAGTCACAAAAACACAATCAAAACCTAAAGAATTTCATATAAAATAATAATCTGCTAGAGATTATATAGATATTTAAAATTATTAAAGACATAAAGGAATGAATTAAAAACACTCTAAGGATTAAATATACATGAAACAAAAGAGAATTTCTAAAAATCAAAAATATGGTCATTAAGACACATTTGCTTCTGCTTCTGACATAGAAAGTTACAGGAGAATGTCGCTCCCACCTTAACGATGAGAATGATCCAGATAACCTACAAAATCCTAGTTTCTTTAAGCCCTTCAAAGAACTGAGGTCAAAAAGAAACCTATTGAACATAAACACCCAAAAGTAACAAGCCTCTATGAGGAAAAAGCAAGGCAGCTGGGAAGAGGAACACGGGGCAGAGCAGAGAGAAGCGGAGGAAGCCTCCACAGATGTAGGTGAGAAGATATAAGCTGAACTTATAACAAACGTTTAAAGACTGAGTGTTGGTTGGTGTAGCAGTGTTAATATCCCTACCAGCCCCTGACACAATGGAAGTCTGAGCCCACCTAGAAACTGTTTCACAATCCATTACCAATTGCTCACAAAAGAGATTGATGGCAGGATAGGAAAACTGAGAGACAGCCCTTCTGTGACACAGCATTGAGACTAAAGAACTCAGAAAAGAACTTCACAGTATTTCAAGCCTTATGCTAGGTGGCAGACAGTAAGCATTATCACTGAGAAATGAGCACGGGACCTGAGGGAGACCGCTGCCCAACAAGGAACAAGCGCACCATGAGGTCTACCAAAGCCTGAGGATGAAGAAAGAGATTTGAGGAACACTGCAGACACATCAGGACTTGCACTTAGTAGGAAGGTGTTACTATCTGCAACTGGAGGAAAGGCAGCAAAGTGTAGAGAGATCCCTCTGAGGAGCAAGCATATAGTACCTGTTGAGGTGTAAGAGCAGGACAGGAGAATTGAGAGAAAACTTGCAGATAATCCAGGCCTTACAATGAATAACAAGCAGCAGCTGTCTACTGTTTCACATAAGAAACAATGGAGTCCAGAAGACAATAGAATAACTAAAGATGTTAAATGTTTAAAGTGCTAAAAGAAAAAAAACTATTCAACCCAAATTCTTAATCCAGTAAATGTATCCTTCAAAAATTTGGAACAAATAAGACATTTTCAGACTCATAAAAACTGAAATATTTCATCTCCAGCAGACCTGTACTACAAGAAGTATTAAAAGAAGTTTTTGGCTGAAGGAAAATGATATCTGGTTCTACAAGAAGGAATAAAGAACACCAGAAAGAATAAATATGTTAGTAAAGGATTGTTGTTTAAACTTATTTATAAACACGTACACAGATACATATAAATCTATTTTAAAAAACTGTTGACTGCTAACAGTTATTTTTAATAACAATGTAATGTGGGGTTTCTAGCATATATAAAGTATGTAGAGCACAGAAAGCAGGAGGGTGGTCATTGGAAGTGACTTGATGTAAGATCCTTACGTTACTCATGAAGTAAAGAATATTTTGAAAGTAGACTGTGACAAGTTAAAGATGTACTATATGGTAATCTCTTGAGTAATCCACAACAAAAACAACAGAAAGAGAAATAACTAAAAAGTCGATAAATGAGATGAAACAAACTATAAAAAAAAAAAAGAAAAGAAAAAACTTGCTTCTACCCAAAGAAGACAGGAAAGGAGAAACAAAGGAACAAAGAACAGAGAGTACAAATAGAAAAAAATACCAAAGCTGGTAGACTTAAACATATCAACAATTACATTAAATGTTAACAGACTCATTAAAAGCAGAGATTGTCCGACAAGATACAAAAAGCAAGACCCAACTAGATGTTTTTTATAGGAAATTCATTTTAAACATAAGACCTCTGGGGTACTTGGACACTTGTTTTATCAGTTACTGAGCGGGGGTGTTAAAGTGTCCTAATTCTGATTGTGGATTTGTCTACTTTTCTCTTTAAAACTTTCAATAAAGACAAAGACAGGTTGAAAGTAAAAAGATGGCAAAAGATTTACCATGAAAACATTAAGCATAAGGAAACTGGTGTCAAATATCAACATCAGACAAAGTAAACATCAAAATTAAGAGCAAATATAAAGAGAAGCACTTCATGATAATGTGAGTAACCTAATAATAAAGCTCTCAAACAAATGAAGCAAAATTGAAAGTATTCAAGTACAGAGTAAGGAGAGTAAGGAGTAGGAATAAGAGTAAGGAGGAAGGAGATTTTAACATCTCTCTCTCAGTAACTTATAAAACAAGCACACACAAAAATTGGTAAGGATTTAGAAGTCTTGAACCATGCCATTAACCAACTTGATCTAATTGATATGTCTGAAATAATACATTCAACAACATCAGAAATTACATTCTTCTCCAGTGCACGTGGAACATTCACCAAGAAAGACCACATGCTGCCTCAATAAATCCCAAGGGATCAAAATCTCAAGAGTATGTTCTCTGACTGTAATGGCATTAAATTAGAAATCGATGATATCTAAAAAAATACCCAAATATCTGGAAATAAAGCAACACATTTTAAAATAACCCATAGGTCAAATTAAAAAACCAACAAGGGAAATTATCTAAATAGTTTAACCTGATGACAAAATGTAGGCACACATATCAAAATTTACATGCTAAAGCAGATCTTAATGGGAAATTTATAGTTTAAAATGTCTGTGTCAGAAAAGAACAGTATAAAATTAATAAGGTATGCTTCCACTTTAAGATGCTAGATAATGAAACAAAATAAACCCAAAGTAGAAGGAAGGAAATAATGAAGATAAGAATAGTAAACAACTAAAACAAAAGTAAACAGAAAAACCCAATAAAACCAAAATTGATTCATTCCTACCAATCATTGATTGTGGAGAGAGAGAGAAAACAAAAATTATCAATATCAAGCATGAAAGAAGGGACATCTCTATGGACCATATCAATATTAATGGTTAATAAGTGGATATAATGAATAGCTTAATGGCAATACATTCAACAGCTTAGATAAAATGGACAAATTCCCTCAAAAACAACTTAACAGAAACACACAAGAAATAATCTGAATAGTTCTATATACCTTTAAAAAATTGAACACATAATTTTAGAACTTCCCACAGAGAACTCTAGACTCGGCCTCACTAGTGAATTCTATCATATGCCTAAGAAAGAAATAATATAAACTCTTTCAGAAAAATGGAGAAGGAATAAAACCATTCATTTTATGAGGTCAGCATAACCTTAAAACCAAAACCAGAAAAAAATACAGAAGAACAGAAAATTATAGACCAATATCCTTCATGAACATAGATGGAGAAATCTTTAACAAAATACTAGTAAATCAAATTCAGAAATATATATAGATATATTTAAGAATATTATATCATAACCAAGTAAGTTTTATCCCAAAGATGCAAAGCTGTTTAAGAAAATCAAAGATTTTGATTTACCACATAACAGATTAAAGGAGAAAAATCATGCGATGATGTCAATAGATGAAGAAAAAAAATCCTAAAGAAAGGCAAAACCAATAAGAAAAATATTTTGTGATTTCTTTTCATTGTCCTTGTCTCTACATGAATTTTACATCAGATAAAAAAAAAAATTATCTGCCTTTTTATCCCATACTTCAACCCTATCTTAACGACTTCACCATTAAGTAGTCAAAAATTTCTATAACTAGTATGTCTCAGTGACTGTCCTTAGAAGTGGAACTGGCCAAAGAAAGGAACTGGCCAAAGACAGTTGAATGCTTTACAACCTTTAAAGACCAATAAGTAGGAAATTAGTATATCAAGAAACCTCTAAGCAAAACTGGGATAAATCTGCAACAGAAATGGAAAATATGCTTGCACGGGGGTGGTGGGGAAAGAGAAAAAACTTGAAAGTAATTATACAATTGCAAAGTAAATTTTAAAATATAACAAAATGACAAGTTATATAGATTATTTTAATTATATAAGTGAATATATTTTTATTTCAGGTTGTTCTGAAGGTTCTGGCTAACACAATTAAAAAAGAGAAATAAATGAGAAAGGAGGAGGTAAATCATTATTATTTTCAGGTCATATGGTTTCATACTGTTAACACTCAAAAGAAACAACTGAAAAATTCTGATAAACAATATAATTTAGAAAGGTGACTGTGTACAATATTAACACACAGAAAGCAATATATTCCTAAATAAAAATAAGTAGAAAAATAAAATATTTCATTTATAATTTTAAAATAAATTATTGAGAAATATGCTAAATTAATATAAATAATGCTATTGAGGGATATAAAGGAGGATGAATAAATCAAAAGCCACATTCTAGGGGCTGGCCCCATGGCCTAGTGGTTAAGTTCAGCATGCTACACTCTGGCGGCCCGGGTCCGGTTCCCGGGTGCAGACCTACACCACTTGCCAGCAGCCATGCTGTGGCAGCGACCCACATACAAAATAGAGGAAGACTGGCACGAATGTTACCTCAGGGCAAATCTTCCTCTAGCAAAAAGAGGAAGATTGGCAATGGATATTAGCTCAGGGCAAATCTTCCTCACCAAAAAAAAAAAAAAAAAAGAACCATATTCTAATTTTGAATATGAAGACTTAATATCATAAAAATGACAAATCTTCCCAAATTTATGCATCATTAAATGTGACCCCAGTAAAAAAATACCTATATGATTTATTTAGGACTAAATAAATTGATTCTATAAACAAGCAAGTATAGCAAAAATAATATCTTTGCAACTCTGGGGTAAGCAGAGATAACTTAGGTTACAAAAAGCAGTAACCATAAAAGAAAAAGTTAATAAATTGGACTTCATCAAAATTAAAATTTTCTGTTCTCCAAAATACACCATTAAGAAATGAAAAGGCAAGCCACAGATTGGGAGAAAATAGTCTCAATACAAATATCTGATACTTGTATTCAGAATATATATAGGGAGAACAAATCAATCAATGCAAATCAATAATAAAAAGACAAAAAAAGAGGGGCCAGCCCCGTGGCTTGGCGGTTAAGTGCACGTGCTCCGCTACTGGCGGCCCGGGTTCGGATCCTGGGTGCGCACCGACGCACCACTTCTCCAGCCATGCTGAGGCCCTGTCCCACATACAGCAACTAGAAGGATGTGCAACTATGACATACAACTATCTACTGGGGGGCTTTGGGGGGAAAAAAAGGAGGAGGATTAGGTAATGGATGTTAGCTCAGAGCCGGTCTTCCTCAGCAAAAAGAGGAGGATTAGCACGGATGTTAGCTCAGGGCTGATCTTCCCCACAAAAAAAAAAAAAAAAAAAGACAAAAAAGAAATTTTAAAATAGGCAAACATTTAAGCAGACATTTCAGAAGAGAAGTAATGTGAATGGGCAATAGACACTAATAATGCTAAACATCATTAATCATTGGAAATGGAAATAAAATCCAAACCACTTCACACTCACTAAAATAACTTAAATGAAAAGACTGACAACACCAAATGCTGGTGAGGTTGTGGAGCAACTAGAACTTTCATATATTGCCAATGGAAGTATAAAATTGCACATGAACTTTGGAAAACTGTTTGTAATTAAACATATACCTAACTTCTTGTCCCAGCAATTCTACTCTTAGGTATTTCTTATCAAAGAGAAATGAAAATATATGCCCCCCAAAAGACCTGTAACACAAATGTTTATAGCAACTTTATTTATTCTAGCCAAAAAAAGGAGACAACCCATATGTCCTGCAACAGGAGAGTGGGTAAACAAATTGTGGCATATTCACACAGTACAGTAACAGTCAGGAATAAAAAGGAACAAACCTGATATAGGCAACAATGTGGATTAATCTCATAGACTTTGAATTGAGAGAAAGAAGACAGTACTTACTATATGACTTTATTTATATGACATTCAAGAACAGGACAAACTATCTATAGTAATAGAAGTCAGAAGAGTGATTGCCTCTTGGGAGAGGCGGGTGAAAGAAGAGTGATTGCCTCTTGGGAGAGGCGGGTGAGGAACTGACAGGAAAAGGGCATGAGTAAACTTCCTAGGATGATGGGAATAATACATATCTTGATGAGAGTGATGGTTACAAGGGAATACATATTTTTCAAAACTCATCAAACTATACGTAAATCTTGTGCATTTTATTGTAAGTTACACTTCAATTTTTTTTTAAGGAAATAAAAGAGAATAGCCAGGAAATTTTTGAAAAGAAAAGAAGAGCAATGTGAGGAAACTAGCTCCAGTGATGTAACAATGGAGGAGTGCAGGGATTTGATGTAATCTGCCCCAACGGGGAGGAGTATTTTATCATCAAATGGTTTAGACTGCCTGCATTTAGAGATAATAATAAGCAGGTCAATTTTTAGTTAGTTTTATTATTTTTTTTTAATATTCTCTACAGACAATACATCCCCCCTCCCCATTTTGCCCATAGCCAGGGTAGCCCACTCCCACCACCACTCCCTAATATGCCACTGAGCAGCACTACAAGGTACTAGTAACACATATTAAAAAGATACAGTCATTAAACTATGTAGTAGTTGGTACCAGCTCAAGAATAGAAAAATCAATGTGCAGATTAAAGAGATCAGAAATGGACCACAACAAGTATGGGAATTACATATGCAAAAAAAGTGGCTGTGCACATTAGTGAATGAATTATTGAGGGCCGGCCCCCTGGCTTAGCGGTTAAGTGCATGCGCCGCGGGTTTGGATCCCGGGCGCGCACTGACGCACCGCTTCTCCAGCCATGCTGAGGCCGCGTCCCACATACAGCAACCAGAAGGATGTGCAACTATCACATACAACTGTCTACTGGGGCTTTGGGGGGAAAAAAAAAGGAGGAGGATTGGCAATAGATGTTAGCTCAGAGCTGGTCTTCCTCAGCAAAAAACAGGAGGATTGGCATGGATGTTAGCTCAGGGCTGATCTTTCTCACCACAAAAAAAAAAAAAAAAAAAAGAATTATTCAATAAATAGCATTATGACAAATGGTAACAATATGAAATAAAGTTGGATCTGTACCTTATAACCTACACCAAAATATATTCTGAATAAGTCAAAGTCCTAAATATTCTAAAAAATTGAATACCCCCCCAAAAAAGTCATGATAGAATATGGAAGAATTTGTTTTTGTAATCTTTGAGTAAACGTTTTATTATGTGTGATATAAAATCCAGATGCTAAAAAAGACTGATAAATTTGACTAAAGGGCAATTAAACATTCTTACCTATAAATAAATAAATAAAAGAAAAAGAAAAATGAATACGTGGGATATTTGCAGCATATGTCATAAAGAATTATATTCTTTAACACATAAAGGACTCTAATACACTAATACACTAAAACACTAATACAAATGAGCACAGAATAATACAGAGTAAGAAAAATGCAAGCCCCTACATGATAAGGAAAAACATGAAATCAGAACTAAAGTCTCTCATTACTAAAGGAATAGAATTTTGATTAAAGGGAATCTATGAAGCAGTCACTTGAACTTTTAGTAAATGCCTCATCAGTTACAAAGATCCCTTATTTGAACTCATTAGACTAAAATCAAATACGTCACTTCAAATTGGATTTTCCTCTACTCTACTTCCATCATGGGTTTCATCCTCCCTATGTTTCCTGACACTTAGTATCAAAGAAGAAAACAGCTTTCAGATGTACTACAGAACCCGTCTTTATCTTTAAAAATATAAATCCCATCTCTACATTTGTATATACTTTAAGTTTTTAGAAACATTTAAAACAAGATTTTGAAAATAAACACATGACATCATAAAACATAGTTTTTATGAAATGATTTTCATAAGAACATGTTTTTATGAAAAAATATGTTTATAATAGCAAAAGGCTAACAGTGATGGTTCATAAATTTTACTTATCATTTAAGACAAATTACTTTGCAGTGAACTTGCTAAACAAACTGTTTCTAAATGGTCATGTGGAAAAATAAACATGCAAAATTATCATAAAAGTTTTGAAAAGGGAGTGCAACTATGGAGATTTTTCTTTCCTTTTCTGCCTTATTCTAGCCCCTTTGTTCTCCAACTCACCGTTTAAAAATATAGTGAAACTTCTAGTGCTTGATAAAGCATCTTGCTTCAATGAGAACATATTAATAAAAGTACTTTTGATGATTTCAGAACCTGAACACAATGCAAAGCTTTGTTCCTCTTTGAAAGCATGAACAGACAGTACAAATAAAAGGATACACAAATGGATTCTAAACATGAAAAGATGTTCAACGTCAGTCATAGTTAAGATAATTGCAAATTAAAATTATAATGAAATTGGTAAAGATAAAAAAGTTGGATACATTGTGTTTTCAAGGATGTGGAAACAAGCATTCTCACATGCTGTTAGTGGAAATATAAATTATTACAACCGTTAGAGAGAGCAATTTGGCACACTGATCAAAATTTGAAGTTGTGCAATTCCACCTCAAGGAATTTATCCTACAGGTTTACTTGCAGATATGCAATGTAACATATGACAAACATATGTTTATAACAGCAAAAGACTAGGTATAATCTGGTTAAATAAATTGTGGCATATCCATACAAGGTAATAATGAATTCATTGAGATAAATGTGACAATTCTATATCAATATAGAAAAATTCCCAAGACATACAAGTAAGAAATAAAATTAAAGTGCAAAACATTTGTGTAAAAACTGTACATCTATATAATATCTCTCAGAATATATAAAAGAAAATGATAACTGGTTGCCTGTGGGGAAAAGAACTGAGGAACTGGGAAAATGGGGGACTGAAGGCCAGGGATGGAGAAGAAACTTGGTTTTCACTATATATACTTTTGTATCTTTTGAATTTTGTACCACGTCCCTATATTACCCACCCAAATACATAATAATCGTCCTTAAAATAAGTATAAATATTTTGTATATACTCCAACATGGCAGTGATGAAGAACTATATTCTAGAGAGACATAGGAATTGGAGGATAGGATGGGACCAGAGCAAGAAGTTAAGGGAACTGAAAGTGCCATTTGGATGGAGGGGCATTGAGAGCAGAGACTGCTATAAGAGAAGAAGAAAATGGAGAGAGGGATCATGAAAATAAGAAATGAACTTATTCTGCCAGGGATGAGGACTCACAAACAGCTCCATACAAAAAAGAACTGGACCATAACAAGTTCTCTCCTGGCTCTGTCCTGGTCAGACAAATTAAACCAAGGCCTTGGAGAGATCAAGCAGAGCCAACAGGGGAAGAATAAATCCAGGAACTGTTAGATCACCACTGGACCCAACGACTAAGAGCATCATAGGACAATCACCAAGCCAATACCATATATTGTTCTATTTTATCTTTTCTGTTAAAATATAATAAATTCTCTTGTTCATTTTTGGAACATGATGGTGGGTTATACTTTCCTTTTCAGCACTTAGGAAAGAGCGTCCCCAGAGTTGTGAGGAAGGAATCAATAATCAAACACAACAATCCCACGAGTTGTATACTTATTTATCATCTCCTTTTTAGAGAAAAGGAAAGTGAGGCTTAAAGTGATAGTGTAATTGGCCCAAATACTATAGTTAGCAAAGTGATAGAGCCTGACTTCAAACTCAGGCATTCTGAGAGCCGAGTTTGTGTTCCTAACCATTTCATGTTGCATCCCACCTCAGCCCCTATTAGGCCTTCTCCCACAGCTGACTGTTAGATGGAAGTTGTCATGAGAATGAAATGAAATAATACATGTTAAAAAGTTTATGACAGTGCTCTTTACATATAATGATTGTTTAATAAATGTTAGGTGTCATTATTAATAAACATCTCTTTCTTGGCTTCCTAAAAACTCTTTCAACTCACTATCGCCACAATTAAAATCACTGCCTTCCCTCCCTGCCTCAAATATGCCCTCTATCTTCCATATGCTGGCTTCAGCATAAATATCCTCACTCAATGCAAAAATCTAGTCGTCATCCCAGCTCTTTATTCAACCACCAAACTTCTCAGTTTTAACTCTCAACTCTCAAATCTATGACCCATACAACCACTGACACTTTCTCCTGTTTCAGGAGCTCATAAACTCTCACCTGTGACGTTTAGTACAATAGTCCCTCCTTATCCATGGTTTTGCCTTCCACGGTTTCATTTACCCATGGTTAATCATGGTCCGAAAATATTAAATGAAAAACTCCAGATATAAACAATTCATAAGTTTTAAATTGTGTGCCATTTTTATTTTTTATTTATTTTTTTTCGTTGAGGAAGATTGTCCCTGAGCTAACTATCTGTGCCAATCTTCCTCTATTTTGTATGTGGGACGCCACCACAGCATGGCTTGATGAGCAGTGTGTAGGTCCACACCCGGGATCCAAACCCGCGAACCCAAGGCACCAAAGCCAAGCAGGCGAACTTAACCACTACGCTACTGGGCCGGCCCCCAAATTGCATGCCATTCTGAGTAGTGTGATGAAATCTCCCAGTGTCCCACTCCATCCTGCCCAGGACATGAATCACCCCTTTGTCCAGGCAACCACACTGTATATGCTACCTTCCCACTAGTCACTTAGTAGCCATCTTGGTTATCTGATGACTATTGCAGTATCCCAGTGCTTGTGTTCAAGTAACCCTTATTTTACTCAATAATGGCCACAAAGTGCAAGAGTAGTGATGCTGGCAATTTGAATACACCAAAGAGAAGCCGTAAAGTGCTTCTAGTGAAAAGGTAAAAGTTCTTGACTCAATAAGGAAAGAAAAAAATCATATGCTAAGGTTGCTAAGATCTACGATAACTTTTATTACAGTATATTGTTATAATTGTTCTATTTTATTATTAGTTATTGTTGTTAATCTCTTACTGTGCCTAATTTATAAATTAAACTTTATTGTAGGCATGTATGTATAGGAAACAACATAGTATATACAGGGTTCAGTACCTATCCACAGTTTCAGGCATCCACTAGGGGTCTTGGTACATCCCCGCAGATAACGGGGGACTACTGTAGTTATGGGAATCCCATAGAGGATAAATAAATAGATCTCATTTTCAATTATAGATTGGATGGAATAGTATATACAACTGGAATAACTTGATCAAAGCAAGTTATCCAAAAGATGGAAAAGTAGCAATATATAATCAAAATGTGTGACCTGTCCCTGCTCTCAAGAAGTTAGCTATGCTGCATCGTACTTTGTAGTCTCTCCAACTTCCTCTGAACTCTATCGTAGCCAAACTGATAGTCATTTTAAATCAGTTCTTATTAGTAACACAAACTTCTATAAAACTTCAACATATTATCTTTATCATTATTTTCACTTGTCGTATATTTTTTATAATTTCCTTGTAGGATATTTCATTTTACAGATATTTTATTTCACAGAATTTTCACAGTGTGAGTTTTTAATCCATTTTTATAAGAGACAAATCAGATTTTCAAAGTTCACTTGTGCGTTTACTCAAAATATGCAAATAACCAGGTGATTGATTTTTAAAATGATAAATTTTCACCAAACTTAGAAGGTATAATATATTCAAACAAATATTCAGCAGTCCCTCTCTGTCTTTTGATTTACTCAAAACTCTTCCTGCCTTCTAGATGTATTTCCTTCTGTATTCTTTTTGAATGGTATGTTGTCTAAATAATATATGCAAAATACTTCTATACTGCTGACAAGAAACTCTGGATGTGTGTATTGTTTTCCTACTAAACAATGTAAGAATTCTGGCCTTTGTCAGCCTCATAATAAAAGAGGCAGAATAGTAGTAGTAGTATTTAAACTTGTGATTTTATTATAAGAGTTGGCCCTGACAGAGCTGTTATATTCAGTTTCTAGAACAATTTTACTAAGGTCATATACATGTTACCGTATTATTAAATAGAAATGCAAAAGCAAATACATTAATCTACCACTGTTAAGAGAGTATTTACCGGAATGCAGCTCCACACACCTAATACCCAGATGAAATGGAACAATCAAACATACTTTAATTTGAAAATGCTTTTAAGTCTATGCTAAATTGCAACTCCGTATGAGAACAGTGGGTAACTAGATAAACACATAGGGTACAGAAGCCTGAATAATGCGCTTAAATCAGAAAAAGCATCAGATTGCAGTGAAAACAAAGAGCATCTTGCTCTGAACATCATAGCTGCAGCTGCAACTCAACAGATAACCTTAACCTTTATGCTTCTGAAATGTGAGAAATACTATAGGTCATATATCATCCTTCCACACCTTTCATTTCGATAACAAACCATTCGTAACATTATTTTTTCACAATAAAAGTTAATAACCTGTCAATAACAAGTAAAATTTTTATTTATTATTGTCTCAAGAGATACTGTCATCCTAAGAGAACTAATAACTGTTGTAAAAAGAGAGAGGAATAATTTAAGATCCTCATTAAAGTGGTCTTTGTATAAATAGATAATATTGTCTCTAGAAAGTGAAATGAGCATCATTTTGTTCCCAAAACTATAATTTCACTATGTTCTCACTAGATATGAGCAGGTCAGTACTTACCAAAAGATGAACAGTAAAATATATGTTCTAATCTACAGGAAATAATTTACCATGAAAGTTTAGCTTACTTATTTGTTCCACACATCCTAAAAAGTCTGAGAAACATCCAAATTACATAAAAAATAACTCAATCCCCTTTGCTTTGATTCTACATGAAATAGAATATATTCATATTTAAGGAAATATTCAATCTCTAAGACCAACATATTCATATTAATTTACTGTCTGCAACCTCAGGTAATTTTTAGGTAATATATGAGCAGATGTGTTAAGCGATCCTAATTCTTCAAACATGTATAGAGACAAAAGCAGACGGATGAGTATCTGGGCAATGATCCAAACATGCACTTCTTTATTCCACTTCTATATTTCTGAATATAGAAATACTCAGAACAGCTCTAGATGTTTGTATGGTTTCCCTCCTGCACACTGCATCTCCACTAATATTTCCTTTAGGAATGCTTTTGGCTATAAGCGACAGAAAATCTGACTACTAGTGGCAGAAACAAATTGGGGCTGGGTATTTTTCTCACACTGGAGAAAGGTTTCTGATGGTTTTGAATCAGTGGCTCAACAATGTCATGACTAATGACTCAAATATTCTTGGCTCTTCCCTCATCCTCACAAATGGCTGGTGAAGCTCAAGACATCACTTTTGCATTAAAAGGCAGTGCCAGTTACGTCTTTGTTTTTTATCATGACTTCCTAGAAGCTCTCATAAATTTTTTTACAACTCATTTGCTAGAACTGTGTCACAGAGCCATTCTCGGTTGCAAGGAAAGCTAAACAATTTTATATTTTTCAAGTCCCTCTATTGGGAATTGCAAGAGAGAAGGAAGTTGGAAACCATTGTTAGGATAGCCATTGAAAAGGGTCTAGAACAGTCTGCCCTTTCAACTACTCAACATTCCATATATATATTTTACATGTAACACATTCACTCCCTCCCTGAGGGAGATAATCCCAAAGTCCCATCTAGTTATAAAATCTAGCTCTGAATCTAGGTTCTCCGAGGTAGAGCAACTCCTTCCACCATTGCTGCGTGTGGATCATTGTGAACCACTGACCTATACACTGAAAGACAAGTTATCTGTTCCTAGTACACCTAAGACACAATGATAGAGAAAGAACAGGGTAACTGCAACAAAAACTCTCATTCAAAAACAGGAAGAATGAGAAATACACAGTGGCCAACTGTCCATAGCACACAACAATCCCTACATGAACAATACCTTAATTTCCTTGGTTATCCTATCTGGCAGCCCCTGATTAAGCCATCTAGGATGTTCTCCCTTGACTGTTGTCATTCATATTCCCTGGTTCTGCCCTTCGGGAGGATGTCCCTTGTTCATTATCCTCCTTGGCTATATATGAGATTGGCATTAGCAGGTGTACCCTTCTTGCGTTCTGTACAGCTTTTATCTCCACTGCTATTATACACATCATACTGCTACTATGAGCGTAGGGTATTGCCTTAGAGGTTGAATAGTCAGAATGTTTGCTATCCAGGCTTGGGGTTTCTTTAGCCACCAGCCACACATGGCTATTTAAATTTAATTAGAATTAAAAATTCAATTCTTCAGTCACACTAGCCACATTTTAAATGTTCAATAGCTACATGTGACTAGAGCCTACTGTACTGGATGGTGAAGATATAAAACATTTTCATCATTGGTGAAAGTTCCATTGAACAGTGCTTCATAAAGAGTGTCATAAAAAGGCCTGTTGAATTTTATTTGTAATGTTCCAAATACATATAAAATTAGCATACTTTTATCTGTCAGTCAAGCCATGGTTTAAAATATAGACTGTCACATTATGAAATCTTGTCAATACATGAAAGTCATTTCTATAGTTGAGTTATCACTAAGTGTCTCATCTCCAGGATATGTGTCAGAATTCATTATGAAAACTATAAACAATAATCAAATCATTACGTATCCTGTGTTAATTGTGGATACAAAAGTAGCACTAGAGATTCTAAAGGCTTTGAATTGCCTGAATTACACTACTTGAATTGCCTGAATTACATTACTTAGCTAATAAAGTTGGCTGGTAGAAAGCTGGTAGGTTTTCTAGGGAACCTGCCCTGAATTGAGGATGATGCACAGTCTGGGACATGTCTACAGTAATTGACCTGAACATCTTCAAAACTGCCTTGACCGTTTAGTAGAATTCCTATACGTAAAAAAAAAAAAAGAAGAAAAAGAAGAAGGTAATCACAGTATCTTTTCTTCTGCTCAGAGATTTTATTCTAAACCAACATCAATATTTGCCAACACCTACATTATCCCCAACCTAGTAACTGAAGAGAATACATAGGTTCCAACTGGCAAAAAAGAAGGCACTCTTTAGAAGATCTCAGCTAAAGGATGTTCTCTTTGGGTTTTATGCCAATTTAATTTGGAAAACTTGAAAAGACCTCAAGTTTTAGTCTGACTCATCAGAAAGAATCAGAATAGAAGGATTTTATCTATGTTTGCAGGATGTCATCAGTCTCCAGAGCGGATTCAAACCCAAATCACTTCTAACGGCAGACATTAGCAGATTATTAAAACCTAGCCTATAGTCAAATTCTATATAACTGAGTATTTTTAAATTATAAATATACGTAATATTCAACATGAGAATATAAGATAGACATCTTACCAATCTATAAAACGTATTATTAAGAAAAACAAAAATATATTAAATACTTAAAGCAATTGTAAATATATACTTCGGAAAATCCACGTTCAATGTTATTGTGACTCGTTATTACAAAGATAGAATCTTTATACTAACTCTTTTAAAGAGTTAAGTTTCTTTTAAAAACTCTGACCATTACAATGATGAATTTAGGGAAATAAAATAAGATTAAAGGAATCTTATCACACTAAGAAACTCTATAAGATCCCCTTTAAAAAAAAAAAATTCTAAAGAGGCAAGCCTCTTTAAGAATCGAATAATCAAATTTTCATCTATAATATAATAAAATGTAAGTGTTTTTCAGTAAAATCAGATAGCATGCTTAAAATATATCTTAATGTTTAGCAATTATCATGCACTACAACTGTAACAAAACACTTAGAGGAATATAAATTAAATACAACTATAAAATTAAAATTAGCAATAACAATAAGAAAAAAAATATTAGACAGAAAAAAGACTCTAACCACTTTGTCCTCCTGGTGTGAATATCCACGAAAGCAAGTTAGAAAAGACAGAAAAGACAAAACAAAAAGAAATAATTAATTCCATTCTTAAAACAAATAAGAGTTTTTAAGAGTTTATTAGTGGAATAAAAATTCTGAAAAAGTCTAAATTACATTTTGACTGAAATATAAACCTTTTAAGAGAAAAATTTTTTTCATACATTTCAAGCAAGAGCATGCTATGTGCAAGAATATATTAAAATATATGAACAGAATAATTTCTATAAAAGCCATTAAATACCCAAACATCAGAAAAAGGAGAACTCTCTTTCTACCATAAAATCCTAATTAAACATTCAATTAACTCAAAGTGAGAAAGTGAAAAATGTTAATGAAAAAAGCTTTTATGTACAAAGACAATAAAACACAGCATCACTGTTTATCTTAATTTCATCATATACTATCAAAAGTAGACAAAATGTAATTTAATATGAATTATGCATATTGCTTCTAAAAGTTATTTCTGTCCTATTAATTTAGAAGTCTTCTGAACTTTATAGCTAAAAAGAAAAAATTTAATTAGAAAAAGCCATTAAAGATAAAATATTATTGATAACAACTGGTAATTTTGGGTCATAGTTTCCCAATACTATAAATGTCGAAAAATAAGACACATGATTTGGTCAAGAGAACATACTTAGATATGCTAAAATTAAAAATTGTTGCATTTCTCTTTACTTAAATATAAACTATTGATAATAATAGTAAAAATGATAATGTAATAATGATCTGATATACTATAAGAAATTAAAAATTTAAATCATGTGTTTTGAGGTATCACTGTTTCTCTAAAATATGGGTGGCAATACATAATACTTGTAACTAAGAGGGAGGATTTTGCAATTAGACAGACTTATCTTAAAATTACACCTTTTTTAAATAAGACTTTTAGCTGTATATCTTGTGCAATTTTCTTAAGCTCTCTAAGTCTTTACTTCCTTATCTGAAAAACGGAATTATTTACTTTATAAGGCTTTCTGAGAATTAAATAAAATAACATGAAAAGCTCTCAATACAGTGCCTGGCACATAGTTCTATATCTATTAACACATAGGATATTGCATAGAAGGGATAGGACTGCACCCTTTGCATTACTGTGTTCTTGACTGTTTCATTTGTTACAAATGTTAAAACTAAAGATCATATAAAAGCTATTGTACACAGTCAAGGACATCTATTGCCAATCATTTAGTCCAACAAAAATCATTTATGGAGCACTCATTACATGGGTATCAGGCACTAGACCACATTTCTGAGACGTAAAAAATGAGTAAGACAGCTCCTGCCATCAAGGAACTCACTAAATGTAGTGAGAGAAAATATAAACAAATCACTGCAGAACACAGAGATGTTATGAAACTAAGAGCATAACAAGGACTATGGAAACACAAATGATTACGGAGATAACAGGACTTAATTTTCTGAGATGTAAGCAGGTCTTCAAAGAATAATGAAGAGAATGTCAGCCAGACCAGTGAGGGAGAAGATTTTATGCAAAGAAAATGAAATATGCGAAAAGCACAAACAAGACTGGCATATTTGAAATACAAATAGTTGGAAATGACTGGATTATAACTGATAAGCTTGAACTAAAGTCTCCACGGTTAATGACATTAATATCTAGCAAAAACTTAGAAGCTAATACTTTCACAAGATAACTCACATTGAGGAAATTTTAAAAAAAGAAAGAAACAAAATGAAGTCATAACTAATGAATTTGCTAATAGTTAATCCCTCTTAACAGATAAAACAAGTTCAATTTTAGCTATAACATATACATGAAAAACTTAGCTATAATATATATATGAAATATTACTGCCATCATATCTTTATTATCTTTCAATACGAATAAAAAACACAAGATCTATCATATGATTTATAAATAAGGTATAGTCTTATTAGCTACTATTTATTGAGCGTTTACCATGTTACAATGTGCAGACTGATTGGCAGGGGATAAGTCTGGAAAAAGGGAGAACAATTAGGAAGTTGTCGCAACATTTTGAGTAAGAAACAAATGTGAGAGTGGTATGAACTACCGTAGTAGCAAGAGGAATGGAGAGAAGTAGATTGATTTAGGACATATTGAGAGAACCAAACAAGAGGAGTTAAGGCTCCTTAAGACTTGACTGAGGAAGAGGAAGAGTAGAGGAGGACTTCCAGAGTCTGGCTTGGGCAACTGGGAGGATAAGAGTACAATTTTTTGAAAGAAAAAAACACATCAGAAGCAAATTCAGGGAAAAAGAATGAATCGGGGTATAGACAAGGTGAATTTGAGGTGCCTAATAATACATCTAGAGATTTTCAGTAAGCAGCTGTATAGGTGAATCTGGAGCTCCAAAGAATAAATTGGCTAGTGAAATCAAATCTGTAAGTCATCAGCATATATACAGTATTTGAAGCTATAGGAGTGAATAAACTCTCCCAAGTAAATCATTAAAGGAAAAGCGAAGAATGAGGATGATGACCTCTAATCAAAATGGTTCTTCCCTTTGAACTGGCAAGTCTTCCAAAGAAAAGAAACTTAAAAGGATTGGCTATGTCTTCTAAACAGATTTTAGTAATAAAATTAAGTCAGAAGTTTCACTGTATTTGTCAAAAGTGATAATAATCTCACTAATAATCAAACTGGAATTGAGTTGCTTGAAAATCAAAGGTAATATATAAACATAAAATACTATCAAGGACTTTAAGACAAAGACTGATTAAAAGCTCATATGAAATATAAAAAATAACCTGCTATAGAGAAATATTTTTATTTTAATCATATGGATAATTTGGATTTAAAATGTTCTTTAAAAGTGAATTTTCACCTGAATCATTCGGATATTTACTTCAGCTTTACACTTGGTGTTTAAAAAAATGACTAAATGATTCAATTCAAAGATTAAAGATTAAAATTGCTTTATATATTTTACATACGTATTCATTATGGCAGACTCAGTTTTTGTATGCAATAAGGAATACCCAACCCAATCTACAAATACGATTATCTAACTGATTAAGAAAACATATGTGAAAGCATCTCTCACGGTACCTGACATATATAGTAGATAAGAAGAAATCTAGTAGCATAAAAGTTATTGCAAAACACTTTTATAGCACTCACTGTGTGCCAGGTGTATGTCTAAGTGCTTCACAAATATTAATTCATTTTATATTCACATTAACCTTGTGAGATAGGTACTATTATTATTTCTTTTACAGATGAAGAAACTGAAGCAGAGAGATTAAGCATCTTGTACAAGGTCACATAGCTAGTAAGTGATAAACCTGGAAATCAAACTTAGTCTCACTTCAGAACTTGTGCTGGAGCCACTACACAATGCTGCCTCTATATAATGCCAGTGTCCTCGGTCGGCTTTATACATCTTTTCTATAATTTAATTGATCAATTATTTTAGGTCATAATTACTAGACTTGAAAACTCTAGTAATAGAGTATGTCCAAAAGTATTTATTAAAAATTTAATAGTACAAATATATACATCTAAAATTTCTTTTAAATAGTTATTAAAAATTTATTTTATTTTATTTTCTAAAATAATTTTATACTCACCATTTTTTCCTTATAATCAACTCTCAATTAATAATAATAAAATGTTGAGAGCCAGCCCTGATGGCCTAGAGGTTAAAGTTCAGCACTCTCACTGCTCCAGTGACCCAGGGTTCACTGGCCAGTTGCAGACAGACACAACCCATCTGTCAGTTGCCATGCTGTGGCGGTGGCTCACATAGAAGAACTAGAACAAGTTACTTCTAGGATATACAACCATGCACTGGGGCTTTGGGGAGGGAAAAAAAATAGTAAATGCTGTTATTATCATTAAAAATAAATAAATAAAGGAATAATGTTGAGTACTAGACTGAAGTCTATAGAATCCATTGAGGCACAAAGGAATGAGTGGTTAATGCAAATGGGGTACCCAAAGAAAGCATCATGGAGGAGACGATGCTTAAATCCAGAAAAAAGAGTAAGTGTTCATCAAGTGGGTAAGGGTTGTGGGTAGGGATGGGGTCTAGGGGGAAGCTACTTCAAATTAAAGTAGCAGGGTAAGCAAAAGCATAAGAGATAATAGGCAGTGATAATTTAAAAGAAGTGCAAGTAGTATACTTTGGTTGGGGCATACAGAATGGAGTGAAGCTTCTGTCTCGAGTTATGCAGGGAATAAATCACAGGAAAGGGCTCTTTATGCCATTAGAAACTTCACTCAGGAGATAAGGAGTCACTGAATAGTTTTTAAGCAGAAGATAAAATAATCAGGTTTGCATTTTATAAATATCACTATAGCAGCATATGATGGATGTGTCTGAGGAATCGAGACTGGAGCACAGAGACCAGTTAGGAGACTAACGTTAGTCTAGGTGCTGGAAGATGAGAGCCTAAATAGGACAGCAATTAGTAGTTTATTTACATAGAGAGGAAATGAGAAAATTAAAAAATTGTGGGGAAAGAGTGGTGAAGGACAGAAACCTGAGGTGACTCCTGGCTTTCTGGTTTAGGTGACAGAGTAGATAGTGGTGCCATTCAAAAGGTTGAAAATTACAGGAGGAGTAGATCTAGGGTTGTTTCAGAAATAAAAAATACATAGTCTGTTCTGGCTTAAGTGAAATTCAGTGGTATTCTAATATATTTATTAAAAGGGAGTTACAAAGACAAGACTTCAAAAGAAGAATCTTATGTCTTTTTTTAATTGAGCCATTTATTTATTTATTTGGAAATACAGAAAACTGCATGTATCTGTGTATACAATTTTATGAGTTTGAACATATGCATACATCCATGAAACCATCACCACAATCAAGGTAACAGACATACCTGTCACTTCCAAAGTTTCCTTGTGTCCTCTTAACGTTCTATTCTTTTTAGGGATGAGAATAATTTTTTAACTTAAGAAAAAATTGCTTCAGGTAAGAGTTCATTTATTTTTTTGCTTCTGTTTGAAGTTAAATATTTTTATTAGGAATGCTTGAAAGGGAATTGGGTACTCCATTTAAAAACGGCAAAGGAATTCATGACTATGTCTAACCCTCCTCTCACATCTGGCCTGCATCCCATTTCCTTTGTGCTGCCCTGCTACTGTCTGTTTTACCACGCTGCAGTTTTGGTGATATCCTGAGTTCCCTTATTTATTAAACTATTATATAGTCTCCTATTACAATTAGAATTCATTGTTGATGCTATTATTAATCTTCCCCATATATGCTAGGTAAAATCTATTTAATCTGGTGGTCATCTTATCCACTGACAAGGAGCTCTCTTTATCTATAGATGAGGACATTAGGTACTGAGCAGTATCCTTGCCACCAAGAGGTTAGGAGCAAGTAGATACCAAAGGCAACTTTCAAATGCACATATGCCAATAACCAAGCATACCTTGCATCTGCTATATATCAGTAGTCTACAAATATTTTTTCTTTTCTCTAAAATAAATCTCTAGAACCAGGTACCTCTCACACATTTTTAAGATAGCATTTAAATTTTAAGTTTAAATAGTTGTAAAGGATACATTTTCAGATATATTGTGTATTGTAGGTGTGCTTTAATTATATTTTTATCAAATCTTGGAGCTGCAGATTTATCTCATTAAATATATGGAAAATGTCTACTATATAACCTGTTTGACAAAGCAGTCCACATTGTCAAACCATCAGACAAATCTGACTTTCTATCAAAAAGAGTCCAACTTCATTTTTAAATTCATATAAATGTGTTATTATGAGTCACCACGAAAATCATCTCACGTCTAAATTCTAATTCTAAGAAAGAGAGATGAGGCACCAGAGTCTTGCCAGAAGTCTGTTGCTTTAATGAAATAAGGTGCGGCCCCCTTCTATATTTCTTACAAAACTTCTCACAGCTTTGCCCTCATGGAACTCTCCCTTAGGACAATGCATTCCTGAATTGTCACTTTGTCTGGTGCCCCAGAGGTTTTTACATCCCCAGGCAATATATTATATAAAGACTAGAGTCAGATTAGGTGGGGTTGAGAAGCATGCTCTTCTTTCAAAGACTAGAAGGGCAATTGTAAAAGTGAGTTGGAAAAGAAAAATTCACAAAACAGAAAAGTATTCTCAGGTAGATTAATTTTAAGAAAAAATGAAGGAATACACATGGAAATCTTTGTCCTTGAAGTTATTCACATCCATCTACTCTCCAGAAAGCCTTCCTTCCACAGCAGGGGTACACTACCTCACTTTCAAGACCACTGCCATATACTTCAGAGTATAAAGAGCCTATAGAATCATCCAGAGATTCTTAAAGAAAAACAACCCCAAATTGGTAGCTACAATAGTATTTGTAAGCTTACTTACTCTGTAGGTAACATTACCCACAGTGAATTATGCTATACAGGCGATGAAAGTGGGGGCTGAACCAGGTGAAAACTATATAAAAGATGCACTATGGAGAGGGAGTTAGCTCATGTAAATTTGGTGAAAATGTTTTCCTTTATGCTTGATTTGAAACGTTATTTTGCCTCCTTCCACAATGCTGATATGTACTATGAGGTATAAAATGTCCTAAGACTCTGCAGGTTAGACTGTTTCTCACCGTCACTACATTATCGTGCACCATTAGGGAGGTTGACATCAATGAGGGGAAACAATTCTTTCTTCCTTTTAAATCCCACAAATGTTTTCTAATAATATTCTCACACATTCTAGGTCATTCAGCCTAAAGATTTGAAATTGAGGATTCACCTGATACAAATATTTGCTTAATGGTGGTCCTATAAATTACATAATTCTGATAAGCTTGCCTGCTTTACTTATTCCTCAAATTCCTATGAACACAGTTTTCTAAAATAGTAATGCCCTCAACACTCCCATGTTATACAACTGTGGGATGAGATCAAAACCAAAGCTTAACACACAATATCCTAGATATAGCAACATAGAATTAATGAAGCTTCTCAGTTCCTTTTTAAAAATTATTTAAGCAGTAGAAATATTTGGCTATATGAATATACTTTCAAGTACTTCAAGAATTAAATGAATACTCTAGTGTTAATTTAAAAATCATAAAATTTTTAAATTAATCATAAAATCAAACTCAGAAGAGACCTTATAAATTATTTAGACTGATGCTTTCATTTTACAGATTTTAAAACAGAAGCACTAAGACATGAAGCGACGTGTTAAACAAAAGTCACACAATACCAAGACAGAAACAAAACTTAGTTCTCCTAACTGTCTCAACTTATGCCACCCTCTTGCTAGACATTGTCGAATTTTTCCTGATATAATGGTATGTAGTAATTCTATGAAGTCTAAAAGAAAATTCGTATATAATATGCTTGCCTTGGGTGTATAGGAACTAATTGTATTGCACTAGCACACTAGCTATAGATTTGTTGGCAATCACAGTGAGTTGAAATTTAAAAAAAAAAAAAAAAGAACTGCCTAGAGGATTGCAGAAATACTCTAATCATTATTTTATCTCTCAGTGCACAATTTAAATACTAACCATTAAAACCACTCCTATAAATGATACTTAATGACTTGGTTATACAGTAGGATGTCTATATTATTCCATTCTTACCATCTGATATACTGAACTCATACATATCAATATATTTTAAGGGACTTACTTAAGGATCACTTTCTTTTATAACCATTCTAAAGCTATAATTCATTCTGCTTCAAATCTGATAATTTATAGCGAAAAAATCCACATCTGTTACGTCTGTAAATTAAACAACACAATTCTGAAAAATATATATTCTTTATTTTTTCAAATTATATTACCTGTTAAGCAGATGGTAATCTATTTTTCCCACCAAAAAGTAAAAGAAACAAAAAATTAATGTTGCCACACTCTGAAGCTTAAAATAATCCTTATTGTAAATTACCTTTAATGTCTTTCCTACTAGAGTCACCATTCTATGGTTACAAAATAATTTGTCCCTTATAAAGTCATTAGTTTTAAATTTAACTAAATATATAGCTTTAATTTATTAAAGGATATCATCTTAAAAGGAAATAAATGAAACCAATATATCATAAAATCAACTGGTAATTCCACATGTCCTACACTTCATTTATTCTCTCTGTATCCTAAAAGTACCTCAAAAGAGTTAATTAATTGTTAAGGATGGCTCCACATGAAAGAGCCTCAAAATTAAAACAAAAGCTTATTTTATCTTATTCTCTTAAGAGATTACTAAAATAATTTAAAATAGTTTTATAATTAAATTTGAAGCTATAAAATATTTGTATTCTCATTATTTAACTTCATAAAAATTTCACTGAGCTTAATCTTTTGGGTCTATGATAAATCAAAAAATGTATTCAGCATCTGAGAGCAAAAGCCTGTTTCTATTACATAGGCAATTGAGAATATATAGGATTGTTCACTTTGAAAAGGGAAATTGAACTCAATGCTCTTTTCATTTAGAAAACAATCTTTATATATATATCAGACAAAGGAACGCTTTCCCAAGTAAATTATGAATGAAAATATTAAAAAAATACTAATAAAAGAAATCCAGGACTATATTCCTTGAGCTAAAATTTAGATTATTTTTTCTTATGTTTTCTTCCCCTAGCACTTACATCAGATCTAAGAAAAGATATAAGAAGAATGAAGAAGTACTCCCTGTGGTTCCTTCCTTCTTCCACAAACCATCCCCATCAGGCTAATCCACAACATACAGAGCTTTATAGTTGATTACAACACAACAGATTTTTCAAAGAGTATTCCAAATTTTCACTATACTTAATTTATTGACTAAAACTTTGCTCAGCATAAAGGGACCATATGTTAGAAACCAGAAAATATATTTTCAAGAAAACTATAATCAGATGTCATTAGAGACTTCTGTTTGTGGCCTAAATGGGGTAGCAAGGACTAGATTTCTCCACCTGCCTGAAACAAACAAACAAACAAACATAAAATAGACAAAATATATGAAAGGATGGTTTTCAAGACAGTGGACATCAGGCAAAAAAGGACAGTGACAGCTGAAATATGGGAAACAAACTAGATAAGCTATACAACTGTCCCAGCTTACTGCTTTGAGAGGCTTTCCAGGCAACAGAACAATACAGAGGAGCTTGGCAGACATCCTGAGTTGAAGAGAACAAACTGAGAGTCTGAGGAGGCCAACACAGCTAGATTTCATAGGACAAGAGATCAGAGAAGAGAAAGCAGTACAGAGAGAGAACCCCAAACATCTGCAGAGAGTCCCTTCAAGCATTCAGCTTCGTAATGATCAGTGAGCACACATGTGAGAAAATACCCAGGAGAGGGGAAAAAACTCTGAAAGGATTAGAGAGAACAGTGGATGTTCCCACCAGCAAGACTGGAAAAACTCATGATTCACAGGGCATTGGTTAAAGTACTCAAGAAAGTCTTGCCTCAGTAGAAGAGAACAATTACTGCTGAACTGGACACTGTTGCAGAACCACCTAACAAATCATAAAAGCAAGATGCAAAAGTATTAAATTGTTTCCATGTAACTTAACTGCATTCCCAGAATAAAGCTCAAGAAGAGTTATAGGAAAGCAAAAATATCCAGCACCCAACAAAGTAAAATTTACAATGCTTGGCATCCAACATAAGATACCAGCCATGTAAAGAGTCAGGAAAACACATACCATAATGAGAATAATCAATCAAAACCACCCAAAACTAACAGAAATGGTGGATTAGCACAGGAGGACATCAAAACAGTTATTACAGAGTGTGTATTCTACATGTTCAAAAAGTTAAGTAGATCACGGGAGATATGAAAAAGTCCAAAATTGGAATCCTAGACACAAAAATTATAATGTCTGAGATGAAAAAATACACTCAATGGTATTAACAGCAGATTTGACATTGCAGAAGAAAAGATTAGTAAACTTGAAGGCATAGCAATAAAATGTATACAAAATGAAAAATAGGGAGAAAAATAAAATTCAGTTTAATGAAAAGAACATAAGTGAGCTGTAGGACAACTAATGTATGGGTAACAGGAATCCCTGAAGAAGAAGAGAGAGAGGATGGGTCACTAAAAATATTTGGAGAAATAATAGCCAAAATTTTCAAAAACCCTATGAAAACTATAAACATACAGATCCAAAAGCTCAAAAAATCTCCAAACACAAGAAACATGAAGAAAAATATGCCAAGAAACATCATAATTAAATTGCACAGAACCAGTGACAAAAAGAATATCTTAAAAGCAGTCAGACAAAAAAGACACATTATATACAGAGAAACAAAGATGAGAATGGTATTACACTTCTATTTGGAAATAGTGAAAGTGAGAAGGCAGTGAAGCAACATCCTTAAAATACTGAAAGAAAATAACTGTCAACCTAGAATTTTACACCCAACAAAAGTATCATTTAAAAAAACAAAGGCAAAATTTTCAGCAAAAGAAGTTGAAAGCATTCATCACCAGCAGACCCACACTAAGAAAAATACTGAAGGAAATCCTTCAGGCAGATAAAATATGACACCAGATAAAAATATAGATCTACAAAAAGAAATGAATGGTACCAGAAATGGTAATGACAAGAGTAAATATACAATATTTCTTTTATTATTTAAAACTCCTTAAAAGATAAACTTTTTAAACAAAAAAGAATAACACTGTATTGTGGGGTTTATAAAATAGGTAAAAGTAAAATACATGACACCAATAACATAAAGTCCAGAAAGGTAGAAATAAAAATACACTAGTGTAAGGTTCTTATACTATACTATACACAAAACATTATAATATCAGTTAAGGTTGACTATGATAATTTAAAGATGCATACTACAAATCCTGAAGCAATTAACAAAATAACAACAAAGCTACAAAACAGTCAACAAAGCTAATGAGCCAACAAAGGACATAAAACTGTGTCACAAAGAAACACTGATCAATCCAAAAGAAGACTAAAAAAGAAACAAAGATCAGATGGTACAAGTAGGGAAAAAAAACAATATAATCAAACCTAACCATATCAATAATGACATTGATAATTGTCAATGTAAATTGTCTAAACACTCCAATTAAAAGGCAGAGATTGTCAGACTAGATAACAAACCAAGTCCCAATTATATGTTGCCTATAAGAAAAGTACTTTAAATACGAAGATACAAATTAGTTTAAAGTAAAAGAAAGAAAACATAAACTATGTTAATACTACCCAATAATACATTGGAGTCGCTATATTAAGATTAGACAAAGTGGATTTCAGCGCAAAGAATATTACCAGGAATAAGGAAAGTCACTTAATAATTATAAAGGGGCCAATTAATTAATAGGACATAATAATCTTAAATGTTTATGCAGCTAAAAATACAGCTAAAACTACATAAAACAAAAACTGATAGAATTGCAAGGAGAAATAGACAAATTCGAGTACAGTTGTATATTTCAACACTCCTCTCTTCATAACTGATAGAACAGTTGGGCAGAAAATCAACAAGGATACTGTAGACTTGAACAATTCTATTAACCAACTTGACCCAATGGACATTTACAAAGACTCTGTCAAAAAACAGCTGAATATACATCCTTTTCAAGTACACACAGAACATTTACCAAAATAAGCCATATTCTGGGCCGTATAATAAGTATCAACACATTTCAAAGGATTCAAAGCATACAAAATATATCTAGGACCACAACAGAGTTAAATTAAAAATCATTAACAGAACGATCTCTGGAAATCCCCCAATACATGCAAAATAAATAACATACTTCTAAATTATTCATGGGTCAAAGAAGAAAAGGAAAATTAGAAAGTATTTTTAACTGAATGAAATTGAAAAGACAACATATCAGAATTTTGGGGATGTCACTGAAGCTATACTTAGGGGGAACTGACAGAATGTGATGTTCATGTTAGAAAAGAAGAAACATCTCAAAGCAATGACCTCAGCTTCCACCTAAAGAAACCAGAAAAAGAAGAGAAAATTAAACTTAAAGTAAGTAGAAGAAAAAAATAATAAAGATTAAGGACGAAATCAACAATAGAGAAAATCAATGAAACAAAAAACTGGTTCTTTGAGAAGATCAGTAAAATGGATAAATATCCAGCCAGACTGAGCAGGGAAAAAGACAGAAGACACAAATTACCAATATCAGGAATGAAAGAGGTGGCATCACTACAGATTCTACAGATATTAAAAGAATGATAATGGAATACTATAAACAAGTTAATGCCAATAAATTCTACAACTTAATGAGGAACTCGACAAATTCCTTGAAAGACACAAACTACCAAAGCTCATTTAAGAAAAAACAGATAACCTGAATAACCCTATATTTATTAAAGAAGTTGAAACTGTACCTAAAAACCTTCCCAAAAAATAAAACTGCATGCCCAGATGGCTTCACTGGTAAAATCTATAAAACATTAAAGGATAAATAATACCAACTCTACAGCAACTCTTCTAAAACATTGGAAGGGAGGAAATACTTCCCAGTTCATTCTATCAGGCCAGCATTACTCTGATACTAAAACCAAAGAAAGGTATTACAAGAAAACAAAACTACATATACCAACCGTCACAAACATAGAAGCAAAAATTGTAAACAAAATTTTATCAAATCAAACCCATTGAAATATAAAAGGGATAATCCATAGTTACCAAATGGGGTTTATTTGGAACACAGAGTTGGTTTAACATTTCAAAATCAATCATTGTAGTTCACCATATTAACAAAGAAAGAAAAAAAACGATCAATCTCAAAATCAAAAGATGGATAAAGAGTATTTGGCGAAATCCAACATCTATTCCTGATGTTAAAAAAAAACTTCCAGCAAATTAGGAATAGATAGCATCTATGAAAAGCTGACAGCTAACATAACACTTAATAGTGAAAGACTGAATGCTTTCTCCTTAAGATCAAGAACAAAACAGGAATGTCTGCTTTCACCTTTTCTATTTAGAATTGTACTGGAGTTTCTAGCCAATGCAACTAGTCAAGGAAAAGGAAAATAATCACGTAAGCCAGGGGGAAAGATTAGGAAAAATAAAGGAAAGTTATTAGTTCCAAGCAAAAAAAAACAATAAAAAAAGGGGAATAATGAGAAAATGGAGAAATAAAATCACACAGAAGAACAAATTACCATAAGGATGTCTAAGTAACATATATAAAGACGTCAGCTTCCTACTTTAAAGTAAGTAAAGAACTAGTAACAAAATACTAGTGAAGAGATAAATGCAAATTTTAAAGAACTTACCGAGACAAACACTTTAAAATACTGCTTTTGCTAATTTCAACAGAGCATTCTTTGGGTAGCACTAACATATTCCCTAAAGTGGACAGAATCTAGTAAAGGTGTGAATATTGAAACACATCCTTAACATTTCTTCTTTAAATTCCATAGTCTAATGTTAATTTAATTAATGTTAAAAACAAAAATAAAGGGTAATGCAGCTTCTAAAGCTATAACTATGACACAGAATCTCAAAGCTAGAAAAAGCCTCTTTCAAAAGGTAACGAAACAGGGGCCAAAGGAAGAGCAGATCTACAAAGTTTGTACAACTATGTGTAGTAATAGGAAAAGCTGTGTCTCGATTCTAACATTAATCAGTTGTGCGACTTTAAGAATGAACTTTAGTGTCTCTGGATCTGAGTTTTTTACACCTGTAAAATAAAGGAGTTAGACCAGTTGATCTCTAAATTCTCTTCATCATCTTTGAAAGTATAAGATCCTCTGATTCTAAACAGTCATAAGCTAAAGGACATAAACAATGAGATAAATATCTTTTTAAGTCAGAGGAAAAAATTTTAAATTTCTTTTATCTAAAATGAAGACACTAGAGAAGGGTTTTTCTCATTGATTAACCTGAATATTAATTTCAGTTGTTTCCTTCATTTTATTCACAGTAAAGTTTAACTATCAAAGAATCATTATATGTAATTTTCATTCTGTACCTTGTTTGAGCGTAATGACACTCGACCTCCACAACGAGCACAGAACTTTGTTTGGCAATATGAACAATTATGGCCACATCCATCAGCAAACTTTGTTTTGTGGCAGATACCACAGGTTGGGGCATCACCCTTCTGTTCTTGCTGCTGCTGTGATTCGTCTCCCATCTTCTTTACCTGTTCCTTATACATTTCGAACTGCTGATGAAGTTTTCTGCAGAGAAAACAGATAAGAAAAATTTGATTTCCTGATGGTCTCAAAAATAATAATTACCACAATTTATAGACACGATTTCATATCCAAAAAATCCATAGGATCAGAATAAAGAATAAAAATTTAATTTTCTGATTTTAGAATAAAATCTAATATGGCATATCACATCATAAAAGTATTACAACTAATTCTGCCTTCTAATATACATGTTAATTTAAGAACCAATTAATATAATGTATGTTTATAGAGATATTTCTTTGAGTTATAACTATAAAATTTCTACCTACCATTTGCAGTATATTTTCAATTATATGCCCTAAAATATCTACAATATTATTTTTCCACAGTTTAGCTTCAGGAATAGGCTGAGCTAATTTGGCTTACAGCGAAGCCAAAACCTATGAACTTCAAAGCACTGAGACAGAATCTCAACTGGAGTGATCTTAAGGATCCAAACAGAGGGAAAAACACTGGATGAGTGCTCTTACCAATTGCTTAAATCTGTTCAACAGTCTGGGCATTAGCTGGCTGCAAAAACATTGTGAAATATTAGGAGCCTACCAAACAAGGTTGTACAAATAGAAGGCCAAGTTTTACTTTAAAAATAAAATAAAAGGATAAGAAAAAAGATGCCTAGAAAAGAGTTTTATTTACTCTAGTTAAAAATAAAAAGTGATAAAACTTTTCACTTCCGTTGCCTTTATAAGAAAAATCTAAAATATTTTAAAACTATAATTAGTTCAGCTTAGGACTTACAAAGCTGTAAATAATGTTACTCCCATCCTAAAAACGAAAAAAGTCTAAACAATTTACAAAAGCATAACTTTCTGGAGCCCATCAGAAAGTTGAGGTTATAAGGCAAACAAATAATCTGAACTCCAAAGAGCAATAAACCCCACCAAAGAGAAACAGGACACATTGTTCACCTTAGGGAGGGCACAGGAAAGAGGTGGCCACCATGCAGGCAGGTAAAAGAAAATTTGTTAAAACTTTAACAAATTGTAAAAGGCCAGATGTGGGCTAACATGACACTTTGGAATAGCTAGGAGCCCAGACTTAAGAGAAGTTTACCCTTACTTGCAAGCATTTTTCCACAGGCCTCCACTGGTTGCTCATGAAGAAGATTGTGAGCAGGGCATAAGAACAAATAACCCTTTGAGGTGCACATGTGCAGATGTAAAAGAGGTGAATAGTGGCTGCTGGGGCACAGGCACAATTTCCCAGACTCTCTATCTCAAAAAAGCCAAAGCTATAAGCCGCAGGGAGAAGAATTAAATTCTGTCATCCCCAGGGCAAAGGCAAAGATCCACTGCAGCTAGGGAAAAGGTTGAAGGAAAAAACCCTGTATACCTATGAAAGAGGGACAGGAAACCATCATCAGCCAAGATCCTACCCACAAATCAAAGGCTTTTTATCACTAGAGAAGGGGTAGAAACTCCTTCCCCAAGCCACTCAGAGACACAAGGCAGATTTGCTTTCATGGGAAGGAGGGGCTAAGAACTCTGAGCAAGCTTATCTGTAAGGCTCAGGTGGACAGGGCCTATCAAAGATGGAGGGTGGGAAAACAAAATAGAACACCCTTGCCCCTACCACAGGCCTAGCATGAAGAAATAAGCATCAATAGTCTGCCACTGGGGAAGGGGCAAGAACATGGGCAGAGACTCCCCCTCTGCGGCACAAATGGAAGGGAATGGCTGAGGGGGTAGCAAAACACTGAAAAAAAATAATTTCTGGTACTCCTGCATACATCCTAAGCACAGGGCAACAACAGCCCACTGTTAGAGGAATTTGAAGACTGTCGTGCACTAAAGATAATGATAGTAACAACAAAATCCAAACCTATCTGAACTCCTGACCCAATTGGTGATTTAATCCCTAACACTAATGGTCTGACAGAAAAGGCATGCCCACTTTAAGGCATAAATACAATTCAAAACCATGACTCAGGGAAAAATAACAAGAAATAATCCATTGTCAAGAGAAAAAATAATCAGTGCATAATCAATTAGATTCAGAGATGATAAGAATGATGGGATTATCAGACACAGACTTTAAAATGATTAAAACTATTAAGGTAAAAGATACATAGAAAAAGGTAGACAACATGCATGAATAGATAGGATATTGAAACAGAAAGATGGAAACTGTAAGAGTCAAACAGAAATGCTGGAAATAAAAAATATGCAATCAGAGATGAAGAATTTCTTTGATGGGCTCATGAGTAGGCATGAAAGAACTGAGGGAAAGGTCACTAAACTTGAAAATAAATCAATAAAACTTATCCAAACTGAAACAGAGCAAAACAAAAAAAGAGTAGGAGAAGAAGGGAAACAAAAACAAAAACAGAGCAACCAAGACCTAAACTGATCTAACATGTGAAATTGGAGTCCCAGAAGAAGAAGAAAGAGAAAACAGAACAGGAAATATCTGAAGGGATAATGACCATGAATTTTCCAAAACTAATGAAAGGCACCAAATCACAGACACATGAACCTCAGAGAGTCCTTTGTAGAACAAATACCGAATACATATATACACACACACCTAGACACATCATAGCCAAACTTCTAAAATCCAAAGAGAAAACTGAAAGCAGCCAAAGAAATGACACATTATTTGAGAACCAATGGTAAGAATCACAAAAGATTTATTCTTCAGAAACCATGCAAGCTAGAAGACTTTGGAGTGACATCTATATAACATATTGACAGAAAAAAATTGTCAACCCAAAATCCCATAGGCTGTGAAATTATGCTTCCAAAAAATGAAGGCAAAATAAAGACTTTCCAAGCAAAGAAATGTTGAAAGAATTCATTGTCAGAAGACCTTAACTGTAAGGAATTTAAAGTAAGTTCTTCAGGCAGGAGTATGATATTCCTTGGAAGTATCATATGGAAACCTGGACCTACACATAGAAATAATGTTTATATTAAAAAGAAAAAAAGTCTCAAATCAGTTTCCAAAAAAGAAAAAGAAGATAAAGTTAAACCCAAGGAACGTAGAAGAAAGAAAATAAAAAAGATTAGAGAAGAAATCAGTGAAACCAAATGCTGGTTCTTAAAAAAAAAAAATCAATAAAATTGATAAACCTCTAGCCAAAATGATCACAAAAAAGAGAGAAGCTAAAAATTACGTACAGCAAAAATGATAGAGGACCATCACCACTACAGACTCCACAGTTAAACAAAATTAAATATAAAAGGTTATAAAAGAATACTGCAAACAATCTATGCCCATAAATTCTACAACTTACATGAGCAATAAACCTTGAAAGACAGAAACTGGCACACCTCACTCGAGAAAAAATAGCCTGACAAGTCCTATATCTATTAAAGAAATTTAATTCATAGTTTGAAAACCTTTCAAAAATAAAACTCTAGTTCTAGATGGCTTCATTGGTGAATTCCACCAAATATCTAAGGAAGAAATAATACCAATTCTACATAATCTCATCCAGAAAATAGAAGAGCAGGAACCATTTCCTAACTAATTTCCTAATACCAGCATTACTCTGATACCAAAACCATACAAAAATATAACAAGAAATGAAAATTATAGACCAATATTCCTCATGAGAAGCTGCAAAAATTCTCAACACAACATTAGCAAGCCAAATCCAGAAATATGTTAAAGAATAATGCATCACAAACAGGTAATGTTTACCCTAGGAATGCAAGGCTGGTTCCATATCCTAAATTCAAGCATATTAACAGATAAATTCACCATATTAACAGATTAAGGAGAAAGAAACATATGATTTTGTCAAAATATGCTAAGAAAGACTTGACTCTGCAAACTAAGAACAGACAGAAACTTCCTTAATGCAACAGGGGATTTACAAAAACGCCTACAGCTAACATCATACTGTATTGTGCAAGACTGAATGCTTTCTGCCTAAAATCAGGAACAAAGCAAGGTGTCCTCTCTCACTACTCCTAATTGACATTGGACTAGAAATTCTAGCCAGTGCATTAAAGCAAGAAAAAGCAAGAAAAATAAAAAGCATAGAGATTGGAAAGGAAAACAAAAAAACTGTGTGCATACGGCATAACTGTCTATGTATAAAATCCCAAAGAAACTAGAAAAAAATCTATAATAAATAAATGAGTTTAGAAAAGTCACAAGATACAAGCTCAATATACAAAAAACAATTGTATTTTTATATACTAGCAATGGATAATTGGAAATCAAAATTTTAACAAGTAATCTGCAATGGTATCAAAAAAAAAGAAAAGACTCAGGTATAAATCTAGCAAATACGTACAGGCTTTCTATGGTGAAAACTATAAAACACTGATAAAAAAAATCAAAAGAGATCTAAATAATAGGAGAAATATACGGTCAATGAGAAGACTCAATATTGTTAATTGTTAATAGCAATTCTCTCCAAACTGATCTATCAAGTCAATGTCATTTCAATCAAAATATCAGCACGATTTTTTTAAGAAATTGACAAGCCAATTCTAAAATTTATATGGAAAAGCAAAATTCCTAGAACAGGCAAAATATTTTGAAAAAGAAGAAGGTTGAAAGACTCACACTACCTGATTCCGAGACTTACTATAAAAGCTACGGAAGTAGTCAAGTCAATATGGTATTGGCAAAGGATAAACATATATACCAATGGAACAGAATAAAGTCCAGAAATAGTTCAATTCTTAAATGGTAATTAATTTTTTTTAAAGTACCAAGGTAATTCGAAAGAGAAAGAATAGTCTCTTAAGCAATGGGAAATTCATGTGTAAGAAATGTAATTGGAAATCCATGTGTGAAAAAAATGAGCCTCAACTCATATCTCACACCTTACACAAAAATTAATTCAATGGATTACAGAACTGTAACCAAAGGATTACAGAACTAAATATAATAGATTACAGGACTAAATATAACGACTAAAACTATAAAACTTCTAGAGGAAAAAAATGAAGAAAATTGTGGCCTTTGGTTAAACAAAGACTTCTTAGGTAGGTTAGCAAGTATTTCTGCAATAGGATATAAAAAGTATGAACCACAGAGCAGCAATATATAATATATAAATGAATGAGTATGGCTGTGTTCCAATAAAACTATTTATGGACACTGAAATTTGAATTTCATGTCATTTTTTTTTTTTTTTGGTGCGGAAGATCGACCCTGAGCTAACATCTGCCAATCCTCCTCTTTTTTTGCTGAGGAAGACTGGCCCTGGGCTAACATCCACGCCCATCTTCCTCCACTTTTATACGGGATGCCTGTCACAGCATGGCCTGACAAGCGATGCATCCGAACCAGCGAACCCCGGGCAGCCGCAGTGGAGTGCACGCACTTAACCACTTGCGCCACCGGGCAGGCCCCGAATTTCATGTCATTTTTATAGTTACAAAATATTATCATTTAAATACTTTTTTCAATCATTTAAAATGTAAAAACCATTCTTAACTCACTAGTTATACAAAAACATGTAGTGAGCCAGATTTGTTTTTCAAAATTCACTGAAGCATATACCTCAAAGGAGTGAATTTTACTGTAAATAAATTATATCTCAAAAAAACTGACTTTAAAAAAAGTTAGTCTCAAAGTGCTAACCTAAAGTCAGTAGGTAAATTAAAAATAGAGCTCTATGAGTGAGTCCTTATATCTACTTAATTACAAAAGCATACTTCCCTTTTCCACACCTAGTACCAATAAATTCAAATAGCTATGCCAGTTTTATTAACTTTTTCTGAAATTTCAGATAATACAATATTTTTCCCTGATAATCTCCCATCAGGCTTAACTGAAGCTCTGCTAATACAAAACAAGCTCCACTATAGGAGGTTCAAGCTTATAAAACATGTACCAGAACAGGTATAATTTCAAGTGGACCACTGAATGAGCTCTGCATCAGAGCTTCTCTTACCATTTAGAAGAATTATCTTTCTATATGAGAGATATATTGTACATTTCTACTGTACACCTGTTGATACACTTATGATCTCTGGCATACCTCTCAGTAAATGGGTGAACCTCACTGAAAGAAAGAGAAAGAAGGGAGGAAGAGGAAAATTAGAAAGAGCAATGCTTTGTTCCAATTCTAGAAGCACTGCAGTACTAGACAAGTTACCAAGGCACATTGGAACAAAAAGCAGAAGTCTAGTTAAGTGAACAGTGCTATAGTATAGTGCCTCAAGGGAAGTGGAGCCTCATGTCACACATGGAGAGGCCAGTCGCATTAATAGCAAAATTAGTAATTATGTATCCCAAAGTGCTAGATTAGAACTATTTAAAATCCTCTTACATAAGAACTGTAGTAATCCAAGAGACCACAGCATTATTAAGACTGCAGGGTGGGATCAAATGGTCCCAATTGTGGGAAGAAAAGAGATAAAAAAGCCACACTCCAGGCAGGACCTGACTACAATAGTTTGAGGTAATAAGAGAAGACTTTGAGAGATATTTTGTATATTCATTCTTCCAGTCCTATAAAATGAGAAACTAATATATGTGGTGGTGTACAGGTAGAGTCAGAAGCTAAATTACATTCCTTGCCAAGAAGAGCATATCTTCCCTTCCCATTTATAAAAATAAGCAAAATTCTCTGCTTCCTCACCCCAGTCACTCCTCAACCAATCAAATCTAGTTTCCATTCTACCTCCTAATTCTCACAAAGTTTACCAATGGGTCTCCCTGTACCTAAAGTTAGTGGACAAATTTTTTGGTGTCTATCTTGCTGACTTCTCAACAATATTCAAAATTATCTTCAATTATGTTCACTGCCCTCTTGGCTTTCATAACGCTCTCCTGGTTTTCTTTCTGTGCCTATGGCCTTTCATTTTCTTTCTCCTTTGAAGGTCAAGATTGAGGCCCTCTTGTCTTTTCATTCTATAGTCTTTTTTAGGCAGTCTTACCCATACCTAAGGCTTCAATTTCTACCAATATATAAATTAGTTATAAATGTAAGTCCTCAGCTCAGACTGCTTTTCTGAGGTTCAATATTCAATTGCCTAGCTTCAATATTCAATATTCAATTTGACAAGTAGAAAGTCTCAATGCCACCTGAAATTCAATATATGCAAAACTGAACTCATAATTTTCTTATACAAACCAGATTCCCTTCCAATGTTCCCTATTTCAGTAAATGGTGCTACCATTCAATTATACAGACCTGAAATCTAGAATTATTCTGGAAATATCTCTCTCTCAAATGCATAGTTTATCTATCATTAAGTCCTTTCAATTTTACTTCCTACATATGTCTTGAATCCTTCCACTTGTCTCCATATTCACTGCCAATACTATAGGCCTTGTTACCATTAATTCCCACCTAGTCTCCTAGCTGGCCTACTCGCATCCACACTTCTCCTCTTCAATCTATTCTGTGCACTGCAGGAAAAATCATCCTTCCTAAAACAAATTAATTGTCATCTCACTGCTTAAAATATTCTAATGGCATCTAACAGCTCTTAAGAAGAAGAAAAAACTTCTTATGAATACCTACAAAGCCTTGAATGCTCTGGCACACATTCACCTCTTCAACCTCATTTTTTGCACTGTTTCTTTCCCTTCTTTCTGCTAAAGCCATTCGGGCTTTCTTTCATCCTTTAGACTCACCATGGTGCATCTCATTTACAGGGTCTTTGTATTTTATACATGCTCTTGCCTCTGCCTAGAATGGAGTACAATGCACACTTTTTTCTTTCTTTCTTTCTCTTTTTTAAACCTTAGGTATCCAGAATAGAATTGATCATAAGCTGGGTAGCACTGATCCATGCTTGACTCCTATTTTACTTAATTATTTTCCCTTCCTCAATGCGATTTCCCTTCCCTCAGGTAACCAGTCTTGTATATTCACATAAATGGCATTTAGCCATTTACTTTTTTCTGCTTCTTATATTTGTCACTCAACTTATATTTTTATATTAAAATCTAAATAGGTAAACTATAGCTAATGCATATGGTGCTTACTGTGTATCAAGTAGACAGGTACTACAGCCATGCACCACATAACAACATTTCAGTCTATGATGGACCGAATATACAACGGTGGTCCCATAAGATTAGTACCACATAGCCTAGGTGTGTAGTAGGCTATACCATCTAGGTTTGTGTAAGTACACTCTATGATGTTCACACAATGACGAAATCTCCTAACGATGCATTTCTCAGAACATATCCCCATCATTAAGTGACGCATGACCATATTATTATTATTCTTATTCTGCAGAGTAGTTATTTTGCTCATGGTCACACAGCTGGTAAATGGTTAATGCCATATCCAAACTCAGTGTTCCTCCAGAATCCATGCTCTTAAGCACTATAGTTTTTATATCTTGTTCATGGATTTTAATGGCTGTATAATATTCCCTGTTTACATAAACTACATTTTATTCATCCATTTATTTTTTAACAGTTGGTCCTTTATAATTCATTACTATATAATATTTCTGTAATGACATATTTATAACCCATATACAGTTTTCTCTGGAATATGTATGAAGAAATATAATACACATACTCAAGTTCACTGAATATTTCTAAACTGCACTCCCAAATGGTTTAACCCAGTTAGCACACCTGCAAGCAGGGTATGAAGGTTCCACTTTTCTCTTGTCCTTTCCAATGTGTGATATTATTCAACTCTTTAAATTTTTGTAGCTTTGATAAACATGAATTGATGTTTCACTTTTTTTTTAAGTTCACACTTTTCTGAATCCTAATGAAGTGCAGCAAAATGGACTGCCTCTCCTATGAACTGCGTATTCACTCCATACTTTACCAATACTCTATAGGATTTCTTGTATTTTTCTTACTGATTTATAGGAGTAGCCTATACGTTAATCCTTTATAAGTTAAGCATAGCAAATATCCTAGTCTGACAACAGACTGTTAATTTTATACATGGTGCCCTTTGTTAAATAGAAATCTTTAATTTTGATGGAGTCAAATAGATTGATTTCTCCCTTCATGGTTTGTGGTTTTGGTGGCTGGCTATGAAAAATCCTTACTTACTCCTAAGTCAGTCACAAAAATTCTACAGTTTCTTCTAATAGCTTTATAATTTTGCTTCTTACACTTATGCTTTTAATCAATCTAAAGTTTATTTTTATTTGTGATAGGATGCAAGAATTTGATTTCAATCTTCTCCATAAACAGATTCCATTTTCCCAGCACCATTAAATAGTCCATCCTTTCTTCCACTGATTTGTGATGGCAATCTATCATATACTAGGTTCCCACATGTGCATAGATCTATTTATGGACTCTGTATTCTATTTCATTGGTTTTTGTGTTTGTTCTTACTCCAGAACAACACTCTCAGAACAAAACTCCAAATATAGTGAAAGATCTAAAAAAATCTTAAATATATAAACTTGAATATATAACTTTCCAATGATGTAAATCAGAAGTCAGCAAACTTTTTCTGTAAAGGGCCAGATATTAGATATTTCAGGCCTTGTGGGCCACAGGGTCTCTGTCACAACTACTGAACTTTGCCATTGGGATGCGAGAACAGCCATAGATAATATGTAAACAAATGAGCTTGACTGTTGTCCAATAAAACTTTATTTACAGAAAGGGGTAGCAGGCAGGATTTGATCTGCAGGCCATATTCTGAAGATCCCTGATAAAAAGAGTCAAAGATATATTCATATTTAATTCAAAACTTTTATTACAAGTAAATATTTAAAAGACATATACAATAATATATCAATTTAGAAATACTGCTTTTCTAATTTCTTATTTCATAAAGCTATTTAATCCAAATGTTTCATGTGTATTTTCTACATAAATGTCTCCATCAACACTAAAGCAACTCATCAAACTGAGTATTCTCCAAAGTAAATTTTTTTTACTTCTGGAAAATGTTCTTTGAGAAAATGTAACTTTTTCAATCCATTAATTTTCCTGGTAATCCTGCTGTTCCTGGTGATTTTATGCCCAGCCACAGAGGATTTTGTCACTGTTGCTGTTTTCCCATTTGTCTTATAGGTGTGCTTTCATGATCTCTATAAGCTAATCACTTACATTACTCCTGTTTTAAAGTAATCTTTAAAAGGCCTGTTTACTACAACTTCCAAAACTAGCCATTGTGAGGTCATACCCCTGGGTATTTCTAGATTGATGCTAATTTCTTTATCTTCCCTTTCACAAATTCCATCAGGTAATCTCTATAGTTACAGATGTGTTTGTTTAAGGTCCTTTCAGGATAATGTGTCTTCTCCAAGCAGTATTTTGTAGTTCAAACTAAAGAAACTGAGGGTTTCTCATAATAAGACAGATTTTATAAGAACTCAAAATAAAGCAACTTCCTTTTGTTAGAAGGATGATTTCAGGGAAAAAAAAAAAAAAACTCCATATATCCATATTTTCCAGAACATACAGTACTTTGGCTTTGTAACTTGTTTTGATGCCTGACAAAATGAATCCTCCTCTTTGTTCTCCTTTTTGAAAATTGTTTGATTATTTGTAAAACATTTTTCTTCCTATAAATATTTTAATCCTTTTATCCAGTTCTCTTGAAAATCCTGGTGTAATCTTCATTGAAATTGCACCACATTTATAGATTAGTTTTAGGAGAACTGACATCTTTACAATGTTGAGTCTTCTCTCCTGCAAACAGGGTGAGTTCATTTATTGCCAATCCTCAAAAAATGGTAACCGCCTATATGGCTTTACAGGTGATTTTTTTAACTCTAATTTTTCCGCCTTAACTTGCAATCCACCCCAAAGGAGTCCATGGATAGACCTGTATTTCAATTCAATTGTCTCCCCTTGTAATTGCTTGTATTATATTTTATGCATTTAAAAATATTATTTTGAGATGGAGTCCATAGGATTCACCAACTTGTCAAAGGCATCCATATAAAAAAACAGATTAAGAACCTCTATAAGATAGTCTCAGGTTCTATATGTTGTTTCATAAAAAAAGTAAAAGCAAGTTCTCCAACAATTTCATGAAGCCAATATAACCATGATACTTTCTACTCTTCACTTCCACAACTCCTCATTATTCTCACTGCACTTCCAGTATCACTTCCTTGGGAAGGTATTCTTTAATATCCCTGATTATGTCAAATCCCTCAGTCAAATATTTTCAAAGCACTATAGAATACTGCATTTCCACAGTTGTACCTTTTATTCATACACATGATTATCTGATTAATGCCTATCTTTCTAATTAGAAAATATAATCCACAAGGATTGTTTTGTCTGCTTCTGCTCTACATTTTATCCCATTGACTGGCATAATGCATGGCCCATAGCCAATTTCTCAATAAATATTTACCAGTGGTTGAATTAATGCTGAATAAACAAATGTGTATTGTGTGTATACTATTTAATAAGTGATGGAGCAAAAATATAATGTAAAGTTGAATATGACTCAGTCCTGACATCAGTAAGATAGGATAGACATATATGGACAAGTATAGATATGAATGGATGTAAACAAACTATAATACAAGGCAAAATCAAACATATACTAAATAAATACACAGGAAAAACGGTGCTAGAGCACAAAGAGCCATTCATTGTGAATGGTGTTGGCATGACTTCACAGAAGTGAGACATTTTTTAGTTTTTAAACACCCTGCACATCCTGGACTTGAAGGATATGCAAAATTGTGATAGGCAGAAAATGAAGAACGATTCAACCTGAAGTATTTCACATGCAAAGCATGAAAACAGATGGAGAATTCAGGAAGTTGAAAGTATTCTCATTTGGCATAAAGGGTATGTGAGGGAAGATCAGGAAGAGAAATGCAATAGAAGAAGCTAGAAAGGCAGCTTGGGGGAGAATATCTTGAATTTCACACTAAGGGTTACTTCCCATATTACCTGATATCCAACTTAGTTTGTGATATCAGAAGTTACAGAAATCAGGAAGACAAAGCTGAGAAATCTTATAAAACTATCTCAAATAAATCAGATATGTGGTTCAGTCTTTTTAAGCTAACAATATTTCTCCAAAACATTTTGCAACTATTGCACAAAAAAAAAAACCAAACATTGAAACACATGTGAATTCACATGAAGTTCTTTAGATAATATTAATCCTTTATCTTTAATATATATTTTTAATACAAATGGTTTGCTTCTATTTCAGGATGCCACCATAACCAATATCCAAAAGGCAATGAAATTTAGAAGGCCTATTTCTTCAAAAAAAAAAACTTTTATATAACCTTTGGAATTAAAATGATTATTCCATTCACAAGATTAAATAATCTTGATGTTAAGAGACTGAGATTTAAAATAGGTAAAAGTACACTCACAGCCTATTATTGACACTAGGAAATGATTCACCCTCAATACACAGATAGCCCTCTCTGATGCCAAGAGGAAAGTGTGTTTCATTGCTTCTCTGAAATCTGTTTCTTAAAGAAAAGTATTTAACAAACTCAATTCTGAAAAAGATAATGATAAATATAAGAACCATTTCAAGACCATTATAAATACTCTACCTTCAACTTCTTTCTGCTTAACCAAAATAAAGTACCTCCTTGAAAAAGACATTAAGTAGTAAAATACTTTTACGCACTGCTGCCTGAGTAAAACACCATGTGCTCATCATCTAAAAAAATAATAATAAAAAGAAAAAGAAAACCCTGATCACACTATTTACATTTTTTACAATTTGTGTGAACTTAAATGCATTTAATCTCAGATTGGGGTACATAACTGTAAACCTTGAACTGCCTGCTGCATGATGTAGTAGCACAATTGCTATTTATCTTGCTGTCAACTAAGATATCAGAATAATAATTAATAATAACTAATATAAATAAATATATAAGAACATAATTTTAAAAGTTGCACGTAAATTGCAAGCTGTAAACTAGTAAAAAATATTTGCACGACATTTTACACTGGTTCCTAAATCTTGCTGATCACCAGAATTACCTGGAGGGCTTTTTTTTTTTTAATAATGCAGGTTCTCTGAATTCACCCCAAACCTACTGAATTTTAATCTCTGAAGTAGGGACCCAAGAATCTAAATTTTTAAGAAGCTCCCAGATGGTTCTCAGAACTACTAGCATACAGAATCACTCATGATTTGAACCCTACTTTGCTCTATAGCTTAATCTATGGCTGCTCCTCCTCTAACATCTACACTACAACAATAACATTCTGCTACAGTTCTCCAAGCACATCATGCTCTTTCATACCTTTGCACACGCTGTTTCATCAACTAGAATATAATTTACTTTTTTTTTCAGGTAGTACACTCTTTTTCAGTATTCAAGACCTAGCTCAGATTTCAACAACCCTGTCTGATCCCCACCAAGCAGAGCCAAACATTCACTCTTATGTCATACCTCTGAACAATATATTATATTGTAATTATTATTATGTATATTGTCTGCCTAGGACCATTCATCTTTTGCCTAGCACAGTTTCTGACACACACTGGGTAATTAATACGTGCCTTATTTTAAACTGAGTTGAAGTATTTTAAATAAGCAAGAAAAGTTCAGTTATTTCAAGGAAATCTATTGCAGGGAAAAATAAAGATTTATCTTTAAAACATGATCTGAGTCCTGGTTTCACTACCTATTAGCTACATACTGCTGGCAAGTTACTTAGCCTTAGTACCAGTGTCATCATCTGTCAAGTTGGGATTTTAATACAGACTTCATAGAGTTACTATGACAATTAAGTAAGATAACATATAAAGGCAACCTAGCTCACTGTTTCCCCATTCTCTCTTCTCATTTATGTGTTCTTCATATCTGGGCTTAGACTTGGCTCTTCTCCTTATAGAAGAAGCATCTGTCCCCGTGTTCTACAAAGTTTTAGTATTGTCTGAGTGTTTATCCTTTTTATCTTTAAAGAAACTAAAATTATATATCGACTAATCAAATAGAAAACTATATTTTTATATTCTCAGTCTTCTTAACTATGATTATTATTCCAAGGTTTAAGTTGATCAGATATTATAAAGCTTTTTCTTTAACAGTCCAAATCTGTGAAACTCTTTAACCTTAATGTATGACTTGATTACTAACAAAACTGAGGCATTCAAATAAATATCATTTTAACACTGATTTTCCTCAGAGAATGAATTTGAAGTAGTGCTTTCTACAAGTTCATGGCATGCAGTTGTGGAATGTTATCATTAAATGTCGTCGCATACTTCTTTTATAGTGCTTTTCAAACTGCAGAGTGCAACCCAATACTAGGACATAAAATCAAATTAGCTGGCCAAGACACACAATTTTTTAATGAAATAGAATAGATCAGAGCATTGGAAAGAATGCAAGTAAGCATTTTATGCAAATCTTGTTTCTATTACACATATATATATTTGTATGTAGGTATGTGTATATTGGGTTATAGTGAAAAATATATTTCTTTTTATGAATGGAACTTAAAAAAAAGTATGAAAGGCACTTCTTTACTAATCAGCTGAGACAAAGGACTAACATTCTGTTATGATAAAAGGACATACACCATATAGATGGCCATTCCAGTCACTTAGCAGCTTTCTCATCTGAACTTCTAAATAGCTCCCTAAGTGACTGTTATAACTCTATGTTCGTTCTAAAATACAAATCAGATATCATCTTATGTGCTGTTTCTCTGCCTGGAATGCCTTTTCTCCCTTTCTTGGGCAGCTGCAGAGGCACTGAAACATCATACAGTAGGGCATGCTCAAGAAACAGTCCCTATAGCACTACCAAATAAATAAATGGGACACTGGAGACTACAGACCCCAACATAGTAACTAGCTTTACTTTTTGAAAATGTTTTGAAATAGCTGAGGTACTTCACTTTCACAAAATTCTCCTCCAAAATAATAGGAAAAAAATAATGGCATCAGAATGTATACAGCAGCACTATTCCTAATAGCCAAAAACTGGAAACAATCCCAAATGTATATCAATAGTAAAACAGATAAATAAACTGTAGTATATTCAGATACTAGACATACAGCCATGATAATGAATGAAATACAACTACATGCAATCGTATGGATGAATCTCACAAACATTATGTTTTTTTAAATCAATTTATTTAAACTGAAAAACAAAAACAAAAACAGTTCGCCCATTTCTCCTACCTCCCACCTCCTGCCTCTGGCAACCACCAATCTGTTCTCTGTATCTATGAGGTTGGTTGTTTTGTTTTGTTTTTAGATTCCACATATAAGAGAGATCATATGATATGTATCTTGCTCTAACTTATTTCACTTAGCATAATGCCCTTGAGGTCTATCCATGTTGCTGCAAACGGCAAGACTTCATTCTTTTTTTTTTTAATTGATGTCATAATAGTTTATACACATTGTGAGATTCCGGTTGTACATTATTATTTATCAGTCACCATATAAATGTGCCCCTTCACCCCTTGTGCCCACCCGTTCCCCTGGTAACCACCAAACCAACCTCTCTGTCTATGTGTTGGTTTACATATGAGAGAGGTCAAACAGTGTTTGTCTTGCTCTGTCTGGCTTATTTCACTTAACATAATACCCTCCAGGTCCATCCATGTTGTTGCAAATGGGACAAGACTTCATTCTTTTTTATGATTGAATAATATTCCATTGTATATGTATATATGTATGTGTGTGTGTGTGTGTATATATATATATATATATATATATATATATATACACACACCACAATTTCTTTATCCATTCATCCATCAGTGGTCACTGAGGTTGTTTCCATATCTTGGCTATTGTAAATAATGCTGCAGGGAACATGGTGCATATATCTTTTCAAGTTAGTGTTTTCATTTTCTTCAGATAAATACCCAGAAATGGAATATCCAGAAATGGATTATATGGTAATTCTATTTTTAATTGTTTGAGGAACCTCCATTCTGTTTTCCATAGTGGCTGTACCAATTTACAATCCCACCAACAGTGCACAAGGGTTCCCTTTTCTTCACAACCCCACGAATACTTGTTATTTCTAGCCTTTTAGATAATAGTCATTTTAACAGATGTGAGGTGATACCTCACTGTGGTTTTGATTTGCATTTCCATGATGATTAATGATGTTAATGTTGAACAAAATAATACAGACCCAATAGAATACATATTGCATGATTCTATTTGTATAAAGTCTAAATATAAATAGCCAAAAAAAATCTGTGGTGCTAGATAGAAGACAAGATCAAAGTTATGATCCTTTGGGGTGGGAGGTAGTCCTCCCTGGAAGGGAGCATGAGGAGGAGATCCTGGAGGGATGGTAATATTCTGCTTCTTGCTCTCGGTGATGGTTTCCAGATATGTTCACTGTCTGGCAATTCAATGAGCTGTAGATTTCAATTTGTGCACTTTTCACTACATATGTTACATTTTAATAAAAACTTTACTTGGCAATAAGCACTTTGCTACTTTTATCAATTCTTCTAAATGCCTTTTCTGAACTATCATTGGTAATTTTTCTTTATTTATTTATCCATTTCTTGAGCCAAAAGGAATTTAAGGTGGTTCTAAGGTAGGTGACAGATGCACTCAATTTTTATTCAGATTGAAGAATATCTGTGTTGGACCTGGAAACACACCTATGTGCAGGAAGTGCCTTCATCATTTCACAACTCCATATCAACTGCTTTGACCAGTCAAGCACAAATAAGAAGTACATGAAAACGTTTTTGTCCATATCATCCTCAGTATTCAGGAAAAGTAGAAAGAACAAGTGGAATTTTTAAAGTAAAATTAAATAAAAAAGATTCTCAAGGACCCTTCAATTTCCATTGCCATCAGCCTTCAAAACAATAAAATCAACTCTTGGGGATCCATCAGTTCCCCCTTATGAGTTAATAATAAGCTGCCCATGCATTTAGAAATTTCACCTCTGATCCAAGACTCAGCTTTATCGCAAGTTAACATGATTGAGTACAGCAAAGGAATCATGTGATACACTCAGTCTTATCATCAACAGGTACAAGCAGTCTTTCCAAAACACCCTTCTAAGGAATTCTCTATGACGTGAAACCTAAAGATTTAGTCTTCTGGAAGAGATAGGAGAGAAAAACTGCTCCTGGAGTCTTGATTGAAAAGACTGTAATAAGTCATGTTAACAATTAGCACTTCAATAAAAGCCTCAAAATGGATTCTTAGATTCGTGTTTTGCAACTAAAAAGACACAAACAGTTTTTCCTAGACTGTTGGAAATCTGTTCAATCAAGAGACCTTAAATAGAAGAGTCTTAAGAATTCTCCAGAAGCAAACGATCTTTGGATAGAAACAGCTAACCAACAACTTTGGGATCAAGCAGATGACAAACCAAAGTAGACAGCTTCCACCAAAGAACAGAAAAAGAGTGATTTTCTGCTCCTCCTTTTTATTTTATTTTTTATAATTTTATTTATTTATTTTTTCCCCCGAAGCGCCAGTAGATAGTTGTACATCATAGTTTCACATCCTTCTAGTTGCTGTATGTGGGACGCAGCCTCAGCATGACCCGACAAGCGGTGTGTCGGTGTGCGCCCGGGATCCGAACCCCGGGCCGCCAGCAGCGGAGCGCGCGCACTTAACCGCTACGCCACAGGCCGCTCCTCTTTTTTAAAATTATTTTGTTTACTCTTTACTTTATTTATTATTGTACTTTGGCATCTCTAATGATCAACTAAAGGTTTCTCAGTATGCTTTCATATATTTTCAGTTTTCACACTTTTACTCTCCTTCAGTCTTTCACTGCCAACTAAGAGAATGCAAAAATCTCCCTGTAATCCCATTGACAAAATTTAATAGGTGTTCCTTGAAACACTACATATGGCAAATTTCCTTCCTTCCAGAAGACACTTTTGTATTTGAATTTTCTTCATATTATTAACTCTAACCTTCAGTCTCGTAAAAATTAAACCTTGATGCCAAGTCATTACAGCAGCTTTAGTAGAACCAACAGAACCAGGAGTGAGGACTACAAATATTGGAGTTATCCTTGCTACAGTAGCATTCTTTTGACAAATCTTTATCTTTTGGCATCCTGAAATTTCCATCTCATTGCAATAAATGAGAATCAAATGTACACTAACTCTAGTAGATGTTCCTATTGCTTATTATATAGAGTCAACTCTCTTTATGATCACATGGACAGACTTTCTAGACTTCCTTGCAGTTAGTTAAGAGCCTGTGACAAGCTTTGGGCAATGAGCTATGATCAACAGTGCCCTATGTCACTTCTTGTCTTACACAGTTAAGAATAAGTGTGAGTTACCCATTCTCTCTCTTCCTCTGATGCAGCAACCCTTGTAGCTATATATTCCAGTTGACTTACCAACAAGATGCAAGCAACCTGAATCCCTGAGTTGCCACTTGGAGAGAAGCATTCTATAAACCAATAAATAAGTTTCAGTCTTTTAGTGGGCCTATGCCCCTGGGCTGTGACCTTCAGCAGCGTTTCGCAGTTTCTTTTCCCCTTTCAGTGAGACAAGAAGGCTAGAGAGAACCGCAGTTGGGTATTCCCCTTCTCTCATGTTGGTTAGGCTTTGGTAAAATAGTTTCCTTTGAGAACAAAAAGCTCTGGGAATATTTCAGAATGGTTATTTTTCTCCTTCCCCTGCTGGAAGTATGAGAGAATTTTTCACTGATCTTCACCTTGAGAACCTGGTGGGTACCTTCCTGGAGGTAAAACTCACAAAACTGCAGGGGAGGGGTTCCCTAAGTCTGGGCTCCCAGGAATCTTTAACACTTATGTTAGTCCACACTCATCCTTCAATAGTTCAATTATAGTTTAAGTTTTCCTACCAGATCCTAGCTCCAGTGGTTTCTGCTCCCAGTAAGCTGTCATTCTTTTTATTTGCTTCTCTCTCTAGTTGTCAGGGCATTGATTTGCCCTATGACCTCAATTTTCTGATGGATCTAAAAAGAGTTGTTGGTTTTCAGTTTGTTCAGCTTTTTTCTTGTTGTGAGGATGCGAGTAACAACTTCCAAACTCTTTACATGTCAAAGAGGAAACCAGAAGTCTCCACAATATTGTTTTTAATTGCCTATCAGCATGTCTTTTTCTCATTTGAATGTGAAATATTTAAGAGCAGGAACCATAGTCCTTTATCTCTGGATTCCTAGTACCCTGCACAGTGTGAGGATTCTTTAGGGCTCAATCATGGACTTTCTTATTTGCTATTCATCAGACACTGTCTCTCTAGGTTATCTTATATATTCTTCTAGCTTTATGTACCACATTGACAACTCCGAAAGTTATATCTCTAGTCAATCCATATCTCTCCTTCAAAATTGGCTCATTTATAGTCATCTTAAACTTAAAAAGTTTACAACTTAAGTTTTAGTTTCTACTCCTAACCTGTTCATCCTTTCCCCTTCTTGATCATAGTTAATGGCATCATCACCCAATCTGACAGTCATCTTTGGTTCTTTTCTCTTCCTTACTAACTTCTCCAAATCTACTCCACTAACAGATCACATCATTTCAACCTCCAAATATAGCCCCAATCCACTTCTCTCATTCTTCACTGTAATCAGCCTATTCCAAGTCATTATGATCTCTAGCAGAGTCCTTCACAAAAGCCTCCTCATTGCTCTCTCCACTTTTATTCTCACTCACTCTACTCACAGAGCAGTCAGATTAATCTTTATAGATAAATTAAATCATGTCACTACCATTTTTAAAACTTTTCAATATCTTCCCTTTATACTGAGACTCAGATCCAAATTCCTTATCATTCTCTATAAAAACACTGCCCTATCTGGAACGGTGTTTTTATACTACCTCTGGAACCTCATCCCCTGCCACACTCCCTCTTGTCCACCATATTACAGCCACACAAGTCTTCTTTGTGTCCCTCGAAGCCTTTGCTACCTAAAGACTTTCACATATGATGTTTCCTATGCTTAAAATACTCTTTCCCTTGGCATTTTTATCCTATTAAAAGACCTCATAATCAAAGAGGATTACTATATTAAGTGGTTGTCTGATTCCAATGATTCAAATTTTAGATTTCCCTAGTATTTCAAAAGTATGTTTATTATTTATCATGTCACAACATGAATAAAACTGTTATTATACGAAAATTCAAAACAAACTAATCCAATTGATTAGTTTAATTAATTTGTTTTAAAAAGTTTTCTTACTTTTGATATTACGCTAGATATTGGAAATACAAAGTTAAAATAACAGTTGCATTACAGAGCATTTACCATTTTTTCCTAGTATGCTCATCCTTAATTAATTCTCCAAGGATTTGTTTTACACTTTACATATAACCTATATTATATTGTCTTTATATATAACTTTTTCTCATTTTGATGCTGATGCAAAAAAATAGTGAAAGAATGGGGCCGGCCCGGTGGCGCAAGCGGTTAAGTGCGCGCGCTCCGCTGCGGCGGCCCGGGGTTCGCTGGTTCGGATCCCGGGCGCGCACCGACGCACTGCTTGGTAAGCCATGCTGTGGCGGCGTCCCATATAAAGTGGAGGAAGATAGGCACCGATGTTAGCCCAGGGCCGTCTTCCTCAGCAAAAAAAAAAAGAGGAGGATTGGCGGATGTTAGCTCAGGGCTGTTCTCCTCACAAAAAAAAAAAAATAGTGAAAGAAAAAAGAAAAAGTAAAATTAAAATTAGTTCATTTGTATATTACGCAGTTAATGCAAAGGCTGAATAAACTGACAACGGAAACAAACGGCTCAATCAATTTTCTATGCCTCAAAACTTACGGAAAATCAAAGTTGAATACATTGGTCTACTTACACAAGCCCAGGGGCATAGGCCCACTAAAAGACTGAGACTTATTTATAGCATTGTAGAATGCTTCTCTTCCAAGTGGCAGCTCAGGGATCCAGGCTGCTTCCATCTTGTTGGTAAGCCAACAATTTCACACGAATTACCCAAATCAAAATTAATAAATCTTCCTGTTACATTAAAGAACTATGAAATAAACAAATTCCAAAAATACAGACCTCAAGAAACCTACATTATTATAGCTTTGAGTAACCACAAAATGAGATTTATATAAATTCATTAAAATTAAATTACTGTTCAGGAAATATTAGATATTTAACATTATCTGATAGAATATTGATTTAGTTATTGTACTATGAAAATGTTTATACAAAATATGAAAAAACATAAGTCCTACTTTTTAACAAATACTTTTACAGTTTAACAAATACTTTTATACTTTTTATAAATTAAAGTGAATACCTGGAATTCAACTCTTAGAGGTAGTTTTATGGATGAACGAATAGAAAGTAAGCAGATAGGAAGTTATCCTATTCAAACAGTAGTCCAAGAGATAAACAAATGAGAGGACTCAGAAAGAAATCTGAGAATGTTGCTCGAAGAGAAGATTTAAAAGAGAGGATTCAGAAGTAACCCTGGTCTGTGGATCAGAAAGATAAAAGGAAAGCTCCTAGAAAATTATATGCCAAAAATCTTCAGCATAACAAGAAGGTAAGATGAAGATTACTACTGAGAGAATCTCTTAATTCTGAATTTTTAAAACTGTATAAATCATGGAGCAACAAGAATGAATTAGTTGTCCAAGAAATTTTAATGGAAATAATACCTATTAATCAAGAATTAATTTTTAAAACATTTGAAAGTACTACTCTTTTCTCCTACCATCTTCCTATCCAAAAATCAAAGCAAACTGAATTATATATATATAATTAAATTAATTAAATATAATTATATTTATTATTGCAGTGAAGCTATTTCTTTTCAAATTTGTCCTGATCTTTGTTTATACTAATCAAATGTCATTTTGTTTCAATAATTAGAGATCACTTTTTTAAAGTTACTAACAAAATATCTATTTTATTTAATGCTCATTGTAATCTACTAAGTAATATAACTTACTCTTGATTATTTTCTAAAACTCACAAACAAGTTAGGTAACTGAATTCATTTAAAATTAAAGTTGCATCCAATTATATTTTGCTATTGATTTTACTATTTTATTATAAGTTTCAGTGCCTTAGAGAAAAATCAACAAAACAATGACATTATGTGCCATTTTAATACAATTTTTCTGATTAGAAAAGGGATTATTAAATTTATTTCTATTCCTTGTGACACAGTATTCTTATATCATAAAAGGATAAAACATATAAAATCAGTTGTGAATAAATATTTAGTGAGTTCCTACTATGGATCAGGCATTTGCTAAATGCCAAGCATAAAAGAGTAGACAAGACAAACACAAGTCTTGACTTGAACAAGCTTAAATAGAGCAACAGTTCCAATTTTAGAACTACATGACAACTATTAGGAGTAGTATATCACAACATAGTTTTACTTCAGTTGAAACTGAAACACTGACAAAATTTAAAATAAAATGCATAAAAGGTAACATAAAATGGATGAAGGGACTACCCTCATCAATAACAAGACAAAAAGATGTTTATCTTTTAGTTTGTATTAAAGGCAAAATGTGAATGTTTTTCTGAATATTTCATCTTAGGGCTCCCAGTAGTCATTCTCGCTCCTTCCTAGGGTGTGCGTCACTTCTCAATCTGCCCATTCGTATAACCAAACCATCTTCTCCACAGACATAACTCCTACTTTAAAAAAGCACAGAGGGGGCCGACCCAGTGGCGCAAGCAGTTAAGTGCGCGCGCTCCACTGCAGAGGCCCGGGGTTCTCCAGTTCGGATCCCGGGCGCGCACCAACGCACTGCTTGTTGAGCCATGCTGTGGTGGCCTCCCATATAAAGTGAGGAAGATGGGCATGGATGTTAGCCCAAGGTCAGTCTTCCTCAGCAAAAAAAAAAAAAAAAAAAAAAGAGGAGGATTAGTAGATGTTAGCTCAGGGCCGATCTTCCTTACAAAAAAAAAAAAGCGCAGAGGCTGAGTGGTAAGAGCATTTCTGAGTAAGATGGCAGTCATCATGGGGAGACTGAAATTTAAATAGATATAGTCTTTCTTACATTTTCAGTGTTACTTCCACTTCACAATATAAATAATATTGCTTGCACAAAGTTCAAAAGATACAGGTATGAACAACTTTTTAAAGAATGTTTTTTAATCTGCTAACAACTAAAATAAATGGAATTGACTTTTTTTTAATGTTTCAGGTCAATGTGAGAATAAATTGTTGCATTTCCCAAATTATGTTTCAAAACCTAATGAAACATTCAGTGAAAACAGGATTCAAAAGTCAAATAAGCTTAGTATACATCATACATTCTAACACCTTTGGAGCATATGTAGACATTCAGAAGTATTGCAATAAAAAAACCTGCTTAACTTTTTTTAAAAGAACCTTTCTAAAACTATTTGACCAAAGATTGAATTTGGGGGTTAATACCTCTTAATGTTCTCTGGAATTACTTTTGAAAGAAACACACTTTGGAATACATTGCATTATTGGAGAAAGATATTTTACTGGATAAATACAGTTCACACTATTTATAATAAAATTAGTGGGAGAAATCACCTCCTCGTTTTCACTACCCTATAAATTATCCTTGTTTTCTGTTTAATTTCCATGGGATAATTAAAGGTGAAAGTATCAAACTCATAATCTGACAATTTTTGTTTCTGAGGAATACTATTCCAAGGACAATATTTTAGTACATACTCTTTAGTATGTTATACTATCAAAGATAATATTTAGTCTATACAGATCAGCTTACTTACGTCTGGGGCTCCTTTTCATTTTGTTGTTTTTGCTGGGGCTGAAGAACGTTATTTACCAGTTCAGTGATCCCACTAAAGGGAAACCACCTGTTTAAATAAGCAAATAATGTGACTGAATAACCAAATGAATAACAATGTAGGTCAAATGTTTTCTTATCCATAATAATAAAAATACACAGGCACAAAAGCTACAGCCAATGGAAATGTGAGCTCCAATTATCATCCAGGCAGTTAGAATGTAGGGAAACTAACTTTGAACACTTAACCAATCCACAAGCAGGCAGCAAAAAACTACATCCAGTCAGTATGTGGATGAAGTAAGAAGCTGCAGGCAGCTCTCTTACAAGCCAGAGAGTCAGAAAGCAGAAGACACACTAGCTGCAGCCTATCCAGTATTAGTTTAAGCTAATACCATCCAAGGTGCAGAAAGCAGAATGTGGCAAAGGTACAGGAGTCAAGCCTACTGCACTCTTAATACATTTACTTACTGTGTCAGTTGTGGTTTGTGTTCTTCTTTGACCCTAAAAAGATAAGTTTGCACAACTGAGTGCACTGTACTAGGAATAAATTTCTATCTACAGATTTGTGGTTATATAAAAATGAAAAATGAGGTTTATTACATAGAAAAGCTTAGTGCTTTGCTATATATTGGAATTATACATTTGAATTAATTTGAGACAAGAAAAATAGAAGTTAAATCATTCGTTCTTTTTTTTTTTTTTTGCTTGAGGAAGACTGGCGCTGAGCTAACATCTGTGCTAATTCTCCTCTATTTTGTTTGTGGGACATTGCCACAGCATGGGTTGATGAGCAATGTGTAGGTCCACGCCCCGGATCCAAACCCACGAACCCCAGGCTGCTGAAGTGGAGCATGTGAACTTAACCACTACAACACCGGGCCGGCCCCAGAAACATTCGTTCTTAATAGAGGACTGATATTAAAACTCTACTGCTATTCTAATGTTTCAGATTTAATTGTTGTTTTCTGTATATTTTTATTGATATTGATGTTTTTAAAATAATTATTTTAAAGTACTATATTAAACACAGTTACATTTGGTTTACTGAAGATAAATAGATTTCCTCTTTTTTTTTTCTTCCTTAATATAAATTGAAGTAAAGGCATAAATGTTTTAAATAAAAGGTAGGGTTTTATAAACGTATTTTAAAAGCCTTACAAATGAATTAATTTACTGCTTAAAGGAGCAGATAAAGGATTTGGAGGGTTATGTATCCAATATACCTAAAAATAGCTACTAAAATAACTACGTATATTAAATTTGAAATAATCATGAGCTAAAGTAAATTACTCATATAACTATAACAGAGTTAAAATGCATTTAAACTATAATCAAGTTAGTGCTTCACTGAAATAGCACTGGATATTTAAAAAGTAGAGAAAGATCATACACAAGGGTAGTGATGCCTCTGAAATTTGGCTTTCCACACTTTGCCTAGGACTGGTCCTGAGAGAGAAACCTGTGACTCAGTAAGTAGTTGGTGAGCTTTTACTTTCCCAAAGAAAGGTTAGAATTGGTAATTAAAATTAATCACCAAAATCTAGAACTTTCATTGGGAAATTATACTAACACTGGAAATTAAATTCTCTTTAGATCAGACTAGTTTTCTTTTCCAGGGTGTTCCTATTTTTAATGATATAAGCAATAAAGAAAAGGAATACCCTTTTATACATTTTTGTGTCCCAGTGAATAAATATAATTGGTAAGTATATATCTCTATATTAACCAAAAAAGAATATCCTGTGTTTTCTGCATAAACTTCCAAAAGTATAATCATTTTAGCCTAGAGCTAAAGCCACATCATTTAGTATTTAAATATAGTCATATAATGGATTAACAACAAAAGATTGTATTTAGCACCAAATAGCATATAAACAAACACAAGCAAACTATAGTGACATCGAATTCTACCTAGAAAACTTATCACTATATTCCTTTGAGAATAAGACAAAAATCTCTTAACATTTTAGAACAAAACAGATTCCATATAGATAATGACAAAGAAAGATTACCATACCAGCTCACCAAAATGAAGAACAATTCAAGATTACCCTTCACCAAATAATACATATGTTAAAAACTACAAATACTGAAATAAATTTGTAAATCAGGAGAAGATATTTGTTATAGAAGTCTGGCTGATACTCTGCAAGGACTCCTGTTGCTGTTAATTTGTGACAAAAGATTTTATCATAAACAAATTGATATTAATTTACAAATCAGTTTCCAATTTCAAAATCTTTACTTGAAAAAAATCAATAGACATAAAAATTTTAATAACCAATTCAGGAATTATTTCTGGGCTTTGTAAAATATCTACATATAAAATATACAATCATTTGCATCAGCTTCCCAAATGAAATATGTATCACAATACAGCAGAATAAATATTTACCCTGTCTTTAAATAACAATCAAAAGTATAAAATTATTCTCCTTTTTTCCAATATTTTAGATAAAATTAAACCTCCAAGTATCTGATCATAAATAAAATTCATGTTGAGATAGTAATTTAAGAACTGGTAATATAAAAAAACAATTATATCACCTATTTCTTTGACAATACACTAACATTATTGACAATGAACTCCTACATCCCTGCATTCCAAAAAGTGTATGAGGGGCTTCCAGTTTCCAATCTGATACATAAAAGAGCTTGGAAAATATCACTCCCATCCTTATAAGAAAAAAAGCTCAACAAACTAAAAATCAACAACTCTTCTTAGAGCCATCAAAAAATTTCCGGGCAAACCATTGCCCTGAAAACTAGAGAAATAGACAAGCAGATACAGAACATCACAGTTTACCAAGAGTACAGGCCCAAGAGCAGAAGGCCACACCTGGAGCCAGTAACTACAGGAACACTTTTAACTATAACTGACTAATCGCTGAAGACTCCACGTGGACTGAATTGAGAGTTTAAAATTCCAAGGGGTCCCAGTCTTAGGCACACCACCACATTTCCATAAATTTTACCTCCAGGAGCCTTACCAGTTGCTTACTGTGAAGATAGAGGAAAATCTCCTCCTGCATTCAGCAGAAGGAAGGGAAAATAACCATTTTGAAACACTCTCAGAGCTCTCTACTCTCCTTAACAATCCTAAACTCAAGGGAAAATATTTTACCAGAGCATAACCAACCGAAGTTTTACCAAAACCAAACAAGCCTGAGGAAGGCAAATACCCAATCACATCGTCCTCTAGCCTTCAATATGGGAGAAAGAAAAAACCAAACTATAGCCCTTTCTAGCCTTCACCATGGGGGAAGGAAAATACTCAACTCAGGCTCCCTAAAAGACAGAGATAGACCTAATTATAGGACTACTGAATGCTTCTCCTGTATCAACACCTTACCACCAAATCAGTAGAGTTCCTGAATAATAACAGAGAGTTACAAGTAAAAGAACTGCAAACTTCAAAAATTATTTAGTAAGGAGTCTACGGAAACAAAAAACAGAAAGGAAGACAAAAATAAAGAAAATAGAAGAGAGAATTCTGGAAAGATGATGGAGTAGAAAGCAACAGAAATCTGTCTCTCCACCTAGACAACAATGGCAGATTCTATCTAATGTAAGCATTTTGGAAATCTGGAGTCTACTGAAGGCATTCAACTTCAGGATGAGGCTTGAACTGTACACTGTAGTTAATTTTAGTCAATTTGAGCTGTGAGCATAGTAACAGCTACTCAGCCCCAACCCCTTAGTCTCATGGCAGGTAGCTGTGCACCTGCTCCGGGAGCAACCTGCACACAGCTTGCAGGAGCCAGGGTGGGTAAAAAGGACCCTGTCCTTCAAATATCAGAGATCGGTGCTCTAATAGCTGATTACTGCTTCTCATCTCAGTGGTGCAGACAAAGAGGTGGATGGCCATTGTTGCTGCAACTCTCCCCATTGTTGCAAGCCTCTCCCCCTCTGGTTAAAGTAACTTCCAGGACATTTAAAGGGCCAGTATATTTCCCCCACTTTGTTTCTCAATTTTTCCCCTTTTGGGAGCCAGCCAACTGCATATATAAGGGAAAACAGAAAGTCACCACACATGCCCAGGGAAAGGCACAGGCTCGGAAAAGACCTGAGAAGACCTTAAGTTTATAATACAGGCTAATGCTCAGCAAAGAGACAGCCTATAATAAAAATAAATAAATAAACAAAAACCGTAACAGAAAACAACAAAACCCGGTGAAAATCTGGAAAGAATCTGATTTCCAGAGCTACTGCATTATTAGATTCAAATTTTTCAACAAAAAATCACAAGGCATACAGAGAAATAGGAAAGTACGGACCTTCAAAAGAAAAAATGATCAACAAAAACTATCCCAAAGAAGACCTGATGGCAGGTCGACTAGACAAAGACTTAAAAAAAAAATCTTAAAGATGCTCAAAAGACTAAAGGAAGATGTGGAGAAAGTCAGGAAAACCATGGGTGAACAAAATGGAAATATCAACAAAGAGACAGAAAAACTAAAAAGAAACCAAAAAGTAATTCTGGAGCTGAAAGTACAATAACTGACATGAAAAATTCACTAGAGGGATTCAAAGGTAGATTTGAGGAGGAAGAAGAAAGAATCAGCAAACTTAAAGAGGAAACCATGGAAATTATTGAATCTGAGGAATAGAAAGAAAAAAGATTGAAGAAAAGTGAACAGAATCTAAGGTACTTGTGGGACACCATCAAGCAGACCAACACAGGCTTGAAGTGGGAATTCCAGAATGAGAAGAGAGAGAGAGAAGTAGGCAGAAGGAATATTGGAAGAAATAATGGCTGAAAATTTCTAAAATTTGATGAAAGACATTAATAAAAACATTCAAGAAGATCAACAAACTACAAGTAAGATGAAATCAAAAAGACTCAAACTGAGACACAATAAACCAGCTAAAACAAACATGCATTCAAGAAGATCAACAAACTACAAGTAAGATGAAATCAAAAAGACTCAAACTGAGACACAATAAACCAGCTAAAACAAACATGCACAGAATACGCTACCCAACAAGAACAGCATACACATTCTTCTCAAGTGCACATGGGATATTTTTCAGGAAAGATCATATGTTAGGCCACAAATTAAGTCTCAATAGATTTTAAAATATAAAAATCATATAAAGTATCTTCTCTGACCACAAGATGAAGTGAGATATTGATAACAGAAGAAACCTAGGAAATTCACAAATTCGTAGAAATTAAATAACATAGTCTTTAAAAAACAATGGATCAAAGAAAATACAAGGAAAATTAGAAAATACTCAGAGACAAATAAAAACAAAAAAAGCAATCTACCAAAACTTATGGGATGCAGCTAATGCAGTGCTAAGCAAGAAATTTATAGCTATAAATACTGACATAAAAAATAAGAAAGATCTCAAATCAATAACCTAACTTTACAACTTGGGAAACTTTTAGAAAAAGAAAAACAAATTAACTCAAAGCCACCAGAAGGAAGGAAATAATAAATACTAGAGCAGAGATAAATGAAACAGAGAACAGAAAAACAACAGAAAAAAAATCAATGAAACTAAAAATTGGCTCTTTGAAAAGATCAACAAAATTGACAAAACTTTAGTTAGATGAACTAAGGAAAAAAGAGAGAAAACTCTAATTACTAAAATTGTAAATGAAAATGGAGACATTACTACTCTTCTACAGCAATAAAAAGGAATATGAGAGTACTATGAACAACTGCATGCCAACAAATTGGACAACCTAGATTAAATGGACAAATTCCTAGAAATACATAACCTACCAGGAAATCATGAAGAAATAGAAAATCTGAATAGACCTATAACTATTAAGGAGAGTGAATCATTAATCAAAAATCTCCAGAGAAAGAAAAGCCCTGAACCTGAGGCCTTCACTGGTGAATTCTACCAAACATTTAAATATGAACTAATACCAACCTCTCTAACTCTGCAAAAATTCCAGAGGAAGAAACACTTCCTAATGCAGTCTTTGAGGGCACCATTACCATACTATACCATACCATACCAAAACCAGACAAAGACACCACAAGAAAACTACAGACCAATATCCAAATACCCAAAGCAATCTACATATTCGACGCAATCCCTATCAAAATCCCCATAATGTTTTTTGCAGAAATACAAAAAACCATCCTAAATTCATATGAAATATCAGGGGACCCCGAATAGCCAAAATAATCTTGAAAAAGAAGAACAGGGCCCAGTCTAGTGGTGCAGTGGTTAAGTTCATGTGCTCCGCTTGAGCTGCCCAGGGTTTGCAGATTCAAATCCCAGGCATGGACTGACACACTGCTCATCAAGCCATGCTGTGGCAGTGTCCCACATACAAAATAGAGGAAGATGGGCACAGATGTTAACTCAGAGCCAATTTTCCTCAGCAAAAAAAAAAAGGAGGATTGGCAGCAGATGTTAGCTCAGGGCCAAGCTTCCTCAAAAAAAAAAGAACAACAACAACAACAACAAAGCTGAAGGACTCACACTTCCTGATTTCAACACTTACTACAAAGCTACAGTAATCAGTGTAGTAGTAGCATAAAGACAGACATAGACCAACAGAATAGAATAGAAAGCCCAGAAATAAACCCTCACATATATAGCCAAATGGTTTTTGACAAGGGTGTCAAGATAACTCCATGGGGAAAGGACAGTTTGTCAAGAAATGGTGCTGGGAAAACTGGATATCCACATGCAAAAGAATGAAGTTGAACCCTTACTTAATAACACATGCAAAAATTAACTCAAAATGGATCAAAGACCTAAACGTAAGACCTAAACCTATAAAATTCTTAGAAGATAACATGGGGCAAAAGCTGTATAACATTGGACTTGGCAATGATTTCTTGGATATGACACCAAAGGCACAAGCAACAAAAGAAAAAAATAGATAAACTGGACATCACAAAAATTTAAAAATTTTCTGCTTCAAAAGACACTATTAACAGAGTAAAAAGGCATCCCACAGAATGGGAGAAAATATTTGCAAATCATATATCTGATAAGTGATTAATATCCAGAATATATAGAGAACTTCTAAACTTAATTCAAAAATGGGCAAAGGACTTGAGTAGACATTTCCCCAGATAAGATATACAAATGGCCAATAAGCACATGAAAACATGCTCAACCTCACTAATCATTAGGCAAATGCAAATCAAAACTACTGTGAGATACCACCTCACACCCATTAGGATGGCTACTATCAAAAACCAGAAAATAACGGGGCCGGCCCGGTGGCGCAAGCGGTTGGGTGCGCGCGCTCCGCTGCGGCAGCCCGGGGTTCGCTGGTTCGGATCCCGGGCGCGCACCGAAGTACTGCTTGGTAAGCCATGCTGTGGCGGCGTCCCATATAAAGTGGAGGAAGATAGGCACCGATGTTAGCCCAGGGCCGTCTTCCTCAGCAAAAAGAGAGGAGGATTGGCGGATGTTAGCTCAGGGCTGATCTCCTCACAAAAAAAAAAAAAAACAACCAGAAAATAACAAGTGTTGGCGAGGATGTGGAGAAACTGGAATCCTTGTGCACTGTTGGTTGGAATGCAAAATGGTACAGTCACTATGGAAAACAGTATGGCAGTTCCTTAAAAAATTAAAAATTACCATATGATGCAGCAATTCCACTTCTGGGTATATACCCAAAAGAACTGAAAGCAGGCCACGAGGAGATGAGATATTTGTATGCCAATGTTCAGAGCAGCATTATTCACAACAGCTACAGTTAGACACACCCTAAGAGTCCATCAATGGATGAATGGTAAACAAAATGTGGTATATACATATAAGTGAATACTATGCAGCATTAAAAAGGAGGGAAATTCTGACATATGCTACAAATGGATGAAATTCAAGGACATTATGCTAAGTGAAATAAGCCTGTCACAAAAAGACAAACACTGTATGATTCCACTTATATGATGTACTTAGAGTAATTGAAATCATAGAGACAGAAAGTAGAATGGTGGTTGCCAGGTGCTGATGGAAGGGGGAAATAGGGAGTTATTGTTTAATGGGTACACAGTTTCAGTTTTACAACATGAAAAACATTCTTGAGATGGATGGTAGTAATGATGGCAAATTATGAACATATCTAATATCACTGAACTGTATGTATTTAAAAGTAGTCAAGATGGTACATTTTGTGTTTACTTCATCATGATAAATTTTTTTTAAATGTAAGGACAGTAGAGGAGAAATTTTAGCCTCTGACACCATAGCTACACCAAACAGCAAACACAGCCCAACTCCTAGCCAGATAAATATAAAACTTGACACTAACGGGCTACCTACCTACATTCCTTTAACCCAATAAACCTTGTGTAGCTTTCAAGAAAAAATACAAGCATTCTAAAAGCTGAGAAAAAACACAATCTGAATAGACAAAGCATGCATCAGAACCAGACTCAGCTATAGCAGAGATTTTAGAATTATCTGATTGGGAAAAATAACTGTAGTTAATATGTTAAGAGGTCTAATGGAAGAAGTGGAAAACATGCATGAAATGATGGATAGTATGAGCAGAGAGATAGAAAGTTTAAGAAAGAATAAAAAGGAAATGCTAAAATCAATAACATTGTAACAGAATAAAAGAATGCCTTTGATGGACTCAGCAGGAGACTGCACTCAGCCAAGGAAAGAGTCAGTGAGCTTCAAGATACATCAATAAAATCTTCCAAAAATGAAAAGCAAAGAGAGAAAAGAAAGAAAAAGACAGAATAAAATGTCCAAGAACTGTGGAAAAGGTATAACATAAGTGTAATAGGAATATCAGAAGAAGAAAGACAGAAATGAATAGAAGAAATATTTGAAGTAATAATGACTGAGAATTTCCCAAAATTAATGACAAACACCAAACCACAGATCCAGGAAGCAGAAGGAACACCAAGCATGATTAAAAAAAAAAAAACTTACTCCTAGCCAAATACTATTCAAACTGCAGAAAACCAAAGACAAAGAGGAAATTTTGAAATAAGCCAGAAAGAAAACAAACACCTCACCCGCAGAGAAACAAATATAAGAACTACATTGAACTTCTCTTCAGAAACCATGCAAGCAAGAAGAAAGAGAAGTGAAATATTCAAAGTATTGAAAGAAAAAATTCACCAACCTAGAATTCTATATCCAGTAAAATTACTCTCAAAAAGTGGAGGAGAAATAAATACTTTCTCAGACAAACAAAAATTGAGGGTATTTGTCATCAGTAGATCTGCTTGGCAAGGAATGTTAAGAAGGGAGAAGAAAATGTTACAGGTTGGAAATTCACATCTACATAAAAACAGGAACAGCATTAGAAAAGGAACAAATGAGAGTAAAATAAAATCTTTATTTTTCTTATTCTTAATTGATCTAACAGATAAGTTTGTCCAAAATAATAATAGTAACATTGTATTTGGTGATTATAGCTTATGGATAAGTGAAATGAATGAGAGCAATTTTTAAGGTATAGGAGGAAGGAACTGGGGATACTCTGCTATAAAATACTGTATGATTTATACATAAAAGATGTGTATGATTACCCCTGAGGTGGTATAATGTTATCTGAAAGTGACTTGGATTAATTGTAAATGTATATTGCAAACTATTTAGCAACCACTAAAAAACATTTTTTAAAAAGAAGTATAATTCATATGCTAAGAGAGTAGAGAAAATGGAATGAAATCATATAAAATGTTGAATTTAAAACAGAGAAGAGAGAGAAATAGTACAAGACAAAAAAAAAGAAGGAAATAAAGACAATGAAATGGAACAGTTACAAATATGGCAGCCATTAAGCCAATTATATCAATAATCACTTTAAATGTGATGGTCTAAACACATCAATTAAAAGGTAGATACTGTCAAAAGTAGACTAAAGAAAATAAGAGCCAACTATGTGTTGTCTACGAGAAACTCAGTTTAAATATAAAGACAGATTAAACGTAAAGGGATGAGAGTGAAAGGGATAAAAGGGCATGTGTACAGTGATGGATGATAATTAGTCTTTGGGTGGTGAACATGATGTAGTCTACACAGAAATCAAACTACAATGACGCATACTTGAAATTTATAGAATGTTATAAAGCAATATTTCCTCAATTTAAAAAAAATGTAAAGGGATGAAGAAAAATATACCATTCTAACACTAACAGAAAGAAAGCTAGTCAGACAGTCAACTTCAAGTAAAAGATAAAGCATTCTATAATGATAAATGGGTGAATTCTCCAAGAACACATAACAATTCTTAACGTGTATGAACCTACAAAGTGTCAAAAAATGAAAGGCAAAAATTGATAGATCTGCCACAAGAAAAAGACAAATCCATTGTTACAGTTAAAGACTTCACACTTCAATCAGTAATTGACAGATCCAGCAAGCAGAAAATCAGTAAGGATATAGCCAACACATGGATGAATAGCATCATCAATAAAATGGATCTAATTGACATTCTATAATACTTCATCCAATAATAGCAGAATACACATTATTCTCAAGCTCACATGGAACATTGCCCAAGATAGACAACATTCTGGGTCATAACAGACTCTTTAACAAATCTAAAAGAATACAAATTATACAAAGTATGCCTTGAGTTCACAATGAAAATAAACTAGAAATCAATAACAGAACTGTAGTGGAAAATCCAAAAATATCTCGAGATTAAACAACACACCTCTAAATAACACATGGGTCAAAGAAGTCTCAAGAGAAATCTGAAATATTTTGAACTAAGTGAAAACGAAAAACAACCTATCAAAATTTGTGACATGCAGCTAAGTCAGTGCTTAGATGGAAATTTCTAGCATTGGATGCATATCCCAGGGGGAAAAATATCTAAAATCCATAAACTAAGCTTCCATCTTAAGAAAATAAAAAAAGAAGAGAAAATTAAATCTAAAGCGAGCAGAAGAAAAGAACTAACAAAAATTAGAGCAAAAATCAATGAAATTTAAAACAGGAAATCAATAGACAAAATCAACAAAACCAAAAGCTGCTTCTTTGTAAAGACCAATAAAATGATAAACCCCTAGTTAGACTAGTCAAGAAAAAGAGAAAACGCAAATTACTAATATCAGAAATGAAAGACAGTCTATCTCTACTGATTCCATGATGTTAAAAAGATCATAAAGAAATATTAAGAATAACTCAATGCCAGAAATTTAATAACTTTGATGAAATGGACCATTTCCTTGAAAGACCCAATCTGCAAAAGTTCACACAAGGAGAAATAGATAATCTGAACAGGTCTACATCTATTAAAGAAATTGAAAAAATAGTCAATAACCTTCCAAAATATAAATCGCCAAGGTCAAAATGGTTCCATTTGTGAATTCTACCAAACATTTAAACAGGAATTGATACCAATCCTCTATAATCTCCCAGAAAAGGAAGACAAGTGAACACTTTCTAACTCATTCGCTTAGAGCAGCATCAGCTTAATATGAAAACCAGACAACGTCATTAAAAGAAATGAAAATTACAGACAAATATCTCTCATGAAGACAAATGCAAATATATTCAACAATGTATTAGCAAATCAAATCTAACAATGTATAAAAACAATTGTACACCATGCCCAGGTTGGATTTATCCCAGGTATGCTGGTTCAATATTCTAAAATCATATCCATCATATCAACAGGCTAAAGAAGAAAAATCATACAATTGTATCAATAGGTGCAGAAAAGGCATTTGACAAAATCCAGCAAACATTTATGATAAAAACTCTCAACACACTAGAAATTGAGAAAATTTCCTCAATTTGATAGACAAAACACCTACAGCTAACATCATACTTAATGATAGGAAACTAAAAGCTTTCCCCCTAAGATGGGGGAGGAGTTGACTACAAAGAGGTCACACAAGGGAATTTTTAGGGTCTTGGAACTGTTCTATATGATAACTGTGTTGATGGATACATGACCATATGTATTTGTCAAAACCCACAGAACTATATGCATCATAAGCAGTAAACCTTAATGTATATAAATTTTTAAAAAATCAACCAGAAGGGCAAGAGGAATCCTAGGATGAAATGCAGAATGTGACAAATGAATCCAACTCTGTATGGAAAATGTATAACATACCCTCACTGACAGGTATGGGGAAAAAAGTTGCTACCTTAAGTAACATTGGGAAAGGATATTTTAACTAGATAATTGTAAAGCTAAAGAAAAAACAAGAACTATAAGTAAACATTATACTCTAACTGGTAAATTTGTTTTCACACTGCACAGGTTAGCAATTCTGAAACTATAACACATGTATACCATTGAACAATAATTAAATAAATTGTAGATAACGTGAGCCAGTTTTCTCACTGTCAGAGAAAGAAGTTACAAATAAGCAAAGAGAGGAGGCTAGAATGAACCCTGCCTGCAGTGCTGGATTTAGAGTCAAAGATATTAGTCTGAAGTCATGCATACTTACATGTTATACATAGAGATGACAGATGATATAGATAGATAGATAGATAGATAGATAGATAGATAGATAGATAGATAGATAGGCAGGCAGGCAGAAATATAGATAAGTGTTATTAAGTTAGTATACCTACATATACTTCCTTGTTTTAGGCCTGAAAGGGCCTAAAAACAGTGACACGCCAGTAGCAATGAGCATACCTAGTGTAAATGAACATACATAAGGCCATCTTGTAACTGAACATAAGTGAGGCCATCTTATTATACTAAATAACCCCTTCTTAGTTGAAACCTCTCTAGCATGTGATCATTATAAATTGCTACACGCTTTCATGATTCTCTGGCCCTGATCCTGTGCACATAACCCCTGCTGAGGTACTTTGATAGCTTTGTTCTTAATAATTTTAATGAATTTTCCCAGGGAATGAGAAGGCCTCCAGGAAGCAAGAGCATCTATAGATATTCATCATCATTGACAGAAGAAAAGAACAGTGAGAGGTCCTGGAGTCCATCATGTAGCTCTGAACGCCCTCCTTACTGCCCATTTTTCCTATATAACTACCTGAAAATTCTGTAATCTTTGAGGATCGGTTTTTGAGACATTAGTCACCCGTCTTCCAATTTGCCAGCTAATCTAATTAAACTTCGTTTTTTGATCTCTAACTCATTGTGATTAATAGGCTCAGATTGTGGCGAGCAAAGCGAGCCCATTGCTCAGTATCACTAGCACCAGATCTTGGTTTCTAAATACCATTTTCCAATCAAAGGAACCAAGGCTATTAGGAGAAATGGCTGATTTTCCAGCTGGGCAGGAAAATACAAAATGAACCTAGATTATCTTATAATGCCAGAAAGTTAGGAAGTACTCAAAAAAGAAAAAAAATATGGAGCATAACAAAAAGACAAAAAGCCAATCTGACAGAGCTCCCAATGGCCAAAGCTGGAACAATTTGAAGACAAAATAAATAATAATATTGATTATAACCAACCCCAAAAATAAATATCCATGAATCCATACTGATACAAATAAATAGAGGAGAAGGGACATACTTTCCTTACAGAAGAATTCCAAATAATAAACATAAAAGGGGGGCCAGCCCGGTGGCGCAAGTGGTTAAGTGTGCGCGCTCCGCTGCAGTGGCCCGGGGTTCGCCGGTTCAGATCCCGGGTGTGCACCGACGCACCACTTGGCAAGCCATGCTGTGGCGGTATCCCATATAAAGTGGAGGAAGATGAACACGGATGTTAGCCCAGGGCCAGTCTCCCTCAGCAAAAAAAGAGGAGGATTGGCAGATGTTAGCACAGGGCTGATCTTCCTCACACACACACACAAAAAAAACGGAAAAGGTATGAGGGAAATAGAAAATCACCACTAGAACATGACAGTAATAATTGCTGCAGATAAGACAAAACTTAAAGGAGAAAGAGGATATTTGGATAGCCTCAAAGTATCTCCCTCAAAATATTTGTTAATCATTGTGGTTTTAATATATGTCCACAAACTCTTTGATATTCCTCTATTAAAGTTAGTGGAGTTTAATTCCTCTCCCCTTAAATGGGGACTGGAATTAGTGACTCACTTCTAACCAACCATGTGATCAAAGTTAACCCCCCGATATGATGTGAGATCACTGTGGAATTCCTCCCAAAATTCATAACTGTAGTCTAATCATGAGAAAGTATCAAAACAAACACAAGCTGAGGGACATTCTATAAAATAGCTGACTGGTACTATTGAAGGGGATACGGCAACTCTCTGTACTATCTTTGCAACTTGTCTGTAAATAAAAAATACTTCAAAATGAAAAGTTGAAAAAAAACCTTCCCACAAAGAAAAATCCAGTCCATACGGCTTCAATGGTGAATTCTATCAAAAATTTAAGGACTAAATAGTACTTCTCTTTCACAGATATTTTTATTTTATAAACTCACACTTATCCTTCAAATAATAGAAGGGGAGGCAACACATTCCATCTCATTTTGTGAAGCCAGCATTATTACTCTAATACCAAAACTAGAAAAAGTCAATTCAAGAAAAGAAAACTACTTATTAATATCACCCATGAAAAGAGATGCAAAAATCCTTAATCCATTAGCAAACCGAATCCAGCAATATATAAAAAGGGTAACACATCATGACTGTGGTGGGCTGAATCTACAATGGCCTACAACCTGAGAAGAACAACAACAAAATGAAAAACATGTACCCTCTGAACACAGTTTTGAAATAAATAAGATGTGCCAGTTATTGAGTTATTATTTCTCAGCTCCAAACCCAACCTACACTTGACTCTCCAACTCCGGTGCTGGGACATTACCCATCACACTTCTGCTTTGCCAGCTGGCTCCATGTTAGGCTCTGCCAATAAGAAGTGTTAATGGGAGAATGCAAGGCTGGAGGAGAAAGAAAGAACTTGTTCCTGCCTGTTTTCTCATGTGTGTTTTCCTCATGCTTCATGTTCTTGTGAGCAACATACTGAAGTCAGGTACCTGAGGGTTACTATAAATATTCAATAAGATTACTTTTTGACCTTGTTATGAGAAGAAGTTAATCTTCTCAATTTGCTGTTTTCCTGTTTAACTTGAGGGGTAACTCAAGGGTCACAAGGATTTATGAGCTTGTTTTACAAAAGAAAGAATGCCTTCAAGGATCACCAGATAACCAGCCCCGCAGCTGCCATTGATGCCCAGAAGTCAGATTGCCCAGGGGCTTATCAAGAGTGAAAGAAACATGGATTACCCTTTTGTTTCTTGTAAACTCCTCTGACCACACCCCTTAAGTTCTATAAAATGCCCTGCCTTCTTCTCTTGTTAAGGCAGATTTGAGAGAACCCACGCTCCTGCCTTCTCATCTCAGCCAATTCAAACAAACCTTTCTCCATCTCCAAGCACTGATGTCTCAGTGTTTGGCTTACTGCACATCAGGCACACAAACGTGAGATTAAGAGGTTCAGTATCAACACTAATAACATCTCTTCACCCTGATAGTAGTAGATCCTCTCCATATCAGTACCTGAATTGCCTTTGTACTTTTTCCAACATTTGCTGAGGCACCAGCACCAGCTAGTTAGTGCTCCTTTTCAGAGATCCAGCCACATGGGGCCCATCCTCCAAGCTTCTAAGATTTGATAATTCCAACCTCTTCTCTTTATTTCTCCAGTCCTAGAGGTAGAAACAACTTCCAGCAATTGCTATTTCCCTGATAATTTAGCATTCTCTTTTTGGCTTTTCAATTACATGCAACTCTACTTAATTCTTTACACTACTTTTTCTATATTCAAATTACAGGTGTGGTTTCTGTCTGCTGACTGGACCATTACTGATACAAAGATAACATTTTTTTAAATAACCATGATAAACAACTTAAGGAAAGAAAGATATTAGGAATACAAACCAAAAACAAAAAGAAAAAGATCACATGGAAAGATTAGACCAAAAAAACCTAGCAGCTAAAGAACAAATCAGTTAATTTAAAGCTCAGATTGAAGAACTCTCTCGGAAGTCATCAGGAAAGGATAAAAAGAAAGAAAATATAAAAGAAAAATTAAAACTCTGGAAGATAAAAGTAAAGGTGAAAACATTCAGCCAACAAGAATAACAGAAAAGAGAAAATTTTTCAATGAGGGGAGAAAACATTTGAAGAAATAAAGGAGATAAATTTACGAGAACTAAAGATGAAATGCCTCAGCTTAAAAAGATCTATAGTTTTCCAAACAGATGAGATAAAGAGCTCACACTAACTCAAATTTTAATAAATTTTAAAGAATACAAAAGTCAGGAAAAAATTCTACAAGATTACAGCAAGAAAGAACAGATCATCTACAAAGAAAAAACAACCAGACACATCAGATGTCTTGAAAACAAGTCAAAGGAACAATAGTTTTTTTGTTTTCTTGTTTTTTTGTGAGGAGGACTAGCCCTGAGCTAATATCCAATGCCAATCCTCCCCCTTTTCTTGAGGAAGATTGGCCCTGGGCCAACATCTGTGCCCATCCTCCTCTACTTTATATGGGATGCCGCCACAGCATGGCTTAGCAAGTGGTGCGTTGGTGTGCACCCAGGATCTGAACCTGTGAACCCCGGGCCGCCACAGCGGAGCGCATGCACTTAACCGCTGCACCACCAGGCCGGCCCAGAACAAAAGTTTTTTAATTACTGAAGAAAATAAATTTTAAATTCAGAATGTTTATATTCAAACTTTCATTCAAATGGGAGAGTATAATTAAAATATTCTGTTATACAAGATCACAGAAGGGCTGCTACACAAAGACCTAAATTAAAAACAGTGAGTACTTGGAAAAACACTCTTAAATAACAAGAGAATCAAAACCAGGAGATATGGTAATAAGTATGTGGAGTAAGGGTGATCAAATATCTTAGTAAAATTTATTACTGTCTATTTTGTTAAAACTGTCTATTAAAAAAAACCAAGGGGCCGGCCCGGTGGCGCAAGCAGTTAAGTACACACGCTCCGCTGCAGCGGCCCGGGGTTCGCCAGTTCGGATCCCGGGTGTGCACCAACACACCACTTGTTGAGCCATGCTGTGATGGCGTCCCATATAAAGTAGAGGAAGATGGGCACAGATGTTAGGCCAGGGCCAGTCTTCCTCAACAAAAAAAGAGGAGGATTGGCAGATGTTAGCTCAGGGACAATCTTCTTCACAAAAAAAAAAAAAAAAGTAGGTGATGTCAGCATCATGGCGAAGAGAGCTTTCCCCCTTAGACCTGCCCCCTCCCACAAGATACAACAGAAAGGACATTCATATACCAACAGAGGACATTCACACAACACAAAAGACATCTGAGAGACCCACACAGCCTTACATCTGAAGGTGGAGGTGCTGGAACCCCTGGAGGAAGTGGAAGGAGGTAAGGAGAACTCCTCTCCTTCCCCAACGACAGGGACCTTGGGACCAGGACTGCACAGCTCTCAGATAGATAGAGAGAGGGAGGGGCAGTCCTCCGTGGGAAAACTGTCGCTCTCCAAGTTCTCTCACAGCCTGTGGGAAATTCCCATACAGAGGGGACTGAACTGTTGTGGGTGTGTCTTCCTCAAGTTAGCACTGGAGAGCAGATAGTGAGGGAAGAGCGAGAGGCCCCCAGGCCTCTGCCCCCAGGCAGGCGAAAGAAAGAGCCCCTCTCCCTGCCTGGTGCTTCAGCACAGCTGGTCGGCCAGAGAGCCCATGGATCATGGCAGGCTCAGAACACACAGCTCTTAACCCCCACCCAGTGGAGGCAGGGAGAAGCCGCAACTAGATATTTTCAGCATGAGGAAAAGTAAGCCCATGCCCTCAAGCAGTATGCAAAAACATATTAAATCTCCAGACCAGAAGGAAAATGACAAGCACCCAGAAATCAATCCTGAAGGCATAGAAATTTATAACCTGAATGACAGAGAATTCAAAATAGCTATCATAAAAAAGCTCAACGAATTACAAGAAAATACAGATAGACAATTCAATGAAATCAGGAACTTCTTCACAAAGAGATTGAAATTATAAAGAAAAATCAATCAGAAACATTGGAGATGAAAAACACAATGGAGGAGACAAAGAAAAATCTAAAATCTTTAAAAAACTGAGCTGACAATATGGAGGAAAGAATTAGCAATATTGAGGATAGGAATGCAGAAATCCTCCCGATGGAGGAGGAGAACTAAGACTAAAATGAAATGAAAATCTCTGAGAAATATCCGACTCAATTAGGAAATGCAACTTAAGGATTATAGGTATTCCATAGGGAGAAGAGAATAAAAAGGAGCAGAGAGCTTGTTCAAAGAAATAATAGCTGAGAACTTCCCAAACCTGGGGAAGGAGCTGGAAATACAAGCAAATGAAGTGAATAGATCTCCTAAATACATAAACATGAAAAGACCCTCTCCAAGGCATATAGTAGTAAAGCTGGCAAAAGTCAATGACAAAGAAAAAATATTAAGGGCAGTAAGCCAAAAAAAAAAAAAAAAAAAAAAAAAAACATACAAAGGAATTCCTATCAGGGTCTCATCCGATGTCTCGGCAGAAACTTTAGGAGAGAGTGGCATGATATATTCAAAATTCTGAAAGACAAAAACTTTCAGCCAAGAATGCTCTATCCAGTGAAAATATCCTTCAGATATGATGGAGAAATAATAACTACCCCAGATAAACAAAAGCTAAAGGAATTCATTGCCACAAGACCTCCACGACAAGAAATGCTCAAGAAGGGCCGGATGCATGAAAAAAAAAAGAGAGAAAGTGGATACAAAGTTTTGAGCAGTGAGAAAAATAGGTAGACAAAATCAAAAGAACTGCAGCTCTCTATTAGAATAGGTTAGCAAATAATTATAACATCAAGGATTAAGGGAAGCAAAACACCAAAAATAAATATAACCTCATCACTTTAAACACAAACTCAAAACACAAGATAGAATAAGTTGTGACAATAATAACTTAGAAGGGGAAGAGCGAAGGGATGGAATCGACTTAGTCAAAGGAAATAGGCCATCAGAAAAGGGACTACCTCATCCATGAGATTTTTTTATACAAACCTCATGGTAACCACTAAACAAATAATCAGAAAGAGACACATACAATAAATACAGAGAAAACTAAGAAAACCATCATACAGAACCAGCAAAGTGAACTGGTAGTCTGAAACACATGGGACGAGAAACCAAGGAAATGCAAAAGAACCAGAAAATAGTGACAAAATAGCAACAGCAAGGCCTCATATATCAATAATCATTCTAAATGTAAATGGACTGAATTCTCCAATCAAAAGACACAGAGTGGCAGGATGGATTAAAAAACAAGATCCAACAATATGCTGCCTCCAGGAAACACATCTGAGCTCTAAAGACAAACACAGGCTCAGAGTGAAAGGATAGAAGACAATATTCCAAGATAATGGCAAACAAAAGAAAGGAACTGTTGCCATACTTATATCAGACAAAGTAGACTTCAAGATAAAACAGGTAATGAGAGACAAAGAGGAGCAATATAGAGTGATAAAAGGGACACTCCAAGAAGAACACATATCACTTATAAATATATATGCACCCAACACAGGAACACCAAAGTACATAAAGCAACTATTAACAAACCTAAAAGGAGATATTAACAACAACACAATAATAGTAAGGGATCTTAAGACTCCACTTACATCAAAGGATAGATCATCCAGATGGAAAGCCAATAAGGAAATAGTGGACTTAAACAAAAAACTAGATGAGATGGACTTAATAGATATAGATAGAGCACTCCATCCAAACACAGCAGATTACACATTCTTCTTAAGCATGCATGGAACATTCTCAAGGATAGACCAAATGTTGGGGAACAAGGCAAGCCTCTATAAATTTAAGAAGATTGAAATCATAACAAGCATCTTTTCCGACCATAATGCTATGAAATTGGAAATCAACTACAAGAAAAAACTGGGAAAGTGACAAAGATGTGGAGACTAAACAACATGCTACTGAACAACCAATGGATCATTGAAGAAATTAAAGGAGAAATCAAAAAATATCTGAAGAAAAATGAAAATGAAAATACACCACACCAACTAATATGGGATGCAGCAAAAGTGGTCCTGAGAGGGAAACTCATAGCAATACAGGCCCACATTAACAAACAAGAAAAATCTCAAATAAGCAACCTTAAACTACACCTAACAGAATTAGAAAAAGAAGAACAAATAAAGCCCAAAGTCAGCAGAAGGAGAGAAATAATAAAAATTAGAGCAGAAATAAATGAAATTGAAACAAGAAAAAAACAGTAGAAAGGATCAATGAAACAAACAGCTGGTTCTTTGAGAAGATAAACAAAACTGACAAACCCTTTTAAGCCAGACTCACTAAGAAAAAAAGAGAAAAGGCTCAAATAAATACAATTAGAAATGAAAGAGGAGAAATTACAATGGATACCACAGAAATACAAAGTATTATAAGAGAATACTATGAAAAACTATATGCCCACAAATTGGACAATCTAGAAGAAATGGATAAATTCTTAGACTCATACAACCTCTCAAAACTGAACCAAAAAGAAATAGAGAATCTGAATAGATCAATCACAAGTAAAGAGATTGAAACAGTAATCAAAAGCCTCCCCAAAAATAAAAGTCCAGGACCAGATGGCTTCTCTCGAGAATTTTACCAAACATTCAAAGAAGATTTAATACCTATCCTTCTCAAACTATTCCAAAAAATAGAGGAAGCTAGAACACTTCCTAACACATTCTATGAGGCCAACATCACCCTGATACCAAAGCCATATAAGGACAATACAAAGAAGGAAAATTACAGGCCAATATCACTGATGAACACAGATGCAAAAATCCTCAACAAAATATTGGCAACCCGAATTTAGCAATACATTAAAAAGATCATACACCATGATCAAGTGGGATTTATACCAGGGACATAGGGATGGTTTAACATCTGCCAATCAATCAATGTGATACACCACATTAACAAAATGAGGAATAAAAACCACATGATCATCTCAATAGATGCAGAGAAAGCATTTGACAAGATCCAACATCCATTTGTGATAAAAAAAAAAAAAAACAACTTTTAAGAAAATAGGTATAGAAGGAAAGTACCTCAACATAATAAAAGCCATACATGACAAACCCACAGCCAACATCATACTCAACAGGAAAGAACCGAAAGCCATTCCTCTGAGAACAGGAATAAGACAAGCATGCCCACTCTGGCCACTCTTATTCAACATAGTACTGGATGTTTTGGCCTGAGCAATAGGCGAGAAAAAGGAATAAAGGAATACAAATAGGCAATGAAGAAGTGATAACTCTTGCTGTTTGCAGATGACATGATTTTATATACAGAAAAAGAATCAATTGGAAAACTATTAGAAATAATTAGCAACCACAGCAAAGTTGCAAGTACAAAATCAAGTTACAAAAATCCGTTGCATTTCTATACTCCAATCACGAACTAACAGAAAGAGAACTCAAGAAGACAATCCCATTTACAATCGCAACAAAAAGAATAAAATATCTAGGAATAAATTTAACCAAGGAGGTGAAAGACCTATACAATGAAAACTATAAGACACTATTGAAAGAAATCAACGATGACATAAAGAAATGGAATGATATCCCACGCACATGGACTGGAAGAATAAACATAGTTAAAATGTCCATACTACCTAAAGCAATCTACAGATTCCATGCAAACCCAATCAGAATCCCAATGACATTCTTCACAGAAATAGAACAAAGAATACTAAAATTCATATGGGGCAACAAAAGACCCTGAATAGCTAAAGCAATCTTGAGAAAAAAGAACAAAGCTGGAGGCATCACAATCCCTGACTTCAAAACATACTACAAAGCAATAGTAATCAAAACAGCATGGTACTGGTACAAAAACAGTCACACAGATCAATGGAACAGAAGTGAAAGCCCAGAAATAAAACCACAAATCTAGGGACAGCTAATCTTCCACAAAGAGCTAAAAACATACAATGGAGAAAGGCAAGTCTCTTCAATAAATGGTGCTGAGAAAAGTGGACAGGCACATGCAAAGAATGAAAGCCATTCACAAAAATTCAGATCCAAGACCTGAAGGTGAGACGTGAAACTATAAAACTCCTAGGAGAAAATATAGGCAGTACCCTATTTGACATTGGTCATAAAGGAATCTTTTTGGATACCATGTCTACTCAGACAAGAGAAACTAAAGAAAAAATAAACAAGTGGGACTTCATCAGATTAAAGAGCTTCTACAAGGCAAATGAAACCAGGATCAAAATGAACAGCCAACCTACCAGCTGGGAGAAAATATTTGCAAATCATATATCTGACAAGGGGTTAATCTCCATAATATATAAAGAACTCACACAACTGAACAACAAAAAGACAAACAACCCGATCAAAAAATGGGCAGAGGAGATGAACAGATACTTTCTCAAGGAAGATATACAGATGGCCAACAGGCACATGAAAAGATGCTCAACATCACTAATCATCAGGGAAATGCAAATCAAAAACTACACTAAGATATCACCTTACACCTGTTAGAATGGCTATAACCACCAAGACAAAAAAACAACAAATGTTGAAGAGGTTTTGGAGAAACAGGAACCCTCATTCACTGCTGGTGGGAATGCAAACTGGTGCAGTACAGAGATTCCTCAAAAAATTAAAAATAGAAATACCCTAGGATCCAGCTGTACCCACTACTGGGTATCTATCCAATGAACCTGAATCAACAATCCAAAGAGGCTTATGCACCCCTATGCTCATTGCAGCATTATGCACTATAGCCAAGAAGTGGAAGCAACCCAAGTGTCCCTCGACTGATGACTGGATAAAGATGTGGTATACATACACAATGGAATACTACTCAGCCATAAAAAAAAGACAAAATCTTCCCATTTGCAACAACAGGGATGGACCTGGAGGGTATTATGTTAAGTGAAATAAGCCAGACAGAGAAAGACAAACACCGCATGATTTCACTCATATGTGGAAGATAAACTAACACATGGAAAGAGAGAACAGTTTGCTGGTTACCAGGGGAAGGGAGTTGGCGGGGTGGACACAAGGGGTGAAGGGACACATTTATATGGTGACTGACAAAGAATAATGTACAACTAAAATTTCACAGTTATAAACTATTACAACATCAATTAAAAAAAAGCAAAAGCATATTTTAAAAAACTAAAATTCTAGACAATATCAATATTGTGGGTCAGTGAAAAGGGATTTTACACCAAAGGAACGAGACGGTATGTTAAGATACTTGTCTTATTAGAAAGATTATGTAGATATTGATATATTTAAGTTAAGAAATGTAAATAGACATGACCATGGGTCTTAGGATAAGAGTAAACACTCTAAGAACAAATCTAGAGTTCAGCAGCACTCCCACAGGCAGCTTCCCGACAAGGTCCACAGGAACCCCACTGGCTTCTCAGTGGTGAGTTAAGCAAGCAACAACCATCAGTGGATTTCCAGTGAGTTCTGAGGATGTCCATTCAGTTTCCCACAGAATTCAACAGCACTTCCGACAGGTGACTTCCTAGCAGCTTTCCAGCAAGTCAGCCAGTGCCGCAGCCTACTCCCCAGAGTGTTCAACAGTACTCTGCACAAGCAGTTTTTTGGTGAATTTCATCAACACCATAGCAGGCAGTTTCCCGCCCAGAAGCCTCCAGTGGAGGGTTTCTTGCCTAAAAATGTGCTGGCCCTTGGTAACCGGCTTACCATCCCCAACCTGCCAGCACTCCAGTAGAAAGCTTCCAACTTGCCAGCCTGAGACTGTGGTTCTCTTCCTACCATGCTCTCTCTGTAGACAGCAGACCAGCTCTGGCCCAGGGCAACATAACAAATTTCTCTCCATTCTCCAATGGGCTATGAACAAGTTCTGAATCCCAGCCTGAGGTGGGGTCCTGGTTTCCAAGTTTATCCCTTCCTTGAGTACTCCTTCAGCACTAGGGGATTCTCTTTTATCCCTCTTTAGCACTTAATTTCTTATAAACAGTTCACTCTTTATATGAAACCTTCCCTGCTGAAATTTTTGTTTATCTCCTCTTGGACCCTGACTGATAAGCTGACGAAACAGTTAGGGGGACAAATAATTGTTTATCTTTATCTGTAAAAGAAACAACAAAAGAAGATGTATCCATCATATCTATATGTGTACCCAGGTAGATCAAACAACAGACAAACCTGCAGGAATAAACAGAAAAATCAACAATTATAACTGAAAATGTAAATATAGCCATCTCAGAAACTGCTAAAACAAGCAGACAAAAATAGATAGATGATAGAAAGATAAAGAGATAAAGGGATAGAGGGAAACAGAGAGGGAGAGATAAAGATGACGATGAAGATAGATGATAGGTAGGTAGGTAGGTAGGTAGATACGTAGGTAGGCAGATAGATAGATAAAACTCACACAATATAAATAGTAAACCAGAGCTATTATACTCAAATTATTAGATTAACCAAGAGTGGAGTTATGAATACAAGTATTTGGTTTCATTGTCTCCCAAAAACTCCCCCAAAGAAACAACGGTAGTGTTTTATTTATTTGTTTGTTTGTGTATCAAGAGAATGGGTTAGGATCCAATGGCAGCAAAATTTAGTGAGTTGCAAAGCAGACAGACAAGTGGTAACTGACTCCGGCAGTCCTGAAAAAGCTGAATCCTAAGCCAGCAGTGAAGAAAACCAAGAAGCAAACTAATATCATAGAACCCCAGAAGGCTCAAGAATTGGCAGTACCAAGAATTGGCAGGTACTCTAGAAGTAAAGAGTAAAAGTGGGACTAAAAACAAGTTGAAAGTCTCTTTAAGAACAAGATTAGGACTCAGATTCCCTCACTCACTTCATGCCTCTCCCTAATCTCAGCAGAAGTTTGACTGCATCTTCTCTGGAGAGAGTAAAACAGAGAATGACTAAACTGGTGGATACCAGGCAGAGATAAGGGCAGGGGCAATATACTGAACATAGAGAAATTAAGTGAAATCTTATATAATGAATGTTAAGACTCTAGTTTTTTTCTCCAACATGGTCCCCAGAGCACTAGCAGCCAGGCATATGCCCTCTATGAAGGGCATGAAGTCTGAAAGATTCTGCTCTAGGAAATCTAACTAGCTCAAGAGAAAAGAACTGTGCTCCCCAAGGAAGCAGCCAAGCTATATCGCAGACTATGTTATTGTTGGATCTTAGTAGGGAACCAATATTTAAAGAAAGAGGAGGCTAAGGATATTATGAAAAGATATTAAAATAAAACTAAGGCACCAAACATGTGTAATATCAGAACTACAAAAAAAGAGGAGAAGAGGTGAAGAAAACAGACCACGTAATGAAAGACTTCTCTTCTCTAATATATATGTAAACATAAATGAAAGAGTAAGACAGAAGAGAAACCAAACACTTTCTCGCTCCCTCTACCTCTACGTAGTAGTTCTTGAAGCTACTACTACCACCTGCCCACATCTGTTCAAGATCCCCGTTTAAACTGTACTTCAGTCACTTTGGCTTTCTTTTAGTTCCTAAAAAGGGCCATGCACCTTTCTGCCACAAGATCCATGTAAATATCTAGACATATTCAGAGGGAAAATACGAACATTTCCATTAACGACCACATCATTTCCTATATAATTCCAAATATTTTAACATTTGTATACATCGATAAATGGACTGAGTTTTTGCATTTCACTCACAGCAAACAGATCAGTGTTTTAGAAATTATGGCTCCTAAACTCTAGCTGTTTAGACCTTTGCCTATGAGAATGAGACACTATACTTACAAACAATGGAAGAGAACATTTGTCAAACTGTTAGTCAATAAAGTGGTTGTCGATGAATGCTGAAGTCTTTTCCGTATTAGAGTTAGTCAACAAATGTTACATAATCAATCTGGATTATATATGTGGCAACTTTTCAATGCCAAATTGTCTTCCCCCTGACACAAAAGATGTTCCTTCACTGCCAGATGGTATTTGCCCAGGGAACGCAAGCTTAAATTTTTTCTAAGTTAAATATATATATGACAATAAATCCATAATGGAATGTAAATTCAAGACAAAATGATTTTAATTCTTCTTTTATATTAACATGAGCAACTAAATATTGAGTGTATCGTTTAAAAACTATAATCTTTCCTTCATATATCTTTTCCCAAATTTCTTTCACTAGTTACTCAAGTTTACCATTATCAGTTTGGGGTAAAAATCTATTTCCTAACCATTCTCTGAGGGAAAAACAATAATAACCTTTTAATGTAAACGCAATTGAATCAAAGCATTGATTTTACGTAGGACAGTTGATGAAAAGAGAATGGGCTCAGGAGAATTTAGATGGACCTAGTTTCTATTTCTTAGCTATGTTACTTTGTATTTATGTGACCATGGGCGACTTATTTGATTTCATTGAGCCTCTGTCTGTAATTAACAAAATTGTGATAATACTAGATAAAGGATATTAAGAGGATTAAATAAGATATTTGGCCAGTGCCTGGCATACAGTGGTTACTTAATAAATGAAAGTACCCTTTTTAAAACTGAATTTCCTTTTCAAAACTAAATTCAAAAATTTTAACTATTCCTGCCTTTAAAAAATTTACATTTTGGGGCCGGCCGGGTGGCGCAAGCGGTTAAGTGCGCGCGCTCCGCTGCGGCGGCCCGGGGTTCGCTGGTTCGGATCCCGGGCGCGCACTGACGCACTGCTTGGCAAGCCATGCTGTGGTGGCGTCCCATATAAAGTGGAGGAAGATGGGCACAGATGTTAGCCCAGGGCCGTCTTCCTCAGCAAAAAAAGAGGAGGATTGGCGGATGTTAGCACAGGGCTGATCTCCTCACAAAAAAAAAAAAAAAAAAATTTACATTTCATTTCTGTGAATATATTCTCCTAATGGAGGACAATAGGTGGATGGGAGAAAGATTTGGAAAAAAAACTTTTCATATTTTTTGTAACTTTTGTATTATACATTTGAAAATAAATGAATAAGATTTAAATAAAAATAGTAAGCCAATGTATCCAAAAATATTAACCAAATAAATGTAGCACATAAAGTCCTAATAATTTTATGTAAGTGAGCCCCCTGAAAGCAGGGATTACGTCTTATTCATCTCTGGACCCAAGAATTTTGAGCAATGCTAGGCACATAGTAAACATGCAAAAACATCAGGAGGAATGGATGCATGGCTGAGACTTCCAGGTACATTTTGGTCACATTTATATGGTAGCAAAAATAAGATTGCAAATGGCTCTCTATAGTTTCTAGATACCTAAATTACATAATAGAATTTGAGTATAAAAAGCAATTAACTGTGCTATCAGGGAAACCAAAAATAATTAATCCCCAAATGATACATTTAATGTCCGTAAATAGAGGCACAATCCAAAATATATCATGATTTGTCATAGCATCAAACATTAGGAAAAAAACTATCATTAATTTCTAGAGATTTATAGAGAAAAATACATTTCTCAAAAATCTAAAAATTTCTCACAAAGAATAGGGTCATTACTTTTTACAACTGTGAAATCCAAGTAAATCATGAAGAATGAAAAACTATCTTTCCATAGTAGAGTACAAGAATTAATAATTCAAAGTGGACAAGGCAACAAAATAGTCCATGTTAGAAGAGTATCTATATCTGATTAAACGAATACACAGAATGACACCAACATACACATTTTGAAATTCCTTGGCATCACCACAATAACTCATATAGCCTTGGGTCCAGAAGAGATGTTAAGATATTATACAGAAGATCAGCTCTAAGGTTTTTTTAAATGCATAAGATTAAAAAAAGACAAGAACAAAATATATCAAAATATTATTAGTATTTTTCTTAGAGTGGCAAGGTTATGGGCGATTTTATTCTTCCTGCCTTTATTTTCCAAATTTTCTCTAGTGTAATTATATTTTTTCATAATTAAACATATATAAAATTTTTAAGATACCATCTGATTTAAAAAAGAAGAAACCATCCAGTGCACCCTATGCTTATAAGCAGTTTAAAGATTAAACAATCTTACACATACAGATGTAAAATCTATTTTCAAAGTCTCCAAGAAAGGGGATTTAAAATGAGCACCACCTGTTTAGAAAGGGAACTTGCTAAACGAGTTCTTTCTGCCCACATCACAAACAGAAATAAATTGTACGTATGTGTTCTCTGATCTTTTGAAATCTTTTGGCAGTTCTCTGTGGGAGTCATTAGAGAAGAAATGGTGATATAATTCAGTATACCAATCTTGTTTAAGAAAACTAATCTACTCTCCTACCTTCTCTTTTTTTACTATTAAATGGAGCACTGTCCACAGGCAGTTAGCCAAGCAGCCAGGTGAACTGCTCTAGTCACTCAAGCATTTGCACATGTCTACAACACTTTATATCCTTTTATGATAAAATTACTCAAAACAAAGAAAGGAAATAGCAGCAATAAATCATGCTGGCATAGCACAGGTTATTTATTCTGAACAGGATGGCTGACAAAGGAACCTGCTGTCACAACATATGAAAGCACTTAAAATAATGAGGTTTTTCAGAAAAAACTTAAAATGAATAAAGAAAGACATTAAGTATCTGATTCCTTCCACAAGATACTTTCAAAGAAAACGAGGATGATGAGGAATTTGATCTGACATATTGGAGGTTAATAAGGAAACAACATGATCTCCCAATTTAATTTTTCAGTTTTTATATGGAAGAGTATGGGCTTTGGAGTCAAGCAGACTGGGGTTTGAATACTGGCTCCAATGTTCACTACTTGGCCAGTCACTTAACCATTTTATAATCCATTTGTAAAAATGGGAACTAAGGGGCCGGCCTGGTGGCGCAAGCTGTTGGGTGCACGGGCTCCATTGCAGCAGCCCGGGGTTCGCCGGTTGGGATCTTAGGTGCGCACCAGTGCACCACTTGACAAGCCATGCTGTGGCGGCATCCCATATAAAGTGGAGGAAAGATGGGCATGGATGTTAGCCCAGGGCCAGTCTTCCTCAGCTAAAAAAAGAGGAGGATTGGCAGATGTTAGCTCAGGGCTGATCTTCCTCACAAAATAAAAAAACAAGGGAACTAAAATAGCTACCTCATAGAGTGGTAGTTAGTATTAAGCAAAGTAATGGGTGAAAATTCATGCTGCATGTGTTATTACTCTCTAAACTTTTCCACATGTTCGGAATGTTATAAAAACACATAGTACAATGAGTGGCACATAACACGCTCTCAATAAATGTTGACTCATTTCCTTGTTACAGACAGGAGAATTAAACCAGAGTTTTTTTAGCTTAAAAAAAAAAAAAAGGAAGGGACTAGAGGAGGTCACCAAGTTCACCCTATACCTCCAGGCAGATTTATGACATTAAATAAACATCATCTGATGACTTTCAGCACAAGGAGTGCTGAAGAGAAAAGAATCATAAATAGGAAAATAACAATCAATTAAATTTAAAATAGACAAAGTTGATGCTGATTGTAAAAGGGAACCTGCTTCTAAGGACCCCTGTGGTTTAAATGGTGAAACTTACAAAACCATAGTGATTAAAACAAACAAACAAAACCGGTAGAATAGGTAGTATCACAAATCAGTGGGAAAAAAAAATTCATTTTTTGGTTGATGAGATCATAGAAACTAACTCACTGCAAGGAGAAAAGTGCAGTTCTATCCTTACTTTACACCAGGGGTCAGCAAATTTTTCTGTAAAGGGCCAGATAGTAAATATTTTATGCTTTGCAAGCTATACAGTCTCTGTTGCAACTACTCAACTCTGCCATTTTAGCACAAAAGCAGCCATAAACAATACATAGACAATAAACAAATGAACATGGTTGTGTTCCAATAAAGCTTTATGAATATTGAAAACTGAATTTCATATAATTTTCACATATCACAAAGTAGTATCATTATTTAATTTTTTTAATCATTTAAAAATATAAAATCTTTCTTAGCTCATGGACTGTATAAAAATTAAGCCAGATTTGGGCCATATTTGGACTACAGGCTGTAGTTTGACAAGCCCTGCTTCACACCACTTTAAAAAATGAAAAAACTCAAATTGGATTAAAGTACTAAATGTGAAAGATAAAACTAAACAACATAAGAAAATAAAGAAAAATATCTCATTGACATCTTGGTGTGAATAAAGATTTTTTATAATCAAAATGAAGTAAAAAATTATGCATTTCATTACATTAAAATTAGAAGTGTCTGTTTAATGAAGGACACCATAGGACACCTACCATAACAGGTAGGTAACACACTGCAAGAAGATACCTGCAACATTAAAAGGCATTCAAGTTCTAGAATATTCAAAGAATTCCTACAAATCAACAAAAAAAAGAAAGGAAATCCAATAATATTTGAATACTGTTATTTACTGTCTAAATAACAAGTGGATGATTATGTTTCTGCTTCATTGTTTAACAAGTTTCATTATCAGAAGTTCTTCTCCTTACGCTCACTGTGAAAATTCTTGAAGGAACAATCTAACGTCTAGTGTATACGTGTGTGTATATAACACAAATAGTGGATGTCATTCACTTGTGGGATTTTATTCTATTTTAGTACATAAACATCTACGTAGTGATTCACTATGTACCAGGCACTATTCTAAGTAATTTACAAATCTTAACTCATTTAATCCTCTTAATTCTCTAAGATAGGCAGTATTACTATCCTGTAATTAAAGATGAGTCTTATGAGTGGTTTTCATCTTTATACTTACCTATTTTCTAATTTTTAAGCAATGTATATCTATACATACATATATACACAAATATAAATAAAATGGTGTACAGAAAAGTACTGTGCCCTTTTCAGGGAGAGGAATGTGGAGGAATCAAGAAAAGTAAAGGACTCAAATGCAATACCTAAAGGCAATATTTTTACTTATTTCAATGGAAGTTGAGTTTATACTTTGTCAGACTCTTATATCTAATTAATATATATTTACTGCTTCAATCTGCTATCTTTCTTATTCATCCTGCTATTAATATACATAATGTTTTTCAGGGGGAAGAGACAGGTATGTAAAGAACTGAAGGGTTTTGTTTGTTTGTTTGTTTCAGAGCATAATGAAACCTTCTAACCTCAAAGCAAAGCTGTCCATCAACAAATTTTTTTAAGCACCTACTATTTCAGGCATAGTTCTAGGCAATAAGGGTAGAGTAGTAGCCAGGACAGATAAAGACTCAGAATATCCTGCCTTCAAAGAGCTCACTTTCTAGTTCAAGAGCTACATTCTAAACTAGAACACTGCTAACACAGAAATAAGAAAACGGATTTTGAGCCAGCCCTCTTAGCCTAGTTGTTAAAGTTCAGCACTCTCACCGCTTCGGTGGCCCAGGTTTATTTTCCAGTCATGGAACCACACTATCCGTCTGTCGGTTGCCATGCTGTGGAAGCGGCTCACATAGAAGAAGTAGAAGCATCTGCAACTAGGATATACAACCATGTACTGGGGCTTTGGGGCGGGGAAAAAAAAAAGAGGAAGAGTGGCAACAGATGTTAGCTCAGGGTGACTCTTTCTCTGAAAAAAAAAAAGAAAAAGAAAATGGATTTAAAATAGGACACTTTGTGGGCCCACCCATGGCTTAGTGGTTAAGTGTGTGCGCTCCGCTAACTGGCAGCCCGGGTTCGGATCCCGGCCCGCACACTGACGCACGCTTCTCCAGCCACGCTGAACCCGCGTCCCACATACAGCAACTGGAAGGATGTGCAACTATGACATGCAACTATCTACTGGGGCTTTGGGGGAAAAAAAAGGAGGAGGATTGGCAATAGATGTTAGCTCAGAGCCGGTCTTCCTCAGTAAAAAGAGGAGGATTAGCATGGATGTTAGCTCAGGGCTAATCTTCCTCACAAAAAAAAAAAAAAAAGTTTCCTGGAGGCTCCCTGCTATTCCAGGCATCATGAAAAAAGTCTGATAGGAAATAACTTGCTCAAGATCCAAGAGCTGATGAGGAGCAAAACAAATTATAAAAAAAAAAAAAAACAGGACACTTGCTTTTGTTTGCCTTTGTATTCATATAACAGCATAAAAGTCGAGGATAGGATTCTTTACATTAACTAACATAGTACCTTAATGTTTATAAAATGCTCTCCCATGCATCAATTCGTTTAATCCTCACAACAACATACGGAGGCAGAATTATTTCTAACAAAGCTCAACTTAACATATTGAGAACTAAAGCTCATATACAGATCTTCCTCGACTTACAATGGGATTACGTCCGATAAACTCATCGTAAATTGAAAATATCCTAAGTCGAAAATGCATTTAATACACCTAGTCTACTAAACATCACACCTTAGCTTAGCCTACCTTAACTGTGCTCAGATCGCTTACATTAGCCTACAGTTGGGCAAAATCATCTAACATAAAGCCTATTTTATAATAAAGTGTTGAATATCTCAGGTAATTTATTGAATACTATACTGAAAGTGAAAAACAGAATGACCGTATGGGTACAGAATGGTTGTCAGTGTATCGGTTGTTCACCCTCGTGATTGTGTGGCTGACTGGGAGCTGCGGCTCACTGCCACTGCTCAGCATCACAAGAGAGTATCCTACCGCATATCACTAGCCTGAGCAAGGATCAAAATTCAAAGTACGTTTTCTACTGAATGCTTATCACTTTCACACCATCTAAAGTTCAGAAATCATAAGTTGAACCATCATAAGTCAAGGACCATCTGTAGTTTAAATGACATCTTCAAGATCACAGTTTTAATGATAGGTATAACGATCAACTAAGGAAAATGAGTGAAAATTATCTATACTAATTAACATTTACCAAATATTTATTGAGTGCACAAATATTTACTGAGTGAGTAAATTAGAGTTATTAATTAGACTATTAGAGTTGATTGTTCATATATTTATATTCCTCACTAGAGTACGAACTCCTTAAGAACAGAAACCATATCTTACTCATTTTTGTGACCCAACACAATGTCTGCCATATAATAAGTATTAAATAAATGTTAAACAAATGAGTGAATTATGAATTTCCCTATATTTTTGATACTTTAGATGGCACATTACCAGAAACATAGGCAGCAGATTTAAATTAAATATATATGTTAAGTCTCGTGAGGATGTTTCTTTCAGATATTTTTATTAAAGGAATTGCTGATTGTTTAATACCTGAATTTTGATTCATAGATTGAAGGTAATCAATTCATAAGAAAGCATGATTGTAAAGCTGTCACCCTCTTCTCTTACCAACTAATTACAATCATTCTCTCTTGCCAGTTTTCCTTTGATCTGTGTAGGAAATTAATAGCACAGTCATTGAAAAAGAAGCAATACACTAGCAGAAGCCAAGAAGGATAATAATAATAATAATAACAACAACGAAGTCCGCCAGGCAAATAAAGAACTGCAACTGCAAAAATGTGGACATGAATTAGAATTAGAATTTTTATACGGTGTGCTGTAGTTTTTTATATAGCATACAATATAAAAAACTACAAACAAGTTTAAAATCATTCCAAATAGTTATTTCAAATAAAGATACAGTTGAATGATTTTAAATAAAGCACATATCAATATAATAATATAAAAAATATTGATGTCCTTTAGCAGTTCATTAAAAAAATAAAAAGAAGTTTTCAATTTTACAATGGAGAACTACTGACTTCACTTATTATACAATAATGATAGCCAACTTAAAATAGAAAATAGTAATCAGTTAAGATGATTTTATTCAGTGTGGAAAAGTAATTATTTATACTTTTTCATGCTTTAAGTTTAGATAAAGCATATTTTAGATACCTTAACTTTATGCTAATCTAGTGCCTTTCAAAACCTAAATGCAATGGCTCCTATATATAACTGGGTACCTAATTTGCAACTCTTCATGGGTACTGGCTCTCCAAAGTTACAGACAGACTGGATACATACTAACTATACCCATCTAACAATTTCATATTCCAGTACTACTTGTCTTCTTTGTAATTAATCCAATATGATTGCCAAATTATGTACTTTATATACAGAATGCAAATGCATTGGGGAAAAAAAATAGAAAATAAAAGATTAAGCAAGCAGAAAAACTGTCTAATTCCAGACAAGATGGAGTAAACACACTCCACCCTATTTCTCCTACTACTACAGTTTTTAAACTCTCAATAAAATTCAAAAAGCAACTGACAGAAGACACTAAAAGGCAAAGAAAAGAAAGAGGACTGGATAGGGACCTTGAGATTCAAGGAAAAACCTCTGTGAGATCCCTGAGTCCTTTTATTTGTTTTGCCTCCTATATATCCTAACATAAGCACTAGAGACCCACAAGCTAGAAACACTAACAGACATAGCCAAAAAAAGTCCCAAGAAAAGCTTACTATCTCTGGTCAAAGGACCAGGAAAAGGGCAGTTCAGCAGAACAAACATTTTGACTGTACCTGCCCTAATCCAGGCAAACTGCATTAAAAAAGATAGACTCCATCTCCTCCCTGCTACAGCTGCAGCTATTATGAGCCATGTCCAGCATCTGCACCCTGAATAACAAGACAATACCCACTCCCCAACTGTGAGAACTGTGGGATGAGCCCTGTCTTCTACCATCACCCTGTAACAATAAAATAGGTCCCTCTCCTCAGCTATAGACTCTGAGGAGAGCCTGTCTCACATCCATGCCCTTCAAAATGAGATGGTATCCCTTCCACCTCCCACTGGGTGCTGCATTCACAGAGACTAGACAGAGCCCTGTTCTCCATCTCCATCATGCAATCATGAGGCAGAACTCTATTCTCTACCAATTGGAGAGGGGAGGGAGGATTACTGAGAGTAGAGAGCTGGAGAAAGGAATTTTCTAAATCTGCATATGAAGTCCTGGGCAGATCTATAAGCACCCAGTGCATAAAACTGACCAGATCAACATAGCAAAAACTTTGAGAACTAACTATGGTGTGGAATACCACCCAGGTTTTATATTGGCCCCTGGATAACACATAAGTAAGGCAAACCAGAAGAACATTGTAAAGGCTTCGAAAACTAAACTGACATTTTAACCACAAGCCAAAACAGTGGGCCAGGATGCGCATATTGAACCTAAACAGGTTGAATACATGCTAAGATAAAAAACAGGAAGCAGAAGCTCATAAAATAATACACAAAAGATCCAGGATACAATCAAAAACTACTTGTCATGGCCGGCCCAGTGGCATAGTGGTTAAGTTCACACGCTCTGCATTGGCAGCCTGGGGTTCACGGGTTCAGATCCCAGGTGCAGACCTACGCAATGCTTGTCAAGCCATGCTGTGGCAGGTGTCTCACATATAAAGTAGAGGAAAATGGGCAAGGATGTTAGCCCAGGGCCAATCTTCCTCAGCAAAAAGAGGAGGAGTGGCAACAGATGTTAGCTCAGGGCCAATCTTCCTCACCAAAAAAAAAGAACAAAACAAAACTACTTGTCATATTCAGAACTATGAAAATCTCAATTCAAATGAAAAAACACAATCAACAGATGCCAACACTGAAATGACACAAATGTTGACTGACTCTAAGTATTTTAAAGTAGTTATCATTAAAACACTACACCAAGCAATTACACTCTTCAAACAAATAAAATCATAGAAAGTCTCAGCAAAGAACTAAAAGACATAAAAAAGAACCAAATGGAAAATGGTATCCTTTTTTTTCTATACTTAAATCAACATTTTACATTCTTTCAGTCACTATATCCCAAGAAAGACTTTATATGTAATTCTAAAAGATTCAGGCAAGATCAACCGATATCTGTGAGGGAATGGGGTTGAAACTGGAGGTCAGATTTTTAAAATTCAGTCTGAAAAAAGTGAGGCTTAAAGGAGCCAGAACCAAAATCTAAATAACTATTAAAAGAATGAACATAGTAAATAGAGGACAAGGGACTTCTATTCAAGTTTAAGGAAACAAATTGAGAATAAGCATAAAGAAGTATTACCTTATATCACAAGGTTTAAAAGTAACAAATAACAGGCACTGAAGGCCCTGTCACCGCTATATCCCACTGCATGATAATCTGTAGCAGGATTCTCCCTATTTACAGATAGATCTTGGAGTTTCAAGTAAGAATAAGTTTCTAATCACAAAACACAGGTACTCCTCCCTCAAAATATGATGAAAAACATAAAAATAAGGATTTTAAAAGGTGACTAAGGCCTTGTAAGAAATGTTAGCAATTGGGGGTGGGTGCATGTATCTCTTACATTTTGAGACTGGCATTATGAACGGTAACTCTGAATTTCAGTGAATCATTCAAAGATATCATTGTTAAAGACAATATTTTAGGCTCAACAGAGATGGGATTGACCTAACATGGCAAGTCTTCTGTTTTTCTTATGTATTGACCAACTGAGGAACATACACACAAATGAGTATTTCCGTCTCTGCTTGATGTAAATTGAAAGAAATGAAGAAATTATAACACATGAGCAAGTGTGTCTAATATCCACTCATTCTGTAATTCTAGTCTTCTAACATCAGTTAAACAGCAACAGCAAGACTCTTGGCTACTACATGACCAAGACTAATAGATACAGCTAAGAAAAGCTGTCTCCCTGACTGATGCTGACTTCACCAGTGACGTCTGATTCACAGCCATCTTGGTAATAGTACAAAATTAGGTTTTAGCTCCCTAGACCTCTAAATCCACTGTAAGCTAATTTAAAATAAGAACAGATGTACTGATATAAGCCTAGGTTTATGATATGAGCTATATTAGGACCATCCAAGTGCCACAATAATATTTTAAATTCTTACTTTAAAAATCATAATAAATCTAATGATGCCTACAGTCAGAGGGGGAATGCAGCTTAATGGAGGCAGACAAATGTCTAGTACCTCATGGCTGCTTTTTATGCTCTTCTATACTTCAAAGAGAAAAACTCAACAATAGTACCTTTTTCAATTAATCAAACAAGTATTCTTTGAGCACACATGAAAATGTTTCTTTATATATTACCTTATGTGCCTGCTTTATATGTATACATTTATTTATGCCTCCACCTATTTCAAAAAAGGTGTTAAATTGGTTTAAAATAAAAGTACTTTGAAGTGGTTTATAATAAACTTTAATGGAAAGAGTGTAGGCTTTGGGGCCACTTAGTTCGACGAAAGAAGCCTACCTCCAACACTTTCTAGCTGTGTGATAAAATTTAACTTAGTTTCATATTTCAAATACAGGTAATAATATTGTCCTTGTGAGGTGGTTGCAAGGAATAAAAATAATACACAGTAAGCAGTATAGTATGGTGTCAAAAACAAAAGAATTGGGAGTCAAAAAGACCTAAATTCTTATCCAGTCTCTGCCATTTCTAGGTCACTGGGACAAGTTACTTAATGTCTCTGAGACTCAGGAATTTTGTCATCTTAAAAACAGGGATAATATCTGAGGCTGTTGTGAGAATTAAGAGAAATAATCCATGAAAAGTGCTTAGCTCAGTGCCTAGGATATAACAAACAAGAGTTCTATTATGGCAGCTATTATCCAGGAAGAATAAAAGATATAAACATAAATAAAAGGCAAGAGTTAATTAGTAAGTGGATATGAAAGAGAGAAATGTAATAAGATATATAGTTCTCAAAAAAAAAATAATATGCCAGTTCTCCAGTAAAATCAAAATTTCCCAATCTCCGTTAAGAATTTGTCATAAGGATCTTCATATAAAGAGCAGTAAACCAAATATTAAACAATATCCTCAATATCATTATCCCAAAACATGTAGAAATGACACAGCTGTTAATTTTATGAGACTTCAGCAATTGTCAAAAATATAATATTGAATTTGTTTTATGGGAGGTAGAGAGCTATACTTAGATATATAGCTTTCTGGTAATCTGTCTTATTATAGAGATGAATTTTGGAAACTTGAGAAGAAGAGGAGTTGCCATAATCACCATGATTTAAGAATACAAGCTCTGGAGTCAGGCACACTAGGTTTATAACCTGATTTCACCACTAGCTGTAATACCTTGGACAACTCCCTTCTCTCTCTGAACCTGAGCTTCCTCATTTGTAAAAATGGGAATTAAAAACAATATCTACTTCACAAAGCTGACATTTGAACAAAATGCAGATGATACAGATAGAAAAGTCCTGGTTTACATATTAAGTGCTCACCAATGGCGGTGGTGGTAGTGGTAGTAACGGTCATAGTAGTAGTTGCTGTTTTTAAGGAGAAGAAAATAAGAAGAGAAGGAGAAGAAGAAGAGTTTTTATATGCCTTTGAGACAACCTGCATATCAACTGTCTCTCCCTAACTTTTGGCAAAAATTGAGAGAACAAAATATTCAAGGCTGAGGTGGCGAACAGTAAGTCTTCTACGTTAATTGAAAGATCAATACATTTTAGCTACCAGATAGGTAGATGGTAAAGATAGTAATTTATTGTAAAAAAATAAAGATCCTCAAGAAGATGTGGTATATATATACAATGGAATACTGCTCAGCCATAAAAAAAGACAAAATCGTCCCATTTGCAACAACATGGATGGGCCTGGAGCGTATTATGTTAAGTGAAATAAGCCAGAAAGAGAAAGACAAACACTGTATGATCTCACTCATACGTGGAATATAAACCAACACATGGACAGAGAAAACTGTATTGTGGTTACCAGGGGCAATAGGGGTAGGGGGTGGGCACAAGGGGTGAAGGGAGACATATATATGGTGATGGACAAATAAAAATGTACAACCCAAAATTTCACAATGTTATAAACTATTAAAACATCAATAAATAAATAAAAATAAAGATCCTATCTTGGACATCCCACTTCTGAATAGAAGCAGACCATATAGCACATCTGTAGTCAAAGCCAGGACTTTTTTGAAAAAAGAAGTTCTATCTCAAGTTTTAGAACAAATATTTATTGAAACCCCAGATTTCTGGACCTTAAACTATGGAAGAGATGCTCTTGGTCTGGAAGATTTTGAGAATATGGCTTACTACTGAAAACCATGTTCTATCATAATGTCAAAGAACACTCCCATTCAGGCAGGTGACAAATAAGTGTGCTGGTACCAGGATGCAGCATAGGGATAAGGTTTTGCTACTAACACTATTTGTTCTTAATTTGTTGGCAACTTGTTGGCTATCACTTGATTTGGTCCTAACACAATACAATCCTCTACTGCATATTTTTCTGACAGAAAAAAATCATTATCTCAATGAATTCAATTTTTGTAAGATTATGAATAAGAAGATGAGTAAAGACTTCAATATCTACGCATCTTTCAGTGCGTTCCTCTGAGCCTAGTCACTTCCAATTGTAGCATAGGATCAAAGGTGCTTCACCAGAGCTTCAAATGCCCATATGCTGCTGAATACACTTTGGAATCCCAGTATCCACTGTGGCTTCACCAAATTAAGTGCTGAGCCAGGCATCTCAGAGAGAGTAATGTTGTTCTGACACTCATGCAAAGGTTGTGATAGAATTCAAGGGCTTCTACTGTAAACTGGATTTAGTTCAGACCCACTCTTTCAAGGCTTTGCATGTATGCTTCTAAAGTTGATCACAACTATACGGAGTGGTCTCTTTGAATAAGTATCATCTGAAAGCAGCCAGGCTAAAAGTAAATTTTCTACACAATGACATTCAAACATTTTTTAAATTGACGCATAGTAAGAAATACATTTTACATATAGTATACACATTTATATAAATGCATACAATAAACTTCCATGAAACAATACTTACTAAGTACAACACACAATGTTATCATCTATTATTTTCAATTTACATCTTTGTTCTTAATTGCTAGTTGTACTCCCACAAAATTGATTTCATGACCCACAGTTTGAAAACACTCCTCCACAGTAACTACAGATAGATTAGACCTTATAACCTCAGGCCAAATCCATATCTTCTTAGTTCCTCATGACTTTCAGTATATTCCTAAAGTTTAGGAGAGCAGGTGTCAAGCAACATGAGTGCCTTTATAATCCCCTATTATACATGCAGATGTGATAGGCTGTTGGGTCATCCTATGGGTTTCAAATCATTGTAATTCTATGTGTAAAGGAGTGCAAAGGAGAGTAAGTCAGAAGAGGGAGGTTTATTAGGGCTGAAGGTAAGTATAAGCACCGAGCAGAGTAAAGGAAATGAACATTAAGTACGCAGACAGGCAGAAAGTGTGGGACCTACTGGAGAGAATGGAAGATAAACACAGCCAGAGCCAGGAAAACAAGTAGAACCTGAAGCAGGAGGCTAAATGGAGCCAGAGGCAGAAGGGAAAGCAGAAACAGGCACACGAGAGGAAACAAGGCCAACAGAAAATGTGTTATGCCAGAAAGGAAAAAAAGGCTGACGGCATTTGGCTGCCACATGCATGAGAGCAGAAAGGCAGGGAACTGTGCTATTATGTGTGTTCTCTCAGGCTATCAGAGAACTAGAACTTTATATGCGGCTAAAACTCACTGTAGCTCTATTAATTAGCACTTCTTTCCTGCCAACAATTTTGACCTATTTTTATTAAAAATGCTTGAGTGAGTAAACAAACATATGTTTTTTATCTATTTGATAATTTTCCACTGCCAGAATTTAGAATCAAATTTAATTTCTGCCACATTATAATTCTTCACAGATCCAATCTCCTAGTTTAATACTTCATGCATACAACAATGCTATGGTGAAAAAATACATTAAGACTCATATTACTAGGAGCTACCTTTTTATTTACCTTTTTCTTACTCTTTACTAATAAAAATTATTTCCAAGAGAGTTCAATAAATTAGTGATGCATTACTACAAAGTAAGTATCATTTGGCAATACTTAAACTGTGTCTTTGAAAAATGGAGAGTATTTTTTCTTTTTTTTTTTTGCTTTCTTTTTTAAATTTTTTTAGAAAAGAACAAGAATTAGTAATTATGCAACAAATTAAAGGAAAGCTCAAATTGAGGTCAGATTTAAACTTATCAGAATTAGTCAGATATTTACATTTATCAGCAGAGCTAATTCGTTCTTGTTAGTGCCCTCGGGTGGATTCCTACTCCTAGCAATCCTGTGTACAGCAGAGCAAAACTCTGCCCAGTCTTTTTGCCCCATCCTTTCACCTTCCAGTGCTATATGAGACAATGTTCGACTGCTATTCACAGAGTTTTCATGGCCAATTTTTTCAGAGGTGGGTGGCCAGGTCCTTCTTCCTAGTCTGTCTTAGTCTGGAAGCTCCACTGAAACCTGTCCACCATGGGTGACCCTGCCAGTATACGAAATATCAGTAGCATAGCTTTCAGCATCACAGCAACACACAGCCACTGCAGTATGACAACCAACAAATGGGTGGTGTGATTCCCTGACCAGCTAGCTGTGCCAGTGAGAGCACCAAACCTTAACCACTACACCACCAGGGCTGGCTACAGCTAATTCACCACCTGGTAATTCACCAAAATCTATTCAATCCAGTCCATCATTAAGCAAATGTACCATAAAATAAATTTTTTAAAAGGCCTATGTCATTTTGCTGTCATATTAATCGGTGAACACCTAAATTAATTGGCAAAGTATTATTCACAAATTTCAGTAACAAGCAAGTTAACAGAATTTTTTAAAATACCAATTTAGATAATGAAATATTTCATAAATTTATAGCACTAATATTTATATAATACTAATAATATCCTCAACAATTTTAAACTTAGAAATTGTCCCTAGTCAACTGACGTATTAAGTAGGACATTACAAAATTTTTTACAAAAAAAGGTTTTTGTAAAAGAAGAAAATATATGAAAATAAGTTCAATTAAAAGATAAATTTCAGAACAGCAATTTAGAAAAATCTAAAGGAGTAAAAGGTGCGAGTACCCTACAATCCAAGAATGTACAAGCATGTTCACTGCAACAGGGTTTGTAAAAGAGAAATACTGAAAGTAACCTGTCAGTATGAGATAGGTTACCAAAAACAACCACCACCACCTCCAATTATTTTTTTTTTATTGATGTTTTAATGGTTTTTAACATTGTGAAATTTTGGGTTGTGCATTTTTGTTTGTCCATCACCATATATATGACTCCCTTCACCCCTTGTGCCCAGCCCCCACCCCCACTGCCCCTGGTAACCACAGTACAGTTTTCTCTGTCCATGTGTTGGTTTATATTCCACATATGAGTGAGATCATACAGTGTTTGTCTTTCTCTTTCTGGCTTATTTCACTTAACATAATACGCTCCAGGCCCATCCATGTTGTTGCAAATAGGATGATTTTGTCTTTTTTTATGGCTGAGTAGTATTCCATTGTATATATATATACCACATTTTCTTAATCCCATCATCAGTCAAGGGACACTTAGGTTGCTTCCACTTCTTGGCTATGGTGAATAATGCTGCAATGAACATAGGGGTGCATAAGCCTCTTTGGATTGTTGATTTTAGGTTCGTTGGATAGATTCCCAGTAGTGGGATGGCTGGGTCATAGGGCATCTCTATTTTTAATTCTTTGAGGAATCTCCATACCGTTTTCCATAGAGGCTGCACCAGTTTGCATTCCCACCAGCTGTGTATAAGGGTTCCTGTTTCTCCACATCCTCTCCAACACTTGTTTTTTGTCTGGGTGATTATAGCCATTCTAACGGGCGTGAGGTGGTATCTTAGTGTTGTTTTGATTTGCATTTCCCTGATGATTAGTGATGTTGAACATCTTTTCATGTGCCTATTGGCCATCTGTATATCTTCTTTGGAGGAGTGTCTGTTCATTTCCTCTGCCCATTTTTTGATTGAGTTGTTTGTTTTTTTGTTGTTCAATTGTGTGAGTTCTTTATATATTATGGAGATCAACCTCTTGTCAGATGTATGTTTTGCAAATATTCTCTCCCAGCTGGTTGGTTGTCTGTTCATCTTGATTCTGGTTTCATTTGTCTTACAGAAGCTCTTTAATCTGATAAAGTCCCACTTGTTTATTTTTGCTTTAATTTCCCTAGTCTGGGTAGGCATGTCATCCGAAAAGATTCCTTTATAACCAATGTCAAATAGTGTGTTACCTATATTTTCTTCTATGAGTTTTATAGTTTCAGGTCTCACCTTCAGGTCTTTGATCCATCTTGAGTTAATTTTTGCGAATGGCGATAGCAAATGGTCCACTTTCATTCTTTTGCATGTGGCTGTCCAGTTTGCCCAACACCATTTATTGAAGAGACTTTCCTTTCTCCATTGCATGTTCTTAGCACCTTTGTCGAAAATTAGCTGTCCGTATATGTGTGGTTTTATTTCTGGGCTTTCAATTCTGTTCCATTGATCTGTGTGTCTGTTTTTGTACCAGTACCATGCTGTTTTGATTACTATTGCTTTGTAGTATGTTTTGAAGTCAGGGATTGTGATGCCTCCTGCTTTGTTCTTTTTTCTTAGCATTTCTTTAGCTATTCGGAGTCTTTTGTTGCCCCATATAAATTTTAGTATTCTTTTTTCTATTTCTGTGAAGAATGTCATTGGGATTCTGATTGGGATTGCATTGAATCTGTAGATTGCTTTAGGTAATATAGACATTTTAACTATGTTTATTCTTCCAATCCACGTGCATGGGATATCTTTCCATTTCTTTATGTCATCATGGATTTCTTTCAATAATGTCTTGTAGTTTTCATTGTATAGGTCCTTCACCTCCTTGGTAAGATTTATTCCTAGGTATTTTATTCTTTTTGATGTAATTGTAAATGGTATTATCTTTTTGAGCTCTCTTTCTGTTAGTTCATTACTAGCATACAGAAATGCAACTGACTTTTTAGATTGATTTTGTACCCTGCAACTTTGCTGTAGTTGTTGATTGTTTCTAATAGTTTTCCAACAGATTCTTTAGGGTTTTCTATATATACAATCATGTCATCTGCAAATAGTGACAGTTTCACTTCTTTGTTACCTATTTGGATTCCTTTTACCCCTTTTTCTTACCTAATTGCTCTGGCCAAAACCTCCAGTACTATGTTGAACAGGAGTGGTGAGAGTGGGCAGCCTGCCTCGTTCCTGTTCTCAGAGGAATGGCTTTCAGTCTTTCCCCGTTGAGTATGATGTTGGCTGTGGGTTTGTCATAAATAGCCTTTATTATGTTGAAGTACTTTCCTTCTATTCCCATTTTGTTGCGAGTTTTTATCATAAATGGATGTTGTATCTTGTCAAATGCCTTCTCTGCGTCTATTGAGATGATCATGTGGTTTTTCTTCTTTGTTTTGTTGATGTGATGTATCACGTTGATTGATTTGTGGATGTTGAACCATCCTCGCGTCCCTGGTATAAATCCCACTTGATCATGGTGTATGATCTTTCTAATGTATTGTTGTATTTGGTTTGCCAATATTTTGTTGAGGATTTTTGCATCAATGTTCATCAGTGATATTGGCTTGTAATTTTCCTTCTTTGTATTGTCTTTGTCTGGCTTTGGTATCAGGGTGATGCTGGCCTCGTAGAATGATTTAGGAAATGTTCCATCTTCCTCTATTTTTTGGAATAGTTTGAGAAGGATGGGTATTAAATCTTCTTTGAAAGTTTGGTATAATTCACTGGAGAAGCCATCTGGTCCTGGACTTTTATTTTTTGGGAGGTTTTTGATTACTATTTCAATCTCTTTACTTGTGATTGGTCTATTCAGATTCTCCATTTCTTCTTGGTTCAGTTTTGGGAGATTGTATGAGTCTAAGAATTTATCCATTTCTTCTAGATTGTCCAATTTGTTGGCATATAATTTCTCATAGTATTCTCTTATAATCCTCTGTATTTCCGTGGTATCTGCTGTAATTTCTCCTCTTTCATTTCTAATTTTATTTACTTGAGCCCTTTCTCTTTTTTCTTAGTAAGCCTGGCTAACGGTTTGTCGATTTTGTTTATCTTCTCGAAGAACCAACTCTTTGTTTCATTAATCCTTTCTACTGTTTTTTTGGTCTCAATTTCATTTATTTATGCTCTGATTTTTATTATTTCTCTCCTTCTGCTGGCTTTGGGCTTTGTTTGTTCTTCTTTTTCTACTTCTGTTAGGTGTAACTTAAGGTTGCCTATTGGGCTTTTTCTTGTTTGTTAAGGTGGGCGTTTATCGCTATGAGTTGTTGTTGATGTCTCCTTTTAGGTTTGTTAATAGTTGCTTTATGTACATTGGTGCTCCTATGTTGGGTGCATATATATGTATAAAGTGATATGTCTTCTTGGTGGAGTGTCCCTTTTATCATTATATATTTCCCTTCTTTGTCTTTCTTAACCTGTTTTATTGTGAAGTCTACTTTGTCTGATAGGAGTATGGCAACACCTGCTTTCTTTTGTTTGCCATTAGCTTGGAGTATTGTCTTCCATCCTTTCACTCTGAGCCTGTGCTTGTCTTTAGTGCTAAGATGTGTTTCCTGAAGGCAGCATATTGTTGGGTCTTGCTTTTTAATCCATCCTGCCACTCTGTATCTTTTGATTGGAGAGCTCAATCCATTTACATTTAGGGTAATTATTGATATATGAGGGCTTAATGTTGCTGTTTTGTCACTTATTTTCTGGTTCTTTTGCATTTCCTTTGTTTCTTGTCCCATTTGTTTCAGACTGCCAATTCAGTTTGGTTGTTCTGTCTTATGACTCTTCTAGTTTTCTCTTTGTTTCTCATATGTGGTTTTCTTTTGATTATTTGTTTAGTGGTTACCTTGCGGTTTGGGTGAAAAATCTTTTGTATGAGATAGTCCATTATCTGATGGCCTCCTATTTCCTTATACTAAGTCAATTCAATCACTTTCCTCTTCCCCTTCTAAGTTGTTCTTGTTATACCTTATTTTATCTTGCGTTGTGGCTGTGTGTTTACAGTGATGAGGTTAAATTTATTTTTGGTGAGTTTCTTCCTTTGATCTTTGAGTTTAGTATTTAAGTGGTTGCTAACCTATTCCAGTAAAGATGTACTATTTTTCTGAGTTTATCTACCTATTTTTCTCCTTGCTCCAAGCTTTGTATTCCCTTTCTCTTCTTTTTTTCAGGCCTGCGGGCCTTCTTGAGTATTTCTTGTAGTGGGGGTCTAGTGGCCATGAACACCCTTAGCTTTTATTTATCTGGGAGAGTTACTATTTCTCCATCATATTTGAAGGATATTTTTGCTGGATAGAGTATTCTTGGGTGAAAGTTTTTGTCTTTCAGTATTTTGAATATATCATTCCAGTCTCTCCTAGCCTGTAAAGTTTCTGTTGAGAAATCCGCTGAGAGCCTGATGGGAGTTCCTTTGTACGTTATTTTTTGTTTTTGTCTAGCTGCCCTTAATGTTGTTTCTTTGTCATTGACTCTGACTAGCCTTACTACTAGGTGTCGTGGAGAGGGCCTTTGTCTGTTAATATATTTAGGTGACCTGTTGGCTTCGCTTACTGGTATTTCCTGCTCCTTCCCCAGATTTGGGAAATTCTCAGCTATTATTTCCTTGAATAGGCTCTCTGTTCCTCTTTCCCTCTCTTCTCCCTCAGAAATACATATAATTCTTAGGTTACATTTTCTAATAGAGTCAGACATTTCTCGGAGTCTTTCTTCATTTCTTTTTAGTCTTAGTTCTCTCTCCTCTTCCATCTGGAGCATGTCTGTATTCCTAACCTCTATAATGCTAATTCTTTCCTCTATATTGTCAGCTCTGTTCTTTAAAGATTCCAGATTCTCCTTTATGTCCTCCATTGTGTTCTTCATCTCCATCAGCACTGATTGGTTTTTCTTTATGATTTCAATCTCTGTTGTGAAGAAACTCCTAATCTCATTGAATTGTTTGTCTGTGTTGTCTCGTATTTCGTTGAGCGTTTTTATGATAGCTATTTTGAAATCTCTGTCATTTAGTTTATGGATTTCTGTGTCTTCGGGGTTGATTTCTGGGTGCTTGTCATTTTGCTTCTGGTCTGGTGATTTCATATACCTTTGCATTGTGGTTCCTGTGTTGGTTTTGTTTTTCCTCATCCTGGAAATCTCTGGCTGCAATTTCCACCCGCCGCCACTGTGTGGTGGTAAAGGGCTGTGTAGTCTAAGCCCCCTGCACTCTGCCGCGGTTTTTCTGCTGCGATCTGTTGTTTGTTTGTTTGTTTGTTTGCTTGTTTTCTTCCGCTGCGATCCACGGGTTGGGTCGCTTGATCTGGTCTGCCATGGATCGCTTGGTCTGGTCTGGTCGGTTGAGCTGCAGGGTCCGGTTTGCGGAGAGGGGGGGCTCTCTCTTTTGCCCTCTGGGTTCCTTGACGTGGGGAGCATCTCATTCGCCCCTCTTTATCTGCTCTCTGGGGTGCTCAGATGTTGATGGTAACCCTGTGGCTCTTCTGAGTCCTCTGTGTGGGAGTTTCCCACTGGCTGAGAGAGCCCGAAGAGCTACGGTTTCCCCGCGAGGGCCGCCCCTCCCCCCTCTCTGGGAGCCGCGCTGACTGGAATTGCTGATCTGATGGGGAGGGAGAGGAGTTCTCCTTACCTCTCCCCACTTCCTCCAGGGGCCCAGCAGGTTCCACTCTCACATGTGCAGCAGTGTGGATATTTCCGATCTAGCTTTTCACTGTCTGGGATTCCGTTGTTGGTCTGTGACTGTTCCTTTTGTTGTATCTTATCGGGGGAAGAGTTCACGGGAAAGCTCATTCCGCCACGACGGTCTATTTTTGTTTCTTTGTTTGGGTTTGGCTTTTTAATTGAGATATAACTGACATATAACATTGTGAAAGTTTGAGGTGTACAACGTGTTAACTTAATACATTTATATATTGCAATATGATTATAACCTTAGCATTAGCTAACATCTGTATCATGTCACATAATTATCATTTCTTTTTTGTGGTGAGAACATTTAAGATCCAGTCTCTTAGTACCTTTGAAGTATATAATACAATATTGTTGCAGAACTTATTCATCTTCTAGTTGCAAGTTTGTACCCTTTAACATCTCCCCAATTCACCTACCGCCCAGCCCCAGGTAACCACCATTCTACTCTCTGTTTCTACAAGTTTGGCTTTTTTTAGATTCCACATATAAGTGATTGATATCATTCAGCATTTGTCTTTCCCTGTCTGACTTATCTCACTTAGCATAATACCCTCAAGGTCCATCCATGTTACCACAAAAGGCAGGATTTCCTTCTTTCTCATGGCTGAATAACAATCCATTGTGTTTATATATATACATATACACCACATCTTCTTTATCCATTTATCCATTGACGAATACATAGACTGTTTCCATATCTTGGCTATTGTAAATAATGCTGCAATAAAACTGGAAGTGCAGATATCTCTTCGATATCCTGTTTTCATGTCCTTTGGATATATATCAAGAAATGGAGTTGCTGGATCATATGGTACACTTCTATTTTTAGTTTTTGGAGGAACCTCCATACTGTTTTACATAGTAGCTAAACCAAGATACACTCCCATCAACAGGGCACAAGGGCTCCCATTTCTGCACATCCATGCCAACACTTGTAATCTCTTTTCTTTTTTTTTTTTTTTTAATTGCAGTAACACTGGTTTATAACATTGTATAAATTTCAGGTGTATACAATTATACTTCCATTTCTGCATAGATTACATCATGTTCACCACCCAAAGACTATTTACAATCCATCACCACACACAGGTGCCTAATCATCCCTTTCGCCCTCCTCCCTCCCCGCTTCCCCTGTGGTAACCACCAATCCAATCTCTGTTTCTATGTGTTTGTTTGTTGTTGTTTTTATCTTCTACTTATGAGTGAGATCATATGGTATTTGACCTTCTCCCTCTGACTTATTTCGCTTAGCATAATACCCTCAATGTCCATCCAGGTTGTCACAAATGGCTGGATTTCATCATTTCTTATGGCTGAGTAGTATTCCATTCTGTATATACACCATATTTTCTTTATCCATCCATCCCTTGACAGGCACTTAGGTTGCTTCCAAGTCTTGGCTATTGGTGCATGTATCTTTATGCATTGGTGTTTTCATGTTCTTTGGATAAATACCCAGTAGTGGAATAGCTGGATCATATGGTAGTTCTATCCTTAATTTTTTGAGGAATCTCCAGACTGTTTTCCATAGTGGCTGCACAAGTTTGCACTCCCATCAGCAGAGTATGAGAGTTCCCTTCTCTCCACATCCTCTTCAACACTTGTTATTTCTTGTCTTTTTAATAATAGCCATTCTAACGGATGTGAGGTGATATCTCATTGTAGTTTTGATTTGCATTTCCCTGATAATGATGTTGAACATCTTTTCATGTGCCTGTTGGCATCTGTATATCTTCTTTGGAAAAATGTCTGTTCAGGTCTTTTGCCCATTTTTTAATTGGGTTGTTAGTTTTTCTGTTGTTGTGATATATGAGTTCTTTATATATTTTGGAGATTAACCCCTTATCAGATATGGTTTGCAAATATCTTCTCCCAATTGTTAGGCTCTCTTTTCATTTTGTTGATGGTTTCCTTTGCTGTGCAGAAGCTTTTTAGTTTGATGTAGTCCCATTTATTTATTTTTTCTATTGTTTCTTTTGCCCAGTTAGACCTGGTACTTGAAAATATGTTGCTAAGACCAATGTCGAAGAGTGTACTGCCTATGTTTTCTTCTAGAAGTTTCATGGTTTCAGGTCTTACATTCAAGTCTTTAATCCATTTTGAGTTAATAGTGGTCTACTTTCATTTTTTTTGCATGTGGCTGTCAAGTTTTCCCAACACCGTTTCTTGAAGAGACTTGCCTTTCTCCACTGTACATTCTTGGCTCGTTTGTCGAAAATTAGCTGTCCATAGACGTGTGGGTTCATTTCCGGGCGCTCGATTCTATTCCATTGATCTGTGTGTCTGTTTTTGTGCCAGTACCACACTGTTTTGGTTACTATAACTTCGTAATATATTTTGAAATCAGGGAGTGTGATACTTCCAGCTTTGTTCTTTTTTCTCAGGATTCCTTTGGCTCTTCGGAGTCTTTTGTTGTTCTACATAAATTTTAGGATTCTTTGTTCTATTTCCGTGAAAAACATTGTTGGAACTTTAATAGGGACTGCATTGAATCTACAGATTGCTTTAGGAAGTATGGACATCTTAACTAGGTTAATTCTTCCAATCCAAGAGCACGGAATATCTTTCCATTTCTTCGTGTCTTCTTCAATTTCTTTCGGCAATATTTTATAGTTTTCAGTGTACAGATCTCTCATCTCTTTGGCAAAGTTTATTCCTAAGTACTTTATTCTTTTTGTTGCAATTGTAAATAGCATTGTATTCTTAATTTCTCTTTCTGCTGCTTTGTTGTTACTGTACAGAGAGGCAACTGATTTTTGTATGTTGATTTTGTATTCTGCAAATTTACCATATTCGTTTATTATTTCTAAAAGTTTTTTGGTGGATTCTTTAGGGTTTCTATATACAAAATCACATCATCTGCAAATAGTGACAGTTCCACTTCTTCCTTTCCAATTTGGATCCCTTTTATTTATTTTTCTTGCCTGATTGCTCTGGCTAGGACTTCCAATACTACGTTAAATAGGAGTGGTGAAAGTGGGCATCCTTGTCTAGCTTTTGTTCTTAGAGAGACAGCTTTCAGTTTTCCACTATTGAGGATGATATTAGCTGTGGGTTTGTAATATATGGCCTTTATGATGTTGAGTTACTTTCCTTCTATACCCATTTTATTCAGAGTTTTTATCATAAATGGATGCTGTATCTTGTCAAATGCTTTCTCTGCATCAACTGAGATGATCATGTGATTTTTATTCTTCATTTTATTAATGTGCTGTATCACACTGATTGGTTTGCAGATGTTGAACCATCCCTGCATCCCTGGAATAAATCCCACTTGATCATGGTGTACTATCTTTTTAATTTATTGTTGTATGTGATTTGCTGGTATTTTGTTGAGGATTTTTGCATTGATGTTCATCAGTAATACTGGCCTGTAATTTTTTTTGTGTGTTATCCTTGTCTGGTTTTGGTATCAGGGTAATGTTGGCTTTGTAGAATGAGTTAGGAAGATTCCCCTCCTCTTCAATTTTTTGGAAGAGTTTGAGAAGGATAGGTATTATGTCTTCTTTTAATGTTTGGTAGAATTCACCAAGGAAGCCATCTGGTCCTGGACTTTTATTTTTGGAGAGGTTTTTGATTACTATTTCAGTCTCCTTACTGGTGATTGGTCTATTCAAATGGTCTATTTCTTCTTGATTCAGTTTTGGAAGGTTGTATGATTCTAAGAATTTATCCATTTCTTCTAGATTATCCAATTTGTTGGCATATAGCTTTTTGTAGTATTCTCTTATAATCTTTTGTATTTCTGAGGTGCCTGTTGTAATTTCTCCTCTTTCATTTCTGATTTTACTTATTTGAGCCTTCTCTTTTTTTTCTTGGTGAGTCTAGCTAAAGGTTTGTCAATTTTGTTTATCTTTTCAAAGAACCAGTTCTTGGTTTCATTAATTTTTTTCTATTTTTTTTTAGTCTCTATTTCATTTATTTCTGCTCTGACTTTTATTATTTCACTCCTTCCACTGATTTTGGGCTTTGTTTGTTCTTCTTTTTCCAGTTCCTTTAGGTGCACTGTTAGATTGTTTATTTGAGATTTTTCTTGTTTGTTGAGATAGGCCTGTATTGCCATAAACTTCCCTTAGAACTGCTTTTGCTGTACCCCATAAATACTGTCATGTCATATTTTCATTTTCATTTGTCTCCAGGAATTTTTTGATTTCTCCTTTCATTTCTTGATTGACCCAATCGTTCATCTTTTCTTTTTGATGACATTCTACCAGGTGTGAGATAATATCTCATTGTGGTTTTGATTTGCATTTCCCTGATGATTAGTGATGTTGAGCTCCTTTTCACGGACCTGTTGACCATTTGTATGTCTTCTTTGGAAAAATGTCTATTAAGTTCCTCTGTCCGTTTTTTAATTGAATCGTTTGTATTTTTGTTATTGAGTTGTATGAGTTCTTTATATATTTGGATATTAACGCCTTATCCAATGTATGGTTTGCAAATATGTTCTGCCATTCCGTAGGTTGTCTTTTCATTTTGTTGACTGTTTCTTTTACTGTGCAGAAGCTTTTTAGTTTGATGTAGTCTCAACTTTTTATTTTTGCTTTTGTTGCTTGTGCTTTTGGTGTCATATCCAAAAAATCATTGCCAAGACCAATGTCAAGGAGCTTCTTCACTGTGTTTTCTTCTAGGAGTTTTGCAATGTCAGTCTTTAATATTTAAGTCTTTAATCCATTTCAAGTTAATTTTTGTGAGTGGTGTAAGATAGGTGTCCAATTTCATTTTTCTGCATGTGGTTACCCAGTTTTCCCAGCACCCATTTTTTGAAGAGACTATCCTTTCCCCACTGAGTATTCTTGGCTCCCTTGTCAAATATTAGTTAACTGTATATGTTGGAGTTTATTTCTGGGCTCTGTATTCTGTTCCATTGACCTACGTGTCTGTTTTTATGCCAGTATCATACTATTTTAATTTCTATACCTTTGTAGTATAGTTTGCAATCAGGAAGTGTGATGCCTCCAGCTTTGTTCTTCTTTCTCAGGATTGCTTTGGCTATTCGGGGTCTTTTGTGGTTTCATACAAATTTTAAGATTGTTCGATTTCTGTGAAAAATGCCATTGAAATTTTGATAGGGATTGCACGGGATCTATAGATGTCTTGGGTAAGTATGGACGTTTTAACAATATTAATTCTTCCAATCCATGAACATGGGATATCTTTCCATTTGTGTCTCTTTCAATTTCTTTCATCAAAATCTTGTAGTTTTCTCTGTATAGATCTTTCATTTCCTTGGTTAAATTTATTGCTAAGTATTTTATTGTTTTTGATGTTATTGTGAATGGGATAGTTTTCTTTATTTCTTGTTCAGATATTTTATTGCTACTGTACAGAAATGCAATTGATTTTTATATGTTGATTTTATATCCTGTAACTTTACTGAATTTGTTGTTTAGTTCCAACAGCATTTTAGTTGATTCTTTAGGATTTTCTCTATATAAGATCGTTATCATCTGCAAATAATGACAATTTTACTTCTCTCTTTCTGATTGGGGTGACTTTTATTTCTTTATCTTGCCTGATGGCTCTGGCTAGGACTTCCAGTACTATGTAGAATAAGAGTGGTGAGAGTGGGAACCCTTGGCTTGTTCTTGATCTTAGAGGAAAACTTTTCAATGTTTCACCATTGAGTATGATGTTAGCTGACGTGTGTCACATATGGCCTTTATTATGCTGAGGAGCTCCTTATACTCCCAATTTGTTGAGGGTTTTATCATGAAAGAATGTTGTATTTTGTCAAATGCTTTTTCTACGTCTATTGAGATGATTATATGATTTTTATCTATCTTTCTATTAATGTGGTGTTTTACACTTATTGATTTGCATATGTTGAACCATCCTTGCATCCCTGGAATAAATCCCACTTGATCATGGTGTATGATCCTTTTAATGTGTTGTCGAATTGTGCTAATATTTTGTTGAGAATTTTTGCATCTATATTCATCAGGGATATTTATCTATAGTTTTCTTTTCTTAAAGTGTCCTTATCTGGCTTTGGTATCAGGGTAAAGCCAGCCTCATAAAATGAGTTTGGAAGTGCCTCCTCCTCTTCAATTTTTTGGAAAAGTTTGAGAAAAATTGGTGTTAATTCTTCTTTAAATGTTTGGTAGAATTCATCAGTGAAACTGTCTGGTCCTGGGCTTTTCTGTGTTGGGAGGTTTTTGATTACTGACTCAGTCTACTCATTGGTCCTCAGATTTTCTATTTCTTCATGATTCAAGTCTTGGTAGGTTGTATGTTTCAAGGAATTTATCCATTTCTTCTATGTTATCCAATTTGTTGGCATCATTCATAGTAGTTTCTTATGATCCTATGTATTTTTTGTGTGTGTGTGGTATCAGTTGTAATGCCTCCTCTTTCATTTCTGATTTTATTTGAGTCTTCTCTGTTTTTTTCTTAGTCTAGCTAAGAGTTTCTCAATTTTGTTTACCTTTTCAAGAAGCCAGCTCTTAGTTTCACTGATCTTTTCTATTGTCTTTTTGGTCTCTATTTCATTTATTTCCACTCTAATCTTTGTTATTTCCTTCCTTCTAAATTTGGGCTTAGTTTGTTCTTCTTTTTCTAATTCCTTGAGGTGTGAAGTCAGGTTGTTTATTTGACATCTATTTTCTTAATGTATGCATTTATCACTATAAACTTCCCTCTAAGAACTGCTTTTGCATCATCCCAAAGGTTTTTGTGTATTGTGTTTCCATTTTCATTTGTCTCAAGATATTTTTTGATTTCCCTTTTGATTTCTTCGATCCACTGGATGTTCAGGAGTGTGTTGTTTAGTTTCCACGTGTTTGTAAATTTTCCAGTTTTTCCCTTGTTGTTGACTTCTAGTTTCACACCATTGTGGTCAGAAAAGATACCAGGTATGATTTCAATCTTCTTGAACTTGCTGAGACTTATTTTGTGGCCTACCATATGATTTATCCTGGATAATGTTCCATGTGCACTTGAGAAGAATGTATATTCTTATTCTACTGCCATTGGATGGAATGTTCTATAAATATCTGTTAGATCCATCTGGTCTAATATGTAGTTTAAGTCCAATGTTTTCTTATTGATTTTCTGTCTGGATTATCTATCCATTGTTGAAAGTGGGATACTGAAGTCCCCTACTATTATTGTATTGCTGTCTATTTCTCCCTTCAGGTCTGTTAATATTTGCTTTATATATTTAAGTGCTCCTTTTACAACTTTAAGATTCTATTTTTTCCTCTCTTTCCCAAACTACAATAGAGATATCAACATATAGCCAACTTCCTCACTATATCTGACTTCATAAATTTAGTCAATTCCAAAGCTGATATCTCCAATGTGTAATTTCCCTAACTTATTCTCTCTTCCTGTTAACCTGATTTTTTAAAAAATGCTTGTATTTCACCAGAACTGTTAAAAATGCTTGTTAATCAAGCAGACTCTGTACCTCTTTGTAGTGGACACTGTGGTGCACTGCCCAGATTTCTCTTCAGGACAAAAGCATGTAATCCCTCAATACTGTCAAGAGCGTGCTGACAGCTTACAATGGAATGCCTCCCCATAAACTGCCCTCAGCTGAAGGGAGCTGCCTCATCCAAGTTTATAAGCCTGTCCCAGGAGCATCCACACCCAATGACCCAGGCATAAGGACATAAAGCCTTTGCCTCAAGTCAAGGCAACCCTGAAAGGCCATCCCACCTCTAGAACCCCCCTTGGAATTGGTTAGGCCTTTGCTGCAACTGCATCACAGTCCAACTTCTCCCTCTCCCTAGTTCTATTTCCCGCACTCCAACCCTGGTATTACCAAGAGTGTTCTGCAATAAACTTCCTGCAGACAAATCTCCATCTGAAAATCTTTTTCCTGGGGAACCCAACCTAAGATATTCTTTCACTGCTCTCCTCTAGTTATTCTGCCACCGTGCCATCAAAACTGGCTTTTCTGCTTGAATCATATCTATGCACTCTCTCTCAATATCATCTTCCAAGAATTTCATTTCACTACTTTATGTAACTCACTTTCCTTGCCCCCTCATAAGTAAGCATAGTTTCCAGTTGACTGGAAAAGGGGTGGTAATTCCCCTAAATCAAACATCTATAATTAGAAGTCATAGTTACTCAGAGTTTTTTTATTGGAGTATAATATACTTACAGAAAAGTGCACAAACCATATATGTACAGCTCAATTAAGTTTTACAAAGTGAATACACCTGTGTAATCAGCACCAAAACCATGAAATACGTTATTAACAGCACTCTAAAAGCCCTCTCTGTGCTCTCAATCAGTAACAGTTCCCAAAGTTAACTACTTACAGACTTCAATAACTATAGGTTAATTCTGCCTGTTTTTGAACTTTATATGAAAGTAAACAAAGTAAATATTCTTTTGTTTCTGGTTTCTTTTGTAAATATTACATTTGTGAAATTTTATCCATGTTTCTGGGTTTAGTATTAGTTCTTTCATTTGTATTACTATTTAGTATTCAATTATATGAATATACCACTGTGGATTTATCCATTCTAGTCTCAGAGAACTTTTGGGTTTTTTCCAGCTTGGAGATTGTAGTAGGCCATCACAGATATTCATGTCCTAATCCTCAGAACCTGAGAATCTGTTATTTATGCGGCAAAAGGAACTTTACTGATGTGATTAAGTTAAGGATTTGGAGATAAGAATATAAACCTAGACCATCCAGGTGGGCCAAAATTGATCATGAGGGTCTTTATAAGAGGGATGCAAGATTGTCAAAGAAGGCCATGTGACAACAGAAGCAAAAGGAGAAAAGGCAATGCAATGTGGGGCTACAAACCAAGGAATGAGGACAGCCTGTAGAAGCTGGAAAGGGATTCTTCTCTAAAGCCCCCATAAGGAAGCAGCCTGCCAACACCTTGATTTTGGCTCAGTGAAATCCATTTCAGACTTTTGACCTCAAGAACCATAAGAGAATAAATTCGTGTTGCTTTAAGCCATTAAGTTTGTGATAATTTGTTACAGCAGTAATGGGAAACTAATACAGAAATATAAATAATGTTGCTATGGACATTCTTGACTTTTCTTTTTGTGTGTACATTCACTCATTTCTTTTGGGTACAGACTTAGGAATGGAATTGCTGGGTCATGGGGTATCACATATTTAATTTTAGTATGTATTGCCAGTTTCTCACAGTAGTTGAATTAATTTAAACTCTCAAAAGGAGTGTATCTGAATTGCATTTATTCCATATCCTTGCAACACTTGCTATTGTCATTTTTGTTATTATTGTTTTAGCCACTCTGGTGGTTACACAGTAGGGTTTTATTGTGGTTTTAATCTGTATTCCCACTGTGACTAGTGATGTTGAGCACTTTTCCCATGTTTATTGGTAATTTGTATAACATCTTTTATCTAGCACTTTCAAAACTGTCTTACTCATTGTTTAATTGGGTGTTGTTGTTTTATTGGCTTGTATGAGTTGTTCACATATTTTGGATGAGTCCATTGTCACATAAATTAGGACATTTTGAAAGTAAAAAAGAAAGCATTCTGGTGGCTCTGCTGGGAATCCTTCCTTGTAAGAATCTGTGATAGCTACAATGCTGAAATTGTGATTTGTTATCATAAGCATTCAATGTAGTATGGCTGAAAGTCCAGATTAAAAGGTACTTCAGAGCAAGGGCTAAAAATTTCTCCTTTGTATTCTCTGCAGATCCTAAGCACTAAGTATACATTTAGTGTACACTAAATATACATTTAAATGAAAGAGTCCCGTAAGGTAAACAGAATTCATTTATCTTTCAAAGTAATGACTTCCTGGTAACCAGCCAGTCACAATTATTAAAGCTCAAGCAAATGTATACCAGCCAGTACCAGGGAGTCCCAGGAACGAGGCAGGAACAAGAGGCATATTTTTACAGGGTAATCAAAGACATCTTAGAAAGAAAGAATGAAATTGCAGTGATGCACACACTGTAGACAAAGAATGACAGTATCACAGTAGTTACATATCAAAGGAATAAAATGAAGAAATAATTAGGAAAATGAATCTCTAGAAATAGGAACAAGTCAACCATAACAAGCTAGGGAAAGTAGTTCAGGATAAGGCTATGAACAATATTAGGCTGAGGGATATCTATTTTTATATGACAAAGTCTTAGTGGAAAGTACCTGAAGAAAGACTGGTGTAGGGAAGCATTGTCTGAAGACTCATTGCTGTAAAAAGAACAATAAAAGCACTCCACACCAGAATTACTATGGTTTTTAAAAATACCTTTTGTCCAAATATCTTTTTATTTAATAAACTGGAGAAGCCTAGGGCAAATATGATATCCAAATTGTCTTTGAGTAGTATCCAATAAGTGTTGTCCCTTAGATAGTTCCAAATTGATTACAATGCAAGTAAGCAGTTCTCTTCACAAAAGAATGAAGCCTACATATAATAACCAGATGAAGATTTTTTTGACAGGGAAAAACAACCAAACTGTTTACTGGAGTCAATGGCCAATTGAGGAAAATTATGGGAAAAATGCAGAAACCTGAAACAAGTAAACACAACATTGACATACCAGCAAAAACAACACAAATATCTAAAATCCAATCTGTTTAAGGCAAAACTCTGCCTTAACCACTAAGATTATTCTAGTCATTTGCTTTAACAAGCTTTGTCTTATCTGGACTGAATTTCAACATTTTTTTTAAAAGAAGGCTAAATAATATTTTGAAAAATATCTTTTGTCATTATTTTGTCTGCTTCATTTTCCTTTTTTCCATCTAAAACTTCTTAAGATTATTATAAATCGAATAGTTTTTAACATATAGATAGCTTTAAAGCATTTCAAAACTGTCCAAACTGATTTGTTTTAAAAAGTTCATTAGTCTAAGATTTTCCAAATTTAACTAATCAAACAATGTGCTACTAGCAAATGGTCTTACGTAAAAGAAATACACACATTTAAGTAGTCTATAATCAAAACTGACGATACTGTTAGCCTCTGACCGTTGCCACTGAGCTTTCAATGTTTAATATGGAACTCTGTTGCCAAGCAGCATCGTCAGCAAAATGTTTGTTCAGTGGACGTATGCGTCTTTTTATATGCTGAAGATCACTTTCTTTAGGGAATCACCCTCCCCCATGCTATGTGGTTCTAATAAGGCTGCCAACCGGGCCAGGTAGCTAACTCAGCTCTGAGTAAACACAGTATCACTATTTTTCTGCACAGAGTAATTGGTCTGAGAATGGGCATGTGACTGAAGCAAAAATACGAATTCTTTCCTGGATTGGGTCGGCCCCGTGGCTTAGCGATTAAATGCGCGTGCTCCGCTACTGGCGGCCGGGGTTCGGATCCCAGGCGCGCACCGACCCACCGCTTCTCCAGCCATGCTGAGGCCGCGTCCCACATACAGCAACTAGAAGGATGTGCAACTATGACATACAACTATCTACTGGGGCTTTGGAGGAAAAAAAAGGAGGAGGATTGGCAATAGATGTTAGCTCAGAGCGGGTCTTCCTCAGCAAAAAGAGGAGGATTAACATGGATGTTAGCTCAGGGCTGATCTTCCTCACAAAAAAAAATTAATTAATTAATTAAAAAAAAAGAATTCTTCCCTGGATTGATACTGGGCAGACAGTATAGCATAGTGGTAACACAAAGAGTCTGCCTGGATTTTAATTCTTCGCTCTATCACTAACTAGCTGAATGATTAAGCAAGTTACTTAATTAGTCTGCCTCTTAATTTCCTCATCTTTAAAATGTAGCTACTAATAATACCTTCCTCATAGAGCTATTATGAAGATTAAATATAGTAAAACACATAAAGAACTTAGCATAGTAAATGGCATATAAAAAGCATTAAATAAATTTTAATATTAGCTATTAATACTATTACTATTGCTATTGCTTTTGTTATTGGTGTAATAAATACATGATGATATTGCTAACTTTGGACAATGTGGCCTAAATATGCAAGCAGCCTGTCTCTGTCAGTCGCAGAGCAGATAGAAAAAATTTTGAAGCCAACCAATAAAAGAAGCAGAACTAGTGACGTCAGCATCATGGCAGAGTGAGCTTTCCCGTGAATTCTTCCCCCACATGATACAACAAAAGCAACAGCCACAGACCAACAACGGAATCCCAGACAGTGAAAACCTAGAGTGGAGGGATCCACACTGCCGCACATCTGAGAGCGGAACGTGCTGGGCCCCCGGAGGAAGTGGGGAGAGGTAAGGAGAACTCCACTCCCTCCCCATCAGAGCAGCGATCCCGCGCGGCTCCCAGAGAGGGGGGAGGGGCGGCCCTCGGCGGGAAACTGTAGCTCTTTGGGCTCTCTCAGCCAGTGGGAAACTCCCGCACAGAGGGCTCAGAGGAGCCACAGGGCTACCATCAACATCTGAGCACCCCAGAGAGTGGATAAAGAGGGGCAAACGAGAAGCCTCCCACGTCAGGGACCCAGAGGGCAAAAGAGAGAGCTCCCCCCTCCCCGCAACCCGGAGTCTGCAGCTCGACCAGACCAAGCGATCCGAGGCAGACCTGAACAAACTGGACTGGACCCGTGGATCGCAGTGGGGAAAAATAAAACAAAACAAAACAAAACTGCGGATCGCAGCAGAAAAACTGGGGCAGAGTGCAGGGGGCTTAGACTACACAGTCCTTTACCACCACACAGTGGCGGCAGGTGGAAATTGCAACCAGAGACTTCCAGGATGAGGAAAATCAAAACCAACACAGGAACCACAATGCAAAAATATATGAAATCACCAGACCAGAAACAAAATGACAAGCACCCAGAAATCAACCCCGAAGACACAGAAATCCATAAACTAAATGACAGAGATTTCAAAATAGCTATCATAAAAACACTCAACAAAATACGAGACAACACAGACAAACAATTAAATGAGATTAGGAGTTTCTTCACAAAAGAGATTGAAATCATAAAGAAAAACCAATCAGTGCTGATGGAGATTAAGAACACAATGGAGGAGATAAAGGAGAATCTGGAATCTTTAAAGAACAGAGCTGACAATATGGAGGAAAGAATTAGTACTTTAGAGGACAGGAATACAGATATACTCCAGATGGAAGAAGAGAGAGAACTAAGACTAAAAAGAAATGAAGAAAGACTCCGAGAAATATCTGACTCTATTAGAAAATGTAACATAAGAATTATAGGTATTCCTGAGGGAGAGGAGAGGGAAAGAGGAACAGAGAGCCTATTCAAGGAAATAATAGCTGAAAATTTCCCAAATCTGGGGAAGGAGCAGGAAATACCAGTAAGCGAAGCCAACAGGACGCCTACATATATTAACAGACAAAGGCCTTCACCACGACACCTAGTGGTAAGGCTAGCCAGGGTCAACGACAAAGAAACAATATTAAGGGCAGCTAGACAAAAACAAAAAATAACGAACAAAGGAACTCCCATCAGGCTCTCAGCGGATTTCTCAACAGAAACTTTTCAGGCTAGAAGAGACTGGAATGATATATTCAAAATACTAAAAGACAAAAACTTTCAGCCAAGAATACTCTATCCAGCAAAAATATCCTTCAAATATGATGGAGAATTAGTAACTCTCCCAGATAAACAAAAGCTAAGGGAGTTCATGGCCACGAGACCCCCACTACAAGAAATACTCAAGAAGGCCCTCAGGCCTGAAAAAAAGAAGAGAAAGGGAACACAAAGCTTGGAGTAAGGAGAAAAGTAGGTAGACAAAATCACAGAAATAGTAGATCTTTACCAGAATAGGTTAGCAACCACTTAAATACTAAACTCAAAGATCAAAGGAAGAAATTCACCAAACACAAATTTAACCTCATCACTGTAAACACACAGCCACAACACAAGATAGAATAAGGTATAACAAGAGCAACTTAGAAGGGGAAGAGGAAAGTGACTGAATTGACTTAGTATAAGGAAATAGGAGGCTATCAGATAATGGACTATCTCATACACAAGATTTTTCACCCAAACCACAAGGTAACCACTAAACAAATAATCAAATTAAAACCACATATGATACACAAAGAGAAAACTAGAAGAATCATAAGACAGAACAACCAAACTGAATTGGCAGTCCAAAACAAATGGGACAAGAAACAAAGGAAATGCAAAAGAACCAGAAAATAAGTGACAAAACAGCAACATTCAGCCCTCATATTTCAATAATTACCCTAAATGTAAATGGATTGAACTCTCCAATCAAAAGATACAGAGTGGCAGGATGGATTAAAAAGCAAGACCCAACAATATGCTGCCTTCAGGAAACACATCTTAGCACTAAAGACAAGCACAGGCTCAGAGTGAAAGGATGGAAGACAATACTCCAAGCTAATGGCAAACAAAAGAAAGCAGGTGTTGCCATACTCATATCAGACAAAGTAGACTTCAAGATAAAACAGGTTAAGAAAGACAAAGAAGGGAAATATATAATGATAAAAGGGACACTCCATCAAGAAGACATATCACTTATAAATATATATGCACCCAACATAGGAGCACCAATGTACATAAAACAACTATTAACAAACCTAAAAGGAAAAATCAACAACAATACAATAATAGTAGGGGATCTTAACACCCCACTTACAGCAATGGATAGATCATCCAGACAAAAAGTTAATAAAGAAATATTAGACTTAAATGAAAAACTGGACGAGATGGACCTAGTAGACATATACAGAGCACTCCACCCAAAAACAGCTGACTACACATTCTTCTCAAGCGCGCATGGAACATTCTCTAGGGTAGACCATATGTTGGGAAACAAAGCAAGCCTCAATAAATTTAAGAAGATTGAAATCATAACAAGCATCTTTTCAGACCATAAGGCTATGAAACTGGAAATGAACCAGGAAAAAAAAACTGGGAAAGTGACAAAAATGTGGAGATTAAACAACATGCTACTGAACAACCAATGGATCATTGATGAAATTAAAGGAGAAATCAAAAACTATCTGGAAACAAACGAAAATGATAACATGCCATATCAAACCATATGGGATGCAGCAAAAGCGGTCCTGAGAGGGAAACTCATAGCGATACAAGCCCACCTTAACAAACAAGAAAAAGCCCTAATAGGCAACCTTAAATTACACCTAACAGAACTAGAAAAAGAAGAACAAACAAAGCCCAAAGCCAGCAGAAGGAGAGAAATAATAAAAATCAGAGCAGAAATAAATGATATTGAGACCAAAAAAACAGTAGAAAGGATTAATGAAACAAAGAGTTGGTTCTTCGAGAAGATAAACAAAATAGACAAACCCTTAGCCAGGCTTACTAAGAAAAAAAGACAAAAGGCTCAAGTAAATAAAATTAGAAATGAAAGAGGAGAAATTACAACGGATACCATGGAAATACAGAGGATTATAAGAGAATACTATGAGAAATTATATGCCAACAAATTGGACAATCTAGAAGAAATGGATAAATTCTTAGACTTATACAACCTCCCAAAATTGAACCAAGAAGAAATGGAGAATCTGAATAGACCAATAACAAGTAAAGAGATTGAAATAGTAATCAAAAACCTCCCAAAAAATAAAAGTCCAGGACCAGATGGCTTCTCCAGTGAATTTTACCAAACATTCAAAGAAGATTTAATACCCATCCTCCTCAAACTATTCCAAAAAATAGAGGAAGATGGAACACTTCCTGAATCATTCTATGAGGCCAACATCACACTGATACCAAAACCAGACAAAGACAATACAAAGAAAGAAAATTACAGGCCAATATCGCTGATGAACATTGATGCAAAAATCCTCAACAAAATATTGGCAAACCAAATACAACAATATATTAAAAAGATCATACACCATGATCAAGTGGGATTTATACCAGAGACGCAGGGATGGTTCAACATCCGCAAATCAATCAACGTGATACATCACATCAACAAAACAAAGAATAAAAACCACATGATCGTCTCAATAGACGCAGAGAAGGCATTTGACAAGATACAACATCCATTTATGATAAAAACTCTCAATAAAATGGGAATAGAAGGAAAGTACCTCAACATAATAAAGGCCATATATGACAAACCCACAGCTAACATCATACTCAATGGGGAAAGACTGAAAGCCATTCCTCTGAGAACAGGAACGAGGCAGGGCTGCCCACTCTCACCACTCCTGTTCAACATAGTACTGGAGGTTTTGGCCAGAGCCATTAGGCAAGAAAAAGGAATAAAAGGAATCCAAATAGGTAACGAAGAAGTGAAACTCTCACTATTTGCAGATGACATGATTGTATATATAGAAAACCCTAAAGAATCTGTTGGAAAACTGTTAGAAACAATCAACAACTACAGCAAAGTTGCAGGGTACAAAATCAATCTACAAAAATCAGTTGCATTTCTATATGCTAATAATGAACTAACAGAAAGAGAGCTCAAAAAGATAATACCATTTACAATTACATCAAAAAGAATAAAATACCTAGGAATAAATCTTACCAAGGAGGTGAAGGACCTATACAATGAGAACTACAAGACATTATTGAGGGAAATCCACGATGACACAGAGAAATGGAAAGATATCCCATGCACGTGGATTGGAAGAATAAACATAGTTAAAATGTCTATATTACCTAAAGCAATCTACAGATTCAATGCAATCCCAATCAGAATCCCAATGACATTCTTCACAGAAATAGAAAAAAGAATACTAAAATTTATATGGGGCAACAAAAGACTCCGAATAGCTAAAGAAATCCTAAAGAAAAAGAACAAAGCAGGAGGCATCACAATCCCTGACTTCAAAACATACTACAAAGCAATAGTAATCAAAACAGCATGATACTGGTACAAAAACAGACACACAGATCAATGGAACAGAATTGAAAGCCCAGAAATAAAACCACACATATACGGACAGCTAATTTTCGACAAAGGTGCTAAGAACATGCAATGGAGAAAGGAAAGTCTCTTCAATAAATGGTGTTGGGCAAACTGGACAGCCACATGCAAAAGAATGAAAGTGGACCATGTGCTATCGCCATTCGCAAAAATTAACTCAAAATGGATCAAAGACCTGAAGGTGAGACCTGAAACTATAAAACTCATAGAAGAAAATATAGGCAACACACTATTTGACATTGGTTTTAAAGGAATCTTTTCGGATGACATGCCTACCCAGACTAGGGAAACTAAAGAAAAAATAAACAAGTGGGACTTTATCAGATTAAAGAGCTTTTATAAGACAAATGAAACCAGAATCAAGATGAACAACCAACCAACCAGCTGGGAGAGAATATTTGCAAAACATACATCTGACAAGGGGTTGATCTCCATAATATATAAAGAACTCACACAATTGAACAACAAAAAAACAAACAACTCGATCAAAAAATGGGCAGAGGAAATGAACAGACACTTCTCCAAGGAAGATATACAGATGGCCAATAGGCACATGAAAAGATGCTCAACATCACTAATCATCAGGGAAATGCACATCAAAACAACACTAAGATACCACCTCACGCCCGTTAGAATGGCTATAATCACCAAGACAAAAAACAACAAATGTTGGAGAGGATGTGGAGAAACAGGAACCCTCATACACAGCTGGTGGGAATGCAAATTGGTGCAGCCTCTATGGAAAACGGTATGGAGATTCCTCAAAGAATTAAAAATAGAGATGCCCTATGATCCAGCCATCGCACTACTGGGAATCTATCCAACGCACCTGAAATCAACAATCCAAAGAGGCTTATGCACCCCTATGTTCATTGCAGCATTATTCACCATAGCCAAGAAGTGGAAGCAACCTAAGTGTCCCTCGACTGACGATTGGATTAAGAAAATGTGGTATATATATACAATGGAATACTACTCAGCCATAAAAAAAGACAAAATCGTCCCATTTGCAACAACATGGATGGGCCTGGAGCGTATTATGTTAAGTGAAATAAGCCAGAAAGAGAAAGACAAACACTGTATGATCTCACTCATATGTGGAATATAAACCAACACATGGACAGAGAAAACTGGACTGTGGTTACCTGGGCAGTGGGGGTGGGGGGTGGGCACAAGGGGTGAAGGGAGTCATATATGGGGTGATGGACAAACAAAAATGTACAACCCAAAATTTCACAATGTTAGAAACCATTAAAACATCAATAAAAAAAAAAAAAAAGAAGCAGAACTAAGAGAATAGAGGAGAAGAGTCCTAAAGACATTCTTGAGTCCCTGGATCCAATCACCTACTGGACTTCCCAGTTATATAAGCCAATAATTTTTTTTCCTTAAGCTAATTTAAGTTAGGATTTTTAATCAAAGAAAAAAGTACTGACTACTATAACACCTTATATCTAGAAATCATAAAATGAATGGAAATGTATACACACACACATCAAACAGTTGGGTTTTTATTATTTGTTGCTGCAGTAGACACACACACACAAAAAAAGGAAAGCAGCTTTATTGTATATACCCAGAATATAACTCTACTTGGTGGTAATATCTGTTGCCTTAGAATCTTGGCCCAATCTTCAAATTAATACCCTGTTTTCATTAATGTCCAGTTACAGTACTTTCAGGGAACTAAAGGCAGACTGGTGTGAGTATGATGGGAAAAGGGGAATAATGCAGATGAGGTTGGAAAGGTAAATCGATCAGATTATCATGGACTTTGTATGTCATATTAAGGAATTTGAAATTTATTCTGTTGAAAATAAGGATGCATGTTTTAAGAAGATGAGTGATATTCATTTATTCATTCAGTAATTACTTACTGAGTACCTACTATGTGCGAGGCACTATATTAGAACATATATATATACACATGAGAGATGCTTTAGTGGAATTTATAATACAGTAATCAGGTCTGTGTTCTTTAAAGATAACACTGATGACAGATAAGAATGGATAAGAAAATGGATTAAGAATAGATACATATAGATTTAAAAAAAGGAAAAATTAGAAGTAGAACAATTAGTCACTAGGACAGATGAGAGCAGTCAAAAAGGACTCCAAAATATCAATTTTGATATTTGAAAACAATAAAAAGCAATAGCTTTTGTCAATAAATACTATGAGCTTGACTAGGAAATTATGAGTCTAAGTTCTTCCTACTAGAAGATAAGCCCCATGCAAGTTCTAATCACTATTTAAACCCAGGGTCTAGAATAGTGTCCGGCACTTAGTAGGTGCTCAATAAATGTGTTATTTTTGCATCTTTAAGATTTACAGGTAGAAACATTAATACAATAATGAATTTATTGATAACTATTATGTGTCAGGTACTGTACTAATAATAAATAATATTAAACATAATTCCTTGCCCTTAAAGAACTCATAGTCTACTGGAGTATTCTTAACCTCTTCCACCTCTAAACATGGTCCTGGAAAAAATGTCCAGAGAAATAAAGCATCAGAGAATTAATGGAGTAGGAAAGAGTTACTCATAAAAACATTTGATATGCATGTGCGTTTAATGCAACACATTTAAAGAACTTAAAAAATTGTCATTTTATCAGGGATAAATAAGTAATAAAGAATAAGAAATAGGACTCATAATTTTTTAGATCCTGAACTCTAGTTTTTCAAAAGTGGTCTTTTTTCCCAAAACTCCACTCTATAGGTATTACAAATAAGCGGTGAGAATAAGTGCAACTGAAAGACAGAAAAATAAATCTTATTTTGTTGTTAGAGTTAGAATTTACAAAGTTTTAATGTTAGCTATTATTAAGTGGTAAGTAAATTACTCACAAGCTAAGTACTTCAAACTCTTGTTAGTAGGAAATATTTGGGATAAACCTTTGCACTAAACTTGGCACGCAAGTATGTTATGACACCAGGACTGAAAGTCAATCTAACAGATTATATGAGAGGTCTAGAAATAAACCTACAATATGATAGTATAGAAGTTCATTTTATACTAAGGGTATGGATAGAGATTTACAGCAACATAAAGAAGGGTTACCTAATTTGGTCCAGAAAGGTCTGTGAAAACTTCCCAGAGAAGATGATCTTTGAGAAGAGTCTTAAAAACTGAGTAGATTAGAACTAATTGCAAGATTCAAGACTAATATACAACAATTAATTGTATTTCTATACACTAGTAATGAACAGTCCAAAAATGAAATTAAGAAAACAATTGCATAAAAAATAGCATCAAAAAGAATAAAGTACTTAGATATAAATCTACAAAAGAAGTATGACAGTTGTACACTGAAAACTACAAATCATTGTTGAAAGGAATTAAAGACCTAAACAAATGGAAAGACATCTCATGCCCACAGATCAGAAGACTTAACATTATTAAGATGGCAATATTCCCTAAACTGATCTATAGATTCAACGCAATCATTATCAAAACCCAAGTTGGCTTTTTTGCAGATATTGACAAGCTAATCCTAAAATTCAGATGGAAATTCAAAGGACCCAGAGTAGCCAAAGCAATGTTGAAAAAAATAAACAAGTTTACTCATTTCCCAATTTCAAAAGTTACTACAGGGGCGGGCCTAGTGGCGTAAGCGCTTAAGTGTGCGCGCTCCGCTGCCGCAGCCTGGGGTTTGCTGGTTCGGATCCCGGGCGCGCACCAACGCACCGCTTGTCGGGCCATGCTGTGGCAGCGTCCCATATAAAGTAGAGGAAGATGGGCATATGTTAGCCCAGGGCCAGTCTTACTCGGCAAAAAAAGAGGAGGATTGGCAGATGTTAGCTCAGGGCCAATCTTCCTCACAAAAACAAAAAAACAAATTACTACAAAGCTACAAGAATCAAACCAGTGTGGTACCAGCATAAGGAAAGACATATAGAGCAACAGAATAGAATTAAAATTCCAGAAATAAACCCTTATATCAATGATGAATTGATTTTCAACAAGAGTGTCAAGACAAATCAACTGGAAATGAAGAGTCTTTTCAAAAAATGGTGCTGGGAGAACTGTCTACCCACATGCAAGAGAATGAAGTTAGACACCTAGTCACCTAATACAAAATTAACTCAAAATGGATCAAAGACCTAAATGTCAGACCTAAAACAATAAAACTCTTAGAAGAAAACAGAGAAATAAATTTTCATGACCTTGGGTTAGGCAGTGTTTCATAGATATACACTAAAGCACACAAAACAAAAGGAAAAAAAAGATAAATTGGACTACAACATAATGAAAAATTTTTGTGCACCAATGGACATCACCAAGAAAGTGAAAAAACAATCCCGAGAATGGGAGAAAATATTTGCAAATCACACATCCAATAAAGGACTTGTATGCAAAATATACAACTCTTAAAACTCTTAAAATAAACAGAAAGACGGGCCAGCCCAGTGGCATACCAGTTAAGTTCACATGTTCCACTTCAGTGGCCTGGGGTTTGCTGGTTCGGAATCTGGACACAGATCTACTCACGGCTCATCAAGCCATGCTGAGGCAGTGTCCCACAAAGAAGAACTAAAAGGACCTACAACTAGGATATACAACTACGTACCTTGAAACTATGAAACTATGAAAAAAAAGAAAAAGAGGAAGATTGGCAACAGATATTAGCTCAGGGCCAATCTTCCTCAAAAAAAAAAAAAAAAAGAACCCAGAGCTTCTCCCTGAGCAGCGAAGGTTCATACCCCACATCAGGTACCCCAACTTAAAAAAAAATTAAAAAGTAAAAATAAATAAACAAATAAAAAGACAACTCAATTTAAAACTGGGCAAAGGATTTAAATAGACATTTATTCAAGGAAGATATAAAATGGCCAATGAGAACATGAAAAGATGCTCAACATCATGAGTCATTAGCGAAATGAAGTCAAAACCACAATGAAATACCACTTCATACACACTAGGATGGATATAACCAAAAATAACAACAATAACAAGTGTTGCGAAGGATGTGGAGAAACTAAAACCCTCACACATTTCTGGTGAGAATGTAAAATGGTGCAGCTGCTTTGGAAAACAGTCCCTCAAAAAGTTAAACACAGAATTACCATATGGCGCAGCAATTCCACTCCTAGGTATATCCCCAAGGGAAATGGAAACACACATCCACACAAAAACGTGTACACAAATGTCCATAGCAGCATTATTCATCATAGCCAAAAAGTGGAAACATTCCAAATGTCCAGCAACTGATGAATAGATAAATGTGGTATATCCATTCAATGAAATCTTGGTCATAAAAAATGAAGTACTTTAATGTCATGATATGGATGAACCCTGAAAACATTACGCTAAGTAAAAGAAGCCAGACACAAATGACCTTATATTGTATGATTCCATTTATATGAAATACGCAGAACAGGCAAATTCATAGAGGCAGAAAGCAGATTAGTGGTTGCCAGATTAGTGGCTGGGAAGGGGGTGATAAGAAGAGACTGTTTAATGGGTATAGGGTTTCCTTTTAGGGTGATTAAAATGTTATGGAGCTAGATAGTGGTGATGGTTGCACAACTTTGTGAATGTACTGAATGCCACTGAACTGTACACTTCAAAATGATTAAAATAGTAAATTTTATGTTATGTGCATTTTACCACAATAACAAAAGAAATGAAGTACTGATACATGTTACAACATGGATGGCCCTTGAAAACTTATACTAAGTGAAAGAAACCAGTCACAAAAGACAACATTTGCATGACCATATTTATATGAAACGTCCAGAATAGGCAAATCCACAGAAAAAGAAAATAGATTAGTGGTTGCTTAGGTCGGGGAAAGGGAGGAATGAGTGCTAATGGGTACAGGGTTTCTTTTAGGGGAACAACAATGTTCTACAATTAGATCCTGGTGATGTTTGAACTCTGTGAATACCTTAAAAAGCATTGAATGGTACATTCTGAAAGTGTGAATTGTATGACATGTGAATTATATTTCAATAAAGTTGGAGACAGAGAGAGTCAGAGAGAGACAGAAAGAGAGGACTGAGTAAGACTTAGTCAGGAAAATTAAGGTTAGTAAAAGATAGGAATAATTAAAACAAGATATAGCACAAGGATATAGAAAAGGATACTGAACAAGATCACCTTTGTTCTTGAACATTCTCTACATCTTGTTCTAGAGTAATTACTACCTAAACTGTATGACTAGGAAATTTAGGATACTGTTGGATAGGAGGAATAGGAATATTTCCCAGAAGAAGTAAACAACAAGTGTTCACTACAAAATATAAATACAGGTAAACATATACAATCAAGTATTAAGTAGAACATATAAAAAATGAGAGAGTTTATATGTTATGGACTCCATTTTCCCAATGAAGTAGGAAGTCAGGGCACCAATCAAGAGTGAAGAGTATCAGAAAAGAGTTGAAAGTTTAAGGAGAATGATAAAGTTTGGGAGTATCCCTCAAAGAACTGAGAAAGAGAGCCCTCCTCTTGCTTTCTGATGCTCTAAAAGACTACACACCAGTCTTAACAGTATAGCAGACCTATTTCTTGACCTTTTTTCACCCTTAGTAAAAGTCTACATTTCAGTCTTCTCAATTTGCTCTTTTTCACAGTTAAATAATTACATTACTACAATTCTATAGGGTCAAAATATTTGCTGAAAAACTAAACATCATCACAGAATCAAAATTTACTTCTCTCTCCCTCCTTCACTTTAGCACCCTTATATCTAACAAAGACCACTGGAGCTAAAGAGAGCTGCTGGAATGTAGCTTTCTGAAAATGTACCCAGACTATTTTGTCCCTCATCAGTGCAGTGATGCTATGTAGTCCTACGCTCAATGTAAATCCTAAAGAGAGACAATGGACTTTTGTACCCATACATGTCTTTAGCCCATATGTCTGTCAAGTCTCAGATGAGAGCCCAAATAGGACCCAGCCAGAGTCCCCAGATTGAGGCTTCCCTAAAGGTGTGGCTAAAAGTCTGAAGATGGAACTATATCATATAACAGCCAATCTCTAGCTCTCTCTCCCTCTCTCCCCCTCACTCTTACAAAAGGATGGCCATGCCTAGTCTCTACAAAATGTGAACAGCAATGAAAGGATAGTTGTAATAAATCCATGGTATCCCAAAGTGACTCCTTTAAAAGAGATAATATTCACTGAAAAGTATACAATCTAATGTGTTTATTAAAAATCAGTTCATTTTTTCCTATAATCATATTTCAAATAAATACACTTGAGCGTTGAACACAGAGATTAACTTTAATGTTTGTGTTACAAAAGTTATGCTCCTTCTCTCTACAGGAAAAAGTAGGACCAAGGATACACAACACACTTGGACATTGCAGTACAACAGTATAGACTGTGATTTAAGGCCATAAAAACTGGCCATGAAAAAAACATTTGCCTATATAAAGATGTTGAGTAACCCAGTCAGGTATGTACTAACTCATTTTTATGGTTGTCAAGTAGCTAATATTTATTAAGTCAAGATATATTAGGAGCATACCTTTTTGTTTTGTTGCTATTGTGTTGTTCTTATGTTGCTAGTGGGAGTAAGGAAGTGTTTTGTTTTTTAAAGAGAAATGTTTCTCAATGGATCAGGACTGTTGTTTGTTTATGTATCTTCTGACTTCCACCATAGTCATAACAGATAATTTTAATCATTACAGAAGCCAGAAATCAGATGTCAAGACACAGTAATTGGCTCATATACCAAATGCTAAAGTAGCTATCTCTAAGTGAAAGAAGTACTACTTTTTATATGTCTGAATCTTCTAAATTGATGTAATGAACAGGGGTTTCTTATTTTAAAAATACATGATCACTTAGAATTCCTATTATTTCTATCTATCCAAATGAAAGTATCTAAAGTAAAAAGTATATGAAAACTGTTCTTCATAAAGCCTATACAGTACTAGATTATTATTACGTATGAACAATTGAGATAATCCTTTAAGATGTATATATTTCAGCTTCTTGATCACAGAAAGGAAAAAACAGCAGGAAGCTGTACTCTGTTAAATTAAGCCAGATAGTATAAAAAGCTCATGACCAATTATTTGGAACAGCTGCAAATGAGTCACTGCACTAAATGTTAAAACCAACCTAACTTTGTCAACCAAATTCCAAAACACATTTAAGAATTTAAAGATACAGACAGTAATTTTTATTGTTGGTTTGTTTTCATTGGTCTTTGGTTTGGGGGGATTGTTTATTTGTTTATTTGTAAGCAATACTAGTCAAGTTGCTAATCAATTCCTACTTAACATCTATAAGATGTACAAGATAAGAGTACATCTATATTTATTAATATAGATGAAACCTAATATAAAATGAAACCTCAAAAGAACATAAATATGGTATCTGAGGCTTCATTTTTCATTAAGGAATTTATGAAGTGAATGAGAGTCTTGAAAAAAAACTTATTTTTGAATTAAAACAAATCTTAGGGGCCGGCCCGGTGGCGCAAGCGGTTAAGTGCGCGCGCTCCGCTGCGGCGGCCCGGGGTTCGCTGGTTCGGATCCCGGGCGCGCACCGACGCACTGCTTGGTAAGCCATGCTGTGGCGGCGTCCCATATAAAGTGGAGGAAGATGGGCACCGATGTTAGCCCAGGGCCGTCTTCCTCAGCAAAAAAAAAGAGGAGAATTGGCGGATGTTAGCTCAGGGCTGATCTCCTCACAAAAAAAAAAAAAAAAAAAAAAAATGAAAAAAAAAAAAAAAAAAAAACAAATCTTAAATTTCATGATTGTACACTACGTTCATCTTGTGTTTTTGAACACACTCTAAATCCCGAGACATTCACATGCAGCCGCATTACTTTATATGTAAAACACTTGAATTATTATATGAGCTGTCTTTCCATCTTCCTTGATTCAAAAACTAAATGTAGTCAAATATCTGATCTGTGTATTCATCAACATTCAAGAACTTACTTAAATATTGTTTTCAGAGTACTCTTTTCTGAAGATTTTTATATAAAGGTCACATGTTTATCAGTTTTTAGTATTTTAATGGATAGAGATAGATACAATGAAATCTAAATTTGCCTTTTCATCCTTTAATATAACAATAATCCCAATAAAGCCTCTATGTTGGAAGACAATTCTCCATGGCTCTCTTTTTTCAGTATGTCTTGTGAGCAGAAGCACTGACTTCTCATTCTTCTGCACTATCTTCTCAGGGATGTTTGTACAGAAATAGACTTGGAAGATAAAATCTGCCTCCAAAGCCAAGAGCAGATTTGCTTTTACCCTTGGAAGATAAAGATAATGCACCTTATAAAAGATTTGGGGTCTCTAGGCTCAGAAGTTCCTCTCCTATAACTCAACCCACCACATGCGCAGGTATAATCTGGCCCTCTTCATGTCACCCTCTGCGAATAGGAGTTCAGAGAATTGGCACAAATGATGATACTCTGGTCATTGCTATTGCTGTAAGTAATCAATGGTCCTTCATGTCTGACCCAGAGTCTCATCTTCTACCAGCATCCATGAAACTCTGGCAAGCTATCTTGTAAGCAGAGTAAAATCTCAGACTTTTCACAGTTCTTGACAATCTAAGGAATCAATACAATTCAATAAGTACTTATTGACTATCTTCTATGTGCTTAGCACTATGCTAAGTGATGCAGTTTTAACTTAGAATAACACATGAATTCTGGATCCTCAATGAGTTGACAGTATCATTAGAAAAACACATCCTATAGAGAAGCTACTTTATATACCTTTTTTAAAACTTTAGAATCATAGAAATTTTTTACAGCTGAAGGAACCTTAGAGACAATCCAATCTTATATTTTAATTTTACACATGGTTGGAGGAGTTTATGTAACCTGCCCAAGGTTGCACATTTAGCTAGAGAGTTAGAATTAGAGCACAGATTACCCACTTTCAGTTCTCCTTCTACAATACCTAAATACAATGCATAAATCAAGCATAACAAAACTTTGTTATGTACACTTTCAAAATTGTGGCCTGTTATGCCTGAATTATAACTAAAAGTGTTGAAAAAAGCAAAAATGTATGGAGCCAGAAGATTATCACAGTCATTACTTAGGGAAATATCACTGACGTAGAATGTAAACTCCATAAGGGCAGAAATTTCAATGGGTTTATTTGATGGTTTCATTCACTGCTGTGTCCCAAATTTCTAGAACAGTTCCTGGAACAAAGTAGGTGATAAATAAATATTTGTTAAATGATATATAAATCATGATGTTTCAAAATATCACAATATCTAAAGACACCAACTATGTTGGTATATTCACAACTATGTTTACTCTTTTTGTTTTGCCTAAAGGTAGGAAAGAAAAAGAAAATCAGAAGGAACACACATGGACGTTTTTCCTGACTGAGAATGTCAAGAAAGACAAATGAGGATATAAAACTCTCAGGAGTTAACTGCCTACTCAAAGTGAATAGACCATTTGATGCTGGCAGTTAGGAAGATTCCTGAAAGGCTTTTGACAACACACTGGCTAGCAGTCTAGTGATGAGATAAGGTAGTTCTGCCCTAGTCAGGAGACAGAATGGAGATAATATTAAGTAGTGCTGGTAATCATTACCCATCAGTAATATGGGTGAAAAGAAGAGAGGCAGGAGCTATCATTTTTTGAGAATCCACCAGCAATTCTTGAGGTAAGCACTGTGTTAGGTACTTTACACATATTATTTCATGTAATCTTCACCAACCCTTTAAGATAGGGTAATATTTCTATCTTGATTTGTATTTCCTGTACCACTTATCCAAATTCTGTATTTATGCAGACTGTCTTCAACTTCCAATTGGATTATATTCCAAAATTACCTTTCTTAAATTGGTTGTTTGTAACCTAGAATGCATATCCTATAGAAGTATCTTTAGGTCCCCAGGCTGACCCACAAAAATTAAAATATAGCTGAAATACTATAATGTTGGCAATGAATAAAAGAGTAGGAAATCCTGTCAAAAACATTACATTATTTGTTAGGTAAGGTTTTTGGTTCATCCTAGGAACCTAACCTTTATCAATAACATTTTTACAAATACATATCTAGTGTATGAAGGAAACACAGAAATATTGAGAACATGTCCAACTGCCTGGTAGTGGCTTGTCAACAACATAAAGGAAATATGATGACTTGCAGAATATTCTCTGAGTTTTATGGGTAACTTGATCTGGACACAGCATATACTGGCTGAGCTAATAAATAAAATTTCCTATGAAGAAGAGGAGATATAAACTCAAAAGACCTACATCAAGTCCTGGCTCTTGCAGTATGACTTTGAATGTCACCTAACTTATTTATAAGTCTCAGTTCCCTCATCTGTAAAGTAAGAATAGAATTATTTTCTTTGTTTCATGGGACTACAGTAAGGCTAATTCCACATGTTCTCTATAAAACAGAAATTGACCACATTGACCATAAACTTCTATAAAGTTACCTTTTTTTGCAAGTAACCACAATATATCACACAGCCAACAGGAGAGGCACTTGGGTTACTCGTATATTGCCAAACATCTCCCGTCTTCACCATTTGATAGAAAAAATACACCACAGCAATCTAACCTTTGCATTTCCCCATTAGTTGAAAGGTTAAAGAAAAGATCACGGCAAAGACTATAATCAAGCAACAATCAGGGACTACAATGCTACTACTAAGTACTACATTATTAAAAATAATAATTATAATTTCCCTTTACTGACCACTTACCATTTCAAGCATGTTAAGTACTACCCTATGAAGTAAGTCTATTATCCCCATTTTATACAATGAGGCTGAGGCAAAAGAAATTAAGTAATTTGATCAAGGTCAGATGCTTAAAAACCAGGGTTGGAATCCAAATCCCAAGATCTTAAATCACTGCATTAGTAGAGTGGAGAACTACTGTTTCGTAAAAATATTAGGAATTATTGAAACTGTCACATCCTCAGAAGTATCTCTGAATAAAGTAGGAATTTGGTGAGATACCTTTTCAATTGCTCTAAATTTTTACTTCCAGAAATCAAAGTTTCCCAATTTGGTTCAGACTTCTTCAGCCACCTGTTCTGAGGAGCTGTCCCCACAGCACTTGTACATATCGATAACTTCTTAGTCTCCTTTACTAGACTGGTATTAACTGAGCCCCTATTTTGTGGCTAAGTGCCTTATAAGAATTTAAATATATTCTCTTATTTAAACATCACACGTACAAACATCCTTTAAGGTTAAGTATCATAAACTGATTTTATGGAGAAGAAAACTGTGACTTAAAGAGATTAAGACAAACACCATGTCTTGTTCATTTTTGTATTCCCCAATGCCTAGCAAAGATGCTGTCACATAGCAGACTGAAAGTTTGATGAATACATCAGTGAATTAATTAATCAATTGTTAGTTTGCTTTGTTTTACAGCCTATTGACAACTATTGAGGCTTTCCTTGGTAGATTTCTTATCTTTTCTAAACTTTACAATTCAAAAATAGGCATTACTCAGTCAAAGTCTGATCAGCGTCTAGCTTTAGATTATTCACAATTTCTACACACTGTTTTAATACTTTCTTATTAATTCTTTCTTATTGTTTTTTCTTAGATCCATGGAGACTCTTAAAGCCTCCCCTACCACAAAGTACATCTATAAAAATATCTGAATAAACTTGAAAATTTTTCTTATGTAAAATCTCTGTTGGGGCCGGCCCTGTGGCCTAATGGTTAAGTGCAGCACGCTTCACTTCGGCAGCCGAGGTTTGGTTCCCAGGCACAGATCTACACCACTCGTTGGCAGCCATGCTGTGGCGGCAACCCATATACAAAATAGAGGAAGACTGGCACAGATGTTAGCTCAGGGCGAATCTTCCTCAGCAAAAAATTTAAATAGATAAATAAAATCTTTCTTCAATCTCATACCCACAAAAGTGCCCTTGTGTGTTTCTACTAAGGCAAAGTCAAGACAGCTTCTTCCTAGAGCTTAACAACCAAAATAGAGATCAGGATATTCTCTGCAGTTCCATTCCCAGAAAAGAACTTTGGATTAAACACATTTGGGCTTACCAATAAAACACAATATGATGAATCTGAAGCTACAGGTGTCCCAAACTGCTGTTTTATTATTGGTCTTTTCTCCTTTTGCTATAATATCTACTTGTGGCAAATGTATCATAAGAGTCAGGTATTGAAGATAGATGGACTTGGCTTTTAATCCACTACTTACTAGTTTGAATTACTTGATCTCTGAGTTTCATCTATAAAATCAGCACCTTCCTCTGAGATTTTTTGCTGTAATTTAATAAAATGATATATGTAAAGCAGCTAGCACAGTGTCCGCTGCTCTAGAAATTACAGTTCCTTCCTGAACTTTGCTTCTTATGCCTTTTCATATTCTCTTTTTCACTCTAAGCTTATTGTATTCAAAAGATTGTTAAAGTTGAGCCCTGTTCATCTTGTCACATTTAGCTACCTGAAAGCCTAACTCATCACCCCTTGCTAAACCTATCGTTAATCAAAATGCACCAAATTATTGCCTCACTGTTTGGCAAGAACTGAAATTGCGGAAGCAGACCAGATGGCCAAGGTTCACCACTGGCTCCTGGAGCCTAGTCAAAAGCTAATGTTGAATTCTGGCAAAGCTCTGCAGGTACTCAAGGCAGTTCTTTTGGCTGTGATCACCTCAGTGATGGGGTTAAACATTATAATATTAAAATCCTAGAGACATATTTGAGCCTGATGTGCCACTTATGGAATGAATAATAACATTCATGAACAAGGCTCTTGGTAGTTTCTAATATCAGAGTCAAAAGTTTAGAATATGGGTGTAGACAAGGCTTTTCTAGCAGTGTAGCTCATTGCTAGACTATTTAGAAGTAATTAAGAGTGAAGTGATAGGCTGCACAGCAAGGAAGGAGGAAGCATTTATACTACCCCTCCATACCTACTCTACTCCCACTGGCCTAATCTCTACTGAAGCAAACTCTCACTACGCTAGGATAAAATTTCATTGGGAGAAAGGAGTTCTGACATTCAGAGCTGATGATGATGATAGTTGTTCTAGTTCTGTCCACAGTATACAGTTGTTTCATGCTGGTCCACACTTTGCAAAGGATGCAATAAAAGATGTGATAATGCTGAGACCAACCATATATAATTACATTCTGAAGTTGGAAATAATTTATATTCAAAGGTTCCTCAAAAAACATACTTTTAGCTAGAAGGAGGCAACAGTAAACTGAGTATCTCAAGCTAAAAAGAAACAAATTTCTCTTGATTTCTCAAGGAAGAAAACCAATACAAAGTACAGATTTCAGACTAGTATCCACTGGTGTTTATCGGTCTAAATCAAAGGTCAGCAAATTTTTTCTGTAAAGGGCCAGATAGTAAATATTTTAGGCTTTGTGAATCAAAAGACAAAATTAAGGACACTGTGTACTACTAACATAACAAGAGAGGAAACACATTTCCACAAAATTCTTATTGACAAAATTCAAATAACTGAGTGCAATAATATAGGTCTATTAATGAAAATATAGTGGAATTCTTTCAGGGGCAGGGGTGGGATGGAATAATATTTTACTTACTTAGGATTCAAAGTTAGTACTCCAAATCATACAAATCAATTGCAAATGCTCTTCTGTTAATGCTGATCTGTAATATGATTTTATGTATTTCATCTTAGAAATGTCATTTCACACAGATAAGAAATATCAAGTGTTGATATCAATCCATAAGACTATGACTTTAATTGACCATATTCATCACTTAGAAGACACTTATAGAATTGAATTAGATTCTTCTCTCGGTATTTGCCTTTTAGCATGTCATTACATGGCAGATTAAGGTTGAGTGGTAGCCCTTCAATTGCACAGTTAAATGAATCTTTAACTATGTAAATTTTTTGGCCCTTGCATCAAAGTCTGAAAAATACTGTTGGAAACAGTTGGAGCTGGGAAAATATATCCACTGAAGATCTGTGTGGAAATGAAGAGTTTGCTACTTATTTTAACTTTTGACAGCATGGGAAGCATATAAAGTAGCTGAAATCATATTTGTGATAAATATTAGTTGTCATTGAAATGACTTTACCACAGTATAATAAGTTCCACATATAAGCACAGTTTTGCCTTGTAATTACAGGTTGAACTCAGAAACTTTATCAATTCTGCAGCAAAAGCAAATTTACAAAGCCATTCAGTGCTTAGGTGATTCTCTCATGCAGAGACAGTTCAAATGCTGGCCCTGAGCTCTAAAAACTGTAACAAAATTTTACTACTTCTAAGCCACCAAACTTCTAAGTGATAGAGCACGTTATGATATTGTTTCTGACAAAAATGCACAGAACTGATGGGTAAGTCCACAAGAGAGAATGAAGTTCACTGTTGACACTACTGATTCAATAATCCATGATGATATAAATATTTTCTGAAAGTACTTACTCATAAATAACACAGTGAATACCCACGAGTTTTAAACATCTTATATTCTCACAAGCTTCGTAAACTTGTCCAGCTACACCTTTTTCTACTCCATACGTATCTTTACCAACATCAGTTTTAACACATCTTAGCTGATTCCACTTCAGGTCATACTGAATTAGTGTTTTCTCAAATTCTTTGAAAATGTTCTTGCCTTTTGTTGTTCCACATTGACTATTCAGAGAGGCTTATTCTTCAGTCACCTCAAACTCAGTACTGATTCCTCAAATAAACAACAACAGAGGAGTATCAATAACATCTGTCAACTCAGCAAGAGCCAAGGAAAACCACTCAAAAATCATTTGCCTTGTTTTTTAATTGACTATAAGATGTTGCTACTAATGTCTCAACTCGTTGAGAACCATTCTCATCAAAAAGCTTAATCAAACAAGTTTATTTTCTCTGGACACATTTTTCAGCTGCTGCAATCGAATGGGATTTAATTAACTCACCATGGTAAATGGATTGGCTAACAAATGAGCCATTTGGAAACCTTCTTTGATTGAAGCCTCATTTTCATTTTTTACTCTTGTAAAGAAATTCTGCTATAATGAAATATTTCATTGTAAATTTTCTAATTTTCCCTAGATAGGAATATTGTGATGGGGGCTTAGTATGGTACTGTCAACATATATTATATTCTTTTAGCACAACTATAGTGTCAATACATAATAAACACAATGTTTTATCATCTAATTTGATAAAAAAAAATAATCCACACTCCACTGTGCTTTTTAAAAGCACAACATTTAAAGTCCACTCTTCTCTTCTTGTTTTGACATGATGGGTCTGAACCGGTAAGTAAAAAATAAATAGAACTAAATGTCACAGTGTAGTGGTATGCATGGCATTCAAAATGCTGTTGAGTTTTTAACTGTATCACTGCAATTTGGAGTGGAACAAGCAGCAGTGCAAAGTGAAGAGGGTACTACATATGGTCTCTGTCTCAAATGTTCAACTCTGCCATTATTGTGCAAAAGCAGCCATAGACAAGACATAAACAAATGAGCATGTCTGTGTTCCAATGAAACTTTACTGGAATTTGAATTCCATATAAATTTCATGAGTCACAAAATATTCTTTTTTCGTTGTTTTTAACCACTTAAAAATGTAAAAACCAAGCCAACCCTAATGGCCTAGCAGTTAAGGTTCAGCACGCTCTGCTTCGGTGGCCCAGGTTCAGTTCCCAGGTGCAGAACCACACCACTCGTCTGTCAGTAGCCATGCTGTGGCAGTGGCTCACATAGAAGAACTAGAAGGACTTACAACTAGTATATACTATATATATACTATGTACTGGGGCTTCAGGGTGGAAAACAAAGAGAGAGAGAGGAAGATTGGCAATAGATGTTAGCACAGGGTGAATCTTTCCCAGCAAAAAAAGAAAAAAAAGAAAACCACCCAAAATAGCTTTAAAAAAAATGTAAAAACCATTCTTAACCCACAGGTCATTCAAAAAGAGAGTGGAGCAGATTTGGACCATGGGCAATAATTTGCTAACCCTTAGCCAAAACCCATCAATGAAGTGAAAGATGTAAAAATCAGAACATTCTAGAAAACTTTTTCCTTCACCCCTAGGACCACATTTCAGATCTACTGAATCATAATTCTGTGATGTAATAAGGGAGAAGTAGATTTGAATGAAACAGAGGATTATATTTGAGGACAATGAAGAGCCAATAAAATGAAAGATGATCTGACTGAGACCATAACAAAGCTATTTCCATCAGCCACACCTGGCTGAGCATTTCACCATAACGTAATGAAGAATAATTGGAAATTAACACTAGAAGCACAAAACAGTTATATTAGCATATTATTGTGCTTTACTGTATACATTTATGCCTAAATTAACCTTAGTTAATTATTGAACATTGCATAGTGTGTCCTTTCTATTACTCTCCTCTTTATGTAGCCTCAGCTAAAGAGCCCCATGCAGTATTGTTAAAGAGAGAACAGAAGAAAAAATAAATAATTATTAACTGCAAATACTATGGCTATACACTGTATTAGGCATTTCATAGGTTTTCTCACTTAATTCTCACAGCCCTACAAGGTAGATATTATTACCTTAAATTACAGTCCCTCAGGGTAAATAACTTATTAAAGGCCAGACTAATAGATGGCAGAAGAAATATTCCAAACCAGCTTTGCCTGCTTCCAAAACCTATGCTGTTTACCTGAATCCAATAAAGCAATCAACATTATAGTAAATATTCTGTTGTTCAAATGTGATCAATTTTTTTCTTAGTGTTTTTAAACAATTTTAAATGACATTAAGTATTGATCCTAAATGTATCTTCTGTAGCAGATACAATTTTAAAGTCATACCATAGAACAGAGAATGTTACAATAATTAGCAGAAATTGGACATGTACTGTTCAAACTCTTAGACGTTTTATGTCTCAATAATCATGAAAAATCTAAAGTAAAATTCATTTGCTTCATAATGCAATGAGAGTAAAAATTAAATATTCTTCTAATAATAGAATTATAGCACATTAAAAGTGAGAAAAACTCAGAGAGAGCATCTAGCCCAGCCTCTGAATTTTTCAAATGAAGGTTTGAAACTTAAAGACCACAGAACTAACTGATGGCAGAAGCAGGACTAGAGCTCAGATGACCTGACTCCTAGCACAACACTCACTTGAATTCTTCATTTACCATCATGTAATTCTCAGGGGAGACTGCATAAACTCTTCACTATTTTCTATATAAAAATGTAAAAACTGACTTTCCAGTATGTAAGTAAATTGAGTTTGGCTAACTAGAAATGGTCCTGAATTTCTCTTTTGTAACAATAATCAAGTTTATAGCTTGCCACTAGTGCTATCATTGTCAACTAAATCAGTACTATCATTTATCCATCAAACAATAATGGGTTCAAACTACATAACATACAAAACAGAGCAAATATCTTAAATAGCTCAGAGTCTAGTGAAGAGACAGGCACATACAGATCACTTTACTACAGTGTCATAAGTAGAATACAGAAAAATACACAGTCCCTTTAGGCTAAATATATTAAGTTATTTAATATAACATCCTTTACCAGCAAAAAAGAACTTGTAAGATCCCATTTGAGCAATCGTACTATAGAATATAAGAAATGTAGAGAAAGTATCTGATACAATGTGCACTATACCTCCATTTAAAAGATACTGTGACTGTATTTCTAGTCACATTATGATTTTTACCCAAATTTTCAAATATCTTCTACTCTGACTTGCTTTGTACTCTCTGCATGGTATTTTTTTGATGAACAGAAGTACTTTTCACTATAATACAATTTACCAATCATTTGCTGTATGGTTATTGCTCTTTTTCTCCTATTTAAGAATTCTTTTTCCATCCTAAAGTCATGAAGATATTTTCCTAAATTATCTTCTAGAAATTGTATTATTCTGCTTTCACATTTAGATCTGAGATTGATATTTGGGTACAGTATAACATAGAAGGAAAATATAAATTTTTTTCCACTAGGATAGCACAATTGACCCTGTACCATTTCTTGAAAAGACAATCTCTCCACGTTGCTCTGCTGCGCTCTTCTTGTGTCATAAATCCAAGTGTCCATATATTTATGTTTTGGTTTGTAGATTCTCTATTCTGTTACATTGATCTATTTGTCTACCTTTATGCCATTAACTCAAAGTTTTAATTATAGTAGAATTATAATAATTCTTAATATCTGGTACGGCAATTACTTTCACTTTGTTCTTCTAAAAGAGTGTATTTGACTGTTCTTGGACCTTTGCATTTCCAAATAAATTTCAGAATTAGCCTATCAGTTTACTCAAAAATTAAAATAAACTGCTGGAATTTTCATTGGGATTGCACTGAATCTGTAGATCAATTTGGGGAGAATTAACATTTTAATAACATTGAAACTTCCAATCTATCAACATTTCATTCTTATTTAATTTCTCTAAATAATTTTTCATAGTTTTTGGTGTGAAGGCCTTGCATATCTTTCCTTAGATTTATTTCTAGTTATCTGATATAAGTCATCATACTTTAGATTTTCTGGTGGTGTATTTATATAGAAATATACTTGATTCCTGTATGTTAACTTTGTATCCAGAAATCTTGCTGAAATCCTTGTTAATTCTAAAAGTGTAAATATAGTTTTTTCATTCTCTCCATACCAACATCTGCAAATAATGAAAGTTTTATTTTTTCCTTCTAAATCCCTACACAATGTATTTCTTTTCCTTACCTTATTATACTGGCTAGGACTCAATAGAAACGGTAAGAGTGGATATCCTTTTCTCATTCAATATCTCAAAGAAAATGTTTCAACATATTATCATAAATATGATACCTGCTATAGAGTCTTTGTAATATTATCAGATTAATGATGTTCCTATCAACTCCTAATTTGTTGAGACTTTTTATCAAAATGGATAATGGATTTTATCAAATACATTTTCTACATCTAATAACTTTATCACAGTTTTTTTCTCCTTTATTCTGTTAATGTTTGTCTTGACATGAGTACAGCCATGTTTGGCCGCTCCATTGACCTACAGCCACCAGCACAAAAAGAAATACAAAGCTGCTTTCTGTGTGGTGGGAACTGGCCTTTTCCCGGGAACTGGCCTTTCTCCCACGGAGAGAGTTGCAAGTTGTAACATTTCAAGGCTCTTGGAGCGTCGTAGCCCTGAATGGACTGGCCATCTGTGCCGGGCTGAGATGATAACCGAAGAGAGCAATGCACGCACACAACTACTGGGCTGGGACGTTAGCCAGGGGGCTCAGTGCACGTACGCCACTGATAACCATTTTGTGCATGGGAACACTAGATGCTTGCTCTGTAAACTCTGTAGCTGCTTATATAAACTGCTGGAAGCTGAGACCTGGTGCGAGTTCCACCTGTGGAAGGGACACCTTGCCCAGGACGTGTGATCCTTGCCCAGCCGTGTCGACTGACAGGGCTCTCCCGGCAGTGGGGCGTGGATGTTGTGAGTAATTGATTTGATGTGAAGTAATTGATTTGATATGAAGTAATTGATTTGATGTGTTCTCTTTTTGGTCAACCTGGTGTTTCTCTTTCCGGTTGATTTGTGTCATTTCTCTTCAGCCGATGTGGATGTTTTCCCTTTACAGTCGGGCTGATGTTTTTTCCCTCTTAATATTTGACCTATTCGGATCTGTTTGCAGACTATCACCTTTACTATCCTCTATATAATAAAATATACCTTCAGTCCATTTGTTTGGAGTGGAAAGTGTCTTTTACATCTCCGATTGAATCCCCGAACCTCTCATAACAATGTTGTGAATTAAATTGATTTTCAAATGTTAAACCAACCTTACATTCCTAGAATTTAATCATGATCAATTTAATTAATCAATTTAATCATGTTCTATTATCTTTTTTATTTCTTGATAGATTTCTGCTAATTTTTTTTATGATTTTTGCATCGACATTCTTGAGTAAAACTTGGTCCATAATTTTTCCTTTATAGTAATGTCAGGTTTTGGTATCAAAGTTTTGCTGACCTCATAAAATGAACTTTATATTGTTCTCATTTCAAGTGAGATAAGCACACAAAAAAAATAAGTGAGATAAGCACTATAATATAACTCTTTAAGTTTAAAATAAGCATTATTTCCTTCTTATGTGTCTAGTAAGTTATCTGATCTTAAAATTTTCTTTATGAGAAGGTTTTTAAATTACTGATTCAATTTCATTAAGAGTTACAAGATAGTTCAAGTTTTCTATTTCTTCTTGTAGCAATTTGGTAAGTTGCATTTCCTGAGAAATTTGTCCATATCAATTAATTTTTAACTGGATTGTCATAAGATTGATCATAATATCCTTTAATTACTTCTTAATGTCTGTAAGGTCTATAGTAATGTCCACTTTTTCATTTCTGATATTGCTTAGTTGCGCCTTCTCTCTCTTTTGCTTTTTTCATCAGAGATGGCAGGTATTTACCACTTTTTTCAATCTTTTCTTTGTTGATCTTCTCTATTTTATGTTTGCTTTCCCTTTCATTAATTTCTCTCTTGTCTTTGTTATTTACTTGCTTTTGCTTTCTTTAGGCTTAATTTGCTGGGGGTTTTGTTCTTACTTTCTTGAGATAAATGCTTAGATCATTAATTTTCACCCATTCTTCTCTTATGACATATGCACTTAAAGCTATTAATTACCTTCAAAGTACCTTAGCTGTATCATACAAATTCTGAGAAGTTGTGTTTTCATTATCATTCAGGTAAAAATATTTTTAAATTTTCCTCGTGATTTCTTCTTTAATCCTTGGGTTATTTGGAAGTGCATTTCTTGATTTCTAAATATATATGAATTTTCTAATTATCTTTTTGTTATCGATTTCCAGCAGTATGGTCAGAGAACATACTTCATACATTTTTTTTTTTTTTTGGTGAGGAAGAGTAGCCCTGAGCTAACATCTGTCACCAATCCTCCTCTTTTTGCTGAGGAAGATTGGCCCTGGGCTAACGTCCATGCCCATCTTCCTCTACTTTATATGTGGGACACCTACGAGAGCATGGCTTGACAAGCGGTATGTAGGTCCACGCCTGGGATCTGAACCTGGAAACCCTGAGCTGCCAAAGTGGGGTGTGCGAACTCAACCACTACACCACTGGGCTGGCCCCACATACTCCGCACGTTTTAATTGTCTGAGTTTTGCTAAGAATTTGCTTTATGATCCAGGATGTGATCAATTTTGGTATTCTATATGCACTTGAAAAGAATATGTATTCTGCAGTTGTTGGGTGCTGTGCTCTATATATGTCATAAGGTACAGCATATTACCATTTTCTTCACATATTCTATATTGTAACTAATTTTTTGTCTCTTCAATCTACTGAGTGTCTGAGAACTCCATTATCTGAATCCCTTGTGAGTCTGTTGCTATGTATGGTCTTTGTTTCTCTTAGTTTCAGTCATATGATCTTGTCTCCTGTATGCCTGGTTATTTTTGTGTGCATGTATGACATTTTATGTAAAAACTGTAGGTTATTATTTGAGGCCCAGGATGATGTTATCTTGCTCCAGAAAGGATTTACTTCTGTTTTAACAGGTGGCTAGAGTCATTAACAATCCTGGATATCCTTAATCTAATCAATGATACGGATTCTAAACTGGGTTTTATTTTATAAGTAGACCATTCTATTTCTGATACACCTTTACTCCTAAGGCATAGACCTTCAGAGTCCCAACCCAAAGCCTGGTGGATTTAGTAGCAAATCTCCCTTCTTGGTGGACTCTGAACTCAAACTGTTGCTCCCTTAGCCCCATTCCATGAGTGTGTCAAAAGTTCTTCTCAGCTTCTCAGCCTCTCAACCACCTCTACTGAAAGCACAAGTTTCTCCTCAGGGAAAAAAGGCTCATATGCCCAGCTCACCTCTTTGGGTTTCCTTCTTCTCCAAGATCTTCTCTCCACAGTCTTCACTGATGTGTTAGCTCTCTGATACCTTCAAATAGATGATTTTTATATTTGATCCAGCTTTTCTAGTTGTTCTCAGTGGGAGAGTTAGTCCAAATTGCCTAATCCACCATCACCAGAAGTGCACCTCTCAATTTCTCTCATCTGTAAAATGAGGATAATAATGACAACTTCCTCAAATATACTATTACAAGACATCAGAGTGCCTATTATATACTAAGTATTCAAGAATTTTTGGCAATGATCTTGAGCTACCTACCACTAATCCAAAACAAGGCTCAGTTAATAGATATCTTGTGGTTTTACCTGCCTAGTATTCATTCTCCTCTAACACTTCAAAATTCCTTTGACAAACTAGTCCTCGACTACTGAATAATCTTGATGTAGCTGTCAATCAAGGTGCCATGTCCTTCTCTGACCAAGGGTGGCCAACTAACCAAAGGTAGGCCATACTGCCTCTCTACTGGTAATACGAACCTTAAGCAGAAAATGGTTAAGCTCATCCATACAAACATCAAGTAGCACCTTGAACAGGCCATCCATTAGTTTCCGCAAACTAGCTATCCAGAGCTACCCCAATTTCTGTCTTTTCCAGAGACTACTTATTCCACTTTTCTGAGAGCTATCCAATACCCTTATAATAAATTTATTTTCTTCTTAAGATAACCAGGGTCAATTTTTTGTTGCTTGAAACTAAAATACCCTAATTGATACCTCAATGGAGAACTCTCTCACTTTCAAAGGTTTTCTACCAGTCCCTGTAACTTAATCATTTCTTTCAACCAGAAAATAAATGAAGAAAGGGTCTTGACATTACTCAGAAAAGTTACAAAATGCTTCTTTTCTCTCTTATGTTTAAAGATCAATATTTTATAACTTCTCTCTGAGCTGGTTCTTTGTTGGCTCTCAGCTCCATTCCTCCCCTTCCATGCTCTCCTTTTACATCAGGGGGCTAGAAGCCCATAGACTACGTTTCTCACACTCCCTTGATAGCTGGTTTCCAATCAAGTTCTGCCACTAGGAAACACTGGTGAAAATTAGATGGCAGGAGAAGTTAAACCACTCTACTTTCTTTCTTCTGTTTCTACGTCCTGCAGAGGCAGCAGCAGTATTCCGGGAACCTCGGCAGAAGTTTGATCCTTGGCTCTGACTCCAACAGCAGTAGTAGCACCAGAAAACTATCATGCAAATGCTGGCTACTGCAACAGCAGTGCAGTTCTGGTAGGGGTAGCAGTGGGTGACTGCAGACTCCACCATCCTCTGAGTTAAGTATAGCATCATCAACAAGGCTATAGGCTTTCTACATTGTTAGAAGCGCAGGTTTCTGGGCTTCCTGCAAAGCAGCGGCAGCTCCAAGGGTAACTGTGGTACTCCAACAATCTTAGCATCATAGGACTTATGGGCTCTATTTAACACCATTTTCACTTTTCCTCTCCTAGCTCTCGGAGTGATAGTGGCATCCTGCAGTTGCTGATCTTTTGGTAAATTCATCATCCACTTTTTGCTTCTCCAGCCCAACCAATACTTTTGGTAATTAATTCCCTATATTAAATTCTCTTTGTTTGAAATATTTAGAGTGGCTTTTGTTCTCCTAATTACACAACTTTCAGTGACACGGGTCTGTTCTTTTTCTATTTCTCCATTTTTGTGGTTTTTTTGTCCACTCTTCCTCTTTCTCATTCATCCACTCCATTTCTCTATCCTCTCTCTTCATTTCCTTTTTTATTTTTTCTTGTCCTATTTCCTGAGTATACCAACAGTATCTATTTCATTATTTATTATTATGACAAAAGAAGTTGCAACATTTTCAGGACAAAAGAGGTTGGAACATTTTCAATTTAAATAATCAGCAGTTCAAGTACAAAAACAATAATTTCTTCAGCAACTATAACTCTTTATTAAAGTCCAACTTTTATTATAATTACAATTGTCAATGTCTAGAAAATATTTTCTGTAAACACTACCACAATTCATCCTTGAGTGGCAACATCATCTTATCCCAAAAAACTCTAGGCAAGTAACAATTTTAATTGAAATAGAAATTATAATTCACAGTTTTAAGTTATATTTCATGTATCATCATTATCCCACAGTAAACAAGAAAATCCTAGTACATGTTTTAGAAGATAACCGTAAGACAATGTCAAGATATTTTAACTCATCTGAAAAGCTGAAAAAACATCTGCAAGCTGTGTCTGGAAAACACAACTTCATCTATTCACTTGGGATCACAAACCAAATTTCACATTTGTTCAAAACTGAACTCTTGTTTGAGCCAGAAACCTGCTACCTATCTTGCCTCAGTCTAAAAACCTTCCACCGCCACTTCCCTGCACATCATACCACTCAACCATGTCCTCTTAAATTGCCATTATATTTAAAATAAAACTGAACTCTTTGCTATGTCGTATAAGTCCCTGCCTAATCTGACTCCAGCCTACTGGTCCATTCTCAACTTATCTATTTTCCTTATTCAACACAGGGATAAGGAAAATAACCAGTGGTCACATATTGAGTCAATCCTAACTCATCATACACACACACACACACACACACGCACATACACACATGTACACAGGAACGCACAAAGTCCCTTTCAGTCCTTGGGCAAGACCCTTCTATGCAGTCTATATTCCCCACATACTTTCTTGTCTTCTGTCCTCCCTCTTCCTCCAGAGAAGTGTCTGGAATCAAAGTCAATCACATTTTCCCTAGGTAAATAATAGGTGGCAAGTGAGTTGATGCTCAATCCAAAATTGAAGGTGGAACCTGCACAGTTTGGCAGGGAATACATTAACATAGAAAGGATACTGAAGATTCAAGACATCTACTCTTTCTCCTCTGTGGTGAAGAGTAAACCATCTCTCATGTGCTCCCTCCCATATCTCTCTGTCTCTCTGTATGTCTCTTTCTCTCTCACACACACACACACATACACACACACATATACACACACACACACACAGACGCCACATCCTCATTTCTGGCTACACCAAAATGATTAATTCAGGTTTACCTTCAGGGTCAGCTTTTAAAGTATTCCTAATACTATTCTAAAACTCCTTGACATTGTACTCTTTCATATCTTCTATCAATATCTTGAAACTCTTTAAACAAGATGTCTTTAATTCCTTCATTAATTCATTGCTGAGCACCTACTATGTGTCAGGCACTGTGCTAACCTCAAAAAGAAATAAAGTGATATATCACACACAACTCCTGCCCTCAGTCTCCACATAAACACAACTTATTAATAACTAGCTTAACCTGTAAATAAATATCTGCTTAAGGTTTTAACTTTATTATTAGCCATTTGGAAAATTTAAGGTTATTTTATTATTATTTGCCATTTGGGAAAATATAAATGATTGATTACTCTTTTCCTAATGTGCTAGAGATTGAGGAGAGAAGATTCAAGAATAAGAGAGCAGTAGATGCTCAAAGAAATCACTCGCAAATAGGGAAATGGTATCAAATGAGAAAACTAGGAAGAGCACAAGATAGGTTCTACCAAGTTCACTATTTTACCTTGGCCAAGCACTCTTTATCATCAAACTTGGGCAGATAAATAGAAACTGCACTGTCATTAAAAACATTGTCTTTAGGCCACAAGAATCACAACAACCCTGTTTCACAAGACTGATGTTTTTTTTTCTATTTTACTGAGGCTATTCTAAAGGAGCTATGTTCTCAGAAGATTTATTAATCAAGATTATCATTCTACTCATTATAAACCTAAAAAAACACTGGTGAAATTTCATTGTAATGTCAACTTAAGTGTTCCTTAACCTTTCTCTTAAGTAGACAGGAAAATTCTCACCCAAATTTTATTATTATTCAGGTCCAAGTCAACTTATAGTCTAAAGGAATCCTCTAAAAACCAACCAAAATCAATTGAACAACAGTTTATGGAAAAACCTGGGCAACAGAATGCAGAAAAAATACTTTGCCAAGTGATATTGGTGACTTTTTTTCTTTAGGAAGAAACTGTGTACATTCAGGAAAACACCTTGATAAGCTACTTCAGAGTGGAAGGGGAACTCCAAGGGAATAGATTGAAAGAAAAAAACAAAAATATAGCTAACTGGATGTATAAAAATTTATAGAAATTGGAGAGTGGAGAGGAAATGGAGGAGAAAAGAAAAGGAGAGCAAAAAGAAGGTAGTTAGGTTAACAACATGGCCATAAGTTGGACAACAGGGCAGAAACACTCAGAGATTCTTTAAGAATGGTAAAATCCAGAAAAGTAACGTCAGCATCATGGCAGAGTGAGTTGTTCCCTTTGTCTCTCTCTTTTAAGTTACAACCAGTTGGACACCCATAGATCAACAAAGGACTCCCTGCACAGCACACCAGAATGCCGAAGAGATCCTTTCATCTATACATCTGAAGGTGGGTAAACTGAACCTCCAGGAGACAGTGGAACTAGGAGAGCAGCCCCTCCCCAACCCTGGCAGTGGCAATTTAAAATGTGATCCTCACACCAGCATCACACACCAGCAAACAGAGGCTGCAGTGGCAGACACAGCACTAGCGGTTTAGCTCCTGCTCCCAACCCAGTGGTGGAGGGTGGCACCCATGCCCTGAAGACTCAGGACAGTGACCCAGCCCCTTCCCCCTCCTCCAGCAGTGGTGCCGGACTTTCGAGCAGTGAGAACAGTATCCAAAACTCAGATTTTCCCAGCTGGGGAGGGATGCCCTAACTTGCGGTATCAAAGTACACCAGTACACGCCAGCAACCAGAGGCTGCATGAGCAGCAACATTCACTCGTGGCTTAGCCCCTGTCACCCCCCAAGCAATGGTGGGTGGCAACTGTGACCTGAGGCTACAGGAACCACAGCAGAATCCATGACCCAGCCCCCAATGGCAGCACCCCCAAAACCAGTCTACCAGCAGCAGGGGCTGCATAGAAGACCCCAGGCCCGGCAGCAACAGCAACATCCGTGAACCCAGCACTCCTGACACCAGCTACCAGCACCCCCAGACAACCTGGGAGTAGCAGCACAGGTGGGGCACAAGGAAGCAGCACCTAAGCCTATGGAGAGCCAGTGGAAGAACACAAGACCTAGGTGACCCCGGAAGCAGCAGAAGTGCTTACAGCCTGGTGACCCCAGTGGCGACACCTGAGACTGCAGCAACATCACAAGCAGCAAGGCACCAGCAACCTCAGAGGTACAAACAGCACAAAGAAGATGCTGACAATGCCTCTGGCAGAGGCAGTGGAAGGTGCAAAGTGCAGGTTCTCAAATACAACCAGAAGCAGCTCAGAACCAAAGTAACCAAAGCTTTAACCAAATGAGAAAGGTGTTTACTACCACAAATGCACCGGCAGAGGATCAACTCATCAAGTACCATGAGGAGTTATAGTAATATAGCAGAACAGAAACAAAATGACAACTCTCCAGAAACCAAACTTGAAATCACAGAAGATTATAATCTAACTAACAGAGAATTCAAAATAACTGTCATGAAGAAACTCAACGAATTACAAGAAAACTCAGAAAGACAGTTCAATGAGCTCAGGAATAAAATTCATGAACAGAAGGAGTACTTCAAAGAGATTGAAACTCAAAAAAAAAAAAACCAAATAGAAATCCTGGAGATGAAGAACACAAAGAGAAGAAAAATAAAGCAGAAAGCATTGAAAATAGAGCTGAACGTATGGAAAAGAGAATTAGTGAGCTCAAAGACAGAAATCTAGAAATGATTCAGGTGGAAGAGGAGAGAGAACTAAGATTTTTTAAAAATTAAGAAATTCTATGAGAAATATCTGACTCAATTAGAAAAAGCAACATAAGGATAATAGGTATCCCAGAAGGAGAAGAGTGGGAAAAAGAAGCAGAGACCTTATTCAAAGAAATAATAGCTGAGAACTTCCCAAACCTGGGGAAGGAAATGGATATACAAGTACATGAAGGTAATAGAACTCCTAATTATCTCAACACAAAAAGACCTTCTCCAAGTCATATTATATTAAAACTGTCAAAAGTCAATGACAAAGAAAGAATAAAATAACTTACAAAGGAACCCTCATCAGGCTATCAGCGGATTTCTCAGTAGAAACTCTACCAGCTAGGAGACAGTGGAATGAAATATTCAAAATATTGAAAGACAAAAACTATCAGTCAAGAATCCTCTATCCAGCAAAGTTATCCTTCAGAAATGAAGGGGGAAAAAAGCTTTCCCAGACAAACAAAAGCTGAGGGAGTTCACTGTCACTAGACCCACCTTACAAGAAATGTTGAAAGGAACCCTCCTACCTGAAACAAAAAGGCAAAGGTTTACAAAGCTTTGAGCAAGGTGATAAATAAACAGAATCAAAAAATTGCAACTCTATATCAGAATAGATTAGTAAATACTTAATTATAACATAAAGCCTAAAGGTAAAGAAAACATCAAAAATAACTATAACCACTTCAATTTGGTCACAAAAACACAACACAAAAAAGGATAATTTGTGACAACAAAAACATAGAAGCGGAAGAGGATGGAGCCTGCGTAGATTAATGGATGCAATCAGCAGAAAAAGGACTATCTCATCTATGACATCTTATATACAAACCTCACGGTAACCACAAAACAACAAAAAATCAGAGCAGAGTCACAAATCATAAATAAAGAGAAAACTGAGAAGAACATCACAGAAAACCACCAAACTGAAATGGCAGACAGAAATATAAGAAAAAAAAAAACAATGGAAATATAGAACAACCAGAAAACAAAAGATAAAATGGCACTATTAAGCCTTCATATATCAATAATCACTCTAAATGTAAATGAATTGAATTCGCCAAGCAAAAGACACAGAGTGACTGGATGGATTAAAAAATAAGACCCAACAAAATGCTGCATCCAGGAGACCCATCTCAGCTTTGAAGACAAACATAGGCTCAGAGTGATGGAATGGAAGATGATACTCCAAGAAAATAGCAAGCAAAAGAAAGTGGGTGTAGCCATACTTATCCCAGACAAAGCAGACTTTAAGCCAAAAAAGATATCAAAAGAAAAAGATGGACATTATACAATGATAAAATGGACATTTCACCAAGAAGACATAACACATTAATATATATGCACCTAACATAGAAGCACCAAAGTATATAAAGCCACTATTAACAGACCTAAAGGGATAAATTGACAGCAACACAATAATAGTATGGGACTCTAACACCTCACTTACATCAATGAACAGGTCATCCAGACAGAAAGTCAACAAGGAAACAGTGGCCTTAAATGAAACACTAGACTAGATGGACTTAACAGATACATATATATATAGAACATCCCATCCAAAAGCAGCAGAATACACCCTCTTCTCAAGCACACACGGAACATTCTCAAAGACAGACCATATGCTGGGAAATAAAATAAGCCTCAATAAATTTAAGAAGATTGAAATCATATCAAACATCTTTTCTAACCACAATGGTATGAAACTAGAAATCAACTATAAGAATAAAGCTAGAAAAGTCACAAATATGTGGAGACTAAACAACATGCTACTGAACAACTATTGGATCAAGGGGAAATCAAAGGAGAAATGAAACAATACCAGAAGATAAATGAAAATGAAAAGAAAACATACCAAAACTTATGAGATGCAGCAAAAGTGGTACTGAGAGGAAATTTATAGCAATACAGCAATAGCATACCTCAAGAAACAAGAAAAATTTCAAATAAACAATTTAACACTATACCTAAAAGAACTAGAAAAGAAAGAACAAACAGAGCCCATGTTAGTAGAATGAAGGAAATAATAAAAGAGCAGAAATAAATGAAATAGAGACTAAAAAAATAATAGAAAGAATCAATGAAACTATAAGCTGGTTCTTTGAAAAGATAAACAAAATTGACAAACACTTAGCCAGACTCACTAAGAAAAAAGGAGAGAAGGCTCAAATAAATAAAATCATAAATGAAAGAGGATAAATTACAACAGATAGCACAGAAACACAAAAGATTATAAGAGAATACTATAAAAAAATATACACCAACAAAATGAAAAACCTAGAAGAAATGGATAAACACTTAGAATCACAGAACCTCCCAAAACTGAATCAAGAAGAAATAGAGAATGTGAATAGACAAATCACAAGAGACTGAAGCAATAATCAAAAACCTCCCAAAAAACAAAAGTCCAGGACCAGACAGCTTCTCTGGTGAATTCTCCCAAACATTCAAAGAAGATTTAATACTTATTCTTCTCAAACTCTTCCAAAAAATTGAAGAGGACAGGACACTTCCTAACTCATTTTACAAGGCCAACATTACCCTGATACCAAAACCAGAGAAGGACAACACAAAAAAATTAAAATTACAGGCCAATATCACTGACGAACGTAGATACAAAAATCCTCAACAAAATATTAGCAAATCAGGGGCCAGCCTGGTGGCGTAGTGGTTAAGTTCACGCATTCTGCTTTGGCAGCCTGGGGTTCATGAGTTCAGATCCCAAGCGGGGACCTACACACCAGACATCAAGTCATGCTCTAGCGGCGTCCCACAAACAAAATAGAGGAAGGGTGGCACAGATGTTAGCTCAGGGCCAGTCTTCCTCACAAAATATGTATATATATTAGCAAATCAAATACAACAGTACATTAAAAGGATCATACACTATGATCAAGTGGGATTTATTCCAGGGATGCAGGGATGGTTCAACATCTGCAAATCAATGTCAAAAACCACATTAACAAAATGAAGAATAAAAATCACTTGATTATCTCAATAGATACAGAGAAAGCATTTGACAAGATCCAATCGATTTATGATAAAAACTCTCAATGAAATGGGCATAGAAGGAAAATAAATCAACATAATAAAGGTCATTTATGACAAACCCACAGCCAACATCATACTCAACAGCAAAAAACTGAAAGCTATTCCTCTAAGAACAGGAACAAGACAAGGATGCCCACTCTTGCCATTCACTCAAGATAGTAATGGAAGTCCTAGCGAAAGCAATTAGGAAAGAAAAAGACATAAAAGGGATCCAAATTGGAAAGGAAGAAGTGAAACTCTCACTATTTGCAGATGACATGATTATATACATAAAAAACCCTAAAGAATTCACCAAAAAACTACTAGAAATAGTTAATGAATACAGTAACGTTGCCAGTTACAAAATCAACATACAAAAATTAGTTACACTTCTATACACTAACAACAAACTAGCAAAAAGAGAAATCAAGAACACAATCCCATTTACGATCACAACAAAAACAATAAAATACCTAGGAATAAATTTAGCCAAGGAGGTAAAAGATCTATACACCGAAAACTATAAGACATTATTGAAAGAAATTGAAGACATAAAGAAATGGAAAAATATTCCATGCTCATGGATTAGAAGAATAAACATAGTTAAAATGTCCATATTACATAAAGTAATCTATAGATTCAATGGAATCCCAATTAGAATCCCAATGACACTCTTCACAGAAATAGAACATAGAAAGAAAGAAGCCTAAAATTTACATGGAACAACAAAAGACTCCAAACAGCCAAAGGAATCATGAGAAAAAAGAATAAAGCTGGAGGTATCACACTCTCTGACTTCAAAATATACTACAAAGCTGTAGTAACCAAAACAGCATGGTACTGGCAGAAGAACAGACACACAAATCAATGGAACAAAATTGAGTGCCCAGAAAAAAACCACACATCTATGGACAGTTAATCTTCGACAAAGGAGCCAAGAACATACAACGGAGAAATGAAAGTCTCTTCGATAAATGGTGTTGGGAAAACTGGACAGCCACATGCAAAAGAATGAAAGTAGACCATTATCTTATACCATACACAAAAATTAACCTAAAATGGATTAAAGACTTGAATGTCAGACCTGAAACCATAAAACTACTAGAAGAAAACATAGGCAGTACGCTCTTTGACATTGGTCTTAGCAGTATCCTTTTGAATACCATGTCTCCTCAGGCAAGGGAAACAAAAGAAAAAATAAACAAATGGGATTACATCAAACAGAAAACTTCTACCCGGCAAAGGAAACCATGAACAGAAAGAAAAGACAACCCAACATCTAGGAGAAAATATTTGCAAATCATATATCCAATCAGGGATTAATTTCCAAAATATATAAAGAACTCATACAACTCAACAACAACAAAAAATGAACAACCCAATCCAAAAAATGGGCAGAGGATATGAACAGACATTTTTCCAAATAAGATATACAGATGGCGAACAGGCACATGAAAAGATGTTCAACATTACTAATTATTAGGGAAATGCAAATCAAAACCACAATGAGATATCACCTCACATCTGTCAGAATGGCTATTAAGAAATAACAAATGTTGAAGAGGATGTGGAGAAAAGGGAACCCTCATACACTGCTGGTGGGAATGCGAACTGGTGCAGCCACTATGGAAAATAGCACAGAGATTTCTCAAAAAATTAAAAATAGGAATACCATATGATCCAGCTATTCCACTCTGGGTATTTATCCAAAGAACATGAAAACACTAATCCAAAAAGATATATGCACCCCTATGTTCACTGCAGCATTATTCACAATAGCCAAGACTTGGAAGCAACCCAAGTGCCCATCAACGGATGAATAGATAAAGAAAATGTGGTGTATACATATACAATAGAATACTACTCGGCCATAAAAAAAGACAAAATTTTGCCATTTAGGACAACATGGATGGACCTTGAGGGTATCATGCTAAGAAAAATAAGTCAGACACAGAAAGAAAAATACCATATGATTTCACTCATTTGTGGAAGATAAACAAACAAACACACATATATATAGGAGAATGGACTGGTGGTTACCAGAGGGGAAGTGGGTGGGGGGAGGGCAAAAGGTGTAAAAGGGCACATACGTATGGCAACAGATGGAACTTAGATTTTTGGTGGTGAACATGATACAGTCTATACAAAAGCCAAAATATAATGATGTACACCTGAAACTTACACAATGTTATAAACCAATGTGATCTCAATAAACTAAATTTTTTTGTGTGTGTGATGAAGATCAGCCCTGTGCTAACATCTGCCAATCCTCTTTTTTTGCTGAGGAAGACTGGCCCTGGGCTAACATCCGTGCCCATCTTCCTCCACTTTATACGGGACGCTGCCACAGCATGGCTTACAAAGCGGTGTGTCGGTGCACGCCTAGGATCCAAACCGGCGAACCCCAGGCTGCCGCAAAGGAGTGCATGCACTTAATCACTTGCGCCACCAGGCCGGCCCCAAAAAACTAATTTTTAAAAAAATAAAAATTAAAAAATAAATTAAGAAAAAAGAAAGAATGGGAAAGTCTAACTCAATTTTGAATTATCCACTGTGTGGAAACCTCATCATCATTATCAGTAAATCTCCAGAGAAACACTATGAACATGGCTACCTAAAATGAAAATTTTAGAATCCAGGAAATAGGGCTGTGTCCCTCATTTGACTTGACACCGGGGCAGAGATAAAGTCAAAACATAAATGTGAAGAACGTAAAATGTTCTTCAAGTATTAAAAACTAGAATGGAAGAGAACTCAATTGAATAAGCTTGGCATGCGACAAGTGATGATGTAGATGGTTGAGAAAATATATTCATGGAAAAAATATTTATGATATCTTATTAAATAAAAAACATTTATAATAAAGTACTAAGCACAATATAAAATTGTATATATACCATAATTGCATAATGTAAAACACATGATGCATACAGATAAAAACTATAAGGGAATATCTAAAAATCAACAGTTCTGTAGGGTGGTGAAAGTATACAGAATGTGTCTTTTTAAAAATGTCTATTATTGTTATTATTAAGTTTTATAATAATTGAGATAACATGAATAATCTCTGAATTTTCTATTTCTATATAACATAATTGGTGCTCTAGGTGAAAGTATTTGAAAGATAATGATTTCAATACCTAGGATGGTCAGAAGAGAATTAATATAAATTTAAGAGTACTACTATTTGGATCAATTTGAAAAAGTTATGAATAGCCTTGAAATACAGACTTGTCAAACTATATAAGTCCACAGCAGGGCTTAGATTTGGATAAGTTGTTTGCAGAATTTAAAAAACGAAACAATTTTTAAATACTATTTCTTTTTAAATAGTTATGAGAAGACTTTAAAAATACAATTGTCAGGTTACTAATAGCAAGAATAGAGAAAAGCTGAGATTCTGATTAACTATTTTCAGCATGTTGTTTATAAAAAATAAAAAAAAATCTCCTTCCAGCCTCAAGAGGGCAATTTGCTATTATCAACAATCTCAATAATCCTTTACTGTGGGGCTGGCCTGGGGGCATAACGGTTAAGTTCGCACACCCTGCTTCGGCAGCCCAGGGTTCGCAGGGTCGGATCCCAGGCACGGACCTACACACTGCTTATCAAGCCATGCTGTGGCAGGCGTCACACATAAAGTAGAGGAAGACGGGCACGGATGTTAACCCAGGGCCAATCTTCCTCAGCAAAAAGAGGAGGACTGGCAGATGTTAGCTCAGGGCTAATCTTCCTCGCACACATTAAAAACATCCTTTAGTGAAGAAAACGTTCAAGGACAAATACCCAGATAAATTTCACCTGTGTTCTTCTCACTTCCTCTCACTCTAGTCTCATCCTCTAACCTCAAGACTGACCTTCATATAAACAAATAAATCTAACTTCAGATAGAGATGGCAAGCACAAGACCAGTAGCAGAAAAAGGAACCTATAATGCACACTGCCTATTTCTTCCTATTAATGTTTATTGTATATCTTCTGTATGCCGGGTGCATTATACTTGCATCTTACCACAACCCTATGAAACAGGAATTACTCTTCAATTTACAGATAAAGCAACAGAGTCCAAGAAATTAAGTGACCTGCTCAAGGTCACACAACTAGTAACTGGCAAACTAGGATATGACCTAGAGCTGACTAATGCCAAAGCCTTTCCTTTATGCTGCGTACACACACTGCACTGCCTTGACTCCTTGAAACCAACTAAGGAAACACAGAATTAGGAGGAAAATAAGCAGAAAAAGCAATATCTGCAGTCATAAAAATCCAGCTACTTATATAAAACTATCTTAACTGATTAGACTATAGAAATTCCCCTAAATTCTAACCAGACGAAAATGGTTCATAAGAGGGAAATTTTGACTAGTACTGCTATCTTATATTGTTACAGGAGCCAGTCCAACTCTAAATCATAGTGTTTCTGACTCTAGTCACTTCAAACAGAGTAAAAGACAAAAGTAGCATCACCATAAAAACAAGCACTGAATGCTGAACCTAGGCCAAGAATCGATAGTTCTAACCTGAAGATTAAGCATTGCTTATGTTAGTCTAGAAAAGGGTCCAGGAAAGAGAACCAATACAGAATTGACTCTAAACTGAAAGGCTATAATAGGGATTATTCATGAATCACAGAAATGAATGAGAATTGTGGGGTAAGAGCCAGGACAAAGCTGAGAAATGTGAACTGGAAAGGGTGGGAAAGAGGAGAGTGTTTGAAAACATTGGAAATATTGAAGCATATGGTAAATTGTGAGACAGTTTGAGCTATGGCATGGTTATATAAATTTCTGCTGCAAAATCTGGTGGCAGATTGCAAGCATGTGTTCTAAAATGATTCCATAAGATTTCCTATTGAAGTTGAAGAAAATGAGTAATGAAAGTTTTAACTGTCCTTAACGGTATCTGAGCCTCTTCAAAAGGTGATTTTAGCATAACTTTTTAAATGAAAGCACCACTGATTTGGTCCCAATTTCAAATATTTCAGGGTATATAGGATATATGATACATTCATTCACTGAATGATATATTCCATACATATCCCCCTTATGAGAGGGTCCCCTTCCCTACTTCAACACTCCAGAAACAGCGAAAATCTTATAGCTAAAAGAAAAGATCTACAAAAGGGAGAAGTCGAAGACGAAGCTGGAAAGACAGATTGGGGAAAGATTGTGAAGTACCTTGCATGTAAACATAAGGAGTTTGAATTTTATCCAAAGCAATAGGAAGCCTAAAGAGGTCTTTAAACTACGGAATGAATGATTTAAATTTGATTTTTAAGAAGGTATTTTGCAGTAACACAGAGGACAAATCCAGAATAAAGACACAAGATCCCAGAATACAAGACAGTGGCAGCACCAGTGGAAATACACTGGTGAGAATTCTCACACTAGTTAGAACATCTAACACTAAACCAATAGAATTTATTGAGGTTAACAGGCCCTATCACGCTCTTATTTCAAAACCTTTTACTGCAGATCAAACATGCCAATGAGATATGAAATTCAAACTTCCTAACATGGTATACAAGCATAGGTGATTCTAGATATTTAATAACTGATACAATCATATAAAATTAATATACAAATCAATATATAAATCAACATTAAAAATAAATTTCCTTTTTTCCAAATAAAGTATAGATGTGGATATATAGATATATGCTTACTGTGTAGTAAAAAGAATTGTAGCATAAATTATTCACAGTCATTCTAATAATTTCCAAATCATTTGTTGAGTTTTAGAAAGTGTTGATTTAATCTCTTTAGTGGGGCCATGACTTGATATTTAGAACCATACCAAGCTTTTCCCAACATTTTCTTCATTAAAATGACAGTCATTAGTCCCTCGTACCCAGCAACACTTCGTTGCAGCTGGAAGGCAGCTGGGCATGCTGCCTGCATGTCATTGTTACAAAAGCATATGGATGCTAGTGTTTCTCACAGGGCATGAAAATCCTATGCCTCAAGACACCCCCAAAAAAAATGGGGCCACAAAAACTACCCGCACTATAGCCTGCTTCGTTGTCTCCAATACAAGAGGACACTCTGGAGTATCAGGCAGGCACTGACACTCCAGCCACTACGTGCCTTACAAGGACCATGTTAATTCACACCAGCAACGTTACTAAGACCCATAATTTGCCTCTATGGATTGCATTGGACAACATTATTAGGTAACTTATGCTCTCAATAAAATTTATCAATCTGCATGAAAAGTGATTCAATATTTTAACAACTAGTATCTTAGTACTGGTACATTATCAGTTGAATACCAGTCCTGTACACAAGGCCCTTTACAAATGACCCCCACCAACTAGCTTCCACTACTCTCTCCCTTCCTCCCATCTTCCATGCAACCAGCAATATAAGAATACCGGCCATTCCCCAAAGACATTATGTTCTTTCACAATCCACGTTCTGCACATATCTAGAATTCCCTTCTCCTCCACATACTGAATTATAATTTTCCTGCAAAGCCAGTCTGATTGTTTTCTTTGGTTACAAAGCCTTCCCTCTAAATCCTCCATGTTCATAAAGTTGACCCTTTCTCTTTTTCATCTCAACGACTGGTACATAACTATTTTAAAGCACATATCATGTATTTAAAATATTTATTTACATGACTCTTGCCCACTGGACTGTGAGCACCTCAAGGGTAGAGACTATGTCCTGTTCCTCTCTATTTCCTAAATGAGAGACAGTGGCTGGTATACAGCAGACACTCAAAATACATTTATTTAAAAGAAGAATGAATAAATACCTAAGCCAAAAACAATCATTATCTTTGATTTTCTATATAGTATGCTATACTGGAAAATTTTACATGTCAACTTAAACATGTACAAGAGGATACCTATTTTTTCTAAATTATTTTAGAGAGTACAGAGTATATATGACTTTGTAGAAGCGACCATGTAGCACCTCTCCCTGGACATCCCACTGGATCATCCCAGGTAGTCTAATTATTACTTTTGCCACAATGGGGTTTATTATCAATAAAGTTCTTTATTTTGTATATATACTTAAAATAGTTATTTTTAATTTAATTTGTCCTTATTTTCACATTTTTCTAACATATAAAGTATGTATGATTGCAATCATTATCCTCATCAGCATTATCATTATTTCATATTAGACACCCCTGTTAGAACATAAATTTGTTAATGTTTTATTGTTTGTCCTTCCTTCTTTCCTTCCTCCTTTCTTTCTTTTTCTCTTTCTTACTGGCTTTTGATGTTAACAATTAGCAAGAGATTCATTCATGACAGAATTTCATAATGGATTATTTTAATTTTAGAAATAAAAAATAATTTAACATAAGTAAAGTTAGTAAAGAGGACTGTAGACTTTTTAAAAAAATCTTTAATAAAGTATGAGTGCAAGTGTGAATTATTCAAAACTTTAATTATTGAAGTAAAAGTTCAAATCACTAGTTAAGCAATAGTAATAAGGATCTCAAATTTGGATTCCCGTACCCTGATAATAATTCTTTTCCTCAAACTAAATACCTTATTTGCAAGAAAAAGTTATTCCAAAGCCATAGGGCCAAATAAACAATGCCAGCACCCTAGCAGGAAGCAAAAGATTTTAACTTTTTAAAGTGTCTGCAAGTGAAAAATAACAAAGTACAACTGCAGAACTGTTTATTTACCAGTCTACATGGAAATTGCCAACACTATATTTTAAAGCAATGAACCAAAAAAAAAAAAAGAAAAAGAGAGAATGAATGACACTTTCAACAATATTATTAGTAAATGTATTGATGGTATGTGAGAGGATACAGAGACAACTCTAATCAAGAAGAGTACTAACTAAAGTTTTCATTACAGATTAACAAATCTACAGTTAGCAACAATATCTAGTTAATAACTGACATTACAGCCCCTGAAGAGAAATGACTAAAAAAATATTATTTGTCCTGCAAAGACGTATCCCCAAAAATGAAATATTCAAATCGGTAAATTAAGATTTTGAAACAAAATACTATAGAAATACTGTACAAATTTGCAATGACAAGAAAGTATAAAGGGTCTACAACCACAGTTCACTCTGAAAAAAAACTGAAATTCAAGTAACACGATATTTTATTCCCAGAGAAGCTCTAGAATGTAAAATCTTGGCTGTAGGTATGAATTCCACATTAAATAATGTTTTCAAATGCAGAATCTAATCCCAAACTGCAACAATACCAACTACTTTTGGCTTTACACAAAGAAATGCATTCAGAATACTACTTTCTGCTGTTCCATACTTCAGTGTGTTGTCTACTCAAAGTGTAAGCTTTTTATTTTAAAGTTTATGGGTCAAAAATAAGCATTGACATAGTGAGTGATTCTTGCTTTACAGATTTGCTGAAAGGTAGCTATCGGCTTCAAAAATGCCCTATTTAACTGACAATTTCGATCACCTGAACGAACTTAAAATTTTCCAGGAATATTGTGAACGTATATTAACAAGTATGAAAAAGTTTATAGATTCAAAGCAATAGTTCAGCTTCATAAAAATGAGGTTAAAATGATTCGCCAGTGATAGTCAGCGTTATAATTTGTGTACTAATTAAGGCCAGTAAAGTACTGTATATGCTTGAAGATCAACAGTATTTTTAAATAATTGATATTTTTTAAAAGTTCAACTAGATTTGAAATCCATTCACATTATCAGAAGAAATTTCAACATTACATTTGTCAATGAAAGAAGAGGAAGAGCAGTTAAAGAATGTTACTACCACTGAAGTGAAATCTATAGAGAATGAATTTTCAAAATTCTGGCTCATAGTATAAAAGGAGTTTCCATCAATCAAAGAAAAAGAAAAAGTTCTTTCCTGCAATTTGCTACCAACTACTTGTATAGTTTCTTGTCAATGGTGACCAAAAAGAATTTGAAGAGATCATCATTCAACAGTCTTGATCAGGAATTGTGTGTATCTGTTTCAAAAATAAGTAAATAAACCTGATAAAAAAGTTATGCTCATAGAAGCCAGCTAAGTTTCTCACTTTAGATGTTGAAAATATATTATAAATAGAAGATAAAAACAACAAGAAACAAACACATAGATACAGAGATTGGATTGTTGGTTACCAGAGCAGAAGAGGGGAGAGAGCAGGGTGAAAGGGGTAATTAAGCACATGTGTGTGGTAATGGATTGTAATTACTCTTTGGGTGGTGAACATGATGTAATCTACACAGAAATCGAAATATAATGATGTACACCCAGAATTTATATAATGCTATAAACCAATGTTACCACAATAAAAATAAATAAATAAATAAATAAAAAGATATTATAAAGATTTTACAATTCACCATTTACTATCTTCCATAATACCCGGCATTTTGTTTTGCTTATAATTATACAACAGAAAATGTGATTTATTTTTTCACAAAGTCCTATATAGATGCCCTCAAATCTTTTCCAGTTTACCCCACCATGACATACACATCTATTATCATTTTCTGTGTGTGGCATGACATGAAAAAGGTTAGGAAGCACTAAGTTAAAGGAGTGTAACTGCTTAGCTAAAACATATAGTGGAAGGGTTGAGAAAACAAGACTGCAAATAGTAAATAAATAGGGGATAGATCATGAGGGTGCTTGTCTGCCATGCTAAGAACTGTATAATTTTATCTAACCAGAGATCTGGAAGACAATTAAGCTTTAAAGTCCTAAATCATCCACTGTATGTAATAAATTAATTTATCTCATGCATCTAGAATGGTACTGGTTATGTACTCATACCTGGGAGAAGTAAGAAAATAATTACTCATCATTTTGTGTGTTCCATGGTTCAGAGGAGGGACTCCAGTTAAAGGCTGCACACAGCTAGCAATGGGGAGACACTGATATTTTAAGCAAAAGAGTTACACGATCAGATTTTTCACATATAAAGCTCTTTCTGGCAAGAGTACCATTTAAATTGTTTTAAATAAAAATTCAAGGGGCCAGCCCAGTGGCATAGCAGTTAAGCGCGTGCACTCCACTTAGGCAGCCCGGGGTTCACAGGTTCGGATCCTGGGCACACACTGACACACCGCTTATCAAGCCACGCCATGGCGGCATCCCATATAAAGTAGAGGAAGATGGGCATGGATGTTAGCCCAGGGCCAATCTTCCTCAGCAAAAAGAGGAGGATTGGCATTGGATGTTAACTCAGGGCTAATCTGCCTCACACACACACAAAAAATTCAAATGATCTGGGATCGCTACAGACCCCAATATTGATCTAGTTAAGTGAGCTGACAGCAGAAAAATCTAATTTTCAATTCTTTCCTTTAAATATTATTTCAAATGGCTGGTGATAATGATAACATCAATGGCCACTGTGATTATGATAATTAACATGTTATAGCAATTTATAGCTCATAGGCACTTTCATTTACATAGTGTCGCTTTAACCCTAAGAAAGATACCACAGGCCCACAGTTCCTTACCCACAATTCCAAAATCCAAAAAGCTTTGAAAACAAAACTGGTTTTGTAAGTCTGGGCCAAAACTCCTGATCTGAATTAGTATGAGGCTTTATATAGTTTATTTAATCCACTTGTAAATATTCATATGTTTCACTGGAGAAATATAAATGTGTTTAAGGGCTGCTGCTCTGACCTCAATAAAAGTTACATATTAAATGGTATACGTGCCTTTACATTTTTAAAGTTCAAAATACCTAAATTCTAAAACACATCTGGCACCACAACTTTCAGTTAAGGGGTTGTGGACCTGTGTTTTCAACCTCCATTTTACAGAGTTTAGGGAATTTAAGTGACTTCTTCAAGATAACATAGTTTATAAATGATGCAGCCAGGACTCTAGTCCAGATCCCTAAATCTTGTTTTTTAGCCTCTATCCAAGACTGACCACAAACAAAAAAACCTTTTTCTTCATAAAGAGACATTTCATTATTTCATGTAATATCATGTAAGCATAAGTTAATATAAAGTGTTTAAAGTACAAAATTAAAAAATAAAGTCTGTTTGTTATCTAACCCTTGAAAAATATATTTCCTGTTGCTTAAATTTGTTTTGAGCTTCACTGTTTTACATACATGAGTAAGTTTACTGTCTGGTTTGAGGTCACTGACCCAGAAGTTAAGAGCACTATCAATTTTTATGTTGATACTATTTTTCACTAAAATTCATAAAAACTACAAAGCAAATAAAACCAAATTTTAAAGGGAGAATTATAAATAATTACCCTAGGGGTTCCCAAATTTTCTAATACCAATCCTGTCAATCTTGTGGTAGTTATATTTTTCAGCAGGTATTTCTGATTCTCCCTCCATACATGGTAAGATTGCACTTCTCTGCCCTGAGTTAGGCATGATCATGTAACTTGCTTTGGCCAATGAAATGTGAACAGAAGTTGTATACATATTTCTGAGAGGAAACTTTAAGAGACAACTTGCAATTCACCACAGTCTCTCTTTTCATCTACTCTGAATGTTCCAAATAGCTTCTCTGTCAGCCTGTTCCCAGAATGAGGACGACATGGAGTTAGAGACCCCAAGTGACCCAGAGAAAACATATAGCATGAAAAAGAAATAAAAACCTATGTTGTTTTAAGCTACTGATATTTGGGCACAGCAGAGCCTACTATATAGATTTATAAATTTATTGCTTCTCAGCTCCAAATCCAGCCTTCTTTGTCCTACTTTGTGATACTGAATCTGGACTCGGTAACGATGTCACCTTTACCAGTTGGCACAATCTTAAGCTTTGTCAGTAGAGGGAGCAAGAGTGACATTAAAGGAAGAAGGGGCTTCTCTCTCTGGTCCTGGGTGCTTTGTTGTTTTTCCTGCTGTGCTTGGCTGCTAGGAGCTTACAGGACACCCAGTGGCACTCACCCTCCTAGCATGTTTCACCAGCACCCCAGCGGGCATCTTTCCAGTAGTTTCAGCGGCACCCCAGCAAGCAGTATCCCAACAAGTCTCGCTGACACCCCAAGAGGTGGCTTCTCAGTGAATTTCCTGAGCGCTCCAGCTAGCTTCTCAGCAAGCCCCACCGACACCCTCACAGATGATTTCCTGCTTGCCTGCCCCAGCCTGTGGCAGCTTAATGGGCCACAGCTACACCCTCCAACGAGGGCTGAATCTCAGCATAAGCCATGGGGGAAGAGGCCTCTTTCAAGTGTCTTCCTTCCTTGGGTACTCAGCCTCAGCCCTAAAAGAGGTAGCTGCTCCCTGCCACGGGTTAATAATCCTTTATATTAAAATTTCCCTGTTCCAATTGGAGTTTCTGTCTCCTGACTGGACCCTGATATCTAGACTATCTTAACATACAGAACTATATACTGCAACATGAATTTATATTAGTAGTTTTAAAGGACAACCTTGGATTATTTTCTTTTGCAACCTTATTTATTTCATAGCTACTTTTAATCTTCTATATACCTAATTTAAAACAACTGATTATATTTTAAAAACTGACATAAAGTTTAAGTCATAATACACACTATATCTTTTCATTAAATCAGACTTCTTGGCTAATAACTATAAGAGAGAAAAATAATATATGAAAGCACACTTATTGTGGGGTAAGAAATGGCTCTTGACTGAACACACCAAGAGAAACCATATTCTTGTCATAAGATTAAATCCAAATCTTTATTTACTCATATTGCAATATAAAGTTTATGCTGAGTCTTTTAAAAAGACCATCAGACAATGAAAATACTGCATTTGGAAAGATTTTAATGACTCTTCACTATGTTAGTCATATGGCAAAATTATTTATTACTCCCTCTATAAAAACAAATCCAATTATTAACCAAAATGACTACTTAGGAAGAGTACTTACATGCTCTTTATGTGTAGAGCCCAGAACAATTTACATTGCTTGTCCTCAACCTCCCAACCCCACCCCCAGTTAGACCAGCATTTTAATTCAGGAAGAAATTGTTAAATAAATAAAAAGTGAAGAGCAGATTGGCAATAAGTTGAGGGCAATAAAGTATTATAAACCCACGGAAAAGTGCATTGTAAAATATTATTCAGAGATATCATTCTTGAATTTGTGTCTCTGAATACAAAATACATTTCAAAAAATAAGAGTAGCACAATATCTACTTCATAAAAAATCTATATCCAAACTTATATCTAGTGACACTCACTAGAGAAATGTAAGGAGAATAAGGGCCCCCAAAGATGTTCATGTTCTAATCCCAGGAACTTGTAACTATGTATCCTTACATAGCAAAAGGGATTTTGCAAATGTGATTAAGATGGGAAGATTATTCTGGAGTATCTGGGTAGGCCTAATCTAATCACATCGGTCTTTAAAAGAGAAAAATCCTTCCCAGCTATGGGCAGAGAGAGATACGACGACAGAAGAAGGGTCAGAGAGATGACATCATGAGCAGAATTCAACACCGCGTTACTGGTTCTGAGATGTAGGAAGCTATGTGTAAGCACCGAAGAGGCCTACTGGAGGTTAGAACAGCATTCAGCTGACAGCCAACAAGGAAATGGGGACCTCAGTCCTATGACCTCAAGGAACAGAATTCTTTCAACAACCCAAATGAGCAAGGAAACATCCTCCCCCCTCTAGCTTCCAGAAAGAAATGAAGCCAGTCCTTTGATTTTAGTCCAGTAAGACCCATCTCAGACTTCTGACCTACAGAACTATAAGATAATAAACTTGTGTTGTTTTAAGCCACTAAATTTGTTAGTAGTAGAAAAATACAAGAATACTATTTATAACCTTGGAAGATCCAGGTCTTAATTTATTAAAGAAAGTAACAAGGTCCTTTCAATAGGCATTGAAAAACTTGGGGTTCATAAAAGTATTTCTGATGATAAACTAGATTGATATTCTCTATAGATATCAATGCCTTCCTCTACTCCCATCTGATTTATTTATTTAATAAACATTTGATGTTTGTTAGCAAACATACCATAACAAACACAATAACAAACATATGGTGTTTATCATGTGCTAGGAACTCTTTCTAAGGACTTTACAAACGTAAACTCAATTAATCCTCATAACAGCTTCTGAAGTAGGTGTTATTATCCCCATTTTACAGACAAACACACTAAGGTGCACAGCTACCAAGTAACAGAGCCCAGATTGAAACCCAAGACCGTATCCCTCCAGAGTCCAGAAGCTTAAACACTAGGCGCTTAGTTATTTTCCATTTGACTAAAAGGCAATGTGATAGAAATAGAATGGGTTTTGGAGTTAGAAAGATCTGTGTTCTGCTGCTTATAAGCTTTGTGACCTGGATCCTAGCACATAGTAGACACTGAACAAAGGTTAGCTGCCTCTTTCAATTCCTGCTACCAGTCTAGAGATATAGTCAAAGAAGTCTATGTGAAACAGGTTTAAGATAAAAACTGAATATTAGTCTCATAACTCCTGAATTTCCACTTCTCTTTCCTCTGTTCCACATATTCCTTCTCAGATATCAGTCAAGATAACCTATGATACCACAACAAGACTGTCTCTAGGGGTACTCTAAGCTCTCATTATTATATAACAAAAACTGACTGGAATTTTACTATACGAACACTACTAGGAAAGTAATGGAAAACAATTTTAAAGAAATTACACATGAGGTATAGACAGAGCAAAGCCTCTTTGACTTAGGGTAATCTTAGCCACAGATTACCTCAAATGAAACAGCTTATTACACACACCTTCTGGTTCATTTCTTTTGCTCAACTTTGTTATCACGTTACCTTGTTCTTATTAACATACGTGAAGAATGGTCACTGCCCATATGCTAATATTCTTTAAATTCTTTACGACCTAGAAATCAACTTCACCACCTTATATTCAAGACATTAACAAACATCCAGCATCTAGTCTTAACAAAGATGCTTTGTCCTCAAAGGTGCATACCCTCTGCACTAGCTGACCATTTAAATGTCTACGCTCAAGTTCCCTTGATTTTAAATTTCTGAGGTTTTTTTGGGAGCATACTTACAAGATGATCCAATTCCACACATTCTCTCTAAAGATCCATTTAGCTTCCTAGCCCTGAAATACCACCACCATTATTACCCAGAGAATTTTTTGGTTGGTGGTGATTTCTAAAATGCTAACATGTACTATTTCAAACAGAAAAATATTTGACACAATAGCAAAAATACAGTGTCTACCACCAGCAAAAGGTGGCTTAATCCTTCACATCCTTGAACAAATGTTTATTAAATGAAAAGTTTCTTAAATGGAAAAAATAATACTTATCAAATATATTTTCTTCTCACTGATTTCATTTGTTGCTCACTGTTTGTTAGTTTAATTAATACTATGCATCATAACCAACAGCTCTCATGTCCAACAGAAGTAATGATGAAACTTCTTGCAAATATGACCAGTAAATCTCAATCATTTCTTGAGATATTAGCAGCTATCCACTCAGTTAGGCAGTGCCAGACATCCACTATTTTAAAAAACATTTATAACCACTTACAATGGACCACCCTCTGATCACACTGTCCTTTCTCTACAATCTATTAAAAGAGAGAAAGAAGTCAACAGCTATAATTTAATAAAATGTAGTTATTAAGAGTGCAAATTCTAGAATATGACTCCTTGCATTTAAATCCTGGCTCCCTACTGAAAACTTTGGGCACATAACTTGAGTCTTCATTTTTTTCATCTGTAAAACTGGGAAAAATAATAATAACTATCTCATAAGGTTGTTGTAGGAGCTGAATCAGATAATGCATATATAATGTAGCATACAAATGCCATAGTAAGCATTCAATAAATGTTGGTTGAGTATTAATGTAGTAAGAGTTATTAATAGAGGTATGCAATAAGTTATGAGAGCACAAAGGAGAGTCACTCCACTCAGTTTTCAATAAGTTGGAAACCTGAGATGAATCTCAGTTAAGAAGCAGGAGGACTTTGCCAGAGAAAAGTGGGTAGGACTTTCCAGGCAAAGAGAATAGTATATACCGAACTACAGAAGCAAGATTTAAAAAAAAATTAGGGAACTAATTTAAAATAGTTTGATACAACCAAAACAGGCAGTGCTCATGAAAGACTATCAGAATATAAAGACTTATAAAACATCACCAAGTGACTTCTGTGAAATACACAGAAGTTTGGACTATATGGTAAATGCAATGGGGAGGCACCGAAGATATCAAGGGTTTTAAAATAGATTTGTGTATTAGAGTGTTGTTCTATTGTGGAGGTTGCATTAGAGGAGGTGAGCCTGAAAGTGGAGATATCTGTTTAGAAACAAATAACTAAGGAAAATATAATAAAGGCATGAACCAAGGCAGTGACAATGAAGATGGAGAGAAAGAGACAGATTTCAAAGATATATGGAAGACATTAATGACAAGATTTGGTAATTGATTATATTCGAGGGCTGAGGGAGAGGCAGGAAATCAGAATGACTCCACTACCACCAGGTTTTATTAACAAATGTTTATTGACTGATAACTATGTGCCTGGTATTACCCTGGGCATAAAAAGATGATTAAAACTTTGTCCATGACTTCAAAGAAACCAGTTATACTAAAGAGAACATAGAGATCAGTAACTACTATTGGGTATCAGAAACATTATAAAATAATTATATACAAAATGCTATGGAATTTGAAGGGAGAGACACCTAACAGGTGGAAATGCATCAAAGAGATGTATCTCTTCACAGCAATGGAGTTGAGCACAAAACAGATCGTCAGGTAAAGAGTAAGGACATGTGCATAATCAAAGAGTTAAAGAACATGACATATAGAGAGATTTATAAAAAGATTACTTTAGTTATATTGAAGGATACATTGGGTAAAGTGGGTTGTGACTACCTAAAGCCATGGTCCATTCACATTCATAATCCCAAAAAATCTTTACTGACCACAGTGTAGCAGTCTGGGTCCTGGCAGGAAATAGATGGCATATTCAAACTGAGTAACTAAGGAGTGTTTAATAAAGGTACTATTTTACAAGGCTGTGGACAGGGTTTAAGCAAACCAAGAGGGATGGTGTGATACCGGGCGATAACAACAGTAGAAAGCATTTTCCAGAACTAGAAGAAAACAGCTATACTAACAGGGCCACCAGGTGGAACTGTTGTTTTCAGTAGAAAAACAGCCAACTGCAAAAGCCTGGTATGGAGGAAGCCTGGGAACAAATAATCTGACCTCATTCTTCTCCTTCCCTCCAATCTGCCAGTGCCTCACATCGACAGAACTTAAGCGGAAGTCAGAGAACAAGGGAGCCTCCTGGTGCAATCTATAGAGGTCAGCCTCCCATAGTACACAGCAAAGCGGAAAAAAGTGGAGTAGATCTGGAGGGGTGAATGGAAAAATATGTAAAATGCAATGATAATTTGCAACAACATTCAACTAACAGCTCCCTCCGGTCTTACAAATTTACCTCCAATTTCTGTAAACCTTTCTAACTTTTAGTTTGGAGATGGAGTTTAACCATTAGCCTTCAATCTGCAAAACTTCTAACCTGAGGCTTCAACGTGTTCTAAAATGGATCCCTAATATCGCGAATTTTTCTGTCTCATCATTAAGTCTGTGTGCTATATCTGCTTCCAGAACAAGGACCTCTGTTAAGATTCAGTATATGTACTTTCTTGCATCTTCAACAACAAATCCACACTTGGGATACAGCTCAGCTGTCACCAAGCAGATGGAACAGACCCTTCATGATAAAAATCTGTATTCAGGAATCCTATGGACTGAGTTAAGACTTAGTCTGGTTTAATCTCAGTCTAAACTAATCTTAGACCAGACAGTCATTGAAGAGAGATCAGCCTGTTGTAATAAAATTCAGTTCCATGGAGGTACTTCTGGAGTCAACCAGTGCACAGATGTGAATTTTAAATCTTTTTGAAAGTAAAACAAGTAACAGATAATAACCATAAGACAATTTGTATTAGTTAAGATGTTGTTCGCTAGAGTAATAGATATATCCCCAAAATCGCAATGACTTAACATAGACATGTATCTCTTATTCATGTAAAGTCTAATTGGGGGAAGGTGGTCATCAGCCAGACCTCAATCAAACGAACCCATCTAGATACAAGGGGAGCTTGAAAAGGTAGTTTAGGGCTAGGCAACTGCTGCATAGCAACAACTCTATGAAAGAGGAATATAACTCTTTGATGAACATCTAGCTACCTCCACCACAAGATTCATTTCCGACAAAAAAAATTTTTTGTGCTAATAAAAGCATTAATTAATCTTTCAGCTTTTGGTCAAAAGGAATTATGTGTGTGTGATGTGAGACAAAACAGATTTTTCATATATGTGCCTGAGAAGCAAGACATTACAAAAATTACAATAGACACTTCATATGCCAACAAAACAAGACAGCTGTGAGCATCACCTCCAACTGTCAACTGAACAACACCAAAGCACCAAATACCAATAAACACCATTGTGGTTATTCTGCTATCTAGCTATATAGTTTAGTGTATTCTTTTTTCCCAGTTTAACATCCCAGAAGCCTAGCTGCAAGATGCAGAAAACTACTGTTAGTTTTCCCTTCCAGCTGAACATAAGGACATTTTTCTTCCTTGGTTGGAAGAAAAAATGCTCAAGGGCAGAGAGAATTCCATCTTCTCCTGCGCCTAAAGGAGCATTTATCAAGAACCTCTGTTTACTAGAACCTACCAAATTATGTGGGTGTCACATAAAAATATTAAATATTTATAATGTATAAACTCTATAAAAGTTTTTAATTCTAAATGCCTTAAAAACTTTAGCTAGGTGCCGGCCCCGCGGCTTAGCGGTTAACTGCGCGCGCTGCGCTACTGGCGGCCCAGGTTCGGATCCCGGGCGCGCACCAAGGCACCGCTTCTCCGGCCATGCTGAGGCCGTGTCCCACATACAGCAACTAGAAGGACGTGCAACTATGACATACAACTATCTACTGGGGCTTTGAGGGGAAAAAAAAGGAGGAGGATTGGCAATAGATGTTAGCTCAGAGCTGGTCTTCCTCAGCAAAAAGAGGAGGATTAGCATGGATGTTAGCTCAGGGCTGATCTTCCTCACACACAAAAAAAAGAAAAAAAAAATTTAGCTAGCACTATGTTGTATGGAAATTACAAATTAGAGCTTTCTGACATATATATATATAAAATAGATATAATACATGTTCATAATATATAAACTGTATAAAAGTTGTTCATTCTTAGCCTAATTTATACTATCTAGTTACCCACAAATTTTTTTGGTAACAGTTCCAGAGAGAAGGTAGTGAAATAATATTATATCACTCCTGGGTCTAAAACTGTTCTTAACTTTTCCCTTTCTATAACCCTACTTCTAACCTTATTTCTAGAACTTCCCATCACAAATCCAACAAAATTTACCTGTCTTTCACAATACAAACACTCTCTGAAATCCTGCAATAATTCAATAAGCTACTATAAAGAGGAACAGAATCTTCACCAACCGCTACATGTCATTTCCATGGCTAATCTCCTCTCTACACTTTCCTAAAATACACTCACATTTCCAGAATTCCCTTAGAGGTGATATAGAAATATATACGAAAAAGGCAATTTGTCCTAGATAAGTCTAACATCTAAAACAAAGATTGTGCAATAGTTAAAAACACCCCAAGAATGAAACAAAACCAGATGGTAAAAAATTCACTGAGACTAAGTTGTCAATGGGAGCAAGGAATGTTCAATAAAAGGAAGACAGACCTGGAATTTTCAAAAGATTACACAGTGTTATATATATTTATATAATATATCCAATAGAAAACACTTTTATAAGCTAAGATATTAAGTAGGGTTCCTTCCAATTATGAAAAGATTCAAATAGTACCGATCTTTTCATTCTCCACTTTTTCTTTGCCTTCTCTTCTTCCCTTTTTGCCCTTTTTACTACTGCTCTATTATTTCCCATCCTACCCCCACTATATCCCCCACTAGAAATATGTTATAAACTCTTTAGAATTACTAATACAATAAAAGAAGCCGCTTCCCAACTTCTCTTTCAAGAGAACACTGGTCCTGAGACTAAATTAGTTCAGAGAGCTGACTATCAGTGAGATGAGCAAAGACAGATATATACTATGCAGAGCAGTCAGCTGAGCAAGTCAGGCATCATAAGAGCTTACTTCACCCTTTACACATAGTTGTCAAATCCTGGCAATTTGGCTCCTAAACTTTTCAAAATCTGTCCTGCCTCTCCACCTCTACCATGACTGCTTTATTTCATACCTTCATCATTTATCACCTGGATTACTATAAGAGTCTCCTAAATATTGCCCTGGTCTCTAGCATTACATATTCTCATGAATCCATTATACTGTAAGAGTGGGGAGTTTTTTTCAACAAAAGTCTGATTACATTGAGCCACTGTTCAAAATCCCTCTATGACTCCCTACTGCCTTTGGGATTAAATCTAAATCAAAAGAATAGCATATAAGGTCTTTTAAGCTCTGACCCTTGCCATCTCTTCAGTCTCCTCTACTGACTCATCTCCATTTAAATCCTATGCTCCAGACCTTCTGAACCACTTCAAGAGAGCTTCTTGACCACGCTCTGCCTCTCTTTTACAAATGAGAGGTGTTTGGGGAGAGGGACACTTGAGAGTTTTAGTATTTTTGCTTGGAATAGCTTCCTCTGCCCAGCTAACATCTACTCATTCTTTGAGGCTCAGCCTAGATGTCATCTCCCCAAGACTGGATCAGGTGATCCTCTTGTATGAATATATCGATGATGCACTGTGCACAGTGGTCTCCTAGCACTTATCATGCAATATTTTAATTGTGGCTTATCATGTTTCTTATAGTGAGTTTCTTAAGGGTTAGCAGATAATGGTTAAAAGTGTTTTAACACCCAGAGATATCTGCATTTCATTAGGTGACTAGAGAATACAAAAGTATCTCTAATCTCTAGTATCTTTAATATCTAGGAGTAAAATTTCTAGAGATTTTAAAAGGATAAACTGTCTGACACCCTCAAACAATATTAAAGAGACAACAAACTGCTCTCTAGATTAGTCTGACATATTTTCTACCATGGTTATAATGTACTAAAAACACCTTTACGGTGTTTTTTCATGACACTTTACATTTTTGTGTTCATATGATTATGGTTGGCCTTAGACTGTCTGCCCCTGGTGGAACTGAATTATTTCTGTCCAAACATTCTATACATTCCTTACTATTCAGCTCTGTTAAACACATTGAAAATTTGCAAATGCTTTGAAAGTAATATTTTTTAAAGCAAAACATTCCTTAATTTGTAATATCTTTTAAATTGAAAAATGATATATCACAATATTCTTCTGGTTTCTAGTAAAAACAGATATGCTCTTAGTCCAAAAGAAAGATGAGTTGCAATCACACACAAATACTACAAGCTTGTTTCTAGAAAAACAAGCAAAATTGGACATAAGTTTAAAAACTATATTTGATTTCAAAAATAAGGACACTATTACCTAAGCAAATCTTTTTCTTTTAGATTATTGAATTTCATCTTGAAAGCAAGCACTATCCAAATAAACATAGTGTTTTATTCCCAATGTTTCATTCACTCACCCAACTAATATTTTTAAGTACTATTATGTGTAAGGCACTGTATTAGATGAGAAGCTGAGGCTGAAAGAGTGAACAAGACAGACATGGTGTCTGCTCTCTGGGAATTTATAATCCAGCAGAGTAGACAGCCCATAAACAAATAAAGAAATCACTGCACATTTAGATAAGTATAATTGGGACAATATTAAAGATGTTGTGATAAAGAATAAAGGAGAAAACCTACTAAAGAAAGTGTGGTCAGGAAAGAGCTCTCTAAGGAAGCAAATTTGAAGCTAAGGCCAGAAGGATGAGAAAGAGGCAGTGATACAAAGGTTGCGTGTATTTTAGGGCAATGTAAAGGTGATGAGCATTCTAAGCTCTAATAATCACACTTCAGAATTGGATTAACCTAATAAGATTCTCTGAGTTCTCAGATACAATATGAATAAGACAAATAAGTAAATACATATTTTGATTTATTAAGAGTAAAAAATTGTTTCCTGGCCAATCTAAGGAAAATCACAGAGTAATTTCCACAAATTAGTTCCCTCACATTCACCTACAACAATCAAGATCTTAGCAATAACCAATAATACGGTGTCAGTATTATTTTCACTGCTACACCTTAGTTATCAGACTCCCTAAGAATGGTTTTTGCTGAGGAAACTGCTTCCAATTTGTCACATTCCTTTTCCCCATCCCTAGCCTTCTAGATAAAAAGTGAAGTCACTGAAAAGTCCTCCAGGTATATTTTGACTTCCTAGTAGACAAGGAAAAGAATCTCTCAATTAAAAAAAAGAGAGAGCAGGGCCAGCCTGGTGGCGTAGTGGTTAAGTTTGAGCACTCCATTTCCACTGTCAGGGGTTCGCAAGTTTGGACCTGGTCACGGACCTATGCACCGCTATCAAGCCATGCTGTAGCAGGCGTCCCACATATAAAGTAGAAGAAGATGGGCACGGGTGTTACCCAGGGCCAATCTTCCTCAGCAAAAAGAGGAGGATTGGCAATAGATGTTAGCTCAGAGCTAATCTTCTTCACACACACACACAAAATATATATATATAAAACAGAGAAGATTTCACCCAGGAATGCTATGATAATATTAAGATTAAGAGACTGCTGTCTATAACCAGTTAATAACAACTATTTATTGCACACCCACTTGTGCCAAGACATTTAAACAGTCTATATTGATCACAATAATCCTTCAAAGTAGGTGTTCTTACTCAGATAACATAGATGAGGAAACATGGGCTCAGAGAGTTTAATAATGTAAGCAAGACCTTACAGTTATTAATTAGTAAAGTAAGATTTCAAGTCAAAATCCATCTGGTCCACCACACTTGCCTCCACTACCTCTCTCTTCCTCATACAGTATAATTAGTTCTTTATCAATATATATTTTCAACAAAAAGATATTATTTAATTGTCCTAGTTACTTTAAAATATAAACTATATATAAAGAATTTATTAGGTACCTTCTCATAAAATGCCAATCAATTTTTTAGAATGCATTTTGAATCCCTAAAAACTATAGGTTTTCAATTTTTGGCAATGGCCATGGTAATTTATATGCACAATAATGATTTTTATTTAAAAGTTTTCATGATTAAATTGCATCATTTATCTGATGTGCCACATTCTTAAAATTTCATTTGGCTATAAGAAGAAAAGGCAGTAGTTTTTTATATATTAGAATAAGGAGGATCATTCTAAGTATACTGCAAACCCTAACACCGTAAAACAAAAATAAATTCATACATTTTTAAAAAATCCTGCCCAGTAAAAAAAGGCATAAACAAGGTTATAAAACAAATGACATATAAAGAGCTCCTACAAATCATTAAAAATGACCAATAGAAAAAGAAATTCAAAAGGCTCTAAACAAATGTAAAAAGCTCTCAACCTCACTGATAATAAGAAAATTGCAATTAAATCTACAATGGCATATTTTTCACCAATATATTGGCAAAGATTATCACACACCAAGGATGTGACAAAGTCTCCCTAGTATATATCACTTATGCATACTTCCTCTATGAAAGTAAATTTCTCAATATTTATTAAAATTTAAAATATACTGACCTTTTGACCAAACAATTCCATTTCTAGGAATTTATCTCAGGGGTATATTCACACATGCAGGAAATGATATAGGTACAAAGATATTTATCACAGTATTGTTTCTAATGGCAAAATAATTAGAATCAACTTAAATGCCCCAAAATATGGTACTAGTTAAACAAAGAACATTCATAATATAGGATATTATGCAGCCATTAAAATACATGAGGCAGAAATATATTAACGAGTATGGAACTGACCTCCTAAAAAGTAAACTGCAGGACACACTTGTGTTTTTTATGTTTACACATATACACCCATACATGTACATGCACACACATACACACATATAAAGACACACACAATATCTGATATACACCTATACTTACTCTTATGCATAAAATATTTCTGGAAGAGTATACAATAAATTGGCAACAGCAGCTGCCCCTGGCTATGGGAAACAGGTAGCTAAGAAATTTTGTACCATATTTACATATTACCTATTCAATAAAGATGTTTATAAATTGACTGTGGAAAGTACTTTTAAAATTAAGTTAGTAAAAAAAATTTAGAACTGCTCACCTATCTTTTAAATATAAGCTAAATTATTACCTTGATCTATCACAGAAATTTTTATTTGTTGTCTTCCTTTATTTGGAGATCAAATCATGCCTTTGACATTTACAGAAAGTCTAAGCTGAGAATGAAAAGATAATTTACATGTCAAGAAACACATAAGTTCTAATTTGTTACAAAAACACCTCATCTAAAAGACTATGATATGCACACAGTAGAAATTCAATAAATATTTACTGAATTAATATTTTTCTATTGATTTCAGTGGGTTTGGTTTCCGCATACATTTTTTTCACAATACCACACCGCCCCCCCAAAAAAAAACCCTCACTGGAAAATATAAACTTTTAAAAAATTATGCTTTTCTTTCAAAAAAATTATTCTTCATTTTTCCAACAAAATTGATTACTACATTATTAACATTACCAGAAGTCAAACCAACATCACTTATTAGGTACCCCCCACTGTGTGCAGGTGTTAAGGATGCTGCAAAACACAAACACTAAAGAAGAGTACATTTTTATTCTTGCCCTCAAGAAGCTTACAGTCTTGAAAGACAAAGCTTAAAAACATTAATCAGTAAAAGGACATTATAGATTTTACTGATAGACTGAGTTATCCAAACTAAAACTGTTAAAGGAATTAATGTAAGGATAAAAAAAGTAATTACTGATCTATTGAGGGACCTACTGAGATATAGAAATGCTTCCAAAATTCTAGTATCTCACTCACATGTAAAATGGTATTATTTGATGGTGACAGAAGATTTCCTGGGTATGTGGATGTTCAGCTAGGCTTTGAAGAAATTGCTAATAATTAAATATAAATAGTTTTTAATTATTCAGGCTCCTAAAGAGAAAGATTACTGTAGCAGTCTCAATCTGTTTTGCTGGCTCACCTATCTCATTAAAAGTATCTCAGGCATGAACCTCTTAATATATGCATATTTATTTATAAATTAAATGCATCTGAATATTGTCAATCTATATATTAAGTATCAGTAAACCTTAATTTCTTTCTTTTTCAAATAAAAATAGAAATGTAAATATAAGTTTTAATATTTTCTTCCTGTACTCCAATATATCATCTTTGATGCCCTTAGGCATGCATATTCCACTTTTTATGAATACTTGATATAAATATTGAAACTCACAGATCATGCAAAAATATTTTCGTCCCACAGCTTCATTTTTTCATACATCAAATTTCTCTTTTAAAGTAGTTGTTAAAAGGCAGGAGACATGAATTTGAATTTCACTTTATTTCTCTCTGCCTATGACCTTCTCTCAGAATAGATGTTAACATGCAATTAAATGTACATCACTAAAGAGAAACAAAAGATAGTGTAGTCAGGACCAGATAAATGGGCCCTAAAACTTGATGGGAAATAATAATCATTGAAGAATACTAGTACTATTTTTTTCTTACATATAGTATTTGTAACTTAATACCCAATATTGATAATATATTACTTAATAAATTGTCAAATTCTTCAAAAGGATTTGTCGCTATTATAATTCCATTATAAAGTCTATTCTGTTCCTCATTTTCCTTGCCTACTCCTATCTTATTACAAAAGCCAAAAGAATTTTTAAAGAATGTTCAAAATTAAATTTTCAAATATATCATGCTTTAACCTCCAAATCACTTCTTTTTAAATGAATATAAAAATAATTCTGAAACCATGCAGGCCATTTTGAGGTATAAACCCTTCCAAGACTAAGTTAGGTAGAATACAAATAAATATTTAAAATAAATATGAATAGATTTTTCATCAATGTAATTTCATAAACTGTATGAATATATGTTTAGAGAATGTCTGTTTCTACCTAAACTGTGCAAATATGAACACACAAACATTATACGTATTTGCATAGTATGTAGGTTTACATAGAAATGTAATATATGCACATGTAGCTACCTGAAAATCCCTTCCACAACATTTTCCTATATTAATATACTGTTCATTTTGAGTAATTCTTAATTCAATACTTAAAAGTTCATTTAAATTTCTATATATTAGAACAATAAATAGATTTGGAACTATAGTGAACTAGCCAATAAATACCACGATTTAGCATATTATGAAGAAAAACACATTGTATATTTAAATACACACATGGGTCAAAGAAATAAAACTACATTTTATTTGAGCTTCATTTTGGCAACACTAATTTTACAGCAATTACAGTAAAAAATACGGATTCATATATCTAATTACCAAACTCTAAGTCATCAAAAGCTTGGCATTGTTAGCATATATAGTAAAGTTAAGCAAAGTTAGGAGTATGCTCAAAAAGCTTTTAAAGATAATGCTTTATTCTTCCATTAGTTGAAATAAGCTACTTAAATCTCTTAACCTTTTTTCATTTCCCAAGCCTACTAATAAATCACATTCCCAAACAAGTATTCAAACTCAGAAATTAGCTTTGAAGAAGCAATTCTTTTTTATTTCAGTTAATATGTCAGAATACATTTGTTCTAGTCCCTCAATATTTTTTGAGAAACAGTATTTCTCTCAAATATGTACAGATATTTGATACACCTATAATAAATTACTTAAAGTAGTATTTTTCATTAGACTATGAAAATATAGAGAGACAGAGAACCGTTTCTTTATAAGTGCATTAAAGAATACTGAATTCAACAACCTGTTTTTAAAATTTACATGATAAGATATCAGTGTGTTAGTTCCTTCAGAGAGGAACTCTACACTTTCAATTGTGTGTTTCTGTGGAGAATATAGGAAAAGTATATTTTATAACACACAAAAGAACCGTCCCATCTTTGGCATACAAACGGGACAAGGTAATCTCTTAGCGACTAATTCATTTCAAGTAAAAAAAAAAGTTGAGTTGGAAAAACACAAAAAAGTTACACATCTGCACAATCTCTTTCACATAGTAACTGAGAAATCAAATAACTATAAAACATTTAAAAGCAAACCTGCAGAAACAAATCTCTGCTAAACTGACAAGGAGTCTCCGAGCTACAGATATCCGTTTGGACAGTTCCCTGGTGCTGAAGTTACACGGCCGCTAAACCGCTGCCTGGGCGCTGCTTTCACCCTCCCACCCTGGGCAAAATCCTGGCTGCCTAGACTAGGAGCGCGAATAGTAGAACTTCACAGGGTAGGAAGCATCCCCAACGGCAGTAATGGTAGGAACTGGAGTCTCTTCACAGTCTCTTCAGGATTAAACAGATTTACTAGTTGCAAACAGCAAGAGCAGCAAGAGTGCAGGGTGTTAGAACCCGCCGAGGGGGAGGGGCTGGAAGATGGCGGCGGCCTCACACCCACCCCAGACGCGACAGAGCTTAGGCCCCTGCCCGCACCGCCGCCCTCCTGCCCGCGGCGACCGTGGGCAGCTCTGCTCTTCTCCGCGTCGCGGGCAGAGTCGCCCTGCGGAGGCGCGGGACGAGGGGCCCCCGGCGGCGCCCGCATCCCTGGCCGGCGCGCCTCCGCCAGGTCCCGGGCTGGGAGCACCTGTGCACGGCCATATTGGATTCATTGCCCCAGTCACTGCTCCGCGCGGGGGCGGCGGGAAAGGAGAAAGGACGCGCTGAGCCTGGGTTCAGCCCCAGCCCCACCCGGCCCCAGAGCCGAACTGGCCTGCCGGGCAAGCCAGAAGGACGCCCGGGAAAATTACAACGCCCAAAGGCTCTCAACCCTCACCTCAGCCGGCCTGGGCGCCCTCCCTCCCCGACACACACCTCCGCGCTGTGACACCCAGAAAGCAGCCCCGGCGGCCGCCGCCGGCCGCAGCCCTCGTGGCCCAGGCGCCGCCGGTGGGAGGGAGGGCGGCGATCCGGGGCGCGCAGGCGGCCGGCAGCGGCCGAGGGGGCGGAGGGCAGGGAGGGAAGCGGGAAGATGGAGCCGGGTCCTTACTTGAGCACCGACTGCTCCTTCTCCTCTTCTTTCTTCTGCCGATCCATGACGGCCAGGATGATTTTCCTTTCCTCCTCCGTGAGGTGGCTGAGGTCGGGCATCTCGGGCTGCAGAGGCGGCTGAGAGGGCGCCGGGGTGGGAGCCGGGCGACCCCGCGGCCCGACTGGAGCCGACATGTTTGGTGGAGCCTAACCACGCTAGGGAAGCAGAGAGGCAACTCCACGGGCGGCGGCGGCAGCGGCACCCGCGCGGGCGGCTGGGGCAGCCTCCGGCGCTGGGACAAATACATACAAATCAATGGCCTTCAATCCGAGGCGACAGCCCCCCTCCCCCAAGAAAGAAAGACCGGGGGGAGGGGAAGGCGAGCACGGGGGGAGGGAGGGCTGAAGAGTGCGCTCCGGGAAATGTTTCTTCTTCCCGGGGGCGACGGGCTGGCAAGTGAGCGGTTTAGGGGGGCGGGGGAGAGCAGGAGGCCGGGCCGGGATGCGGAGTGCGCGGAGCAGCGGGGGAGGGTGGTGGAGTAAGGTGGCGCGGCCCGCTAAGGGTGGGGTGACTGAAGGGAGCGGGCTGGAGGGCGGCGCGCCGGCCGAAGCGCGAGTGTGTCCGGCCGCGGCGGGGGCGGGGGATACGCGCGCCGCCTGGGATGGGAGAGGGGTAGCTGCGAACCGGCCCCCGGGGGGAGTCCCGGGAACTCGCTCTAAGCGCCCGGAGGCAGCGTCCCACGAGCTGGAGGGGCGCCGAGGCAGGAGCGGAGAGGGAAGTGAGGAGGCAGGGGCTAATTTCCCGGAGAAGCAGCTCAGCCGTCCCGCCGGCTGACGCGTCACAGGGCTCCCAGGCGCCGCGGAGGAGGACCCCTCCAGAAACCGAGGGGAGACGGCCGCGGAGCCCAGGCCGGCCCCTAGAGATCCCTCCGAGCTAGAGAGGAGAAGCGAAAGCGGAGAAGGGATGACAAGGGGCAGCGGCGGAGAGTCCCGAGGCCAGGGCCCCTCGGCTGCCAACGAGCAAGCGAGCTCCGACGCGTAGCAGGGTCGGGCGCTGGTCCCTCCTCATCAGGCGCCCGCCCGGGGTCCCTCAGCCGCCGCCGCCCCTTGGGTCCGTGGAGTCGGCGCCCAGGGCTCACGCCGTACGCCGCCGCCGCTCGGTGCCGCCGCCCGCGCCTCCTCCGCCTCCTGGGCTCCTCCCGCGGGGGCCGCGTCACCTCCCGGCTGCCCAGGCCCGGGCACGGCGGGCGCCCCGCGGGCGGCGACTGCCCCTCCCGGGCGCGATCTGTGGGGTGGGGCCAGGCGGGGAGGGGTTGGAGGGAAGAGTGTGAGGGGGGAGGGGGGCGGCGAGTTTTCAAGGGCGGGGGTGTGGAGAATGTGAGCGTGTGAGGGGCGCCCGAGGAGTCGGCAGCGGGGAACGACTGTGAGCCAGGGTAGACGGGAGTGCCCTGTGGGTCAGGTCGGGAGGTAAAGGAGTGGGAGCGGGGGGGGGGGGTTGGGGGGAGAGTGTCAGGTCCGGAGATGGGTTGTGACCGGGGATTGGGGGCGCCGGGGATTTTGGAAAGGAGGGAACAATCTGGGGACATCTGGGCACGGGGATGAAAGAGTGAGCGCGTTGACGGGCTCCCGAGGTGTCGTGGGCGGGGTCCTGGAAGGAGGCAGAGCGTGAGTGTGGAGAGAGGGGGGTCCCCAGGGATGGGGGGCGGGGCACAAAGGGTTACCTGAGAGGAGGGAGAGGGAGGTCTAGCAAATGGGGAAAGCAAGTGATATGGAGGACCTGGGACACTGCGCGGCGGCAGGGGACGTGGGGCACCGGGCTGTGGAAGTTCTGGAAAACCGAGGACTGTTGGGAAAGAATGTGCAGAAAGGGACCGAGGGGAGCACGTAGGAGAGCGTGGAGAAGTGGGGAGGTGAGATTGGGGGAATTAGGGTTTGTCTGAGTGAAGTGTGAGGATGAGGAGGAGACAAGAGGCTGTGAGGGTGCAAGGACTAAGGATCATTCGGAGAGTGAGGATGAGCCGGCGCTTGGGCTAAGGGCTTCGGTCCTTTTGACCCTTTATGGCGGGCCTAGTCCATAAAGAAGCAGAAAAAGCGAGGAGATCGGGTTAGAGTCGGAGTCTGGTTTTCCAAGCACAGAGATGGGTTCGGTGAAAGAGGTCGAGGGTAGACGGAAAATCAGCTCCCGGGGAACGGCAGTGGCCGCCGCCGCCTTCTGCTCGCGGTGGGGCTGAGCGCCGCCCAGACATCCCTCCGGGTGGGGGCGGGGCAGGGTAGAGGCGAGGCCTGAGTGGACCGGGCTGGGGGCTGTTCGCCAGGGATCACCCCCTCTTCTGGGCGCTCTCGGCAAGCGCAGGGGATGACAAGAGTTGGTGTGTGTGTGTACATATATGTACACATCCCTACCCCGCATTCCACACTCGCGCTGTTTAGTACCAAGCCAGATTATGGCCTGATTAAGGCCTTTGGGGTTTGTATTATGTTTACCTTTTTGGTGTGTAGTAAGCTCTCTCCGTCCTCCGTCTGTTCCCCAGGTACCATCTGACTAGCTCCCAATGTGAGAGAGCTGGGGACACACAAGGCAGCCCTACAAGCCCCTTGTGATTTCTAAGCTTAAATTTCTATTCTTTTCTCCCATACCTTGTAATTGGTAAGAGGGAAGAGGGAAAAGTTTGCCTAAGAGCTCTTTTTATTATTTTGTGGTGTTATTATTACTCGCCTGGTTCAAACCAAACTCACATACTCCAAATAATTTGGTTTTCATCTCTTTGGAGCTGAGCAAACTAGATGAGATCATATGAATCCCAATATATTTCATTTTGATTTAGAGTTAGAGAATTTTTATAGATCTCTTATCTAACCTCATCACTCTATGGGAAATTGAGGACTAAGATCAGCCAGCTGGTAAATGGCAGCACTGCAACTAGAACCTAGATAATTTGACTCCAATTTGAAACCATGGCGGTTTTCAACCCTGGCTGCACATTAAAATTACCTGGGTCACTTTTTAAAAATATCACCTGGGTCTGATCCTAGATCAAATGAATCAATCTCTGGGGTTAAGACCCTGGTGGTGGGTATGTTTTGAAAGTTCTCCAAGTGACTAATGTATAGCAAAGGTTGAGAACTACACTATGTGCACTGCAAAATAGATAATGGAAGAGAAACTGGGAAGTCGAAAACAAGCAAAAAGAACACTTCTAGAGAGACTGAATTTTTTTTATCTAAAATTGAAATGTTGAGTTTTCTAATAATATCCACATTTTCCTTTCCACTCATGTGCAATGACAGGTACCAGTAAATACATGTATCTGAGACTTTAGCCTAGGAAACCCTACTACTACTATTTTAGTGCTACTAAAATACACTAAGAGCTCCTTTAAAAGAGAGGAGAGCAGAACTAAAAATAATCAAAAAGGATGGGTGGAACACTCTAACTTATTCAACTATTCCTGAGCCAGATTTGAAGAAGTAACACCACCTCCACCCCCCAGCCAACTATCAACTCAGGCAAAAACAGAAGCCAGAATACACACATTACTCTGAAGCTAAAACTCTGAGTTTAAAATAGCTTAGTTCTTTTGAGTACATACATAAAATGTGAACTTAAAAGTGGTTGTCCAAAGTGGACAATTTTGGCTTCTTTTACAGTGGAGAGTCACGTCCTGGACCCTGCACTGTTTTCTACCAGTTGCATAGCATGCTGGGTGTCTATGGCTCTGTCTCCTGGCACTCCCACTGCCTCTCACCTCCCCGGAGATAGCCCCAGCATATGAAATACAATGTGCATGAGCCGGGAGCACTGGAACATCAGACTTCTTACAGGATTGAAGCAGAAGTGAGTGAGCTTACTCTTACTGTGTTTCCTTTTTACATTTCTTTACTACAACTACATGTTTTTCCTATTAAAGGGAATCTTTAGGAGTGGAAGTATCTTTTTGTGTGTGTGTGAGGAAGCTTGGTCCTGAGCTAACCTCTGTCAATCTTCCTCTTTTTGGTGACGAAGATTAGCTGTGAGCTAACATCTGTGCCCATCTTCCTCTATTTTTGTATATTGGACCCGCCACAGCATGGCTTGATGAGTGGTGCGTTATCCACGCCTGCGATCCAAACCTGCGAACCCCAGGTCACCAAAGTGGAGCGCATGAACTTAACCACTACACCGCCCGGCCAGCCTGGGGAGTGGAAGTATCTTAAATTCACCTTCCATCCTGATTCATACACTTTTTCAAAATAAAAATTTGCCACAGTATTTATGTATCCTATAGATAGAATATATATCACACAGAATTTTAAATGGGCTACTTTTCGATGTAGTAGGCCCAATTTAACGTAAGATAACCAATGCTCTGATTGAGCATTGCTATGCTCTATAGTATGCTCAGAACTAAAGTGAAATATCTTCAAAAGATCTCTATCTTTTGATTTTACTACAATATGAATCTTAGAGGTGTTTTGTTTTGTTTTTTCTGGTTTAGCATTTTACCTAAAATGTTTATCACATCTCACTGTATTCTGTGTGGCATTGTTTTACTTGGGTATGTACCTCAAATACATGAACACGTTTAAAGTTGAGTTGAAACTGCATTGTCCTTATTTAACTTTAAAAGTAACTGGCCATCTTCATCACTGAATTCTCAAGGTCTTCTTGACAGGCCACAAAGTAATTCCAAAATGTGAGTCCTTTCTTCAGTTTCTATAGGAACACAAGTTTGTGAAGCCTGTGAGTCTGTGGGCTTTCATTTTTACATGTAAGTAAGGGCTACTTAATTGTAATCAACTAAATACGTTATAGGAGACATATCTAAACTAAAATAATCACATCACTAGAATTTACTGAGGACTCAATACTCTTCTGAGATATCTGGCTGCCTCACAATGCTTGGAATCATTGCAACTCTCCTACTGCACATGAATATACATAGATAGTTGGCATTTCTATGGTTGCTCGCAACAGATCTCCCCGCTTCTTTCATTGTGGCTCTACAGTCTTTTCTCAGCACAACGTAAAGATCAAGCCTCCTAAAACATTAGTCAGATCATACCACTCCACTGGTCAAAATCCTGTAGTGATTACCCATTTCACTCAGTCAGAACTAACCTCCTTAAATGACCTACAAGTCTCACATGATCTCTCTGACCTCATCTCTTACTACTTTCTTTTAGGATTTCCTCTAGCTGTTTCCTCTGCCTAGAACACTCTTCACTAAGATATTCACTTGGATATTCCTTCAAATTTTTGCTCAGTTATCCCTCCTATTTAATACTCCAGCCTGCCCCACCCACTCCATGATCACTCCGACATCCTTTACCTTACCCTACTTTTTCTTTTTTCCCTTGCACTTGCCACTCTCTGACAACTTTACTTTTACTCCAAGTTGAATAATATCCCAACCTACTATGTTTATTATTACTCATCAACTTCACCCTACTAGAATATAAGCACATAGAGCAGGATTTCTGCTAATGTATCCCAAGCACCTAGGACAGTACATGGCACATAGTAGGTGTTCCAACAAATACTTGTTCAATGAATTTCTGGGGAGAGAATTTGTCATCATTATTGGTTTAAGTTGGGCGGGAGAAAAGGAAAAAGCGTTCTCAAAAGAGGGAAGCACAGGTGCAGAGAAGTGAGATCTAAACTCTTTGTCAAGGGATATAGGTTCCTTTAGGATTCAGCTCCTGCCTACCTCTGTAGCCTTATCTCCAACCCAGCCTACCATCACATCTCTCTCTTCAGCCATGACAACCTACTTGCACTTTACTGGATGTGTGGTTTCTCATCTCTGTGACTTTCTATTCCCTCAGCTTGACTCACCTTTTCTACTCACTCTCCCATAACCTTCCTCTCAGTCAGCTAACTTCTTTGTCTTCTCCACCATATGCTCATCCCTCCCTTTCTCCTCCTTCCACCTGTTTGCCCCAGGCTCTCTTAGCACTGCACATACCTTGCTCACAGATAGCACTTGTCACACAGTGGTGTAGCCATTCATTTCCTTGTCTGTCTCTTCAACTAGACCATGAATCCTTTAAGGGCCAGAAATATGCCTTTCACTCCAGTTTCCCCAAGGCCTATCCCCTAGGCCATATGTCTTGTATATTATAGGGACTCAATAAATATACACTGCACAATTACATGAGCAGTCACAAAATAATGAAAAAAATCACCATTATTGGAGTATGAAGAGAAGGAGGAAGGGAGTTGTAGCAAGAGATAAACCTGGAGAAATAGGTTGTGGCAAGATTATGCTACAACCTTATATGTTTTGCTGAAGAATTTGAACTTGGCCTACAGTCATTAGACAGCCAGTGGAGGTTTTCTTAGCCAGAGAACTGACATGATCAGCTTTGATTTTCAGGAGAATATTCTGCCTTTAGTTCCCCATCCATATCTAAAACACCCGCTAATAGAATTACTGAAAGGACACAGATGTGCAGTACTTTAGGCTTGGAGACACAAATAGCAGAATTTTTTACTTCCTGTCTTCATATTTTATTTTTCTGGCTCTTTTTCTCAGTAGATTATAACAGCATGATAATGAGGCCAAGGTCATGGTTTAAATCCCTGGGTGAGTCAGTCAGTGCAGTGGCCACAGCTGACTGTTAATCTTTGCCAGTTGTCAGATGACAGCATGTTATTGCTTGACCAGGGTGGAAGAATATGACTGGTGTATCAAAAGTTATTCAGTGTAAGTGGAAAAGTAACTCAAAGTGCTTAGCTATGATTATAGGACTGTACTGTCATTTTAAATTAAAATAACAGTGTTACATTAGTGATAACAGAAGAGCACAGCCTCAGAGAAAGAATACATTGTTTGTTTCTAGAAAAGAAGCTAGAGATTAGTACAGTTTAATTATTGGGATTTGAGGCCAAGAAGTAATGAAAAATGTAGTGGATGTTAGTGTAGATAAGTTTTATTAATTATTTTTTGTGTATTTAGCAATATAGGATGTTATTTTTTAATTATTATGTCATAAAAACCATAGAGCCATTTATATTAAAAGGATCCGGGAAAACCATATTCTAGTCATCTTTCATTTATAGCATTATAAAGTTATTTCTATTTTTTGTTCCCTCCTAGCAATCAATGAGCACATCTTTAAAGTGAAATAGGACAATATTAGAGGTTGGGACATATAGACATAACAATGTTACTATTTCCTTAATTACATCTTCGTCTTAATTACAACTCTGACCACTTACAGAAGTAAAAAAAAAAGTGACTTTTATGAGATCAGAAATAAATTAAAAACCCATAATGAACAAATAGATCTAGGCATTAAATATCAATTAAATAGCAATAGCTGCTAACATCATAAAAGATAATCAACCTGGCATTATGTGCTTCCGATGGAAGAACACAACACAACTTGTGACGTTGTCTTGCCAAAAAAAGAAAAAAAATCAAACCTGAATTTGAACATCTTCTAGATCCACCTACAATTTACAGGAAATACTGAGAACAGAGGAACATATTAAACTGTACCATAGGATTGCAATATGTGGAACACTCTACAGAACATTCTACAGGACAAAACCCAGTTTTTTCAGCAAATGTATTGCAAGGAAAAAATAAAGAGATGGAGGGAGAATCTATAATTTAAATGAAACTTAAAAGACATCAACTAAGTGCAAGGATTGGTAGACCTCATTTGGACCTTGATTTAAAGAAAAACAAACTGGAAAAAACTTTTATAAGAGAATTGGAAATGTGGACAGTAACTAGGTACTTGATGATAATAGGGAATTATTGGGGTTTTTTAGATTAATAATGATATAGTGATGATGTTAAAAAATAAAGAATCCTTGGTTATACATACCGAAATACCTATGGATGAAATTATGTGATATCTGAGATTTGCTTCAAAACAATATGGATGGGGGTATGAATGAGGCAAAACTGGCCATGGAAGGTAGTAAAAAATTCTTCATAATACAAGTTTTTAGGAAGAGAATAAGAGTCTCTAACTTCCACTCTGGCTGCCTTTCATTAAACTAGGAAATCAACAAACTCAGATAACCCTTTATCAAGCATTTGTTTGTTATGTTAGCTATGTTAGCTGCTTTCACATTTTTTACCACCTTCTCATACCACCCTATAAAGAATTAGTATCATTCCATTTTATAGGTAAGAAAACAGCCTGAGAGATTAAGTGATTTGATCAAAGGAAGAGACTGAATTTCAAGGCAAATTTTCAAATCTAGGTCTCCTGGCTCCGTGTCCAGTATTCAATCCACTGTATATAATTGCTTAATATGGTTATATGTATATATTCTGTTTCCCTGACTAAAATCTAAGTACGCTTTTACTGCAGCGTCTGGAATATAATAGGCATCATAAAATAGTTAGATTTAACCCAAACTGCTCCCTAAAAACTATCATATTTAAAATGCAAAAAAACAATTACAACAGAATCGAATGTTTAGTTAAGGTGACAATATGATCCCATTTGCCTGACACTGTCCCAGTTTGCCTAGGACAATTCTTGTTTAATCTGTTGATCAGATATAGTTATTAATTGCAACTCCTTTCACTCTCAAAAGTGTCCCAATTTGCACCTCAAATTTTGTGGCCATGCTATATTTAGTGTAATACGAATTAAGCTCAGATGCACAATATGTAATGGGTTTAGAAAATCTATAAAATTCAAATGGTTTGTTCCTAGAGTAAAAGTCTGTCATAACCATCTTGTAATTACATACTACATGCTAGACATTTAATAAATTTGGTTGAAATAGAGTTAATGAATTCTCCATTAGAAAAGAGTAAATTAAAAAGAAAAGAGTAAATCACTCTGATTAGATTATATTCTTCCCTAGGACAAGATTTTGACCCCAGCTGGAATCCAGAAATTACTAATAGGAATACCAAGAATACTGAGCCCATCTTTTAATGAAGACTCATGGCAAAAATGAATCAAACTGCCTAGGATTTGTAAGACAAGGATAGTAATTGATATAGAAGTCATCAACAAAGGCTGAAATACAGTGCAAGAAGATCAAGTTATAGCAAGCTTTCCAACTAGAAGAAAAGATCATAGTTGTTTATTTGAAAGCATATAGGAAGTGATTGTAGAAGTCTTGGCCCAAATGTAACAGTTAGGAATAGCCTGCAATCCAAGATTTCCCACAATATTGTGGCTTTCAGAGAAAAGGAGAGGGTTTGTCTTCCGCATTGTGAACTGGCTGCTGTGTACTTCAGATGTCTCCCTCTGCCTGCGAGGATTGCTTTAGTCTTATCTAGATGGTGCCTGATCCAACTGCCTTCGTCCATGTCCTTTACTCTGCCAGACACTGTGAAATTCAAGAAACCGCATCCTAGATCTGATGAAAGGAGATGCAAAGCTTACTATCAGCTGTGTACTGATGATGCTGCATCCCTAATTACTTCACTATCTTTCTGATTAGCGTCATATAACACTAAACTGAAAGGGAGATAGAAGAGTCCTGTCATTTCCCACAAGAGAAAGGTGAAGAAAAGATTAGCAGAAAAGATCAAGAATTACCCAAGTATATTAGAGTCTTTACCTTACCTAGGCGAGGGAAATTTAGTTCCTCCAAATACCAGAGAGAGAAAAATAAGTTTATCATATTTATGGGCCAAATATTTTATGGGGTGCCTAGTACATACAGAAAAATGTCACCATGCCAAGAATTTTGGAAAAGTCATTCAACTTTGGGGGCTTCAGTTTTCGTCTTGTAAAATAAAAATCTTCTACAGGGTCATCAGTAAGATTCTTTCTATTTTTCAAATGTAATGATTCTGCGAAATAATATCATTATCTAATACTCACTTCTGAAACATATCATTCGAACAGCAGCATGTATTGGGAACTGTTGAGGACAACGTAACTGTATAAAAAATAATGACTACCTCAAAAAGTTCAGTCTAGTATGATAGACAAATATCTACAATCCATTGTGGTACATGCTATGAGAGACATATCTATAAAATTCTGTGGGAGTCCAAAGAGGATATACTTAACTCTTAACAAGAAACCATAGCAAGAAAATTTTCAAATGGGTTTTGAAGGCCAGGAAAAAAGGTTATTTAGGCAGAGAAACAAAGATGAATACACAGAATTTCAAATTATCTCTATGACTTGGAGTATGGGTTCTAAGATATTGAGAAGGGGTAGTTGCTGGAGATGAGGCTGAAATTGAGCTGGCCTGGAACTTCTAAGATATCCTAAGGATTTTGGACTTCATGCTTCAACAGTCTTCTCAAACTTGAATGTGCATAAAAATCACCTTTGTAGATTTCAGTAAAATGCAGATTCTGATTCAGTTAGTTTGGGGTAGAGACTGAGATTCTGCATTTCTAATGAGCTCCAAGTGATGCCTCCTATACTACTGATCCATGGACAGTGTTTTGAGTGTGAAGTGTATTCCAAGCAGAGAAACGATATGGTGAGATTGTTTTTAGGAAAAGTTGCTCTCTGAAGAGGTGGGAAGTGAAATGAAGAGAAGCAAGAGTGGCAGTAAGGAGAAAAGTTGGGAAGCTGTTAAAATAATAAAGGTCAAATAGGACCTGAACAGTGGTAATGGAGATGGAAAGGGGGGGATATCTTTAAGATATTTTTAAGATGTAAAATGAGTAGGACTTGGTGACCAATCAGCTGTGACAGATGAGGGAGAGAGAGAAGAGTCCACATAAGGTTCCAGTAGTCTCACTTAATTTGATTTAAATAAATAGAATCTCATTAAATCAATGTTGAACTGCATCCCAAAGATAAGAAAAGACTATAAAAATACACTTGTTTGGCTACAGCAGACTTTTGCCATTGTTTTATTTAACGCTGTAATGGTCTAAGGTTGTTCTAGAGCTGTGTTGTTCAATATGGTAGCCACTAGCCATAGCCACACTAGTCACATGTGGCTATTTAAATTTAAATTTATATTAATTTATTATATTATTTAAAATTAAGTAACATTAAAAATTCAGTTCTTCAGTTATACTAGTCACAATTCGAGTGCTCAATAGCCATATGTGGCTAGTGGCTACCATTTTGCATAGCACCAATATAGAACATTTCTATCTTAGAAGAAATTTTTCTATTGGACAGCACTGTCAGAGGATCAGTTAGGCATCTGTATTGCAAGGAGTCAACATTAAGAAAAATATTCCATTGTCTTTCATCTTATTTCTTTTAAAATGTATCCTTTTCTTCTTGTAAGATATTTTAATATTTTTTTAAAATGCGACAGTCAATGAATTAAGAAATGGGAACATTTGAAAGCTATATTGAAGGTGAGGAAATCTTGGCAGACTCAACAACATCATTTTCCCCTGAGAAACAACACCAGGTTTGGAAATCCCAGAAGACGTCTCAAGATCATAACACCCTTGAGAAAACGAGCTCATTTGTAAATAAGTCCATGAGAATGATAACAGACACATTCCCCTATGTAAGCAATGGATAAATAATGTTCAATTTTAAAGCCTTGTGCAATTGCCATGAGTAGTTTAGTCAAGAAGGAAAAACTGAGTACAGAAGTTTAAAGATGGAGTCTATTCCAGGACTTTTCCCCACAACAAGAGTTAGCTTACCAATAGAGAAAGAATGCTTTACCTCTTAGGATGCTTTCAGTGACGTATGAAGGAAAATTCAACACAAACTGACCAACAGTAAGGAAATTTATTGGTTCATTTAACTAGAAAATCCAGAAGTAGATAAGGTTTCAGAATTGGTTGACCCAGCAGTCTAGTTATGTTTTATCAGGGACTTAATTTCATTCTGGATCTGTACTTCACTACCAATGGTGTTGACTTTATTTTAACAACCATTCCTTTCACTGGCGTAATATGACTGACAAAAACAATTAGGGCCTTTCCGTGCCTGAGCTAGTCTGTTCCCATATCCATTCAACAAAAGTTCTAAACTGTGTACTGATTGGAGAACTTCTCATTCATCCTGTGGCCAAGGCAGGCCGTGCTCTGATGACTTAGGTCCGATTAACCTGAATCCATCATTGTAGCAAGAGAATGGGCCTGATATGCTTGGCCCAAACCACATGGTTGCCACATAATGGAGAAAGTGTGAAATAGATATTGGGGAAATAACCATAATATTTACTATGTCAGCAGAAAAAGAATGTTGAGTATTCTTTAGTTTTCATTTGTATCAACTTATTTTTGAAATCTTTACATGTCAAGTGATTTTTTTTTCATGGTAAGAAAATACACTGTGAAATGTGAAAGTTAGTAAATGATGTTGTTTCAGATTCACAGATGAAAATCACATTAAAGACAGCGTAAGGAAGAAAATGGTGGCATGAGGTGGTAAATTTTACTTTTTTAGTGCAGACACAAAAAGTGGGGGAAATAGACTCAAAGAGAATTGCTATTACACAGATGATTGATATATATCCAGATTTTACCCTAAAACTATAGATGAGAATCTTTGATAAAACGGAAGCAGTACCAAAAGTGAAACAGAAGGACTGTGGCCACCCTACTGTTAAAATATACACATATAGGAATTAATTGCCTTATAAATAGAGTTTCTAATATACAAATGTGTATTGAATTGATGACCATGATAAGGTACAATGTCAAGCATGTTATTGCTTATCCTTTCTCCACTGTTGAATGGAGGATTTTTATCCAAGTCCAGTAGAAGCATTACAAAAGATTTTTCAAAGTAACTGAAAGTTTATTCCCCTAAAGTTTTTTCAAGTAACTGAAAGAACCCCAGGTGGATGCAGGAGATTAATAATAATATTAATAACATGGCACTCGCTTTGTTTTACTCTCACTTTATGTTTAATGATAAAATTACGGTTTCAACTACTATCTCAATGAAACTAATATCTAAAACTGTATCTCTAGTTTCAGTCCTTCATTCTCAGCTGTCTATAAAGCGTTTATACTTGAGGGTTCTGCTACCACCTCAAACTTAATATGCCTAAAACAGAATTTATCAACTATTCCCTTCCCCAACAACAAAAAAACAGTTCCTTTTCTGGCTTCTATTTTTCTGTCACTGGAGTCATCATTTCCCCCCAAATCTTCTGGGGCAGGAATGTCAAAAACATCTGTGATTATTCTTATGTTTTTCTTACATCTAATCAGCCCCTATCCACTATCAATTATTTCTTTATAATATTTCAGAGATATCCCTTAAATTATTCTCACTGCTACCACTCTAACCTAGATTATTATAACGTCTCTCTCAAATAATTGCAATATCCTAGGCAAAATGCAGGAGAAAAATCACTGGACTTTGAATCAGTATACCACTAACTAGTTATGTTACTTTAGGTATCACAATCGTTGAGCCCCAAATTCCTCTATAAAATGAATAGGATTGGACAAGATTATCACTATGTTCTCTTCAGTTCTAAAATTTTGCGCCAGAACTATATTCCCTTCCCCTCCAAATCATTCTGTGTATTGCTACCAGATTAACCTTTTTGAAAACACCACTTTTATTATGACATGTAGGAGGCAGACTAAAACAATTGTTAAGAGTGCCAGCTCTAGGGTCAGAATGGAAGACTTCTAATCTCAGCTCTGTCACTTACCAACCATGTTACTAAGCATGTTCCTCATCTGTCAAACAGGGAAAAGGCACCTCACTAAAGATTTCAATAATTAAATGAACAGTACATGTATAATACCTGGCACATTGTAAGTGCTCAATAAGTGTTTGTTATTCTTACATTTCCCAATAAAAACACATTAAATGACCTGCCCACAACACAAGTCCAAAATCCACAGCCTGAGTTTTAAATTTTTCTACATCTGCCTCTGAACCACTCTTTTTTCACACTTGCCCTTGCTATTACATTCTATACACCCACCACCCCAAACATATTGATCTACTCTTTATCTTCAAGGAGTTCCTGATTTATTTGTATCTCTTTAATATCATTTATGCCTGGAACATCCCAGCCTCTTTATTCTACTTCTTTGAAATGTACCCATCTAAATCAGAAGCCTTTCAGCTACGTGAAACAAAAAAAAACAATTTAAACTAGGCTAAACAATAAGGAAATATATTGGTCCAGTGGTAAGACAAGTTTCAGATTGGCTTGATTCCAGTGGCTCTACCTCTGTTTCTTTGCAGTTTTCTTGACAGTGCCCTCCTCTATATAATTCCTTGGCCCTCTGGCTGACTTCCATCTGGAAAAACGGCTCAAGTGATTCCAGGCTTCACATCCATGCACCCTGTTGTTGGAAGAAGAGAGAGATTCTTCCCAGCATTCCAAACAAAAGTCCAGAAATTCCCCTCGATTGGGACCTATCCTCCTCTTCCCATCGCCCACCCTCAGTCTCAACCAAACAATGATGTGACCAGGGGAAATGGAATGTGCCGATGATTGGATAAACCAACCACAACTCTTCCTGAAGCTTGAGGTGGGATCAGCGTCCCCCAAAGTACTTGAGCTTATGATTTAGGATGTCATCCAAGTTAAAGTCTGGATGCTGCTAGTAATGGGAAAGGAGGTGATGATTATTCATTTTGGAGCCAAGAATGTCCACTCCACCATCCCTAAGGCCCACCTGAAGACCATCTCTTTGACAATGTCAGTTTCTATAAACACTGCCTTGACTTGCCTTATACTGTGTCTTGTATGCATATGTGTCTTGCCTCCCTAAATACATTATAAATTCCTTGAAGTCAGGGACATTATATTCCTATTCAGCACTGAGCTGCATACGGAGAATACTCAGTGAAGGATAACATAGTTTTATGGTGGATTCAGTGACATTTATTTGGAAAGCGGAACTAGGTGGTTGAAAGAAGTGGGGTTGGTGAAAAAGAGTATCACAGCTCTTAGAACTGCCCTTGGGAGAGAGTAACAGGTTAAGCAATGGATCCCTAGGTGAAATAACTCAGGCAGTTTCACTCCCTAAAAAGGAGCCCACAGAATCCCATTTCTGCTTTCAGAATGAGTTTAAGGCCAACATGATTTTCTAATAGCTGTGCTTGATTATTTTCTGCCTCCACAAGTGGCTTTCTTAGCCTTGACAATCTCAATTTAAGTTTCTTATTTCCTTTGGATCTTCCAAAGTGTTTTCCCTCAAGTGGCATCTGGGAAAACATATTCTATTCATTTATTTCATAACTGCTCCCTTGACCTCTTTATTGCTTCCCTAACTAGAAGAAACCAAGATGCTCTTGCAAACAGCACTATTATTGACAGTCTTTGTCCTTTGCAAATGGAAGTGATGACAGACCCACTACTTTGTATAAAAATATTTTGCTATTTCTATACAAAATATTTTATAAATGGAAACCACACATTATATATTTTACTGAAGTGTTATGACTTGAAATTTGGGCATCTAATATGTCTCTAATAATAAATGCTTCACAGTGCAACTGTTGCTTTGATTTGCAGCTGGCTGGCATTTTAATTTTTAATTCACATTTTTAATTCAAATATGACTGATCTAAAATACTGAGAAAAATTCTCCTTGAATCATTGCACTTCAAAAGAAGAAAGCAAATCCAGCTATCTGATTATGATACAATCTTTTATTTATAAATTGAGATCATTAGCCCTCAGCTAATGCTTTTTTCTCTACATTAAATGTACTCCTAATAATGCTAAATTAAATGAAGGTGCTTTATAAAGTTAAATTCACCAGGGCAACAAAACAAAGGATAGAAGCGAGAATTATGGACGTGTTAAGAAAAAACTCATTTCTAAAAACCGATTCAATAAACAATAAATATGCAAATAACTACTACAGTTTCTCTTTTTCAAATCTTAAAAAATGCATTCCTAGATAATAGTCCTAATGATTGCTCTTTCTTCCCCACTGGATTATGAACTCCTTGAAGGTATGCAAAATGCCTTATTCTTCTTAATATTTGCCTATTTTGTAGCATAGTGCCTTCTACCCCACTGAATATTTACTGAATTTAATTTAAAATCAATAAGCCCTGCTAATAAACCAACAATTAATAGACAACGTTTTGCTCTAAAATTTTGACACTTGAAAGAAAAACATCTAAGCATAGGAATGTGATTTTCTTAATTTAAAATGTTGAGGAATTTTTTCCTTTCACCGTTAGCTTTTATTGTTAACATAGGTATTGAAAAACTTTTTAATATATCTGGTTAGGTGAATTGATGAAATATCACTTCACTTTTCCAAATTCCAGCTCACCTTCATTTTAATTTTAATTTATTTTTAATTTAATTTTTTTTTAAGAAAAAAATGAAAAGTGATTAAACTCTTTTTTTTTTTGTGGGGAAGATCAGCCCTGAGCTAACATCCATGCTAATCCTCTTTTTGCTGAGGAAGACCAGCTCTGAGCTAACATCTATTGCCAATCCTCCTCCTTTTTTTTTCCTAAAGCCCCAGTAGATAGTTGTATGTCATAGTTGCACATCCTTCTAGTTGCTGTATGTGGAACGCGGCCTCAGCATGGCTGGAGAAGCGGTGCGTCGGTGCGCGCCCAGGATCCGAACCCAGGCCGCCAGTAGCGGAGCTCACACACTTAACTGCTAAGCCACGGGGCCGGCCCCTAAAATCTTTTCTAACTCAGAGTATAGGAGGCCATAATTTTCTGCTCCAGGATCACTGATAGTTTTTCCTTTTTCATTCCCTACGTGTTTCTATGAGAGGACTACTGTGTCATTATTGTGTATGTGTTATAGTGATAGGATTAAAGTCATTTTGTGGTGATGATGATGATGAAGATGATGATGATGATGATGATGATGATGATTAGAACCCTTTAGATCACTTCCTCACAGAACTCTGGAGAAGTTGGCAGATCTGTTAACCTCAGCCAGAAAGGTTTGGATAACTCATTATGTGAATTATAATAATTCCAATAATCCACTATGAATAAGATATATACCTCAGGCTAGAAACTTGAACTTCATGAGAAGACCCTACTCAGTCTGAGACATTTAAAGCAGGCTCCTAAACCTTGGTCCAAGAATGAGTCAATATGTCAAGAAAACAGCTCTTTTGTGAGGGTAAATAAGATGCCCTGTCATATGGAGGCAGAGAGATGAAAGGGGAGGACACCATGCTTGCAAAGTTGAACTAATCCTTTAAGGTTGCTGTATAGTTATTATTATCTCATCATTAAAAACTTATATCTTTTATGCTTTATTTTTTTGCTATTTTCTTTAATTTTTTCTTCTATCTTAATATTTAGTAACATTTTCAAAATGACCACCTATTTCTTCTGTCCTAAGAAAAACCAAGGAATGAAATAGGGTTTACATTTGGACTAGAGTTTGGTACCAAGCATCATTCGAAGTGGGACAGCACAAATCTTCCCAAGGGAAGATGAAAATGGAGGTGAAAGAATTAGGGTAGTTTAGTTGGCTTCTCCTCCTAGAGATTTTCCTTCCAGAATGAACTTCAGAAGGTTTCATGTTTTAGCTTTTACAAGAAAGGGGCATTTTATTGTGACACAGCATATAATATTTTTACAAAGTCTATAAGATCATTCTTAAGCAGTCAACTCATGTGGTTTCCTGAAAAAGAAGGTATCAAAAACAGGAAAATCTCAGTAAAACAAGACTGAAGACATGGGGACATCTTTGACTATTACCATCATCATCAATGTAATTATAGATCCCCATGGTGCCTGATGATTACCTTCTACTCCACAGGATGCTCTGCTGGGCTGGTACAAAGATAACTCCCTAATGGCTTCAAGTATTTAGTAATAATTGGGAGTATGAGATTTAACAGAATTGAAAGAATATTGAGAGATAGAAAAAGAAGATATAAAAACTCAGTTAGAAGAAAGCTTAGAGAAGTTAAAAATAAAAGAGAAATAGCATTGATATCAGGGGGAATTGTAGATTGGGTCTTTACAAATGTAATTGAGAAAAAAATGACAGAAGAAATGGCTGGGGAAAAAGTCTTAATGTATATAAAATGATCCTGAATTTGAAAGGAAGAGAAGATTATACCCAGGAGGTACATAAAGGGTGGAGAAATATGGTTCTCATTAGCTTCAATCAACCAATTAACAGTGTTACCTAGAGCACTTTTATCAATTCTTCCAGGCTTGTAGGCTAGAAAAAATAACTGTTTTTGACTCCTTCCTTCACTGCATCCCCTAAATCTATACCAGTCCTAAATCCTTCTATTCAACCATTTTCTCTACTTTCACTTTTTTTCTTTCCTTTTCCACTGTCATTACCCCAGTACAGTTCACCCTACTTCAATCTATCTTGTATATGGCTATCAGATTAATATTTCTAATAATTATTTTCATCATGTCACTACTCATCTCCTCAAGAATCTCCATTGCCCAGAGTATCAAGGCCAAGCTTCTCTTTCTGAGAAATGAGAGCCCTCCACCATCCTACTCCATCCTACTTGTATAAGTTGTATTTCCCAGTACTGCCTAAAACATACACTCGTTTCAGACAGGGACATCCCCCACAATGCAAAGCTCATTCTTGCTTTAATGCCTGTGCAAGTGCTGGTATATTGCTGAAATGACCTTGCTGCTTCCCTCTCCTCTAAATTGTCTCATTTTCCGCCGGCCTGGTGGCTTAGCGGTTACGTGCGCGCGCTCCGCTACTGGCAGCCCAGGTTCAGATCCCGGGCGCGCACCCACGCACTGCCTCTCCGGCCATGCTGAGGCGGCGTCCCACATACAGCAACTAGAAGGATGTGCAACTATGACATACAACTATCCACTGGGGCTTTGGGGAAAAAAAAGGAGGAGGATTGGCAATAGATGTTAGCTCAGAGCCCGTCTTCCTCAGCAAAAAGAGGAGGATTAGCACGGATGTTAGCTCAGGGCATATCTCCCTCACAAAAAAAAAAAAAATTTAAATCATCTCATTTTCAAAGTTCTGTTCCAGTCGCACTGCCAGAAGGAGGTGCTTTCCAGTTACTCTAGCTCTTACAACACAGATGCCTCTTATTTCGAAATCATTCCATCCTTAGACTTAGTGCAGATAAGAACTATTTCCTTTTTTAATGCTTTATTAGGAAAATTGTAAGCTACTTGAGGACCTGGACAATGTTATTAACTCCTTTTTTCTCCAATAGTGTATAAAATGAGCTGAGCCTTTGTTTATTCTTAATGCTTTGACTCACAGAAAAATTGAAATTTAAATTTGAAGATTATGATTTAGGAAAAATCTTTAGGAATTTGTACAGATTTAGAAATTTACACAGTATTTGTGTGGTGTAAGTTGTTAGAATTTTTATTAAATAGCTTTTTAAAAATAAACTATACTCATAGCCAAAAAAAAAAAAATCAAAAGTTTGCCCCTTTTTCTTTTCCCAGCATCTGACAAGGTTGAGATGTATCAGTACTAAAAACAAAAGTGAACAACTTAGGTTTAAAGTTTGCAGACTTTATCTGTAGCAACACTACCAGATGAGTCATGTTGTTAATTTGGAATATCTGCTCTAAAAAGAACACATTAGTTATACCTTAGTGGTGTTGATGGTTAATGAAGGTTGGGATTGAGAAAAGTGTTCACATTAGTGTTGGAGTGTAGGTAATAATCATTTGTACACTTAAACCAACAACAAAAAAACATTTAGCACCAAGATTTTATATATAATCTTTAAAAACATTATTGTTGGGGGGAAAAAAGGCCAGCCACCCTATCCCTGGTTCCATTCTACAGAGGTAAACTTTGTTAATAGTTTCTTCCAAAATCATTCAGAAATTTACTATGCATATACAATGTGTAATTAAGGCAAATGAGATAATATACATACTGTTCTGCCAATTTTCAATTTTATTTTAAAATATATCTTGGGGGTTGGTCTGGTGGCATAGTGGTTGGGTTTATATACACCACTTCAGCGGCCTGGGGTATGAGATTCTGGTCCCACGCCTGGACCTACACAATGCTTATCAAGCCACGCTGTAGCAGCATCCCATATACAAAATAGAGGAAGACTGGCACAGATGTTAGCACAGGGCCACTCTTCTTCAATCAAAAAAGAGGAAGATTGGCAACAGATGTTAGCTCAGGACCAAATCTTCCTCACCAAAAAAAAAAAAAATATATATATATATATATATATATGTCTATCTTGAAACCCTTTCCATATTAGTACTGTAGAGCTCTATCATTCTTAATGTTTTACATAGTTTTCCATTTATATCAAGCACCATAGTTTATTAAACAAATCCCCTGTTGATAGGCATTAAAGTTATTTCCAGTTTTCCAAGTTATTTCCAGTTTTCTTGCTATTACAAACAGTGCTGCAATGGACATCTTTTTTACACATTTTTGTGTACTCATGCAAGTGTATCCTAGAAGAAAAATTTCTAGGTCAAATGGTAGATGCATGTTACATTTTTTAATGATTGTCAAATGCTGTCCTCTAACGAAGGTTGCACAGACTTATGCTCCCCTCAACTGTGCAAGAGTGCTTGTTTCCCTACATCCTCACCAGCACTGGATGTTACAACTGTTTTTAATTTTTGCCAATCTAATAGATCAGAAATAATATTTTTGCTATTTTAATGCTATTTATTTTTACTATATTATTTGTAATGCTATTTATTTTTGCTATATTAATGTTATTTAATGCTATTAAATTTCATTTCTTTAATTATGAATAACAAATGTTTATCAGCCATTTGTGGGGAGTTACTGCAAAATGTCTTTTTCTCTCCTTTTTTGTCTTTTTCTTACTGATTTCTAAAACTTCTTTGCATACGATGGAAATGGGTCTTTTGTCTGTCACCTGTGTTGAGAATATACTTTCCAGTTTGCCCTTTTTTCTTTTGCAAATTTTTATGGTATATTTTTCTGATATAAATATTTCAATTTTTATGTTATCCATTTTATCATCATTCTTTTGCTCTGTAAAGTCTGCATTTTGTACCATACTAAATGCCTTCTCATCTCAAAAAGCATTTTTAAAAATGTACCCATTTCTCATTGGCATTTTCATGGTTTCTTTCCTTTTTTTCAACTAAATATTTTATCTAGATGAATTGGGAAGGAGGATCATTGTAAGAAATGAAGTAGAGATATAGATTTTTTCCTAAACAGCCAGTTGTCCCAAAATGATTTATTGAATAATCCATTTTTTCCTGACGTAATTAAGATATATATATAGAGGTTGACAAACTTGGTTATTAGCTATTTTATTACCGTCAAGTACAAGACAAGGCCTGACTAAGAGATTTGGCCAGAAAAGAAACAGTAAGCTCTTTTTTAGATTCAGACCATTTATTGCTTACAGAGACAGCAAAAGGAAGATTATCCCAAGGTGCCAGCTCTCTGTGGCCCTTGAGCATGGCAACACCAAAACACAAAAGGCCTGATGACTGCCGCACAAACGATGGGACACCCTGTTGCTGAGAAGCCAATGCCACACTGCAGCTAAGCAGTTTTATAGGCTGCAGCTGTGCCCTAAGTAGGAGGTGGGGCAAGGCAGAAAACCTCATACCTCGTTAGAACCCAGGAGATGAGGAAAACCTGTGTCATGACACCCTCCCTGGTAGATAGGGTGGCGAGTGGGAAATGGCCACGTAGCAGCAACTCGCAAGCCTCTCATGCTCCCATGTTCTGGGAAAATCATGAGGATTTGCCAAGCTAGCTGCGATTCAGTCTTGCTTATGTGGTGAATACATGCAAGGTCGTCGAGCTGTTCCCCTACAACTGTCAAGTCTATTCTTGCTGCTATCATATGAAACCCAAAGCCCCAATACATAGGATTAATGAACCTATAATAGCTCAAATTGGTTTGAGAGAGATTTATATCATATGATTGAATAAGAGTATTATCTGACCGAAGCAGAGAGAGGGAGTGGGAGTGAAATGAATTATACTCCAAAGTCAAATATTTCCTCTAAAACTTTTCTTTAAAGAAAGATTGTGAACAGAAATGTTAAATTCTAATATACAAAAGAGGCAAGAGAAGTGTCCAAATAACCTATGTTTTCCTAATTAAACACCAAATTGACTTGTAATTTATATGAAGCAATTTTTTTCATTAAACACATACCAATGCGTTATCATAAGTAAAGCTAAGAATTTGATGAAAAATCTCAAATGACTACAATAACTGTTATTTGCATATTTCTTTCTTAAATGATATCTACTCGGATTTTAATTTATTTTAAAATAAAATTTTAAATTAAAATGTTATTATCTTTAAAATATTAGTAACTATATAATCATATTAACTGGAAATATAAACTTACTGATTCCTTAAGAATCTTAAATATACTGAACAACTTTTTAATGTTGTATTTGCGTATGAAAATTTCCAGGCAATATATTTTTCCAAATAGTTATATTAAATAAACATATTTAATTAATAATAATAAATATAGATAGTTATATTTCTCAAATGTCACATTAAAAACAAGCATTTCTTTTTAAAACAAATTAATATTTAAAATTTATTGGGCCCTATTGTTCAAAAATGAAGCTTCCTTAAAACATATTAAAACTTACCCTTTTTTTTTGTAAGAGAATATTCCTAAATGAAAGAGGATATTTTAGTATTAGCCTCCTTGATGCAAATGCAACATAGGAAGATTTAGATTTACAGAAAAGATAAATTAGGGCATGATAATTTGTTCTGCAGAAAACTCCCCTTTCACAAGAAATTCAGATTTAAGGTATATCTTTCAAATTCTTCCTATATAGCGATTACTATGCCTAGTGCTTTCAGACACATCTCGTGATTCTCATGAGCCCACATAAAACTCAACCTTTCTTGTATCTTTTAATATGATTTGAACATCTGCCTAACCATGAAAGGAGGGAGACGTGGCAACAGACTTAGCAGAGTGGATTAGGCCCAAATCTAAGTGCTTGCTGGGGGTGGAGTTAAGGGAGGCAGGGAGGTAGGATATTAAAGACAACGAAGCAGATTTAACCCTAGAACCATGAAAGGCTTCAACTTGAAGGCCAAAGATACAGCAAATGGCAGAGGTAAGGTTTGGGGCTGAAAGAAGGATTGTTTGAAAAATCTGGACAGAAAATGATTAGACTCTCTAGGTCCCCTCCCCAATCTCATGCAATCTGTGACTCCATATCCCCCATCCCCCATCCTCCTCTCCAACCATATACCCAAACACTTTCATCAAGATACCACAGATATATGGGGACCCTGAATCAAAGAGGCTCTGGACTTGAGTTCCCAGGCTTGAGGGTGAAGTAGAAGACAAAAAACTAACATAAGAGGTTAAGAAAATCTAATGGACCACCTCTCGTGCCCTGATTCCAAGACATAGGTACTAATACCTGAAAAATGTCCTCCAAAAGTTCATGTCCACCCAGAACTTTAGAATGTGACCTTATTTGGAAATAGGATCTTTGCAGATGTAATTAAGAAGATCATACTTTGGATTAGAGTGGGCTCTAAATCCAATGATTGGTGTCCTTATAAGAGGAGAGGACACATAGGGACACACAGAGAAGGCCAAGTGAAGATGGCGGCAGACACTGGAGTGGTGCAGCTGCAAGCCAATGAATGCCAAGTATTGCCAGGTGCCATCAGAAGCAATCAAGGACTGCCTGGAGCCATCAGATAGATGGCTCAAGTATCTTTGTTACAATAGCTTAGCCTCTCCCCTACTAATTCAATACTATTTTGCTTTTTAAAATTACTGTGATAGAAATAAAAGTTTATTTTAAAAACAAGAAGAGACAAGGAAAAAGGCTCTTTCCCCAGAGCCTTCAGAGCATGGCCCTGAGGACAGCTTGACTTCTGAACTGTGAGAGAACAAATTTCTGTTGTTTTAAGCCACCCAATTTGTGGTACTTTGCTACAATAGCCCTAAAAAAACTCATATACTTGTGCTTAAGCAGAATTGGAGCACTTTTTTCTGGAAAAACTGAACAGTCACAGAGAAAAGACCTGCAAATATTGACATACAAAGAAAAAACTGGCTACCTGTCGAATGAACCAACAGTGAAGCCTAATTCTCCCTCAATGCTACCCACTATCACAGATCAATCTTCAATTTAGTTTCTTAGTTCCTTATTCTTAAATACTAATGGATGGCCGAGAATCATCAGACATTCGAGGAAAGCCTCAAAGTACCTGAGACAGAGACTATAATTGTCCGCAATATCCATTCTTCTCCTTTTCCTTTTGGTAATAAAATGTCCTAAATTTTTGCTGGCCATGTGGCTGTTCAGTTAATGACTGTATTTCCTAGCCTTCCTTCCAGCTAAAATGGCCAGTAGGATGTGAAAAGGGATGTGTCAATACTTCCAATTTACGTCCTTAAAGAAAGCTGCTTGCTGTTCATTTCTTCTTTTCCTCTTCCTTCAGGCTGGAACAAGGGTTAATAGGTGGTGAGCCAGTTTCAACTATACAGAAAAGAAAAACACCTTAGGGGATTTGGGAGTCCCTGGATGACCCTTTGGAGCAGAGCTACCCAGCCTCCTGGACTGGCTTACAACCTCAGCCTGTTAAATGAGAGAAAAATAAATTTCTGTTTTACTTGAGCCATTGTATGTAGGGTTATCTTTGTTATAACAGCTTAGCCTCTCTCCTACTAATTCAGGACTATTTAGCTTTTTAAAATCACTTTGAAAGAAATAAAATTTTATTTTAAAAACAAATATTGACTTTTAAAGTTTTTTAAAAAATAAAAGATGAGCCTGTTCTTTCCTATCTTCAAATACCAGTGTGTTCCTTCAGTTTCTAGATAGTAATACCTGAGTCTTCAATCTACTCGACCATAGGAAGTCTTATCTTTCAACAGATTATTTCCCAGATGTTTCTAAAAGTCCCTAAGGATGCTTGTATGTTCTGCCATAACTAGAACATAGTAAGAGAACAAAAAATATTTGTTAAATGAATAAAAAATGTTATTGGATTCACAAAAATTGACTTGACACTATGTACAACTTTTTTAAAAAATAGACTTTATTTTTTAGAGCTGTTTTAGGTTCACAGCAACACTGAACAGAAAGTACAGAAATTTCCCATATACCATTTGCCCCCATACATGTATAGCCTCCTCCATTATCAACATCTCATTATCAACACCAAAGTGGTACCAGTTGCTGCAAATGATGACCCAACAATGACACATCACTATTACCCAAAGTCCATACTTTACATTAGGGTTTACTCTTGGTGTTGTACATTCTGGATTTTGACACATGTATCCACCATTATAATATCACACTGAATAATTTCACTGCCCTAAAAGTCCTCTGTGCTCTGCCTATTTATCCCTCCCCTAACCCCTGCATACATCTTTTTAATATCATGAATTTTGGGACAATGAAATTCACTGGATTTTTTTTTTCTATTCTATTTCCAACATATTCTGTTTCTTAAACAATTACACTGTTCACCTCCCACCTGTTGGAATGGCTATAATTAACAAGACAGGAAACAACAAGTGTTGGAGAGGATGTGGAGAGAAGGGAACTCTCATACACTGCTGATGGGAGTGTAAACTGGTGTAGCCACTATGGAAAACAGTATGGAGATTCCTCAAAAAAATTAAGGCTAGAACTACCATAGGATCCAGCTATTCCACTGCTGGATATTTATCCAAAGAACATGAAAACACCAATGTGTAAAGATACATGCACCCCTGTGTTCATTACAGCATTATTCACAATAACCAAGACTTGGGAACAACCTAAGTGCCCACCAAATGATGAACGGATAAAGAGGTTGTGGTATATATACACAATGGAATACTACTCAGCCATAAGAAACCATGAAATCCAGCCATTTGTGACAACATGGATGGACATTGAGGGTATTATGCTAAGCGAAATAAGTCAGAGGGAGAAGGTCAAATACCGTGGGATCTCACTCATAAGTAGAAGATAACAACAGCAAACAAACACATAGAGACAGAGATTGGATTGGTGGTTACCAGAGGGGAATGGGGGAGGGAGGAGGACGAATGGGATGATTAGGCACATATGTGTGGTGATGGATTGTAATTAGTATTTGGGTGGTGAACATGATGTAATCTATGCAGAAATAGAAGTATAATGATGTACACCTGAAATTTATACAATGTTATAAAGCAATGTGACCTCAATAAAATAAAAAAAAAAATAAAAACAAATGAGACAAAGTTATCATTTGGTGACTTTGGATTGTATTCTGGGAAAGAAAAAAAAGGCATTTTGCTGTGTTCAAAAAATAAATTTAATATTTTGTATTTTCATTTAAATATTGCTTGGAGGGAAGATAATAATGTTATGAAAGGCATGGTTGGGGTTCTCATTCTTGTACATTAGAAGAAAATTAAAGTAATGTGATGGTGAAAATATGTTTACCAAGTAGTTTTCCACTCTAAGAAATTATTTTGTATAGTTGAGTTACATCATCATGAGAGCTAAGTTCTAAAATTATCACAGAAAACAAAAATTTTAATAAATTAAATTTTTAATTGAAATGACTTTGAAGATGCCATTTTGAAAACTGTGGAAGAGCTTGCTAGCTGTCCCCAATATCCATTTTCCTTGCTTACATGGTATTAGAATTTTCAGCTAGGCACATTACTCCCAGCATAAAGACTACATTTTCTGGCCCCATTTGCAGCTCATGTGGCTGGTGTGGCTAGGTTCTGGCCAATGGAATGTAAGTGGAAATGCCCTGTGGGAGCTTCTGGAAACCTCTCTTAAAAGAAAGCAGGAGCTTGCCCTCGGCTTCTTTTCCCACAGGCCTTCCTGCATACCGCTGTCTGAAATATGGAATGCCACCTTGGACCCTGGGGATGAGGGCCAGTATTAGTCAGGGGTCTCCAGAGAAACAGAACCAATAGAATCTATCTATCTGTCTATATTTATTTATTTAATCATTCTTATGTTCAAAAGATATTAATGAAGTATCTACTACATGGAAGTTACTATGTTAGGCTCTCTGTGGGCTACAAAATAAAAGCCTTGCCTTCAAAGAATTCACTATTAGCATCAAGGTAGTATCAACAAATTCACATATGTAATAACCACAACTATCCAAAGAAGAATGTAAGAGCTTGAATTCTGGAGTCAAACTGGTTTCAAGAGAAAGTTTTAGCTTTATACTCTCTGTTTCTTATTTTTTAAAATCTTTTACTAATATCTCTAAAAGTATTATAAAATAGTATACATTTATATTTATAGATTATGCTATAACATATAACCTATAGAAACATTCCAATCTGGCCATGAGTTTGGAAAATACATTAATCAATGTATTACACATCAGCATAGATTGTTCACTCCAGTACCACCAAGTAGTAAACAAGCAAAACACATGGTTATGTAAAACCCTCAGGAAGATCTCTTAGGGGTGGTGGCCGAGTGCCTTGTACAGCTTTTTTCTTCTCATGAGAAGCAGATGGGATTAGCAGACCATGACTATTGTCTACTGCTATTTAGCAAGGTACATTAAATTGTTCCGTGCCCCTTCCAAAAAAAGGAATAAGCTGTCTATCTGCACTAAGGAAGAAGAACATGTAAGACCTACAAATCCCCTAAATCTCCTTTGTTTACAAATCCTGTTTGCTTGGTCTTTTGAGATATATATATAAAATTTATATATCATATATAGAATATAGAAATATATATGTATTACATTATATATATTTATTCATAAATAAATTAGGAGAAATTAATTTCTCAGGATCTCAAATAAGGTGAAACAAAGTTGTCATTGGTTGCCAGTATGTACCAACAGTTTCTACCCTAGGAAAAATCATAAAAGGTAGAGGGGGACACCACCCCACCACTTCCTACCATCTGACTACCCCACAGTGCTCGGCTGGGGGTGCAAGAAGACACTTCTATTCACCCCAATGCCGAGCAAGCCTGCCAGATGGATCTAGAACTTTTGTGTAATCAAGAATCTCACCTTGAAGTGTTGAAAGGGTTGAAAGGGTGAAGGGTTGAAAGCATTACTGGTAAAAGAATCAAAGTGCAATTTAACGCAGAGAGATGGGAGGCATCCTTAATTTGGAAGGACTTCAAAACAACTTCATAAGAAAATGCCTACCTTGTACTTCAAAATGATATATTTCATCTTTTGTTTCTTTCATAAGATATATGAGCAGTCAGTAATGTGGGAAGAGTGTTAAAGCTAGAACCATTGTAAGAGGAATGTAAGAGCTTGAATTCTGGAGCCAAACTGGTTTCAAAACCCAGCTCTACCACTTACTGACTGTGTGGCCTTGGCACTGGGCCTCAGTTTCCTCATCTATAAAACTGGCAGAATGATAGCACTCATCTCATAAGGCTGTTCAGAGGAATACATAAATTAATATGTATGCACTTAGAAAAGTACTTGGCACAGAGTAAAGGTTATGAAAAATCTCCTATTATTATAAATGTCTTAGGATCATTTCGGGAGTATGAAGTGGTATTCTGTGTTAGCTTGCCCTTGGTTTAGACAGATTGGAATTTTATCAAATTTTAAAACTCCCAGCAAAAGGTTTATGGCCCTTTTTCTTTCTCTACAGTTTTTCTGGCATCCAGTCACCTACTGTATTGCAGGTATGCAATGGGGATAAATGAACAGGACATGAGGATTCTCCAGCAAGCGCCCTCTTCTTAGGAAGAGACAGCAAGAAAGCAATGGCAGCCTATTTCAGGCAGTGTTCTACATATTCCTGCTACTCCCACCTCACTTCAATTGCTACTTGTGCTCTTAGGAAGCCACAAGCCATCAGATGATCATCAGTAATAGTAATAATAGTAATAGTAACAACACTATCTGAGTGTGTGCCAGGCACTGGGCTAAGTGCTTTAAATGTCATATCCCATTTAATTCTCACAAGAACTCTATGGTGTACGTACTGTTACTGAAAGCGGTTACAGCAGAATCATTATGACTGTGGGCTTTAGAGCTAGACTTGCTGGGATTGTATCCCGGCTCTGTCATTAAATAACTGTGTAATTTTGGGCAAATTGCCTAACCTCTCTCACCTATAGATGAGGATAGTGATTGTACTTATTTCATAGGTTTTTTGGTGAGCATTTAATGAGTTAATACATGTAAAGTCCTCAGAATAGGACTGGCTTAGAATGTGGACTGCGAAGCCAGACTGTTTGGAGTTATATCCCAGCTCCCCCACTTATGAGCCGTGTGGCCTGGAGCAACTAGCTAACTTCTCAGTGCTTGGTTTCCCTGTAACACAGGTGTGGCAAGAATATCCCCTACCTCATAGAGTTTTCATGAGGATTAAATAAGTTATATCTGTAAAGTGTTCAGAGCAGTGTCTGGCAATAATAAGCTTCTCCCCATTCTCTCTCCTTTCCTGGGACTCCAGCTACATGTGTAAAACCTACTCACTGTGTCCCATTTATCTTTTACTCTCTTTTCTGTGTTTTCCATCCTCTTTTTGTGCTTAAGTCCACATATTTTCTTCTGACCCTTTTTCCAGCTTACTAAATCAAAAATAGATAAGATATATACATATGCTTTATTATTCTAAATAATTTTATGACCTCTCAAAATAATAAATAACTAAATAAAGTGAATAAACACTGTGTGCGTAGCATATATCAACAAATGTTAGTGATGTTAATTAATCCTCATATAACATGAGAGGAAACTGAAACTTGGGGAGATCAAATAACTTTTCAAGGTTACGCAGCTAGTGAATGATGCAGCTGGGACATAACTCAAAGTCTATAGCCTTAATTACTTTAATTATCACACTACGCTGCCAGAAAATGAGTAGGACACTGCAGATGTTTGGTGATTTACCTTTTTCTCAAGGGTGGATACTGGCTTTGTTATCTAGTACGTGCGTATATGCGTGTATATTTTAAGGGCTTTGTCAGAACAGGGTTTATTTCAACCTAATCCACCCTACCTTCACCATCCTTAATTTTGCTCAAAATACCTAACTCCCAAACCGAAAGCCTAATTCTCCTCTGTCATTCTGTACATGCAATCAGTGGGAGCTCCCCACCTAGAAGAGACGAGCAGTGAAACTAACCGTTCTCAAGCAAGCAGCCTGTGATTCCAGAATTAACCTCAGGCTGCTGCCATCCTGAGCCTTTGGGCTGAGATGTGGCTCTGGCGGAGGAAATGAGTGATTCATCATTAGTTTTTTAAAATTAGACTTTAGCTATTTGGAGCAGCATCACTTTAAATAATTAAAGTAATTTGAAAGAAAACATAAAAGAAATAGTGACTTCTTTCTTTGCTGATAAAGCCAGAATGTATCAATATTAACTAGCTGAGAAAGAAGAGAGGAAAAACTTTCAGATGATTCTCTAGGAGCAGTTCTGCTTAACTAAAAGGCACAGGCAAAAGGAAATCATATATAAAACTGGAATGACAGCAGACTATAAAGAAAGCATAATTATTATTTTGTTCAACCATCTGCTTCCCATCAAACACACACATGTACACAAACATTATCCTTTTTACAGTAAGTTCAATGATTTCATTCTGTCTCTAACCATCAGCTCTTTTTTTCCAGTTTATTCTTCCCCTAAAATATCACCTATTCTATCAGCTTTGATGATCACATCTACAGATGACATCTGAATTTTCATGTCTGTGTCTCACATTTGCAACTATTATATCTTAGAAATATCTGCATGCTTATTTTGCCATCAGCCCAATCCAATATATTTAAAAGTTAACATAATTCCACTTCTATCTAGGATGTAGAACGTTGGAAAGAATATTGTTTCCACCCTAATAAAAAGAAAAAGCAGGATAATCAACATAATCCAAAATCCAAATACCTTTTCTTAAATCCATCAGAGAGCTGATATCACAGGGCAACAAAGTACATTGAAATCCAAGGAAAGACAGAAATTTCCAAAGAGAGATAGGTTGAGAACATTGGCTTACTTGTGCTTGAGCATAGGAGGAAGAAACTCCAGGTACCATACAAACAGGTAAGAAAAATACAACTAATTCCTTTAGTGAATTGCTATAGGCTGAGTGTGGGCTAGTGAGAGAGTTTAGAATCCCTGGAAGCTGCAGACACAGGGGAGATTACACGCACTTACAGGATCTTCTCCATGAGTATCCACTGAGTGTATATAATGGGTGTAGTGGAGAGAATATGGTGTCTGAACAGGGCCGTCTACAGGGACAGGAAACATTTAGAAAGGCATCAGGGACACCTTGGTGGGAAAAAAAGTCACAGAGGATTACAATCAGCCTGACTATCATGCGCACCTAGGTGCTTGTGTTTGGGAAGGAAGATGGAGGAGGCAGGAGGAGGACATGAATTCTCACTTAATTTGCCTTGGAGATGAAGAGTTTTAGGTATCAACCATAGTGTGGCTCCTTTTCAACAATTTCCTAACGTGAGACGTGGCAGTTGTTAATACCATGAGGGGAAGATGTAGAGGAAGCAGTGTGAAAGCAAGACTAAGGAACAGTAGAGAAGGAAGACAACGTGTGGCAGCTTTTTTGTTCCCTTCTCAAAAAAAGCCTTACGCATAAGCCCTACCCATCCCACCTGCTCCCTCAGGCTTGTATGTGCAAATGTCAAATTCTGCCTACACTTCTGGCACAAGTGCGTGTTTATGAAATTCTCATCTTTTTACCTGCAATGTGGATCGTCTCTTTCTCCCTTTGTCTGACTGCCCTCCCTGTTTTTTTTATCCCACCATAGTACCTGGGGCAGGGCACTAAACAAAGAACCCCACAGAGTATCCTCGGGTTTGCCGTATCTGGTTGATGGCTGTCCCCGAGCCAGATGCCATCCATTACTGACACTTGACACGGGTCTCCCATTTCTGAGATAGCACAGTGTCAAATGCCCTGTTTTTCTTTGTTCACTTAGAGGTCTGATTCTACCACCCAAGTCACTTCATTTTAATAAACTTCCAAATCTTTTCCACATTCTAAAATCAAAATTTTGCACTGCCTATGTTAACCACTGGATTCAATTAGCAGCTTTGTTTTAAAAACAAGCCTACAAAAAAATCTATTTTAAAATAGAATTGGGGGGCCGGCCTGGTGGCATAGTGGTTAAGTTCACGTGCTCCGCTTCGGAAGCCTAGGGTTCACGGGTTCAGATGCCGGCCGTGGACCGACGCACCACTCATCAAGCCGTGCTGTGGTGGCATCCCGCATATAAAAAAAACGGGAAGATTGGCACAGATGTTAGCTCAGTGACAATTGTCCTCAAGCAAAAAAAAATAAAATAGAATTGGTCTTGGGGGGGCAGGGAAGAACTCTAAGAAAAATTTGTTTGGAGTTTTATCACATCCCAAACAAAATAATTTAAAAGTAACTTGAATTAGGCAATCAAAAACATCTCATTGCTCACCAAACTTAAATGCCAATATGAACTTTTACCTGTAGGGAAGAATGGAGCAAATGTGGTAGAAAAATAGAGAATAAAGAATTTGGCCATGTGTTTCTTTGGTTTAACTTCTGACCCAGGGAAAATTTGATTTGAAGGAAAATGTACCTAAAAGTATTTCACTTATGCTTCAGTTATACATTGGATTTCAGTGTGCAGTGGAAAAAAAAAAAGTGCATTTTGACCCACCTCAGTTCATTCTCAGGACTAGATGTGGCGGGATTTGAAGGGTACTAAAAAGATCTCATACTCCAAAATAATCCTTTTTATACCTTGGGACAAAAATATATCAGAGCAACCCCCAGAGAGAATCTTTCTAGAATGCCATGACTGGTAAGTTTCCCCATCACCACCTCCCATATGGACTACGGTTTTTCCTTTTATTTTTTTTTTGTCTCTAGTTTCCTTTCCTTTCTGAGTCTTGTTATCTCAGCCCAGTCAGTCAGTTACTTAGGTTTCAACATAGCTTTGTTCTGCAGTGAGGAAATTTCAGGATACAAATTATCCAGAGTGACAGGAATACAGTTTGTCTGCTTAAATCAGCTTGATGCTTCTTAACTCATTAAACCCAATTTTTACAGACTGTTACTCAAAATTCACTGCCAGGTCAGCTGGTGATTCAGCTCAGTTCTAGCCACCAGGTACTGTCTTGGTCCCAGTTGAAGATAGCTTTTTCTCTGCAACTTTCAGATACTGCTTGAGCAGTTCTATTTGGAATCCATTCTAAATCTCTTCATCAAATTTCTCATCTTAAGATCTCCTCTGTCTGTTCAGATGCAGTGATTTAAGCTGCTGCTTCCTCTTTCCAAGCCTTTTCTAAATAACTTATCCGTACAAAGCTAATGTACTTCTCCCATCGGACTCTCCTAGCATCCTTACAATCTCCTATCCTGCTCTAGTTTCCCATGTTTCTGGAACTTTCCCCAAGTGTCTCTTTAACTTCTACATTTCATTTGATCTATCTTTGTCTCTCATAGTTATACCTCCACTACTTCTAGAACCCTCATCCTACCCCACTTGATACAACATAAAGTGCATTTACATTTCAATTATTCTTGCCTCCCTATGGACAGGAGTACTAGACTCTTAAATCCGCACATTCATTGGGGAAGGGTTATCTTTTTTTAGTCACAAGTTTTAATCAATAAAAATCTTGTTAGCCAAGGTTACTTTCCGTTTGGGCACCTGATTAAGAGAGGAGGGCCCACCACAGGACATAGACTCGCGCATGAACGTGGAGATGCTGAGGAATCACGTGGAAGACCACAGTAATCCATTCAGGCTCCAAATAGGACATAACTCCAAAATGTTAGGATGAGTTCAAGGAAAGCTTAGCTTCTGGTCTTAAAACTAATAAAAATTGGAAAGGCTGCATCTGCAGAAATGACTCACTTTAAGTGGTTTATAATCATGTCTCAAATGCAGCCATTGTCTCTTAGTTCAATTAAGAAAGTCACTGGGTTTGCCAAAAAACTGTAGCCTACTCAGTGGTATTGTCAAATGCCTCTGATTATCGTTGTGCTGTCATGACAGAAGGAGGATTGGAAGTCTGCCTCAGACCTAAGAAAAGGAAGGCAAGAGAGCTAGGTGCTATTAGTTTATCCAGCCTCCCCAGACGGAAGGACACTTTCACTTCAGAGGACCAATGTCAATTACTTAATTAGAATATACCTAGAATAAAGCAGGGGCAAGCTACACTTAATTTTACAAAAATAGCCAGTAATTACATCAAACTATTTTTGTTGTCATTATTTTCACCAAGTGTTGCAATAGGCAGAAAGAACTAGGAAGAGGAGTGGATAGGAATGTCATGGATGAGGAAAATAATGTACATTTAGTGTCAGATAGGAAAATAAATTGCTAAATGGAAGTTTCAAGAGAGATGCAGCTCAGGAGTGGATGAACAGAAAGAAAGACAAGGAGAAAGGCAAGGCTAACCTACTGATAAGAGAGAGTTGGGACAAGGCATAATCACAAGGGAGTGCATTTATAGATAAATGCTGAATCTGAATGCTTGGATGAAAAGGAAATTTGGGAGAAGTTGTCCCATGTCGAGCTTGCCATAGTAAGCATTTTTTCCAAATGAAGTTGATACTTTGTAATGTCAAGCAGTTGAGGGGTAAGCGAAAAGCATTTATAGCCAGTCAAAGTAGAAGACGGAATAGGATGTGATTAGTTGGATGTATTAAGTCAGCTGTCAAGATATATTGCATTTATGCTGCTGAAACTTTGTTACTTAATATAAGATAAGAAATAAATTCAGTGTTTCCCAAATTTTATTTTTTGGGTATTAACTTTATCATCTTTGTCATATCCTCATACCAACTATATTCTTATCTGTTTAATGTAATTCTTTAAAACAATTAATTAAAAAAAATTTTCACAATTTAGCTTCATCCTAAGCAGTAGTATCTATGACACCATGAGTTTGATAGCTAGTTAGATCTTTTTCTAACACACATTAACATAAGTGTATAAATAAAAGCTCTCTGGTGACGGTTGAAATCAACCTGTGTACTATTGGTGATACACTGAGCCCATTCTGAGAAACCCTAAATATATACTGTTTGTCCACAGTAACATTGTGGTTTGGTGTCCAAGAAAGGAAGTGCTAAAAGCACTCACCTTTTTTTCAGTCTCCTTCTTGCTTTTTGAGAGAAAAAAGCAGGATAAAATAACACCGTTAACTTCCTCCTACGTGAGTGGCTCAGAGGATTATCTTTAAGTTACTGAAACTACTGGATTACTCAAAGTGTAAGCCAGGGGGTAGCCATGTGGTAAGAGGGCTTTAGATCAATAGGAGAGCAAGCTCTCCCCTGCTATAGAAGGTAGAGAGATGTGAATGAGTGATGTTCCTGGATACACTGAATATGGTTTTATCCATGCTAGAACTCACCAAAGAGAAAAGCTGCATACGGGAACGAACAATGTACCTGTTGAAAGACAGAACGTCTTTGGGGAAAATCACAAATATTTATACGTAAGTTCCCTCATAGTGTGAGTGGAGAGGGCCAGATAAAAATCCATACTACCTGGACTCACCACACACACTTTTACTGAATTTCTACCAAAATGCAGCACGAACAATTTGTTCTCCCAAGTGGACTTACCATAAAGAGAGAGAAGTTGAAGCAAATAGCCAATGTTGACATCTGGGCAGATATAAATTCTGCCCACTGTAAATTCTGAAATTAACATCCAAACTTATAAAGCAGCCTCTTGTGAGTTGTCAGAATGAATGAGTTCCCCTTAAACTTGAACAATTTTGTAAGTAAAAAAATAATTTCTTGGGGGGCCGGCCCGGTGGCACAAGTGGTTAAGTGCGCGTGCTCCGCTGCGGCGGCCCGGGGTTCGCTGGTTCGGATCCCGGGCGCGCACCGACGCACTGCTTGGCAAGCCATACTGTGGCGGCGTCCCATATAAAGTGGAGGAAGATAGGCACAGATGTTAGCCCAGGGCCGTCTTCCTCAGCAAAAAAAAAAAGAGGAGGATTGGCGGATGTTAGCACAGGGCTGATCTCCTCACAAAAAAAAAAAATAAATAAATAATAATAATAATTTCTTGGGGCTGGCCCGGTGGCGGAAGCGGTTAAGCGGGCGCGCTCTGCTGCGGCGGCCCGGGTTCGCCGGTTCGGATCCCAGGCGCGTGCACACACACCGCTTGTCGAGCCATGCTGTGGCGGCATCCCATATAAAGTAGAGGAAGATGGGCATGGATGTTAGCCCAGGGCCAGTCTTTCTCAGCAAACAAAAAGAGAAGGATTGGCAGGTGTTAGCTCAGGGCCGATCTTCTTCACAAAAAAAAGTAAAAATAAAAATAATTTCTTAACCTGCAAAGCTAAAAATCTATGGAGACTCTACCAAGAAAATCATTCATATTTGGGGCCCAGGTTGGTCAAAAGGCTGTCCTATCTTTCTTTGAAATCTTAGTAGGTACAATAGGTACTAAACACAAACTTAATCTCTAGTCCAGTTTTCCAAAGGCTGGCCCTGCCTGTGGGCTAGCATTATGAGGACATCCTACTACTCATTTCAAAGCTGTTGCTAACATCTTACTGGTGGAGGCTCTGCCTTGATAGTCAATGAAAGATACTCACTAATGGAGCTGTTTAAGAAATGAAATAAATTTATGTGTTAGGTAAAATATTTTGAACCATAGCAAAGATTGATTTGTGCCGTTAAGCCTTCATTTGGTAAGAAGCTTGGTGTCTTGTCACCGAATCCTCTGCCTGTCTTCCAAGGGGTATGCTGACCTTCTTGGTAAGTTGTCTTTTTCTAACTTAGCTCGCCAGTTAACAATATCAGTTAATTAGATGCTAAGAGGACAATGTGATGTCTTGATAGCAGAATCCAGGACCAACTTCTAATTATACAGAACTGAAAACAAAATGTCTTTGACATTAAATAAGCTCTCTCTGGAGAAGATTAGTACATAAATATTATTCCTTTTTATTTTTCTTTTCAGCACTCATGCTGTGCTAACTTCACAAAAAACATTTGATGCCCTAAAACTCTTAGAAAAAAACATAGTGGTAAATCTTCATGACCTTGGATTTGGCAATGGATCCTTAGAGATATGACGCCAAAAGCACAACCAACAAAAGGAAAAATAGATAAATTGGACTTCATCAAAATTAAAAACTTTCATGCTTCAAAGGACATTATCAAAAAACTGAAAAGACAACCCATATACCTGGAAAGATATTTGCAAATCACATGTCCAAGAGGGGACGCATACCCAAAATATATAAAGAACTCTCACAACTCAACAACAGAAAGACAAACAACCCAATTAAAAAATGGGCAAAGAACTTGTATAGACATTTTTCTAAAGAAGATATGCAAATGGCCAACAAGCACATGAAAAGATGCTCAACCTTATTAATTATTAGAGAAATCCAAGTTAAAACCACAATGAGATGCTACTTTACACCCACTAGGATGGCTGTAATTAAAAAAAAAAGTAAACAACAAGTGTTAGTAAGGATATGAACAAATTGGAACTCTTGTACATTGCTGGTAGGTATCTAAAATGGTGCAGCTGCTGCAGAAAACAGTGCGGTGGTTCCTCAAAAAGCTACACATAAAATTACCATATGACCTAGCAATTCCACTCCAAGGTACATAGCCAAAAGAGTTTAAAACAGGTACTCAAACAAATACTTGTACATAAATGTCTATAGCAGCACTATTCACAATAGCCCAAAGGTGGAAACAACCCAAATGTTCATCAATGGATGAATGGATAAAGAAAATGTGGTATATAAGTACAATGGACTATTTATTCAGCCATAAAAAGAAATAAAGTACTGATACATACTATGATGTGGATGAACCTCAAAAATAGTATGCTAAGTGAAAGAAGCCAGACACAAAATGTCACATATTGTATGATTCCATTTATATGAAATATCCAGACGAAGTAAATCCATAAAGACCAAAAGCAGATTGGTGATTGTCTCAGGCTGGAAGGAGAGAATGGTGAGTGACTGCTTAATGGGTATGAGGTTTTCTTTTGGAGTGATGAAAATGTTTTGGAACTTGATAGAGGTGGTGGTTGCACAACATTGTGAATATAACAAACGCCGTTGAATTGTACACTTTAAACTGGCTAATTTTATGTTATGTGAATTTAACTTCAATTTAAAACAAAAGCAGTTGATAATTGTTATTGAATGATCTGACACGCAAACTTGAAGCCAGAATCAACACTGATGTATCCATGATGTATATAGCCCATTTTGATGATGTATATAGCCCATTGAATTGAAATAATTTTTCAAAGAAGCATAAAAGGCTATCTTGTTAGGGGAGTCCTTTTTATGAGTGTATATACTCAAAGTTTAGCTGATATCTGTTAAATAGTAGTATAAACTATTTAGCTTTGTTTTCCCATAACTGACGGAAAATTGGTTCAGAATGAGTGACATTAACTTGAACATGACTGGCTATCTGAAGTGACGGGGAGATCCTGGGGAACTTGATAGCATCAGATGATGAAGCTGGTAGATACCTGGCATTGCAGCTGACAGCTTAGAAACTCTAGAATTATATCTACCATTCTGTGGAGTACTAATTAGGACCAGAGGGAGCTGACAGGAGAGGCGCTTTAGAAGAGTTGTACATCGTTCTACTGAAAACAGATGAGTATGCCAAGAGAGTATGTTCTATTCCCAGAGATACAGAATTGGGGTAGAAAAACTAAGAATCTTTACAGGGAAGATATGCTTTCTACTTTGTGGAAGACAGTGTCCTAAACTTTCTCAGAAAATGCCTTGATATAAGCCACCTGAACCTCTGATTAAAAGGAATTAACTTTAAATTTGCTCCTTCCTAGTCTGTAATTGGCCTCATTTCTCAAACTGGTTAAAAGTATTATCACCCTAAGATTGATTCTTGTAGTGTGTTACATGCACATCTTGATAATGTGCTAATGTTTGCATAACACCAAACATCACTTTTCTTCCAATCTTTGGAAAGGTCCAGCTTGGTTACTGAATTGAAAAAAGCTTATAATGATTACTACAGTTGGAATAATCTCACCTAAAATAGATAAGAAATAAAACAGAAAGTATTAACTTTTCCTTTGGGGTAGGGGTGGTTCTCAGACTGAAACTCAAACCAAATTCTTTATTAGTTAGGATCTTTTCTTGGCTATAAGTATTGAGAAAATCAAACTAACAGTAGCTTAAACCAATAGGGATTTATTTGTCTCATGTAATTAGAAGATGATGGGAGGTTGGATCTCCCGCTGAATGATTTCGTCAAAGACTCTGGTCTTTTCTATCTTTCTTTTTTCTTTTGTTTTTGTGAGGAAGATCAGCCCTGAGCTAACATCCATGTTAATCCTCCTCTTTTTGCTGAGGAAGACCGGCTCTGAGCTAACATCTATTGCCAATCCTCCTCCTTTTTTTCCCCCAAAGCCCCAGTAAATAGTTGTATGTCATAGTTGCACATCCTTCTAGTTGCTGTATGTGGGACACAGCCTTAGCATAGTCGGAGAAGCAGTGCATCACTGCGCGCCCGGGATCCAAACCCAGGCCGCCAGTAGTGGAGCGCACAGCACTTAACGGCTAAGCCACGGGGCCGGCCCTCTATCTTTCTATTCCGCCATCCTTAGCCTCACACTTTGGACTCATTGCCACAATATGACCACCACAATACCAGACATCATGTTCACATTTAAGGCATAAAGAGGGAAGAGGGGAAGGGAGGAGGAAGAAGGGGTAACACCAATCACATCTGTCCCTTTATTAGGAAAGAAAGGTTTTCCCAGAAAGATCATAGTAGACTTCTCCTTATGCCATATTGGCCAGAACAGATTCACACGACCAACCCTAGCTGTAAGGGAGGTAGAAAGAAAATATTCAGCATTTCTGGCGTCTTTAATGGAGGGTTAGGAATGGAGAAGAGGGTGGGAAATGGGTTTTAGGTTAGCCAATTTTCACTGTTTGCCATGCTTTTCCTTGTACAAACATTAAAGAGATTCTTAGATGAAGAAATAAAATAACTGATTTTATGCATAATAAACAAGAACATGAAAAATGTATGACTCCTATTTTAATCTCTTAACCTAGGAAGTGTATAATTGCTTAAGTTTTCACTTCATCTCAGAGAAAAAGAAAACTGATATCCTACCTTAAATGATTCATGGCCTTCCTTTTCAGCTCCTAAAAGATCTTCACCCATATTGACTCATTTGGTTTTACTACATTTAACAGAAAGACATTGGAGGTTGGGGACTGAGGGAAGATGGGGAAAAAGCTATATGATCATTTACTCAACCAAATTTAGAGTTTTAAGGGATCCTGGTTTGGAGTTTAGGATATTTGGCAAGGTACTTTTTCTCTACTATTCTTGCTCTCTTTAAGTGCCCAATTAAACACATACACTTACACACACACACACACACACACACACATACACTGATGTAAATAGTCACGACCAGCATAGAGGAAGGAAGCAATTATCTAAACCTTGGCCTGGGCAAAGGAAGGTCATGACCGAATCCCCAATGCCAGGAAAAAAGGGAAATTATTATTTCCCTAGGGAATAAAAGTCTCTTTTGAGTTATCACACCTGAAAAATGGATTTATGCAGTAATCTTTCAGGGAACAGTGGTCAGATTTATGATGACGTAAAATTCATTCAATAAAAAATCCAGCTTCCTCTTTGTTATCCACAGAACCTATCTTACCCAACCAGGCAAAATAAGCTTAACCTTGACAAATTTCTCCCTGGAGCAAATGCTTGCATCAACTGGCAGATTTTCCTGGCTGTGGATTTGTAATTACTTTCTGAATTTTGAAGAACAGGTTAAATGACTACACAAAGATCTGAATATTACCATCCACAAATTTTTCTGCTAGCTGATTACTACGAGTTATTATTAAATGGGTTTCCATGTTTCATAAGCATTTCCTGTACTGGTACACCCTTTGCAATACTACATATTGCCCCTGACAAATGATTCAAAAGTAAAATATGAGCTGCAAAGAAAATGAAGTCAACTGTGTGGTAGAATAGATTTCAAGGAAGATTTTTATAGTATCTTAGGGGAAGAACTTTAAAACTATATTTTCCAAGGCAAAAAGTTAGTAGCTTTTAAGGTTAGCACGTAAATGTTAAAATAAGTTTTACCAAAAGAGCAAAAGGCTTCATAAAGTGCAATGTTTATAGGTTTAACATTTGAGCTTTAATAACTTGTGTTGCAACTGTGATAGAAATTATCCACAAATATCACTTAAAGGCAAAATACATTCTCTTCTCCTAGGTTGAAATGGACTTCAAATCTGCCAGCCAAAGGGCATAGTTTAACTATCTCTATGGCAACCATTTTTTTCGTTTATCATAGCATCTGAAGAAAGAACACACTGTGTATAGCTGGGTAATGCAGTTATCCTAGACTTTAATAAATTTGCTTCTACATGGTATTTACAGATTTCTATCATATCTACAATCTTAGACATTAAGGTTGAGAGAGACACAGGGTCCTCATAAAGTTCCTCTACAGATATCTGGTTGTATTAATCCCTTTGGCAAACTCCTATAGTACAATGTTTTATATTTGGAAAGTACATTGTAATCATTTCCGTTTATCTTCTCAATATCCGTAGGGATGGAGTAAGCTCTCGACAGGGAAAGTGTTAGCTAATATTGAAAGCAGAGACGTCTGCTGGCCTTTCATAGACATTTTATAACAAAGATCAGAGATTGAGAAGACAGATCTTCCTGTTGAACCACCATAATAAAGGAGGACAGCCAAGAAGGCAGAACTGAGAACCTAATGTTGGAACCCAGAAAAAGCAAAAGTTAGACCTACTAGCTTCTAAGTTCAGAGAGTGATAATTGGTGAGCTTAGTGTGCTGGGCTCTGGGTTAAGTATGTTATATACTTTATTGTCACTAAAATCTCACAACAGTCCTGAGAAAAAGCTAATTATTCTGCCATTCTCAGATAAGGAGGGGAGGTTTATGGAAATCGCTCAGTAAAGGTTAGGTCCCATCTCTGCTATTCTCCACTATGATGAAGTCTAACAAATGATGACTATTCTGTCAGTCATCCTTGATTTCATGCTCCAAATATTTAGTGTACAACTACTTAGTGCTAGGCACTGTGCGAGTCGTTGGGCAAGCCAAAATAAAGACGGCCAACACAAGCCATACCCTCACAGGGTTAACTTTGCTAGTCTCATGGGGCACAGAGTCCGTGTTCAAGAAGTGCTAACAGCAAATACTTGCACAGCATGTGTTATATACCAGGCACATTCTGAATGTTTGATGTATATTAATTCATTTAATTCTCCCAACAACCCTTTAAGGTATTACTACCATTTTACAGATGAGGAAACTCAGTCAAGGCTAGAAGTTGAGTAATTTACCCAAGGTTGCCCTCCTTGTGACTGGCAAAGTCAGGATTTGAACCCAAGCAGTCTAACTTGAGGGACCACGATCTTAACTACTCTACCATTCTTTCTCTCTAAAATTGCTTATCGAAATAGTTGATTAGAGACATCTCTCATTGACCCCCAGGCTGGTGCGATGTTAACTGCTGGATACATTTCTCTAAGAGAGAGTTCAAAATGAGAAAATAGTGAAACAAATAACATCTATTCCTCATGATATAGGGAAAAGGAAAGTTTTGGGGGATATGACAAAGCAGAGAGGTCAGGGAGCTGACAATACACCCCAGGATGAGATAGGTGTGGTCCACGTCCTCTTAGAGCTCGTAGTTAGCAGAGAAGCGCTCAGGGATTATGTAACAAGTGATCTACCTGCACTGTGGGGTCAGGAAAGTTTCCTCTGGGGAAATCATGTTTGAGAAGACCTGAATCATGTGGGACAAACCTTGAGGGCAGACGGAACAATTTGTGGAAGGTCTTGAGGTGGGAGAAAGCACAGTGTGATCAAAAAACTGAGAGAAGTCCAGTTGGCTGAGCAGAGAGGTGGAGGAGGAGTGTGGTATGAGGTAGGGATGTGATGTTGATTGAGAGAACAGACCATGTAGAGCCTTGTGAGCCATGTTAAGAACTTTGGACTTTATTCTGATGGCAATAGTAAGCTATTGAAAGGCTTTTAAGCACAGGAGAGTCGTGGTTAAATTAGCTTTTTAAAAAGATTACTATGGCCAAAGAGTAGAGAACAAACGAAAAGAGGGAGAAATTTATGTAAAAGACTCATTAGAGTGCCATTGCTATAGTCTGAGTGAGGGATAATGGTGGGCTAGATTGGCGTGTTGGCAGTGGGTAATGAAGAAGAGAGGGAAGATTCAAAGACAATCAGGAGATATTTAAGACTTGATGACCGATGGAAGGACAGGGAGGAGCCAAGGACCTCCAAAAGCAAAGTCTAGTGTCTGGGCAATTATCAAACTAATTTGAGGAGCAATGCTAGCATGTTGCAGGGAAGGTGGAAGAAGCTGAGGGCTGGGATGCGGGACGATGGTATGGCAGCTAGGGGAGAAGGCAGGAATTGATGTCTAGAACGATGGTAGGAAGAGGAGTGTTCGTGGTTGTGGACAATCTTCAAGCTGTGGAGGCCCCTGAAGCTTCTTTGGCACTTTCAAAACACTTCTTAGATATTTTACTAAAATTCACTTTAGCTACCTGGTGAAGATTTACTGCTAAGACAGAATTTGAACAAATTTTTTTAAACAGAGAACAGTTATTAGTCAATTCATATATTAAGTTAATATTTTCTTTATCAACTCCAACTTTGAGCTCAAATATCCTTTACTAATTAAGTCAGCACTGATAACAGCACTCCTCCACTAGAAGGGCGGTCCCTAGCCCACCTGAAAGTGCTTTTCAAAAGTTTACTTGTAAGACCACTGTTTGACTCTTGGAATATAATTTCTAATAGAACAAGTTACAGATTGTGGATAAGTTCCCAAACCAGCTCATAAGAATTTATTTTAAGCCTTAATACAGCTAGAATAAGAATCTATATAAATTATGTCAAAGAGATCCATCACTTTTATTCAACAAACTCAATCAAGCATCTACGATATAATAGATTCTGTTTATGTGCTGAGACATCAACAATAAACAACACAAAGTCCTTTGCAGTCTAGTTGGAAATACGGGGCTGAGAATAGGAAGTTGTGACAAGAAGGCATTCTTTCCTCTTCTACCTTTACCTCTTTCTCATTTCTCTACCCCAAGAGTGGAAAATAGGAACTGCACAGGGAATATAAAAGGGTGAAGTTTACAAAAGTAGAAATGCGATAAGCTTTCCTTCCTGTCCCTTCTCCTCTTCCCAGATGGTGGCCGCAGTTTCCCCTTCCATTGCGTTCCTTCTTCTTATGGAATCCTCCTTCCTTGACCAACCAGTGGATCAGCGGCAGGAATTTGGTGGTGGGGCACAAATTGAGAGATGAGAAAAAAATGGTCTTGCAAAGAGCAAGACAGAGTAACAAAGGAAAAGAGAGAGGGAACTGTACTGCCCCAATAGGAGAAAAATGTCCCCATCAAAACCAGAAGAGGAGGCAGTTCATAAGCAAGACACCCAGATCGATAGACTGTACACGGTACACCATTCTTTGTAGAGCTTCCACTTGACTGTTTTTTTAAAGAAAAATAATGGTCAGAAAGGCAAAATTTACTTAAGAAAGCTAATAAATTAGAATCCTTTCTAATGTAAGTACCAAAAGTAATTTCCTAATGAAATTGTTCCTAATGAATTAGGCCAGGAGCTATATGCTTGTTCTTGAAAACAGACAGTCACTGACTATTGCTAACTTCAGCAGAAAAGGAATTTGTTGGACAGGTATAGGTTAGATCACAGATTGGATAGGAACACTGGACTCCAAGGCTGGAAATTTGATGGGAGCCAGGGAAGGTTAGGGAGCAGGAACCAGGCCAAAGTCCCACTACAGGAATGGTCTGTTTGGGATATCTCAATGGACATGACTGCCACTGCTGCCCTCGACTGCTCCCACATGCACCTCCATGTATCAGTTCAAAAGCGTCCCTGCATAATAGCTTCACTAACCCCAGACTCAAAGCACTGGGCAGGAGCATCCAATTGGCTTTGCCCATAATGGAATGGGGAGAGCAAGTGTCCGGCTCCATCACTTCCAAGAATCACACAGTGCAGATTCCATAAAAGTAGATACTGGGCAGCCACAAAAAGGACACATGCCCACTGCGCAGTGCTTATGATAATTTACTAAAGTGTTATTTTAATGAAGAGGTAGGATTTCAGCCAAGGATTTCAGAAATGTTTTTAAGGGCAGCAGAAAAATGCCCAAGAGTTACCTCCACTGGCCGACTCAAATAACAAACATCACCCAAGTTTACCCTTTGCTTTGATTCTTAGATCTTGAAGCAAGCATCTTTGTCAAGATTGCTGTTTGCCTAGGGTGTGGCATTGTCTTGTTAGAAACCCTCAGCTCTGTGAAGGTGTAGGTATACCCATCTTAATATACCCATTTTACATAACGAGTCCCAGAGAGGATAAGTGTTTTGCTTATAGTCACATACTACAGGCATCATTAGTTATTATGGAATATAAACAGATTTGGAATAATTAATTTCTCCTACCTTATTTACTCCAATTTAAGCAAAACATGATTAGTAAAATTATTTTAAAATATAGTTTCCTCTAGGAAATATTTCTCATTTTTTCCTCATAAAATGAATGATTGTGATTTGAAAGTCCCTGACGGATGAATAGGAAATTTCTTCATTACAAGAGAAATTGAGTTCATTAATTATAAATCAGAATGGACAATGCTATTCAAAGCTTCACAATGAATCTAATTAACAAGATCGCTTTTTATAAATTAATTTCCTTACCTATTTCCTTATAGAATTTAAACTAGACTCAAATATATTGGTTCTAGTTACTTAGTTGCTATATTTGAGCTTGAAACTTTTATATTTGGG